>NC_140581.1:1059025269-1059625269 GCF_964204655.1 Triturus cristatus | reverse complement strand
AGGGTTATACCGCTCCTCCCATGCTCTTCGGACCCGCCTCCCCCCCTCATACAAGCTGCCGCAGCAAGAGGACAAAATAAATTGATAATAACAATAGTTATCATTTTATCTTTTACTTTCTTTTGCTGCTTGAAGGCAGTGGGGAGACGCTCCTCCGCCTTAGCGAAGGAGTCGCCACGGCACTAGCACCAAGCCGAGGCAGTCATTAGATGATACACTGTAGAACCCCTGGAAAGGATTTTTTTTTTCCCCTTAGATAACACTACTCCACCTGAAAGGTAGTGATATGCTTAACTTGCTTTCTTTATGCAATGGAGAGGGTAGCAATAAGCCTTCGATGTAATCAGTATGCTTCTAAACTAACATGTTTAATATTTATTCAATAGCAATGGTTATCAGTCTTAAAATGCACGAGATGTGTAAAGACTGCAGTAAAAAAGGACCACCTGTTTTAACAAGCATTTGCCATGCAATAGGTCTCACATTTGTCAGAGTTCGAGCTATTGGATTTGTAAATGATAATGGCTTTTATCTATTTGTTTTGGTTTGGAGCGGAGGGGATGTATGAACAGAGACACAGCGGCAGCACTGCCTAGAGGACTTAGAATGAGGAATTACCACTGGGACCAAGGAAGCAGCTGCAGCACTGTCTAGAGGACGTAGAATGAGGAAATACTGATGAGACCTGAGAAGCAGATAGCAGCCCTATGTAGAGGACTTAGAATGAGGAATTACCGCCAAGACCAGAGAAGCAGCTAGCAGCACTGCCTAGAGGACTAAGAATGAGGAATTACCACTGTGACCAGAGACAAAGTTGCAGCACTGCGTGGAGGATTTAGAATAGTGGAGTTTCAGACGGGACCAGAGGAGCAGCGCACTGTCTAGAGGACTAAGAATGAGGAATTACCACTCGGAACAGAGACACCGCTCCAGCACTTCCTAGAGGATTTAGAATGGGGGGGGGGGGTGGGGAGTCATTGATGGGACCAGAGAAGCAGCTAGCAGCAAAGCCTAGAGAACTTTGCATGAAGAATTACCACTCGGAACAGAGACACAGATGCAGCACTGTCTAGAGGATTGGAATATGGAATTCCCAACGGGACAAGAGTTGCAGCTAGCAACACTGCCTAGAAGACTTATAATAAGGAATTGCCACTGGGACCAGAGAAGCATCTAGCAGCACTGGCTAGAGTAAGAATGAGGAATTGGCACGGAGAACAGAGATGCAGCTGCAGCAATGCCTAGAGGACTAAGAATGCGGAACTTCCACTGGGGACCGAGACATAGCTGCAGCACTGTCTAGAGGACTTAGAATGGAGGAGTTACCGACAGCACCAGAGAAGCAGCTAGCAGCACTGTTTAGAGGACTAATAAACAGCAATCACCACTGGGAACAGAGACACAGCTGCATCACGGCCTAGGACGACTTCGAATGAGGAATTACTGACAGGACCAGAGTAGCAGCACCAACTAGAGGATTTAGAATGAGGAATTACCAACAGGACCAGAGAAGCAGTTAACTGCACTGCCTGGAGGACTAAGAATGAGGAATACCACTGGGACCAGAGAAGCAGCTGCAGCATTGTCTAGAGGACTTCGAATGGAGGAATTACGGGGACCAGAGAAACAGCTAGCAGCACTGCCTAGAGGACTAAGAATGAGGAGTTACCACTGAGACCATAAAAGTAGCTGCAGCACTGTCTAGAGGACTAGGAATGAGGAATTGCCACTGAGAGCATAAAAGTAGCTGCAGCACTGTCTAGAGGACTTAGAATAAGGAATTGCCACTGGGACCACAGAAGCAGCTGCAGCACTAGAGGACTAAGAATGAGGAATTGCTACTGGGACCAGAGAAGTAGCTAGAAGCACTGCCCAGAGGACTTAGAATTAGGAATTACTACTGGGAACAGAGACACATCTGCAGCACTGTCTAGAGGACTTAGAATGACGAATTACTAATGGGACCTGAGAAGCAGCAAGCAGCACTGTCTAGAGGACTAAGAATGAGGAGTTACCACTGAGACCATAAAAGTAACTGCAGCACTGTCTAGAGGACTAAGAATGAGGAATTACCACTGAGAGCATAAACGTAGCTGCAGCACTGTCTAGAGGACTTAGAATAAGGAATTGCCACTGGGACCACAGAAGCAGCTGCAGCACTAGAGGACTAAGAATGAGGAATTACTACTGGGACCAGAGAAGCAGCTAGAAGCACTGCCCAGAGGACTTAGAATTAGGAATTACTACTGGGAACAGAGACACATCTGCAGCACTGTCTAGAGGACTTAGAATGACGAATTACTGATGGGACCAGAGAAGCAGCAAGCAGCACTGTCTAGAGGACTAAGGATGGGGATTACCACTGGGACCTTAAAAGTAGCTGCAGCACTGTCTAGAGGACATAGAAGGAGGAATTGCCACTGGGACCAGAGAAGCAGCTGCAGCACTGCCTAGAGGACTAAGAATGAGGAATTACCACTGGGACCAGAAAAGCAGCTAGCAGCACTGCCAAGATGACCAAGAATGAGGAATTACCACTGAGACCAGAGAAGCAGCTGCAGCACTGTTTAGAGGACTTACAATGAGGAATTGCCACTAGGAGCAGAGAAGCAGCTAGCACCACTGGCTGAAGGCCTAAGAATGAGGAATTTGTGAGCAGAGAACATGATTAGGCTGTGGGGTTTTAGGTTTAAACCTATAATAACTGATAAAACTCCACTGAAAGAGAAATAGCCCTCACCAGTGAAAACATATAAACACTGAAAAAACACCCGCACAACCACAAACTAAATGCCATTCAAAGAAAGGAAAAGCAGAGTGAAAAAGTCATTTTTTTTCTTCCTAAAGCGGCCAATACAATATAACTTTGTTATACAAGCTAGTAGTAAGAAAGACTGGCCTAACATTATTCTGCTTGAGTTTTGTTGTTTAGGGATGCCACTAAAATATTGTTCCTTGTTCCTTTTGCTGTTTTCAGTTTTGTGGTCTTTAGTCTAAAGATGCAGGGTTTAGAAGCATGTTGTAGGTCTCGTTTAATTATTTTATTAACTGTAGAGAATCAGGAAACATCAAAATCATATTTGATATTTTGACTGCGTTTAATTTTTTCACGGATAGGTAAAATGGCCGGTTTCATAAAAATCTTTCCTAATATGTGTCATCACATTTACCCACAGAGAATGGGTAAAAACCCTTAATACATCAGCCACCAGTTTCTAGTGGGTCAGTATTGATAGTAGGTGAATTGCCAATACCTCCGGCTTTAAACATTCAATGCAAGGTATAGTGACAAGTATATGTATAAAGAGTGCTATCACCAAGCATCTGGGATAGTGGTGAAACATGGCACCAGACTTTTGGAAAGCATAAAACACAGTGTCACTTGGAATGCTCTGCAAAGAAATGTTTTTTCCAAGTTCAACAAAGATTGGAGTGATATTGTTTATATTTGCAGTGATCCAGCTACGTATATGAAAAAGTTGTGTGATGACCTGTCAAAATTGATACCCGAGCTGAAGTGATTCCTGGTAGGAGATCCTTGCCACTTGTTAGATGGTATGCTGAAAGCATCTTTACAATCTTCAGAGTGATTGAGGAATGCTATTGACTTTTTAGTCCATTCTGGTGCACTGTTTTCTTATGCACAGGAACTAAAACGCAAATATTTATAATTTTGTGCTTTGTGTGGCCTCAAAGAAAGAGTCATCCCAACTGTGTCCCCTAACTGATGGTTCTCAGTCCAAGGGGCTATGAATGCTATATTATCCATGTGGCAACCGTTTACAGAATTTTTGCTGAGTGATGACGCCAAAGGCAAGGAATGTGAGGATCTTTGGTAATTTTTGACCGCTTCAATAACTCTGAGGGCATAAGCGCCCAGCTCAATGCAAATGTTGCAGAACCTGCCCTGAGAATTGCAATATTCAAGTGCACCAGTATTGGCATGGAAAGCTATGTCAGTGGCCAGAGTTAACAAATTGTGTACTGTCTGTTTTGGCGTTGCCCGTCTCAGGTGCCAATGTTGAGAGGGCCTTTTCACAGAAGTTTACATGGGAAGGAAAGAGCGCGCGCGCGCACATGACCAAAGACTCCCTGAAGAAGTATTGTATGATGTACTACAATAAGTTTAATTTGCAAAAATCTATTTGGACCTCATACACTATACATACACCGTCTATATACCATGTTCTATCAGCAGGAATAATAAAAGCGAAACGTTCCATAAACACCAGAAAAACACTTTTTCTGTTGTTTTTAGTGGCGCGTAAATGTGCAACGACTGATAACAACTGTTTTTTTAAGGTATTGAAATAACTTGAAAACACTGAAAAAACCCCACCAGAATTTAGCTAAAATAGAAACTGAAAACAGGAAAGCCTAAACATGATGTACAGCCCTGTTTACAGAAATAGAGCAACGGAGCTCAGAACAAGTGAAATATAATTAATGCTAAAAACAGAGAATTGGGTGAAAGGGAGCTAGTGGGTAAACTCACTTCTAACATACTAACGTTGTGACTGCTCAACTCGATCTTCAGTAGATCATAATTAAAAGCTATGGTGTGTAGGGGAGAACACACTGAGAAATGGTGGGTGGGAGGGGAAAGCAGTAACATTGGTCAGCTGCTCGTGTTTGCAACATTTCCAGAACAAAAGGCAGACAATCGGAGGAAATAGTGCGTACAACGAACTGAAATGGAATACGCGAAAAGAGCCCTGTAACAGGGCCAGTCGCTATGGGGCTGGACAAAATACCAAAAGGAGGGACAAATGGGCACAATGTACCATTCAAAAGTATGGAATTTAGAAAGGCACACGGAACAACCAATGACAAGCGATGGGCCGGCTTGAAGTCCATGTACTGAATACACCATGCCTCTCAGAGCAGCGCACACACACTGCTAGGCTCGATCTAAAAATCATATTATGGAATGCTAATGGCATCAATTTTACAATAAAGAGAAAGACAATTCTAAGTTCACTCATGTCAAAATTTGACAGCATATCTTTTCTACAAGACACACAACTGCAGGATGAGGAAGCTAATAAGCTTAAAAAAAATTGAGCATTCCTGGAACTAGAACTTCAGTGATGTACATGATAAAATGAGTTAGTCTCTTGATAAACAAGAAACTCAGCTCCAAGGCTCTGTAAATAAAAAACAGACACTGAAAGTCGGTGGGTTTTGACAAGAATATCACAGCTTGAACAAGAAATACTGTAAGCTAGTGTTTACCTTCCTAACTGTAATGCTTTTCCTATTATTTATGATGTAGGAAATACAAGAAGCCCTGACCCAGAATATCGAAATTTGCTTTCAATAACTCTTGTGGCCCATTATTAGATAAGAGTAACATTAACATGGCAATTGGTAACACTAAAGACGGAGAAACTCTAGGCCAGATGAATGTGGATCTGGGTCTCACATAAATATAAAGACTACTCAAACCCACAAGTGGTTACATTTTCATTCTTCTCCTGACAACTCGTATTCCAAGGTTGACTACTGTGTGATATGTAAGAGAGCAGAGCTGAAAACATCAAATGCCTCGATAGAAAATACTGCTCTCTCTGATCATGCAGTGGTGTTGATAAATGTCCTAACTGAGGAATTGAGACAAGATAAACAATGGAGGATTCTGAGGTAGTGTTGGAGCTGAAGCAGGAAATAAAAGTATTTTGGTACCCTAACCTGATCTCCGTACAAGACAATAATATAGTTTGGGAGTCCTTAACGATAGTTCTAGGCGGTAAGGAGATTTGTATTAATGCCTTACACAAAAAAAAACTGTTGGAGTAAAAGGCACCTGTGGAGGCTTACACTTTGGGAGACACTGTACAAACAAAGGACAGGAGTCCAAGTAACAAGAGAACTTACAAAGATCAGATAAAAAGTAAATGTTTATCATAATACGCTTGATGAATAGCAATGTTAAGGATTAAACAATCATTTTGGATGGAGGCAAAGAGGACAATTAGCTTAGTGAGCTATAGAGTAATACAAGAAGAAAGGGATCATAATCTAGCGATATAAAGGACATTGAAGGAAACATTAGACTATCGAAACCAATTTCAAAAAGTGATTTATGGAACTTTAACAATCTTTTTATGACCCAGATTCACATGATTCAGTTGTTATAAGGGATTCTTCTCCAAACTTGGGATGTCAAAGTTCCTCAAAGAAGAAGAGCAGGACTTGGATTCACCTGTTTCAATCCGACTCTATACACCCCAATAAATTCCTTCAGTGAAGGCAAATCATCTGGCCCATATCAGTTTGAAAATACTTACTTTATGGGACCTTCAAGTTATTTCTGTCTGCATGGATTGTGAAAATATATAATAAAAGTAATAGGAAGAGAAAATTTCCATCTGAATTTAAGGAAACAATAGTCATACGCATTCCAAAATCAGGCAAAGACCCTCTGGAGTGTGGTATTTACGGACCAGTTGCACTTGTCATTGGTAAATAAAAGAATCCGAAAAGAAAGATTGCAAGCTAACAGCAAGGAATGTTAGAAATGCAAGTTCACAAAGAGCAGACAGGATTCATCGTAAATCTGCATGGACAATGACAATTAGTAAATGTAATTCTTATCACATGAAATTGGTTAGACCCTAAAGCGAATATCAGTATAGAGGCAAAACAAGGCTTCAAAAACATAGTTTTAAAGTATTTGTAACTCGTTATTCATCACATTAATTTTGAAGAAACATTTAGAGAAATGTTGAAAGCTTTATACTCTAATGGTTCAATGAAGGTTTTCATCAATGAAATGCTAATCAGAAACTAATCTTATATCAAAAGGAACAAAACCTGGTAACCCCCCTCACCACACTACTGTTCGGCCTAGCATCTGGCAATAGCTTTACAAGATAATGAAAGGATCTTAGGAATTTAATTTGCAAATCCACATTTCCAATTATTAATTGACATGGCATGGTACTGACATTAGCCGATTCTCAACCTTCCCATGGATGCAAAAAATTCCAATGGATATACAAGATCTCTTTTTATTGAAGTGGATACCATTTATTGAATCAACCAAACTAGAATTTACAAGATGTTAAAACTGAATCTTAGTTATTGGTGTAAAATAGACTTCCAAAATGTATTTATATCTGTCGGAATTTGCCAGTGATATGCCTGAGACATGGTTCAAACAAATTGATAAGCTTCCGGTGCTGTTTCTGCACATAGGAAATGTTAAGATATAGCTTACCTTAAAATAACTACAGAGGCGGCCGTTGATTTAGAACCCTTTTACCATCATCAAGCTTTTTCCAAAGAGCAAATAGAAAATTCTAGAGGTGTCATTGTGTCAGAAGTGTCAAACTAGTCCATCTTGAAAGTATGGAGGGACTTGGCACTAATTATTAAACAAATCTGCTCTAAAGTTTAAAGAAGAGATAACCATAACTCATGTCTGTAAAACTATCTCGGCAACTAATGAGCAATATGGAAAAGAAACATTGTTTTGGAGTTACATGCTGAAGCCTCATTAAAGAATAATAGTTCAAAGATACAAAATAAAACTTTCAGATGGGAAAAAGGGTTTGAAGTAGTGATTCTAAGGTAAAATCAGGTTTGGCCAGATGATGCGCCGATTCAACTGAACGAGACTTATCCTTCATTTTCTTCAATAGTTTCTACTTCAGAAACTGGCATTCGATCCGTTTCAGCATTTATTATTTACAAAAATATGACCCACGTAAAACGAGATGATAACACATGTCAAACAGATCTGACTGGGTGACAGAGATTGGAGAGGAAATAGACTCCATGGTCTGGTTACAATATTGCTCAAGTTTAAACAAAAAAGGGGCCTAGTTATTTATTTTAGACACAGCAAGGGACTGATCTGTGGCAAATATGTATAAATTGCACCTGTTTGTATACTGTCAACTTAAGGCTCCGAACTGTGACCTTTCACACTTTTTCTTCAATTGCCCTACAGTTGCACCCCTTTGGAAATAAACCTTTAAATAAATTAAGTTGATAATTGGATTGGTCTTGTGATCTACGAAAATATTAATTATATGTAATGAATTGTAAACTTCAGTTCAAAGAACATGGGATTAAAAGGCCCGAAATGGCTGTATTTTGTCTCACTAGAAAAGCGAGAATATCATAGATGTCTTCTCATGGTCACAAGAGTTATCTTACATTAGTTACAAGAAATAACTTGTACTCCAAATGTAAAAACAAACTTGCAACATTTCACTAAGTACTGTGCAAATGTTTTGAACTTTTATGATAATTCATAATCAAAAAAAAGATTAAAAAAAACATTAAAATATTTAGGGTCTCCCTTCCTTTTTTCCATCCCTCTTTAATATAGTTGTTTAATTTGTTTTGCGAGTAGTATATAATTGACATTCCATATTCGGCTTATCAATTTCTTTTGGAGTCCATGTACAATAGTTCTGACCCGGTGTCTGGTGTCCCTGGAATATAGTTCTTAGTTCTATCTGTAGAATAAAACAACTGGCAGTTTTTAATAGCATAGCTTTCATCACTCTTCAAACGGGTTTGATTTATATTGTCCTGTTTTGGAGTTGGTTATTGCCTTATTGTATTTAAGGAATAATGTGGCATTAAATAAAAAAAATTAAAAAGTGGATCCACAAGAGAGAAAAAACTAAAATGCACAATCAGCTCAGATTATTTTGGAAGAGGTGTTTTTTCTACTGTTTTATGGCAGCGAGTAGATCCGTTTGTTTTCTCCGTACTTGCAGGAGAAAGTAGCATTAAATGGGTGCTGCACTAATGAAGAATTGCTTTAGTGCCAAAGTTGTGTCCAGCTTTGGAGTTTCCAGCTGAACATTTGCTTTGTTCCAGAGTTTTGCAGATATGGTAAGTGGTGATGACAGGTAAGGTGTAGCTGGTTCAGTCCAAAAGTAACCTGGATTCAAGAATGGGAACAAATGGGAAGCCATGTAATGAGTTTAGAACTCTTGCCGCTTTCACTGCTAGGCAGCATATGGGCCTGTTTCTGAACAATCTCAAGCTATACCTAACCAGGCGTGGTGGGTTGGGAGGGAGACCGGTTTCTGGAAGGCAAGAAAGCTAAGGCTAATTTGGGAAATCTTATACGAGGGAGCAAGAATGAGCATGTGCAGAGAATGCAGGTGGTTGTGGGGCGATTAGAGTTCATGGGAGAGACAGAGTACACAATGCCCCACCGGTCGTTCTTGGAGGGCAACACTCAACAAAAGTATGAATGGGTATGTTCATGAAGGAAAGCAGAATCTTAAAGTTTCAGGGAATGGCATTGTCAACAAGATTGTGAAGGGCATGGACAGAAAATTTGACAAATTAAAAGCAAAATAAAAATGTTCAGAGTGATAGCAGTCAGAATCCATTTACTCCATCCTGATCTAATGCAGATGAGGAGGAAAAGGGAATTAATGATAGAGAAAATAAAATGGTTCCACTGATGACAAGATTAGAGTCACCACCCATCCTTAATTTACATGGAGTGTCCCTCAATTAGCCCTGCTACCCATTGTCCGTGATTGATGTTTCAAAGGACGGCATTTGTCTATAAGTTTGGCCTTTCTTCTGACAGAGTAGATGCCTTAGTTTTAGAGGGAGGGAGTATCCTGTAGTGAGGGGCCAAGTGAGGGGCAGACAGCTAAAGAAGAAATAAGCCATCTTGCAGGGTGCCTACTGCCCGACATAAATGTAAATGTGTGCAGTTGGTTAATTTGCAAATATAAAGGCGGTCTGTGGTATAGTTATTCACTTGAAGCCTCCTGATGACAAAGATGTATTTTTTTCGAGAGGTGTTATCAGCTGAGCTACGTAGTTACTGCTTTTAATGGACAGTTATAAAAAATGTTTGCATTAGATGCTGCCTACATTAATAAAATGTATAATTTGGAAGTACTTTTTTAAATGTTATTTTAAACCGAATTTTTGCTCTTTTTGTAAGACCCTATCTTATACTGTGTGTTATGCAATTTTAAAATAACGGCTTACACATTCACAGTGCTTTCTGTTACAGGATGGGTCCTTGTAGCACTAAAATTACACTATTCACCACTGCACCAAACACGATTCAATTCTGTGGCTCTCTGGTTGCACATACAAACATCGGCAATGGTTGCATTAGCCAATAAAGGTTCTTAACACAAAGTAGTGCATTTCCCGCTAATTAACTTGCAGTTATTTTTCATTGAAGATGTGAGCTATTTGATATGCAGTTACCTGTTCGAGAAAGATCAACTAAATAGTTACAGAATATGTTGTTCTTTTCAGCCATGCCTTTGCCTTCACCTCCACGGTCACTGACCACACCTAAAGCGGACTCGGGATCACAGTACCCATACTTGTTTTAATGCACTTTGACCGCATTGAATTTCTATATAAAATCTGGCAAAGCCTGTGATATTAGCATATGGTGCCCCTCTTCTCTTACCTTCAGGATGCACATTTTGTTTTTAGATGTTGTGCCCGCATAACCTATGTTCAATATTTATTTAACACAAACTACTATTCATCTGACAAAATTGTACAAAGTGACTGTCATCTGGTGTTAATCAGGATTAAAAAAATTAATTAATCTGGTCAGTGGCTTAACTGCACTACATGGAAACCGGAGTTGAAATCCCGGCTTCCCTGCATGACTAAATTATGTGATATAGGTCAAAACAATCTACTTCATGTGTCCTATTTACTGGACAGTGACATTTGAGAGCACTTTCAAGTAATTAAGGTCAAGGAACCTGTACAAAACTCTTACTTGTATATGCCTGAATAGCCTGTAATGTTCCACCATCCATAACAATAATATTAGTCATGATGTAAGGGACACCAGAGAAACTGGCTCACTTTGTTCAGTCAAGGCGTTGCAGGAATGATTGTTAATAAATGTTTCAAAGTTCAGGTTTAGAAACTTTTATGTCAAATAAATGACAATATAATGTTGTGAGTTAATGTACTAAACTGAAACACTTCCATATATTAAGGAAACACCAGAGGTGGCTCCTCCGCTAAGGAGGAGGAGAGTTGCCCCACTGCTCTATGAGCAGTGTAAAGGAAGAATAAAATGATAATGAACTGTACGTTATTATCATTTAATTTCACAATATGGACTGGAGCCAGGTTAGGGCTGGGCGGGGCTGGGCTCCTTTATGAGGGAGGAGTGGATGGTGTGCCTAAGTGCGCATGAGGGTTAGGTGGCCGTCTTAGGACGGCCAATCAGTCATGCATCCTTAGCATGTTCTCCACAGGGCTGTAATACACAGCCTGGGTGGAGAACATGCACAGTCTCCTACTACCTGTCTGAGCACTGAACCATGATGCTGAGAACAATCACAACGCTGCTGTCATGGTGACAGCAGCATTGTGATTGGCTTAGGCGAGTCTGGAAGCCTGGGTGCTGCTGGTATTGAGGAAGAGCAGAGGACGGAGGAGAGGAGGTGGCTGGTGATCAGGAAAGTCTTTTATTTTCTAACCCCACCCACCACCGTTCCCTGCAGCAGCCACTGGGAAACCCTTACACAATTTGAAGCCTTAATCATGTTCTTACATTTTGCTTGATGCATAATTTACATCCTTGTATTGTGAAGATTCTAAATGTTCTTTGGCATTTAGAGATGAGCCAGAACACTAGTCAGCCTTAGTTCACCTGCAGAGCCAATTTAAGACATGGACAGAGTAGGCAATTGCCCAAGGCCAATATTTCCAAGGGTCCCGACCCATGCCGGACCTCTGCAGGCACCAGCAAAGGACCATTGCACCAGCATTATCTGCCATGCTGGATGCTGCTTGTTCAACCACTTGACAGTGCCTCTTTGGTTTCTAGCCTCTTTGCTGAGATTATCTCAAGGTACGCAATACTCTGATACTCATGGATGGCCCATATTGTCTGACAATAGGATTTATCCCACCTGGTTATTCTCTTCCTTATTTGTCTGTTTCTTAGCAACAACCCTTTGCATCTCAACTTTACCTTGTTCTTTAATTCTCTTTGTCTGGTGGTCCATGCTCCCAGTTCTGAAATAAATGTAGAGTTCCTGACACACACTGTAATGTAGCAGTTGGACCTACTTGGTTCTGTGAGATTACAGACAAGTTGTGGGTAGCTCAGATCCTGACACGATGTGTGAGACTGTCGCCCACAGCATCGGCTTTGCCATGTGTCTACACATGCAATTATTGTACAGAGAGTCTAGTGTCATGGGCTGTTACGATATATCTGTCCCTTTCAGGCTTCTATGCTTTCCAGTAGCAGCTCCTCACGGATCCGGTTGTTTTTTTTGGGGGGGGGGGGGGGAAATAGGAACACACGTCACGGCTGGTGGCCGTCCCCTCTCCTCTGTCCTCTTCTTCCAGACTCCAGTCCCACAGCAGGATACAGGGAGCAGCAAGAAGCACCCGGCTCCCAGTCCCCCAATAGCCAATCACAATGCTGCAATGCAGCACTGCGATTGGTATGTGCGCCGTGGATGTGCGCCATGGATCGGCGATCAGCCAGGGAATTGGGGCCTGGGCATATTCTCCACGCAGGCTGTAATGCAGCCTGCATGGAGAAGGTGTGAGGTGCGCATGACTGGTTGGCCAGCCCTCTGTCATCGGAGCAGCCCCACCCCAAACGCAAAGCTGCAGCAGAAGGAAACATAAAATGATAATAAAGTTATGATCATTTTATGTTTCCTTTACTACACTGCTGCAAAACAGTGGGGCAAAGCTCCTCCGCTTTAACGGAGGAGCCGCCACTAATGCTTTCTCGGAGCCCCTCACGGTTGCATTCTCTACACTGCTTTGGCTGGACAAGTGCCAAAAACCATTATACCCCTATATACAGCTCCAAAAGGTGCATTTGTTTCTGGCTCTTCTAGGGGGTCTGTTGCACCAACTATGAAGTATACACAAGTGCTGCCATTGCAGGATTAAAATATACCTTGCATCAAAACCCTGTTGTCAGACCCTGTTCGGAGGGATACGTGGCAGGCAGGAGCTACTAGGTCTCTGCCATGCTGGTTGAGGTCATTTGCCATTTGTGTGTCAAGGCCCATTCCACTGTGGTTCTGCAAAATTGGCCATGTACAACACTTCCTCATTTGATCCGCAGGGTAGGCGAGCAGTCGCAAGATTCTCAGGGAGGCAGCTCAGCACTCAACATTCTACCAACAGACACCGTAAAGTTAATGTCCAGCTGAGTGCTTATCTATCCAAGAATAAAAGTACTTTAATCACACAATTTTACTACATACTACACTACATGCGTGATCCAGGGTGCTATACCTTGTAGGCAACCCCTCTCTGTCCACTTTCCCTGGTGTTCTCCCTGGTTCTCGGTTATCCCTTCTAGAGTAATCAGGAGTAGGGCGAATCAGGCTCATTGCTACAATTTAAATATTCTCAGTTTAGAGTGAAGTCTCATGGTCAGCGATATGCCTAGGCCTCTGCACACATTCCCTGGATTAGCACAATGCCAGGGCCAAAATAAAAAGGTAGGACACTAGATATACATGCATTTGGGCACTCCGGAGAGGGGAACACATGCATACCTGTCCCAACACAATATCTTTGCTGTCAATAATGCAATGCAAGTCATTATTAAAAAACTCAATCCCCAATGAATTTGCTGTCCTGCTAGAATAAAAGGCTGAGCTGACTCTGCTGGTATGTGCTAATTTTATTTGAAAGTTATAAATAGGTCTATGCATCATGGGCAAAATCTACTGAGTTATCTTTCTTAAAATAGCTCAAAGGTCTGAATGAAATGTTCCATCTCAGGGTTCTCCAACCTTTTCTGTAGTGAGAGCTACTTCTTATCCGTGAAAATCTCTGCGGGTTAATAAAGGCCAACCAACTCGCACATTTTGAGAGAGATCCCCACATCCAGCTTCATTGAGCTTCAAAAACCTGGGTTCAATACCATCTCCCTTCTTGAACAAACTGTGGGCTAAGCAGACTACTACAATCACCAGAAATACCAATGGAACCTATAGAGTTGTTCAAAGCGGTCAGCAGACTGACAATCATAAACTGTATATCTGCCTCACACCTCATCATCTTGTATTGATGATGGATCAAAACGCCGTCGACCATAAAACACTCTGACACCATGAATGTTTATATTTGATTTTCGATGCAGCAATGTACTGTTATATAGAAAAGTGACCAGCTGTACCCACCATTGATGGTCGCTTAATGTTCTGTGCCTGTTTTTCCATGTGGTTATAACTCTTGTTGAGGATTACCACTGTATAATTTTGGAATAAAAAGATTGCAACACCTTCATTTGGATAATTCCTGGATAGTATTCTCTTCTGCAGAGCATTTTCAAGAATGACAATGGAAACTAGCTCACTGTCCCTTGCTGCAGAGGAGACATCACAGGGTAGCATGTTTTGCACTCAGAACATTTTAACTATATTGCCAATTTCGGACTACCTCCTCTTAGTCAGTCCTCTCCAGGATCCTGCTGCCCTCCCAGCTTGGTTGTTGCCTTCAATTTATAATTGAACAAGGACATAATGTGCAACCTGACTGTAACATACAAAGAGGTACTCCCATACATAGCATAGTAAAGAAATACTGCAATATAAAAAATAGTAAATAAATGCAATGATAAAATGGGGATGTATGGCATTCTTCTGGAATATGAACATAAAATTAATCTTCTGTCCATCATTTTTACAGTCTTGTCCAGAATTTGTCTTCGTTTGGTGTATCATCCTAGACAAGACACCAAGTTTAGGTGAGGTTTTCGACTTTGAAGCTCTATATTTTAAAGAAATGTTGGCTCCTGTGTCTTACAAGAGTAGAACACATTTTGAAAAGTAAAACCAAAGCAGAAAAGGCTTGGTGTTTACCTTAAGATTACAGTGAATTAAGGTTTAGACCATAAAACTTGAGGAAGGCCAAAAGAACATGAACCTGGATATCGGCAGACAGAGGCTTGTTTTGAAACATCAGGAACGAACTGAGCAAAGTAAGCGAAATTATTGAAGAATTTGAAAATCTGTCCCCTGAAAACAGTGCGAGTTTTATGGGTATTCTGGATTAATTGAAATCTTCTCAGTCCCCAAAGATGAGACCATTAATTGGTGCCGTCCTATACAGAAAGTCCATTGAGCACCTGCAGACATATCGTCAGAAGGAGAGTCCAAAAAGGTTATCGGTTACTAGTCTTTGGCAAGAAAACAGATATTCTTGAAGACTCACCATATTGAGTCAATGTATACTCTTCAATACTTGTATAAGCTGCAATTGGATGCACGAAGAGAAACTTAAGAAAGACAGTGGTTACTGGAACGATTTATTAAATTGTGTAAGTCAGAGTGGCCACAGTTAAAATCTTGACTTTGGCAAGTTTAAGGTAATGCAGAATCATGAAATAATTTCAAATGCATGTTTCATTGTATAGCCTGGTTAAATATCTGAATTGGTTTCTACAACTATAAACACAATTGTACAAAAACACTAACACAATGTCATAAAATAGACCAAGTTAATAATTATGACAGAAACATGCTTCGTAAACAGGAGAGCTATATTTTAGAGATTGCAGAATGTAAAAATTTGTCAAAATTGCACACATCTAGTCTTAATTCTAAGAAGTTCCTAAGTTCCAAGGAGCTATGGTGCTGGTCATGTAACTTTCATAGAAAAGGTTGCATTCAGTACTTCAAATGAAAATAAGATATAGTCACATACTTCGGGCTAATGACTGAATAATATGGACCACTTCAAAGGAATAGGGATAGCATGCCAAGGGCCTGCCATTTACATTAGCAGTAGTAGTTTCATACAAGCGTCATATGGAGTCTTCTCAGTTCCAGGTTCATTGACATGATGGAAAAGGAGGGCATTGTATATAGAACTGTAGATGTGTACATAAGGGATGTTTTTTACTGTGGTGTTACGAGTGACATCAAATTGACAACAAAAATGAAGCTTGAGTGATCTATTATGCCAGAGATGAAAAACACCCTCTTTATTCACAGTTACCCATTTAAAATGTTTTGTTGTATATGGATTCCATACCGGTGCACTTTTGTAAATGGGCCTTTTGAATTGTGGCATTTTAAGCGTACAAATATACATGGACTGAAGGAAGCAGGCTCCAGCTGGAGGATTGAGTGTTATGTCACAGCAGTAGGAAACAAGCTTTGCTTCTCACTGCAGTGACATAACTGTAATAGATAACAGCATTTTAAAAGCTTGTTCATGATAGTGGATGGCAATTGGAGCCATACATAAGCTAAAGAATTATAGCCAGGTAACAGTAAATAAAGGGGCCATTTCTTACTGAGTGCCAGCAACAGCACAGATGGAGTAGTCTATGATGTCACTCACAACTCCCACAAATCATCTGCCACTGGAAACCATGCAGAGAGAGTGGTTCTCCTGAGGATTTCATAACCATGCGGAACAACTTTTGTTTACCACTGTGTTTGCATCATAGCAGTGAATACCCAGATTTTAATCTAATTATTCATGCTAGTGGCTTCCACTGGAAGCTAAACATTACAAAATTCTGCGTTACCAGAACCTAATCAGTGAAAGATCACACAATTAGGTATCAGCGTCTTGCATGGAGCATTGAAGTTTTTTTGTTCATCAAGAAGCTTTGGAAATAGAGCTGTTACCCAATGAATGCCTCAGCCACAGGGACTCGGCTCGCCCCATTACCTCAAATCCTGAAATGTTATCCAAATCTGTTCTATGAAGGGAAGGCAGGTTGCTGTTAGATCTGGCATCCTTGGTGTGGTTTGCCCAGTTTTTTGCCTCTACCTCCTGTATTTTTGACTGTGCTGGATTTCGGTTCTGCCGATTTAGATACTCTTGGCACTTCTGCCACTGCTGATCAGTACCAAAGTGCAAGTGCTTCCTGTGTAAATTGTGATTATGATTGGTTATCCATGATTGGCATATTTAAGTGCACTATGTGTGGCCAGGGCCTGTAAATCAAACGCTACTAGTGGGTCTGCAGCACTGATTGTGTCACCCACACAAGTAGCCTTTCAAATGTGTCTCAGACCTGACACTGCAATGTCTGAGTGTGCTCTTTTTAATTGCCATGTCAACCTGGTAAGTGCACCCACTTGCTAGGCTTTTACCTTCCCCTGTCTTACATGTAAGCAATCTCTAAGGGAAAAGGGGGTGTAAGTATTAGACCTAAAACCCCAAGATTTCAGATTTCTTTTAGACTAAGAGGACCCTGCCGAGATGGAGAGCTGAAGAGCTGCCAGGAAGCGTGGTGTCCCTTGGCTGTGTGTTGCTTTGCTAGGGGGACCTGCAGTCGCTGCTTCTGTCTATAGGCAGTGGACAGGACTGAACTTTTGCCCTACTGTGGTATCCGGCTTAAAGAAGATCTCCCTGGGCTTGATGCAGAGCTTGCCTCCTGTTAAGGAGTCTCAGGGACACTAAGACTTCACCTGCAGCTTACTTGAACTCCAATGCTGGCAGTTCTGACCTGCTTTGTGGTGCCAAATCCAATTCTGGGCCCTTGGACGTTGTTCCTACTGCAAAGACGCTTCACCATTCTTGTGGCTGAATTTTCTGATGCAGAACCGCTGTGCGGGAGAAATTCCCAATGCACATCCCCGTGCCGCTGAAGAAATCCATGCAGCGCCTGCTAGCCGCCTGGAAAAAATGAATAAATAATTTGCTGCACGCCGAATCCCGCGCACTGGGCTCCGAAGTCTGAGACCACAATCCAGACTCCGAGGCAGGCCCTCTAAAACAAACAACACATCGTGGGATCGCAGCTGAAGAAATCTATGCAGCGCCTGTTTGCCACCACCTCATCGATCTCCAGCGCATCCGGTTTTCCATGCATCGCACCTGTGGGGCAAGTTTTTCCTACACAGCAACTGCAGACCAGAAAAGTCTTGGAATCTAAGGCATCACTTCCCCCTGCAGCCCAGATTCAACGTATCACTTTTATTACATGCAGCTGAACAAATGCAACGCCTCCCCAAGGACTCAGGAACTGACACACGGCTTTGTTTTCCAACGCTTCCCTCCTGTGCAGCTGTTTAACCTTGTGGATTTTGATGCATTTGAGGTTCTTTGTATAGAAATCACGCAGCCATAGCTTTTTATTGACAGGATTCCTTGAAACCTTTTTAGAGTCATTTTTTGAGTTGTGTATGTTGGATTTTTGTCGTTTTGGTCTCGTATGATTTAGATAAAGATACGTTATTTTCTTCAAAACTGGTGTGGTGTCCATTTGTAGTGTTTCACTGCGTTACTATGAGTGTTATGTACAAAATACTTTACACATAGCCTCTGAGATAAGCCTGCCTGCTCATGCCAAACTACCAAGGGGGTGAGCAGGGGTTACCTAGGTGTGCAACTTCCTTATCCGGACTAGAAAGAAGGGCCCCTATTTGGACAGGGTGCATACCACTGCCAACTAGAGACCCCCATTTCTAACATCCATCTTGCTGAGGGAAGAGTGTGAAGCCTGAAGGTTTAGGACAACCAAGAAAGAACATGGGGATTTTCTATGGGTGTTAAAAGGTGGGGCACAAAGGGTAGGTATTTCGGTGCATGATATAAATGCGAGTTTGATTGGTGGTACTATTTATAATTGTTTGTGTGTGCTTTTCTGTATATTCTACTTGAAATTTATGAAGAAAATTAAAAAGTATCTTGTAGAATATTAACAGGCCAAAAAGGTGTAAAGAGTATTCTAGATTTTTGGAACATTAAATCAGCTGTCATCCATTAACGAATAATTCAATCAAGGGAGGATGCGATGGTGGGCCCAGCCACAGTGTTTGAAAATGTGATTCATTAGTACAGTAAGTGCATGTATCTAGGGCATCAGCATTCTTACAGAATGCTCTAGTGTTGTTTGCTCACAACAGTATATTTTATACGTTCAACAGCTCTATACGGAGTATTAATTAAATACATGGTAGAACAATACAAAGGGAATTCCTGGATATTATTCACAATTTGACCTCACATTTAAAAAACAAACACCCATCTGTAATGAAATTCACAAAACAGTACTTAACTATCAAGAGATCTTATATTAGCACAAACCTTACTGTAATAATTCTACTATCCAAAAGGTCATGTTCAGGATTAAACAAAGCACAACACTGACAGAGTACAAAATATTAGTAGGGGTAAACAGAAAAGAACGAGGAGGAAAAAAGAAAATTGGAAGGATGAAGAAATAAATAGAAAAGCTTGGAAGAATATACAAGGGCCCGATAAATTCATGCACATCTTAATTTTAACAAAGGAAAAAACAAAATTCATGTGTGTCTTGTTCCCCTTTATTCCACCATTTTTCCAGCAATTAAGCAATATGAGGTTTGATTGTCAGTACACTGTATTCTCAAGTCAGCCTAGGCAAATATAGATTGTGAAACTATTTTCACATCAGTGTTTATTTATTCTCTGGCTGCCAGACCAAAGACACTTTTCACGAGTTAGATATGGCTCACAAGCACTGATTGCAAATTGATAAAGTTGCATGTAAAGTTATTTTGCCCTGATGAAAGCCCGGGTGAAGGAACACCCGGAGAACTGAAACATATGTGCACCAATGTGTGCCACATGCACATTAGAGACCGTGGATGATAATACTATCCATCAATATTGAACTGCTAAGACTTTGCAATCGTTTCTCGTTTTATCTATTTCCTATTATTTTCATTTTAATTCAGTGTTCTCAAGTGCAAGCAGAATAGTAAAGTGTTTTTAAATACTTGTACATATATTAGAAAGTAATGTCATCTTTTGCATGCCAACAAAAACTCGTAATTTGACAATGTTTATAAATGTATAATTGAGTCCTGTTTCAATCTTTTTCATAAGGTTATTTTATCACGGATATATTCACCTGCAGCAAGCAGGCCCTCTCCGGAGGGTACACAAGACTGGTTTTGGCCTGCTTCGGTCTTGTCAATGAGGCAGAAACCGGTCTAGGGTCGATTCAGGGAAAACTTCAAACATGAACTTGGAAACACCTCAGAGGTGTTATACCACTAGTGAGTGATACACTGAGGACAAGTAAACATTTATTTAGTTGTGCGACAACAGGAATCACTCACGAAGGGACAATTGGAACAGGGGAAACAGGAGAGGACACCATTCGCTCTAACAGGACATGCTACAGCAAACCTGGGGGTTTGCAGGGGATTACAGACAGGCTGAGATCAATACTGGTCTACATATTGGCTCTGTAATTACAGGTTGTGACATCAAAAAAGTTATATTGTGCTGTATGGCAATAATATTTCCTTTTTCAAAGTATCAAAATATAATATGAATAAATCTGAACTCCCAGCTCTGTTTTAATTAATAGATTGTGATGCGTTCCCCTCTCTTAGATCTGATATGTTTTAATTCATCTGAACAGTGGCGGCTACTGGGGCATTAAAGTGGTGAGGCAGCATGGGGAGGCAGCATGGGGAGACAGCATGGGGAGACAGCATGGGGAGACAGCATGGGGAGACAGCATGGGGAGACAGAGCTGGGGGGGGGGGGCAGCCCGGGGAAAAGAATTTAAGAAATGCTTATTGCCGTCTGGAGCGCCGGTGCTCTTCAGGCCGCTGCTCCTGAACTGCTGACATACTACAGGCTCCCCTACGCCAATCCAGACACTGCTCTCATGGGGACATTAGCCAGCATGACATCAGTGCCATGATTGGTGTTAGCGCCCTAGTTAGGCACTCACTAAGGGACTATGACCCTGTGGTTGCTCTCCACCCGGCTGTACAGCACAGCTCGGGTGTAGAGATCGAAGTGCGCATGACGGTTTGGCTGGCTTTAGACAGCTGGCCAAACTGTCATACGCAGTGCCACCACTACTACTCCTACCTGCAGCTGTGTCATGTCAGGATGGATAGCCCCACCCCACACTCAGCTGAAGGAAATGAGCAAGGAAAAATAAAATGATAACATCCTTTATTCGCATTTTACCTGTCATTTTTCACTGCTGAAAAGCAGTGGGGGGACGTTCCTCTGCCTTAGCGGAGGAGCTGCCACTGCATCTGAATGTATACGGATTATTTAGGAAAATTATACTGTAGAGGTTCTTCAATAATATTTTTGATAGACATCTAGATGTCACTGGACTTCCTCTGCAATATAAATGTAATCACCGTTCTGCTGGGCCAGAGGTTCATATTTTATTAAAAAATGATCTTACCATATTTAAAACTATTTCCACTAAAGAGATGAAGTTCCAATTGAATTTGACATTGCCTAAAATGGTGGCAATAAGTTGCAAAAGAGTTTACATCTCATAACTAACCCCTTAGACAAGGACATGGTCATTGTCTTGATTAACAGACAAAATTATATTCAGTTTATGATTTGGTAACTATGGGTTGACACTATGTCCAAATCACTTGAAATCTCACCAAAGAGCTTCATTCCCAGATTGCATTAACCACAGAGTGGGTGTAAGAATGAATTGTTGCCCACAAAATAATTTCGGTTATTGAACAACCCTACTCTAGCAATATCCCAAGTATATTGTGTCCCAAAAAATACATAAAGATTCATAAAAGCTCCTCATCTTCCTATAGCGTCAGGAGTGAACAGTATTCTGGAGCAACTCTCTAAATATGTAGATTTTTTTCTTATGGCAGATAGTGACTCCAACCTATCTATAGGATACAAGGTCATTGATAAATCCGATTGTTAGAAGTTCTTCTGACAGTACTAGAGAAATATTGGTGACCTTGGATATTACATCTCTTTTTCCAAGTATTCCACAGCAAGACACCTTGTGAATTGTCAACAATAACATTTAAAATACTGAACATCTGCTCAAGGTACCAAGTGTGTTTATTCTTGATTAACTCAAAAAGTATCAATTTCAAAATCTTTTTTTATTTGCCGAGGCATGGTACTACTGGGGTGGGTGGGCACCCCCCCCCCTTAAGTCTTGCCATTTTGCATGCAGAAAAGTTTGAGAGAAGATGTATACTCAATGAAGCAGAGCCATTTTTCTCAAAGTTGAGGATGCACTGGTTATTTTGTCCGGAAACAGATTTTGTTTTACTTATATTTAACCAACTGGTCCATGGCGTAAAAAAGGTATACTTGGGACTTTAGTACTCCCACCTAAGCCAAATTGCTCTGCACTCAGAGAGGTCCAGGCCAGTGTGTGGTACATGCCCACCTGCTTTAATAGTATAAAGGATGTCTATTGGGCAGGAAGTTTTGGCAGAGAAGTAGGGAGACCAATTGGACCTTTTTAATCTCAGATTCCACCTTAAAAAACTCTTTGCAAATGGTTCAAAGACCTCGCCCTTTTCCGAGTTTTTTAACAAATAGGATTTTATCCGATTTTAATCAAGGAAAAATTGAAGATTTCGTTTTATATTCTTGTCTGAATGTATTATAGATCTTTATGGCCATGGCTGAAACGAAGAAGTATTTACTGAGGTGCACAGAAACATTTTAGAAAATGAGGTTTTAGAATTACTGCCGATTGACCACAAGCTATGAAGAGTACTGTCCAACTAAGCGAGTCGACCATAAACTACTTTGTAGTTTTTTTTTCATCTTTATGTACACAAAGAGACTCACACTCCTAGAGGAGATATTTTCCATCTGTACATAACTGCTTTGAATCATCTAAAAGCAGACTGTGTTTATATCAAACAATCAAGAGTCCCAAGATTAAGTTATTCCTAGATATCCATGGACTAGACATTCAACTTGGCAGATCTCTTTAGTCCAGTTTTTAGTATTCTGGAGGGTTTATGTTGTTTAGAGTTCATTGCCCCTTCAGAAGATGTTATAAAATGCTTGAATGGACATATATGGGCAAATGTAATGTACACTTCAAAGGGTAGCTATTCTTATGTACTGTAAGTATTTATTGCTTTTGCACTTTTATGGTCATTTCACCGAAATAAAGTATTTTGATGATGATGATAACAAAGAAAAAACTCTTAAAGTCGCCACCAGCCAGTGTGAATGGAAACTGAACCCATTCTTAATAGATTTCCAACTTGTTAGAAAAACTTAGCAACTTAGAATATACCTAACATGGTACAGAGATATTCCCTTTATAATGACTGAGAAAAAAAGCAGAGGCCTGCAATGCTTGTAAAGAGTCCCTGTCGAGTAGTCACATCTTGTGATGTCAGATGGTAATCTGTCTACGTTTTCTACAGATTAGAGCAGCGTACAGGGACCGTAGGGTAAAGGCATGTAAACCACCCTATTGTGTGGTCGACATGCCTTGCCCTGCAGCAGGCCTTTTAAAAACAGACATACGTCCTTCCTCCATTGGCCAGTCTCTTCCATGTGGTTTTAAGAAAAGCTGCACTGACTTGCAGGTATGTTTAAGCCGTGACTGGTTTTGGACTTAATAATTATGCTAAGTGGGCTCTAGAGTCACAGCTGCACCTGCAAGGCGTGAAATGAATATAAATTCACTGTAGTTCTCACAGCAGGAAGTGGGTGTGCCGTTGCAGCTAGAAATGTTAAAGCAAATCTATGGCCTATGCCAGACCAGGTGCCTCCAACCTCTTCTATAATAAGAGATACTTAGTATTGGTCCAGCCACCCTAAGCTCCTAACAAATATAATATTTGTTCTAAGAGTAACCAAATCAGATAAGA
Organism: Triturus cristatus; assembly: GCF_964204655.1. Lineage (NCBI taxonomy): Eukaryota > Metazoa > Chordata > Amphibia > Caudata > Salamandridae > Triturus > Triturus cristatus. Next base: position 1,059,601,696 of record NC_140581.1, on the reverse strand, counting down.
TCAGATTGCCACTTTCATTAAGCTTTACCGCTCCCATTCCAACTTCTGTAGCCTCACACTCTAGCTACAATGCTCTTCTTCTGTGTGTGAATGATAGTGATGGGCCAAATTTACAACCAATCAGCAGGTGTCCTCCTTGCATGGTGATTGGTTATGGTGCAGGCTATGGGCTATTAGTCACATTTTGTTTATAAGCGTGGAGCTTTAGCCATTGGTTAAGATGTCTGCCACTTTAAGAGACTGCAGCTCAGCAGTGCTGCCTCCTGCACTATGCAGAAGTCAGATTTCCCACACTCCAGAACTTCTGAATCATGTACTAGGTTGGAATCCATGTACAGGAGCTCCTTATTGGCAGCTGGCAAGATAGCAGGAGCTCTCGAGCTACCTGTTGGAGTCCCCTGTGCCAGACTGACTAGAAATACACCACATGAAGACGGTTCAAAGCCCAGAGAACAAGGATGCTTTATCAATGCCTTCTCTGGGGTCACAAATTAACTGTCCGAGAGATCATGAAAATTTTGCCAAAAAATAAATAAATAAACAATAGCGTATGGGCAACACAGGCAAAGTTTTGTGGGAAAAATCACACACATGCACAACTTGTGGGCGAAGCCCTACTTGATGGACACAAAGTCTTTTTTTTTTTTTTAATGATTTTATTATTAATCCATGAACGTAAAGAAAGGTGAAAAGAAAAAATTACAACAAAAAACAAAGGAGAACACACTTATGACAAAAAGTATACATGTCAGCGGAGCAGCAGAAACAAAATTTACGAGACAAAACAGGAGACTTTTACACATAGGGTTAAAATTTACAGGCTCATATAAGTCAACACTGGTCCCCATATTTCCTGGCCAAGTTTCTTTTTTCGCATGCCTTTCAAAGCGTATAAGCTGTACTCAATGTTAAAGGATGCCAAAAATCTAGCCCGCCAGAGTTCAAAAGATGGTGCATCCCTCTGAAACCACATTGAGGCTATACATAATCTTATTACGGAAGTAGCCATGAATATCAGATACTTATGTTTATACATCACTGAATCCCTCCCGTTTTCTTCATCTGTCCCCAATAATACATGCACATTGGACAGTCGTACCATTCCACCCAATATCTTCTCCAAGAATTTCTCAATGTGGCCAAAGAAACAGTTTAAGTACGTGCACGAATAAAAAATATGTAATATATCAGCTTCATCAGACCCACAACGAAAACATTTCCCATCATTACCCCCACCCCATTTAAGCATTTTAACTGGTGTATAATATAAATTAAAAATGGTTTTGTAATGTTGTGCATGTAAATTAGCAGCCATAAATAATCTCCCAGCCATTTCAATAGAGGTTTCGATCCGGGTCCCAACCCGACCCAGCCGACAGTCCAATTTTAAATTATGAATCTCTAAATCATTACCCATGGTATTTAATAAAAGCGAATATAAATATCCAATTCGAGAATTCTTCCCCCCGGCTTCAATTACTGGATTTGTATCTATATTCCAGTGATGTTTAAACAAATAGTCCCGAATTTGAAGATATTTGTAGAAATCAGAACGACAAATTAATTTGAAATTTCTGCACTAACATTTCAAAAGTTATCAAATCCCCATTAGAGTATAGATCTCCAATTCTTTGCACGCCTTTATCTCGCCACTTATCTACTATTCAATACCCAAATATCAGCAGGAGAAGTTCTAAAGCAGACAAGGGAGTATATCCAGATATCTTCCCCATATTGTAATATTTTTTGACAGACCTCCATACCTTAAAAGCTGCTATCAAAACCTTAAACCGAGTCCTCTTGTAATAATTCATATCTACATTGAGAAATAGGCGATTATTAGCTTCACTGCCCAATAACATTTGAAAAATAGAAGGAGCTTCTGCTGGGCTACTCACTTCTATCCCTGTCAATAAGATATTCATACGCTGTAAGGTACATACAAAGTAATAAAGAGTAAAATCAGGAACAGCCCAACCCCCTTGTTTACGCGGTAAAATCATAAATCGCAGAGCTCTACGCGCTTTCCCCTGTGCCCATACAAATCTGGTACACAGAGATTGTAACCGCGCAAGATTGGCCCGAGGTATCTCCAATGGAACAGCTCTCAGGAAATAGAGTATTTTAGGTAGAGTTAACATTTTAAGGACATTACAGCGCCCAACCATAGATAGATGTAAACATTCACATCTGTCTAGCTGTTTCTTTACTTCACTTAAAAGACATGACCAATTAGCCTCAACCAATGATTTTAGACAGGCGCGCAATTTAATCCCTAAATAAGTCACTTAGTTTATTACCCTTTGATCCGTGTTTGTTGTTATATTAAACGCATAATATTTGAGTCTTGGCAGCGTTAAGTTTATAACCAGAGACTGCTCCAAATTGTGACGTCAAAAACTCTATATCCGGCAAGGCAGTAGAGGGATTAGGATTTACAATGGCCAGGTCATCTGCATAGGCCAAAACCTGATAATATTCTTGCTGCAATATCACCGGTTCAATCCTACTGCTGGTTTCCAGCATTTTTATAAATGGATCGATATAGAACGAAAACAACAAAGGGAAACAGGGACATCACTGCCTTGTTCCACGAGTGATCTGCACCCAGCTAGATTCTAAACCGATAGTAAAAATTCTTGCTATAGGTTGGGAATAAAGCGCTTGAATAAAGCTAGGCTGGAACCCCCGTTGTTGTAGTACTGCCCACAAAAATCCCCATGCAACCCGGTCAAAAGCCTTTTCGGCATCAAGTAAAATGAGACTGAAGGCGTCTCCCGTGGTATTAACAATATCCATTAGTGTCACCACCCTATTGATATGGTTAATCGTCCCTCTCTGAGGGATAAAGCCATGTTGTCTGATGGATACCAACGGGGTTATAACTTCGGCTAACCGGGTTGCGAGGATTTTCGAATAGATCTTACTGTCGGTATTTAATAAAGATATCGGGCGATATGAGGCCGGATTCTCTGCCGGTTTATCTTTTTTTTTTTTTTTTTTTAAAGACAATAATGCTCGCCTCATCCCATGACCCAGGGGGGAACCCAGCTGTGCCTGTCTGAGCATAGCCAGCATATCATATTTCAAACAATCGAAGAAAGTTTTATATATTTCCAGTGGGGGCTTATCCAGCCCAGCTACCTTTCCCGCCGCCAAGCTATTAATGGCCCGCTCTATCTGATCCACAGTTATAGGAGTTTCGAGGAGATCGGACTCTTGTTTATTTAAGTTGTTATCACAAAAACGCAGGGCGAGAGCCTCCCCAGCTTGTACATCATACTCTTCACTTTTATATAAAGTCTCAAAGACTGAGCAAGGCACCGTCCACTAGCCTCACCATACTCATAATTCAAATGTCTTTTAGTCACATATTGTTTAGCCATTTCTGTGCTCCAGTGCAAATTAATCTTAGCTTTGCAGCAGGCTACTTCCGTCAAAGACTCAGTGATATCCGACCCCCGATGTATATCTGTGGCAAGGTTTTCTTCAGCACACGTTAACGCCGCATATAATCCCTGCAATAAAATGCGTTGTTGCTTCTGCTTATATAACCCATAACTAAGCACTTTCCCCCTAAAAGCGGCTTTAAAAGTATCCCAGACACATCCTGTCCCAGCAGTATTCCGGTTAATTTAAAAAAAATGCCTGATCCAGATTTTAATCTTATTTACAAAAAGTGTATCACATAGCAGTTTCCTATCAGATGAGAAAGCGCATGGTCTAGTACCAGCCCTACCAACATTTAGACTTAATACAAGAGGGCCATGATCAGAGGTAACTCGTGGATACACCCGAATCCCAGCCCCAATCAACATTAAACGTGAAACCAAAAAATAATCCAACCTCACTAATTTTCGATGAGGGCAGGAATAAAATGTGTATCCTGGTTCACCTCCTCTCAAGATGTCCCAGGCATCCACCAGACCGTCATCTTCTACAAGTGATTGAAGTGCCTTGAAAACTTTCGGGTTCCTCTCATTATAGCGGCACTGATTATCTCTTAAACCCCACGGCCCAAGATGTATATTTAAATCACCACAAATTAATAGTGGGGTGGGCCACTGGGCAAGCTCAACATTAAGCCCCTCTATTATTAACGCCTCGTCAAAATTTGACCCATAAATAGAGCAGACAGTGCACTTCTGTTTCATCTGCCCAATTATACATTCAGCGATGGTCCATCTCCTTTGCTAGTCTGCTAATACCCTACCAGTCCCTTGAATATGATTTCTAGTTAAGATTGCAAAACCTCTTATAGTCGTGGACTGCTGGGCACATATCAAAACTTTAAAACCAAGCTCCAAAAGCAGCTTACTTTTAGCCCAAGGAATGCGGGTTTCCTGGAGACAAATCAGATCACACTGAAGCATTGCTAATTCCCTTGCCACCCGTTGCGTTTTATTATAATTATTCAACCCACTGACATTCAGCGAACAACAACGAATACCGTTAGCCAATCCACTACCCATCATCGATTTCCCCAAAATCTATAGTTTTACACGCTGTAATAAGTGGACAATCAAATATCCTACACCACTTTCCTGCACGATCATGGATTATTATTTATTTTTTTTAACCCCTCCACCCCAGTCCTCCCCCACCCAACCCCACCAACACCCCCCACCCTCCACCATCAAACCCACCTTCCATCCCACTAGAGGCGTAAGGACCATGTCCTCAGTGATGGAGAGTGATTGTGAGTACATCCCGCCGTGGCCCACCCAAGGACTGCCACAGCCCCCTTCCACTGCCCACCAACTGGTTACTGGGGCTCAGTTTTAAATTATCACAAGTTCACAAAAAAAAAAAAAAAAGGAAAGAGAAGAGAAGAGAAGCCCTCCTGGATCTGGATTATAAAAATAACCAGCTGACAAAATCTTTCCCTGTGACTCACTTTTATCTAGACATAACTACCCTGCCCCTTTCGCTGCCCTCTTAGTATGGACACCACCTATACCAAAAAAAAAAAAAAAAAAAAAAAGAAGGATGGGGATGATGGACAAAGTCTTGTGGAAATTGTACTCAATGGGTACCAAATTTAGAGGCCTTTGTATCTTCCTGCAAAAAACTTAAAGAAGTAGTGCCACTCTACTCAGTTGCAGGATATTTCAGTTGATTTACAACTAACACATAAATCAAAAGCCATTTCTTGTGACCCTTCAAGAATACAGATGCTGCATAGACGTTTGACATGAACTGTCAGGTGTGTATCTGAGGCAAGAAAGACCACAAGGAACTATGGGGTCTCTCACAATGATCTACCAAGATTTCAGTAGTATAATGCTGTCTAGGTAGTCATGGATGTGTTCAGCGATGTGTGTTATTTGAAGACAAACAACCGTCTCCTCAATTTTCCTAGACCCATCTTTTCCCTTTATTCTGACTCCAAAGGCTGCCCACACTTCTGGGTTGTGATCGAGACCTTCAACTTTTATCTCAGCACTGGCAAGACTTCCATGCATGAGTGGAAATGGGAGTTTATCTTTACTCTACTTGTGATCTCCAAGCCAACGAAAATAGTGATGGAAGCGGTCAGGTCCCAGACACTCTCACTGCTACCTACAACTGAACTTGAATTGGGTTGACCATTTGCAGGAGGCTGAATTTCTCTACATGTACAGCATACAGACTTCAACGCGTGCTACACCTTGCTTTGGCACTACTCCAACCTGCTTCAGTGGATGAGTAAAAATGGAAACTTCTGTGCAACGCATTGGACCCGGTAAAGGATTAGTTAGTAAAGTAATGAAGTCTTTAAAAGTCAACTAGATGTCGAGAGATGCCCAGCAGTAGGAAGTTCAAGTCTGGTCGTCTACAAAGGTCACTCCATTGAACGGTCGAATGAAACTCCACTAACAATCCCTGCAGAAAAGGGATGACCGAAGTAAGGCCAGGAGAGCTGGGTTCATGCCGATTTTCCAGGAAATACACACAAGTTAAATGTACATACAGTTTCAAAACTAAATAGATTTACATAATCAGTGATTATCCGAAATATCTGGCTATGATCGGACCCTCCAGAACCAACATTGGACACCTCTGCCATAGAAAAGAACTTATGATAAACCTGGTTACTTTTTTTCTTTATAAACAATGCAAGGTTTTGATTATATCTGAATCCATATATAGGAACTTCCATGGGCAACAAATGAAAATACCTGTACCACTTTAAAAAAGTCATAAAAACTTACTGGAAATTTCATAATTGTTGAAGAAAACCACAAGTAGTGCAGTTTATGGAATTGGAAACACACACATACAATCTAGTAGACATCCTTTGAGATGAAGTGCAAATTTTGCACGGTGTCTAATAACGGATCCAAATTTAGCTCTATAACAAACGCAAATTATTTCATATGAGACAGGCTAGTTTAAGCGGTCATTGCGTCTGTATGGTTCGTTTTAGGGGGTCGTAGATACCTAGTATGGTTATTTATCTTTTTACCAATCAGTTTAGTCTTACAAATGCATATTTTTATGAGCATCAAAGTTTCAACAATTAGGCTGCAAATACAGGCAGGCCCTTTAGTCCGATATCTAGTTTTGCTATCAGTACTGCACTCTTGCAACTTTCATTCCAGGTCAGGGCCGGACAGGGCATTTATTGGACTGGACATTTACCCAGTGGGCTGGACCCCATGGAGGCAGGCATTGAAAGCCCGGAGTCACTGCTGTTGCCTCTGTCAGAAAAGGAGTGAGAGAAAGGGACAAGAGCTGGTTTTAACTTTTTTGCCAGGTAGCTTTTGATTCCCCAATCCAGCCCTGCCCTAGGTAAAATTTTAGAGGCCAAGCCTGTCCAAATTTACTAGGAGAAAATTTCCTCTAAATACCGACACATACGAATTCCAGATATAATTCCCATTTTTCTGAAGGAAAACTGAGATTATGAGGGATGTACCAGAACCAGTAAATATCTCACCCTGTGGTGTCTGTATTGGTCAAGTGTGGTAAACACCTCACCCTCATATGGCTCACTCCTAATAGGGTCTTGGGAGTGTTGATAGGACATTATATTTCATGAATTAAACTCTATGATTCATATTTATGACTCGCAACGAAAAAGTGTAACTGTACTTTTTCTACTTCACTTCCATTGTAGAAGCCTTCCATCTTCAATAACTTGTACATATCGCATACATTTATACCCCTAACTGTTAAGCACGTGTGCTAACCACTTTTTGCGCTGACCCGTAGCTTCCTCAGTTGACTGACTTCCATTTGGAATATGAAGCCCATTTTGATTTTAAAGTCCTCCTTAGCGTTGCACTATCTGCTGGACAGGAAAGAGGACTGATCTTGCGAAACCCGCAACATACAGTTACACAAAGAGTATTTTCCAAAGCCGGGCAACCATCTGCAGTAGTCAGTCAGACCTACTGTACTCGGGGAGCAGTGACATTACAGCTAGGAGCCAGGAGCAGTGCATCAGCCCTTTGCCAGAAGCCTTTGATTAACACTGCACAGCCAACACTGAGGTTGTCCACCAGCAAGGTAAAAACCTGGGCAAACAATACAGCAGCTCCCATAGAAAACTCTCAATTGATGGAGAAGTGTAGCTCACTGGTTAGAGGAGGCATACCCTGAAGCAGAGATCAGACCCGGGACCTGGGTTCGATTCCCGACGCGGCAGGGTCCAGAGCCCAATCGTCCACGGACTCGATAATTCTAGCTTCGGTGCCCACTCTAAGCACGAGTTCACACTATGCAGCTCTGGGCAACAAGCCTGCTTAATCTCCACAACGGCCCCCGCGGCGGGATGCCTGGCTTTCACCTTGGGGATGCCCAGTACGGGTTATCTTACAGGGAAAAACCAGGACGGGTTCCTAATGCAAGCGCCAAGATGCCCGTAGGGTGATAGCTGCGCTCTATAAGTACATCAATCAATCAATCAATCAATCATAGTACATCTTGAAATAAGTATGCAATCACAAATGAAAAACTCAAGGTAGTGAGTTCAATTCAACATGTAACGGTACAAAAAGCACAGGTACATATGTCTAAAAAGGAATTATGCAGTGCTCGTTAGAGCACAGTAACACGAATGGCAACAAAAAAGCCAAGAAATAAATAAGGACAGTGGCCAAAGACAATTCAAAATAAAGGATTAAGGTCATCATCAGATTAAGGAATCAGTGTAGATCATCTGGACGCCTCTCAAGTCAGTGCATATGTGAATCTGAAGGCATCTCATCTGGTTGCAAAAATAGCTTGGGAGGTTGACACAAATTTATTTCTGTATCCAAGACATTTGTCATAAGCGGGCGCAAAGCATCCCAGGCCCGCGTCTGTTCACTTCATGCTCAGAATCAATTTAGTTATCTCTTTCACAGTCCAGCCTGGCCTGCACTACAAAAAGTGAGGAACCAATTAAAAAGGGGTTGGGCCCTCAGATGACAAGGATGTCTCAAATTCTCCAATTAACATTGCTTCACAATATTGATAAACAACGTGGGCAGTTCCAGGTTACAAAATAGGCAAAGTAGTCTCCTGCGTATGGGCCCCATTCCTTTTAGGGGCCAAACGACAACGGATCAAAATATTGATTTGATCTTGAAAGAAAATGACAAATCAAGCTTTATTAAATGGTTTCCAAATAATTTTTGTTTAATAACAATAATAATTGTTAATGTTTAGTTCTGTGTAATTAAACTGGTTTATTAAAATAGTTGGCTGGTAAAATTAAAAAACGTACAAGGAGAAAATTTGCGAGGGGGGGCCCAACATTTCAACTGCTTATGAGCCTCCACAGGGTTTAATCCGGCACTGAATGTGGGTGAAGTCTCCGAAAAACTACACACGCATGGTATCTGTGGGTGAAACTCCATAAGATCAGCACAATTTTGAAAGAATTGTAGGAAAAGTTCTGCAAGATCTGTGAGTTCGTGCGAGAATGCAGGCCAACCGTTTTGGCTGCCCCACTTCATGGTTTCAGTCATTAACAACAGCATCAGAAAAGTAAAGACCTTCCTCGTTTTATTTAGTGTTGTGAGGAGAAAAGCAACATCAAGAAGAGGTCCAACGCACCCAAAAAGGAGCACCTAAGACCAGAACAAGTCAACACACCCACCAGAAAAAAACTCCCAGGTTAAGACATGTCGGATTACTGATACACTCCCTACTATCAGAGAAGGGTCCAAATATATTCTTTGATTACGTGTTTATCTCGGACATAAACCTAAGTACAGTAAAAATAGAAAAAAATAGAAACAAGAAAAGAAATAAAATGACAAAGCCCTCCGAACTTTGTACGGTGGCAATAATTGGGCTGCTAAATCTCCGGACACAACACCATTAGCAGTACAAAGCAACAAGCCGCAAAATACAATAAGCCAATACTAGAGGCGGCTAAGCATGTGCGTTCAGACATGCAACAGAAACATTTTGTTGCTGAAAACCTCACTTCATCTTTTACCTGGCGGAAGCCAGGATTTCCTCACATTTGGGTACATCAATGGTCGGCCTACACCTGAATGCCTTCTGTCCTGTAATTATTTTTGTATTTATTTTTAATAATGGTAACTTGCTTTTTGGTTTTAATGCAGTTGTTTGTAGCACTTTTCTGCCAATTTAATGAAAGAATGGAAGGCAGCGTTCACCTCTGTTGGGATTTAAACTTGCAACCTGCAGATGTCAGCAGCGAGTGCTTAACTCACTGAGCCTTCTTGCCATCATTGCCATTATTTTTCGAGCTTTAATTGACTGGTGTCAAAAGCTCAGATTTGCAGGTAAACCGGGCTAGGTAATCTTCTAGTCAGCTGAAAATTCAGGTGATTCCAGCTTGTCTGCGCTAATATCCTCAGACCGGGCCTCCGCTCACTGCATCATCACTGCCAAATGTGGAGCCGGCGGATGGTACAGAAAAGTTCATAGACTATCTCTAAAACTCCGTAAACTAGTTTTGAATTAGTGGTTTCTGCAACGTCCAGAAATGAGGCGCAAACATATTAAAGCTAAAAGTGCAATAGATAATAAAGAACAAGATCAAGCCAGTGACCAGGATAGGCTCTTAAAGGTATGCAATACACATGCAAGAGCACCTTTACAATGAAGAATTATCTAAATCTCATGCAATCTCAAAATTGAAGAAGTGCATTAACAAGACGTGGATTAAACCTCCAGGAGGCGCCCTTTGGCAGGGGCACACTATGTACTGTGGGACCTAATAGAGGTGGTAGAGATTCGGCCTTTATGGGCCCTATATGAGTAGGAAACGGACACGTAATTCTGACCCACCCTTGAATTACTGATATTGCATGCATTCAGTGACTCCAGGAGACCAAAGTATTACTTATTACACGTTTTTAAGGACAAACATGTGGGAATCGGATTTCCCTGTATTCTTTTCCTGGTCTTTTAACTGGATCCGGAGGAGGGGTACTTTGGGTGGGGCCAGATATTGTCATGACCACCTACATCGAGATTACTTGTAGCATCTGCAAGTGAGGAAAGGCAGAGTTTCCCCTTATTGCTCAAGGCGAACCCTGTGGTAAATGCTCATACCTCTCCCTGCCTGTCTTTCGCCCATGGGCATGAGCTCGTTGTTCTGGAGGAAAGGGAAGAAAATATTAAACATAAGAACTGGAATCTAGTTACAAACTTTAGATGCATTAAATGGCAAAGCCTAGAGTTTTCACCTATATGTGGGCAGTGAGGGTGCAGGTACACCCAGAAGAAGAGCGCATCAATGACTTTGGTTGCCGAAACAAGATTGGTGCATCCAGTCATATAAGTGATCATGTTTTCTTATCCCTAAACTCCGTGAGTGCACTTTAGTCCCAGGAAGTCACCTCACCAACCAGTTTCACAGCATGACTGTGCATGCGCTGGCAGATCCACATTGTTGTCTAAATTGCTCTTGTGAACAATAATGCTGATTCATGCGGAAACAACAGAGGTGCCGAACTGCATTGCTAACTTGATAGGAAAGTACCTTGCTTGCTGAAATTTGGCAACACTTCAGAAAATACATACAATAGGATCCACAATTCCTTTCGAACATCTGCATCAAGAAAAACAAGTGTATGAGGCGAGAGGGTGTCCTGCCAAATATGATCGTGCACGGGGCATGGTTGGGACTGGCGAACTAAAGAAACTCTAGCTGGGTATGGGTAAATCTCAGGACTCATGATGCGGTCAATCCAGATATGTAAACATAGGAAAACAAACTGGGAATGTATTGTTTGCCACAATGTAATGAATTATCGTGCTGTTATTTTAAAAAAATTATCAAAAGAAAAGAACCCAATTCTGAATTTTTCCTGGCCACACCAACCATCCAGACAACACAGACTTTAGTACCTTAAGGTACTCTTGTTTAAGAAAGGAACTGTTCTTTGGTTTAGAACACATTGCTTTTTGAGTTCCAAATCGAGAAAAGGGGCATCATGTAGAACAGTTTTGTGCTGGCTCTCACATGGCACAAAGCAATGCAATGTTTTATGCCAATTTACGCTCCATTATAAGAGTTGTGCGTGCACCATGGGAGCACTTGTGCAAACCTTTGTAAACATAGGCCAGAGTTTTCTGCGGATGTTGTCTGGAGAGTGTGGAACGGCATTGTGATCCGTGGGTATGCCATGGGGTTTGGCGAAAATCAGCCGGTCACCTTGCTGCTGGGCTGTTTAGAGACTTTTCCAAGGATGAGGCTGAAGATTTTGGTGGTCAAGTCCTTTTTACTTGGACCCAGTGGATCACTGAAGCATCATCTGTAAGGATCGATAGAGGTCGTCCGATCCAAATAGGGCTTTCCAACTATGAAAGTTTCTGTAACATTTTGAGCAACCTCACTTCATGGTCTTTGGACTTTTTTGCACAGGGAACACAAGATACTTTTTTGAAGTATCCATACATATATTTTGACATGTCATGTCTAGTTTTATATTGTCATTTTTCATGTTCTGATCCTTTGACGAAACTGATATCTTAGAAGGTTTGCTCATAAGGGAATGTATTAACTAGATGGGCAATTTTGAGTCACAATTTCTTAGCTACACTTTCCCAAATTAAGTGATTACTCCGAGTTTCTCTTACGCATTATCAATTTCTCCTGGTCTCTAGCTCCAACTGAAAACTACTTCTTATAAAAGCAGCTACTACTGAGAATCTTCATAGTCTGTTTCACTGAACACGTGTCAGATTTTGTGTCTGGCTGTACTTCTCGTTTCTGCTGCTGGTTTCTCTATTGCATTGCAGGCATTTACTTTGGCTGCAAACGAATCATCAATTATGTTTTAATTACTACATCTATGAGGGCATACAAAGGGTCTACGACTCTCTATTTATAAGCATAGCTATGCGTTGTATATGTTGCACCTTTTGGAAATTATTACAGTAGCTGCCTTAGAAATATTCAGAATATCTTACAGGATGCAGAGTTAAAGTCAGCTACTCATTTAGATTAACAGTGGTATTCAGACTGGTTCATGATAGGATATAAAATAGGTTTATTGTGGCAATTGTCAATAAAGACAACACACATTTAAAGAATTCATTGTCCCAGGCCGTTCAATTCAAATTTATAATTATCTGAATTCCTCAAAGCACTTAAAAATAGTCCCAAACCAACTGTAGTGTCAAAAATTGCATATTGGACAAACAATCTACAACATTATATCAAGTATAAACCTTATATTTCAAATACAAGGATTTTTTTTTTTTAAACATTGGACAATCAACTAAACCATAGGCTATAGCGCACTTTACCATTTGAAGGCAAATTGAAAAATCTCTATTATCCTTGACTTTTATAGGTGCACCATACAAACTCAGGAAACCCACAACCCCTATGGAATAAAGTAGACCTGTATTGATAAAATACTAAACATCCACAGTGACAGACAACATTGAATAAAAGAGGATTCCTCCCCCTATTTAGATCTGTCCCACCTTAGCCCCCATATTAGTTCCTTGATGCATTATATTAGGTTATCGGAACAAATTTAGTCTAGCTATATATTGTTTCTATCGCCAAGCTTTCTTTTCTTTACCATTCTTACATTTGTAATTTTTTATATCTATCAGATATGTGTATTTGAACCATCGTAGTGGTCCACTACTTAATACTCGATTTGTTTGATAAATTAGAGATGAGGACATAATATTTGAAGCTGCTATCCATACTTCTAAGTCCATAGAGGTGTATAATATCTGTCCTCTCATGATGAGTCTGTTTGCACAACTTAACATATGCTCTTTTTGTTTATATTTGAAGCAATATTGATATATTGAACTAAAATAGATACACAAGAGATAACAGCCTAACCTATATTTTAAAAATCTCCAGACAGGGTGATGAGTCTGACCAATAATAAAAATATGGAAAAATATCCAACTTACTCAAAGTGTGCAATGAGAACCTAATAGAAGGTTTTTGGGACAAATAAATAATATCACTTTTGGACAGTGTTTTTAATACAATGTCTTGTAAAGTCTTTTTAGGTGGAAACCAATCCCATCATTCAAAACCTACTGATGAGAAACAGTATTTTCTAAGAGCATTTTATATACTTCACATGTGCCTGTACCTATTTGCGCTTACTAAATTGTGCCTCAGGCCAACAAATCTGGAATAATTTATTCCTAGTACCATCTTTTAAATAACATATTCCAACCATATGGGTCTATGACATTAAGTTCAGTTCACAGCGGATGCTTTGTAACATGGACCCTGGAGGAAAATTGGTTAAGAAACAGGTGAAACCAGGATTCTGAATGATGCTGGTTGTATTTCTTGAAAGGAGTTCCACAAACGGCCTTGACCAGATCAAAATGCAGTTAAACAGTTTGCAAATCAATCAATTACCATTTGTACAGCGCACAGCTGTCTCCAAGGAGGCATCCCAGCACTCATGTGGAAAACTGACAAACAATCCATCCAGTGCAAATCAATAGAAAGGAGGTAGCTTTGATCAAATAGAAAGCTTTTCAGTTCTATCTTAAATATTGAGATAGAAGCAGCTCTACACAGATTTACAGGGAGAGTATTCCACAGCTCGGCTGACAAGACCATGAACGATCTTCCTCCTTGCCTGGTCTTAAACTTTGGGACAGGAAGCAGTAGAAGACGGTTTGATCTGAGCACTGTGCATTGCTGATATGGGTTCAGTCTTTTTTGCAAATATGCAGGGCCATGCCCACAAAAAGCTCTAAAAGCTAGTGTTCAAGGTTTAAACTTGATACGATTTATCACAGGTAGCCAATGAAGTTGCTTCAAATTAGGAGATATAGCCTGCCTATACGGGACTCTTCTGATTAGCCTTGCTGCTGCATTCTGCACGATCTGAAGTCTGTGAATTAAGAAAGCCAGGAGTCCTAGATACAGACTTTTAGAGTAGCCAAACTGAGATGTGATCAACGTACGAACCACTGTCTTACAAGTCTTCTCTAGGATCAGGTGCAAAATCCTCCTTAAGTATTTACGTTTGGCAAAACAAGCAGATGACATATGCTTGATTTGTGTGGAGAGAGACTAGAATAAAACATGACTCCTAAATTTCTTGCATGGTCTGCAGGGGTCCGTGGGGAGCCAAGTTCCTCTGGCCGCCATAGGCTAAGATGAGGAAGAGAGAATGTACCCAAGAAAAGAACTTCAGTTTTGTCTATGTTTAGCTAAAGAGAGTGGTCATTCATCCAGCCTGCAACTCCCTTGAAGCATTCTTTAAACCGAGTCAAGTCTGAGTCTGTGTTTTCCTGAAAGGATAGCAACAGCTATGTGTCGTCCACATAGGATTCCACTTGCACACCCCAAATGGGACTGAAATTGCTCAGCGTGGTCAGATAAGCAGTAGGTTTCTTCAACAGCAGTCAAAGAAAAGCTAGGTTCTATTCTGATGGAAACAGACCTACTTGTAGAGATTGATTTAGAATTCTGTTGAATACGGAGTTAATAGTAAGGGCAATCAATTTAAAAATTCTTGGTGGACACGGGTCAGCTAGTGGTCCCGATTTACATTTTTTGATTCCTTCCAAAGAAATTTCCTCAGGAATTTCTTTGGAAGCTTTAAAGTTTATAACTTAGGGCGAACAAAGCAAAACCAAAGGGGATGATGGACGAAGTGTTGAACATTGCAAGCACTCACCCCCAGTCAACTGATCTGGGTTTAATCCATCATCATTCTTTAGCTCACTCCGCCACCCCAGTTCGGACATGGCCATATGCAAATCAGTCTGACCCTGTGCCTCATGGGAACAGTCCAGCCCGAACTGCCAAGCCATGTTATGATGATGGATTAAACCCAGATCAGTTGACTGGAGGTGAGTACTTGCAATGTTCAACACTCCGTACATCACCCCCTTTGGTTTTGCTTTGTTCGCCCTAAGTTGGCAGGGTATGCCCAGACGTGGGTCCCTTGCTCACTTTGCCACTGGATACAAGCTAGCCTGGCTGATGACGGCTGATTAGCCAGAAACCAGTCCCAGGATGCTAGTTTCCGGTGCAGGGAAGACATGGCTTGGCAGTTCGGGCTGGACTGTTCCCATGAGGCACAGGATCTGACTGATTTGCATATGGCCATGTCTGAACTGGGGTGGCGGATTGAGCTAAAGAATGATGATGGATTGAACCCAGGTCAGTTGACTGGGGGTGATTGCTTGCAATGTTCAACACTCCGTCCATCATCTCCTTTGGTTTGCTATCTAAGGGGGGGAACTGTCTGACTCCAGGGCCAATTCAGTACATTTGGCGAAAAAAGATCCAATGCCACTTGCCGTTCAGTTATCATCTGAGGAACCAAAAGCCTTATTTAGAGTTTGGTGGACGGGATACTCTATCAGAACAGGATAAATACCTCTTGCTGCAAGTGCCATAGGCACTTTTAATAACTGTGGACGTGACATCATCCATATTTGTGACAGTGTATACCAACTGTCAAACTCTAAATAAGGCCGAAGTTGACCAAAACTCCACCACTTCATCTTTGTGTAAATGGCTGGGCAAAGTAGAGTCATGTGCCGTATCGAAGGCTAGGGACATGGTGAATAATACTTAGAGTCACAAGCTGTCATAGTATTTATAATGTTAGAGGGATCTCTCCCCTCAATCTTGTGTCCCTCTGCCTCATTGAGTTTTGACATTTTCCAAATTCTCATCGATTGATGGTTGTTGAATTCTGTGAAAGAAGCTTGTTTGTGTTTCTTGTACTGTACTGCGCCCTCAAGGCAACAGTGGGAGTGGCGGACACTAGAAGGTCAAAATTACTATTCTTACTCCAGTCCTGGAATATTCAGGGAAAGAGCATATTCCAGGATTCTTATTTAGTATTCCGACTCCAGTCCTGGCATATTTTGGGGACAAGTATAAATTCCCCAAGTATTTTTAGGAATGGTTGAAAAGTAGTAATTTTAAATAGCATAAAGTGCTGCCACGAGGGTGCAGCTCAAGGCAAAAAAACTAGGAATACCGTAAAAGGACAAATTTCTTATTACATGGAACCGTTTGTTTGTCCCACAATCTTTGGGTACCACCATTGGTAAAGGTACAAAGCGTTAGCTCAACGCTGTAGAATTTTTACACCAAATACAGGTTAAGCATCTGTACACCCTGAAATCTCTACTGTTGTATGAACTCTTTGCACTATATAGATGAACCGCAAAATATAATATCTTTTCACACCCAAAGCCCCAGAGATGAGAAATAAAATGGTGATTAATTACCATTTTATTTTTCATCCCCGTACCGAGCCTAGCATCAGGACGGGGCTGCTGCTGAGTGACAGCAGCAGGGAGGAGGGTGGCTGCTATTGCACTGTTTAAAGTGCGCATATCTTATTGGCCGGCCGTCTTGCTATGGCCAGCCACACACGAACTTTAAACATCTCTAACCCAGCTGTCTTAGGACAGCTGGGTTAGAGCAAGCCAAAGCCTCCAGAGCGATGTGGCGAGCCAAGTGAGGCCACTCCCACCAATCCTATCGCTGCTCTCATGCTGATGAGAGCAGCGCCAAGATTGGCCAAATGAGTTTCGGCATCCAGTTCCTATGTCGACTAAAGAAGAGGTCCGGTGCGAGGACTGAGTTCTGTAAAATTTATTTTCTTATATTATTTTAGACACGCCTCTCCACCATAGATGCCAGCCGCCACTGGCTTCAGGTAGCAATTATATCGGCAAGTACAAATCATTATTTAATGAACCTGATGTACTATAATAATAGATTTTCCTCAGCCTGGGATAGGGGCACAAGTTATAGGATGTAGTAAAATACGTGCCACTCTTTTGAAATAATGGAGTTGTTACTTTTAAACATACCTGCTGTAAAAATGGTTTGGAGACTATGAACCAAAACCAATTCAATCAATTCTAAGGTTTCTTCCACTCATTGCGTAAGTTTTGACTCCCTTGACCCTAATCTAAGCACACATGATTTACACATCAAATAACTACCCACAGGAAGTTTTGGCATTCACAAACGTCGCTGACTAAGGCCTTTTTCTGCTAACTAATCATTGCTTAACTTCCTCAAGTGGAACTTGCTGATGAGTAGAGTCTACAAATAAAATGATTTACTTTTATATCGATTACTTTCTTTTTTTGCCAATTTCATATCTTTTTCCGAGTAAGACAACTCCCTAAACGAATATAAGGCGTTCTAATGGACTGCTGTCAGTACCTCGCTTATCCTATAAACGCTTGTTCCTGAAGTATACTAATTTGTGGGTGATCACTTAACTTGCATTGCACGACCTTAATCACTCATCCGAAGCTCCGCGTTTTCATGGGTACTCAGTTACTCTTGGTGCCCCCGCCCTCACAGACTCACGTACTACTTTGTTATTTGCGCAAAACATTCCCGTATTATGCCCGAGTAATTTACCTATGTTTGAGAGTCTTTATGCGTGTTTTAGGTATTTGACGTATTTTAGGCATGGCCAAGTTATTTATTTGTTTAAAGGAGCCTTTGTGTATAACTCAATTTAATTTACACAAGATGCAAGACAAAACGTCCGTTAATAAATTATATTTTATATCTGACATGAATTAAAATAGTAGAGGTGAATCCTTACACATGAAGATTCTGTCAATGACTGGAAGAGACATTAGTTCCAAAAAGGCAGAAAAGTGAGCATTTAGGTGTTCGCTAAAGAAGAAGGGGTGAGATATGTTGTTGTGTTAGTGGTAAAGACTTCCAAGCATTAATTTTGGCACCTTTGACAAAA
This sequence comes from Triturus cristatus, assembly GCF_964204655.1. Lineage (NCBI taxonomy): Eukaryota > Metazoa > Chordata > Amphibia > Caudata > Salamandridae > Triturus > Triturus cristatus. The sequence goes on along the minus strand of NC_140581.1, from coordinate 1,059,583,544 downwards.
TAAGGTTTAAGTAATTGGAATTTTCATTTTTTGTTTCCTATTTAGTAATGGCCGCTTAACGTTTTTATTATTTTGTTTACGTAAGTATTGTAGATAAATTTAAATGACTCTTACTCATGGGAAATGCCTTGTGACTCAGGCCCTACAAGTAGAACAGAATCTGCCTCGAGGCAGAAATATTACATCAGCAAATAAAGCGTTCTCTTGCATAACAATGGGGGAAAAGGCAAGGAGAGAAGGGCACTGCCATTGCCAAACATAGCACCAAATATAGTAGGAAAAACACATTGAAGCCAGTCCAATAACTCTGGGTTACCCCTCATTTCGTGCTCATCTCAAAATCTGGCACAAAAACAAATGTTTCTTGCGCCAGGATGTTTAGGAGCTCGGTTTTACAGTTCACTTAACCCGGGCCGTTTTTTTATTAAGTGCTAAATACTGGAGTTAGCCTTGTTCTAAGAGCTTCCAACGAGGACAGAATCTGAGTACAATAACACAGAGTTATTTGCCACAGATCACACAGTCTGGCCAAGCAAACAGCGAGGATTTTCAGGTTCCCAGGAGCTGGGCCGTTAAAAGATAATACCTGTGATTCACAAAGGTAAACTGAGAGGAATGCCTAACTTTACGACTTTTGGTATTCACAAAGGGCATTTAGGAGTAGTAAAGTTAGACTTTTGCCTCAGTTACACTTAAGTTTTGGTCTTAAGTTTAACTGATCCAAAAGTCTAACTTTACTACTCCTAAATGCCCTTTGTGAATAAGGAAAGTCGTAAAGTTAGACATTCCTCTCAGTTTACCTCTGTGAATCGGGCCCAATGTCTCTTCCTACAATAGCATCTGCAAATGAAAGCTGCAAGAGAGGTCTGCCAGTAAGGAAAAACTGACCTTTCTATTAAAACATATTGCCAAAGTCTAGAACTTTCTCTTCTTAATCGCTACCGCGATAAAACATCTGAAGAAGTCTAAAAGCTAAAAAGAAAAAAAAGAAAAAAGAGAGAAGAGAGAAGAGAAAAGGCTGTTCCTGAAAGTGCAGTAGTGGATAGGAAGTTGCAGTCCAGCTATAACCGAAATAAGGCCGACAAGACCAGAAGCTATCCATACAGTCACAGGAAGTGGCTCGGAGGGACATGCCTCTGGTCATTCATGAACAACACCTAACGCTTCCCACATTGGATCACAACACATAGAACATTACACCAACCAAGGCCTCCCCCAATGGAGAAACGCGCTAACAATCAGAAAATGCCCTTCAGTGAACCAGCAATGGGCAATAAGTGTTACCTAAATTCTAGAATACAATATCAAACCCCTGCACTTATGTGTGCGCTTCCATGGTCTCAACCCTTCCATCTTACCTCCAGTAATCTAGGGCCAGCTTCGCGGCGCTGCCTTTCTGAGTACTGGTGGTTCTACAACAAACTGTGAACTTCTGAAAAACAGTGCTATGGCATGAGGAAGTCACAGCAGGTCCTCGTGCAGAGCACGTGACTGCGTTGCTAACCCAGTGGGCAAGTACCTAGAGTGCAGAAGACGTGGAAACTCCAGAGAGTCAGGACATCCCAAGGGCTACACTTCAAACCTGTAATTTCAGAAGCTGGAGACAGGCCTATTACTCATGGCGAAGTCGCGTGTGTATGTGTCTGCGTGCATGTAGGTCTGTGTTGGTGATGAAGGCCAGGAGTGTTGAAAGAGCAGTTTATGGTCAGCACCTAGAGGCCATATTATGGTGCCCAATGTAGGTTCAGGAGGGCTGGATTATTTCAAGACAACCATTCACTGTTCAAATGAGCTCCAGTTAGATGTACAGTATGTATATATATCTTATGGATAGCCTACAAATCTGCTCTGAATCCAGCGCTTCAGGACCTACATCGGACAGCAAATTATAGATCAAGTTGACCTCTGCTAATATTTGATAAGACTGGCGAGAATATGTGAAATATACCATGACCCCTCGTGTCTCACTGCACATCCACAACAGTGCGTATGGCCGGCAGAAGCAGCTTCCAGGAGAAAAGTTATTTTCCCAATTCTTGTGGAAGGTTTAGTGGCAGAATGCAACAATTCAGTGAAGGGGGCAAAATCATTCGATTTGCACCCTGCAGGCGGACTGGACAGATCCTCTTAAAGAGAGATGCACTTTATTTTATTTCTTTGCATCTCACCGTCTCTTTGTTTTTCCTCTTGAGCTTCAATATATCAAAGTTCACATTCTGTATATTGTTTGCGAGTAATGAAAAAGGAAATGTGACAGGGGTATTGCATGACATGGGTCTGTGCTATCCCCCCCTTTCTAGCTGTGTTTGGATGCACATCACTGCAGTGAGTGCTATCCCCCCTTTCTAGCTGTGTTTGGATGCACATCACTGCACTGAGTGCTATCCCCCCTTTTCTAGCTGTGTTTGCATGCACATCACTGCATGGAGTGCTATCCCCCCTTTTCTAGCTGTGTTTGCATGCACATCACTGCATTGAGTGCTATCCCCCTTTTCTAGCTGTGTTTGGATGCACATCACTGCATTGAGTGCTATCCCCCCTTTTCTAGCTGTGTTTGGATGCACATCACTGCATTGAGTGCTACCCCCCTTTTCTAGCTGTGTTTGGATGCACATCACTGCATTGAGTGCCATCCCCCTCTTTTCTAGCTGTGTTTGGATGCACATCACTGCATTGAGTGCCATCCCCCCTTTTCTAGCTGTGTTTGGATGCACATCACTGCATTGAGTGCTACCCCCCTTTTCTAGCTGTGTTTGGATGCACATCACTGCATTGAGTGCTACCCCCCTTTTCTAGCTGTGTTTGGATGCACATCACCGCATTGAGTGCTATACCCCCTTTTCTAGCTGTGTTTGGATGCACATCACTGCATTGAGTGCCATCCCCCCCCTTTTCTAGCTGTGTTTGGATGCACATCACTGCATTGAGTGCCATCCCCCCTTTTCTAGCTGTGTTTGGATGCACATCAGTGCGTTGAGTAGAAGGAAAGCAGTCTCTAAATAATTACTGAACAATTAGACCCTGATTACAATGGCTGACGGACCACACACAGACAGGCCGTTGATGGTGGTCCGACCGCCGACAGCCCTTCGGTCCGACTGGCAGATTACAATTACGGCAGTCGGACCCACAGTGCTCAGAGGGAAGACCGCTGCCTCTGAGAGGATCGGAGTTCCCGTCGGGACGGCGGCCGGAATCGTATCCCTGAATGGCAACGGTGCAGAGGAAGGCACTGCAATGGGGATTATAATTTCCCTTTCGGACCGCGTTTTCATGGCAGCAAGACTGCCATGGAAAGGCTGCCGGAAATGGGACCCCCCCAAACAGGGCCCCCTGTCCATCATGAGTCACTGTGAAGTGGCCTTGAGGGAGCATGCAGTGCCCCCACTCACCTCCATGCACTGAGCATGCAGTGCCCCCACTCACCTCCATGCACTGTGTGCCATGCACAATATAGTGCATGGCACATGGTCTATTGACGTGCAGGATGTGCTCCGTACCGAGGCGGCTTGTGCTGAAGCCCTTTTCCTTGGCCACATAACAAGCCACCATGACATGGAGCCCTTTTTGACCGCAAGCTTGTCAAGTGGTCTACTAACCGCTGCAAAAGCGGGCGGCGGTCTGACCAATCACCATCGTAATCAGGGCCTTAGTTATGAACTTGGTTCGGATAATGTGCACCGAGGGTTTTCTGATACCACCCCCTGTCTACCTGCACATTAAGTCACTGTTGTAGATCATAATTTGCCAAACATTACGACTCGCAGTGTGAACTACAGCTTAATTAAACAGATAAATGACAACCAATTTCTTTAAAGGGAAACCTATTTGTCAATGTGTTTATTGTGACTGGACTGAACCTCCAATGTGAGTATTATTTTAAAATCGGATTAAAACTCTCCGGATACCTTATTGGAAATTAAAAGTACTGTTTTTGTAAAAGTGGAAATCTGGAAAGAAAAACAGAAAAACAACCAAAACACCTTATTTAAATTGCATCACCCTAAATGTTGATTATATTGTCGAATCATTTAGTTTTTTTGCATTATGGTAGTTTCAGACACGTTTATCCCACTACAAATTCAAAACTTCATGGATCAAAATGCAACTAGAAAAGCCCGGATTGGATGAACTACTCATGCACAGATTAGCACAATTTGTCCAGTGGAAACAAGCCAGGACCACAAACACAGAGTTGGTCAGGTTCAGGGTCGGAGAGGCCTTGTATTTCACCAGGCATATCCCCGGTGGGCTGTAGCCGTTGGAGGCCATTTTTTTAAATCATGTGATCACTCCACTTGCCTCTGCCACGTTCCCATTCTCCCCGAGGTTATTTTCAGCAAGGGGAGACTTCAAGGGAGGGAATGGGGAAATAGGGAGAAAGCGATCAGAGAAGTAAGAGCGTGAGAAAGGAGAGAGAAGAAGAGAGAGACTGCATGGATGGAAAGAGAGCACTAGTGCAAGAAGACTAAGAAAGCAGGCTGGTTTGAGCATCTTTGCAAGGGCTGCTTTTGGTTCCCCATTTTGACATATTGTCAAACAAAATCTGTGGACTTGAAACAGATGTTATACTAGCATGGAGCAATGTGGCAAAATGTATAAATAGGTGTATTGTGTTGGTTTGATGTTTTTCTTCTCTCCTGATAGGTCTGTTGCTTCTTCTGCGTATTAGTATGATACCCCACCACAAAAACAACTATAGCAGTCCAGCACGTCTGGAAACAATTAATTTATCAGGATTTTAAGAGTGCGGCTCATGCGGTCTCAAGGAGCAGGGTGACCATGCAGCCTGTTCTCCTATTGGTTGAACATTCAGGTCTTGAGGTCCTTCCAGAGCTGCTGGAGTGATGGTGAGGATCTGGGGTGCAGGGGGAGCCACTAGGTGGGAGAAGAAGCTGCCTCCACTGTTCGTTCGGCACATGCGTTGGGTAGCTGCCAGGGAGAGGGATTTGGAGCGGAGTTTCCTGGTAGGTAGGTCGAAATTCATTTGATTGTTGAGGTACTGTAGTCCTTTGTTGTGTAGTGCTTGTAAGCGTGGGTGAATAGCTTGAACTGGCATCTCTTCGCTACTGGTAGCCACTGGACTTTTCTGAAGTGAGGGGTGATGTGTATCTGTCTGGGGAGGCCAAGGATGAGTCTGGCTGCTGTGTTCTGGATAGTCTGGTGTTTTGTCATGAGTTGGGCAGTGATTCCTGCATAGAGGGAGTTGCCGTAGTCTACTCTGCTGGCGATGAGAGCTTGTGTGACCGTTCGCCTAATTCAGTGGGAGCCGTATGAAGACCTTTCTGGCCATTCAGGGAAGAGGAAGAAAGCGGAAGAGACAGCAATGACCTACTTCTTCATGGATAGCTGGCTGGAGAGGATGATGCCAAGGTTGAGGGAATTTTCGTTGGGTTTGGGGGTTGGGCCTAGCTCAGGTGGCCACCATTCGTAGTTTCAGGCAGTATCCTTGCCTTTCCCAAAGAGGAGTACTTCTGTCTTGTCAGTGTTGAGTTTGAGACAGTTGTGGTTTATCCTTGTGGCCATGTCTTTAATGCATCTTTGGAACTTGTCCTTGGTGGTTGTTGAGTCGTTGGTCAAGGAGAGGATGAGTTGGGTGTCATTAGCGTAGGAGATGATGTTGAGTCAGTGGCTCTGGACGATGTTGGCCAGGAGTGTCATGTATACAGTGAAGAGGGTTGGGCTAAGAGATGAGCCTTGAGGTACACTACAGCTGATGTTCTTAGGGAGTAAGGATCACATTTTGCCTTCTTACTGTGAGGCACGATGTGATCCACTTGAGGGCTGCTCCTTGGATTCCAATCTGGTGGAGTCTGTTTATCAGTGTGTGGTGGTATACGATGTTGAAAGGTGCTTAGAAATGGAGGAGGAGGGGGGCTACTCTTTCTCCATGGTCTAGCAGCATTCTGAATTTGTGAGCACCTTCAAGAAAAAGTGAAGTAGTACATGAGCCAAAAGAGCAGATATATAGATCTCTCTCGCTCTCGACATCCTTCCATATCTTGGTCTTTCAAGCAAAGAAGTATAGTAAATATTTGAGGGAGGGGAGAAGGTCACTTGCCATGGCCACCATTAATGTGGGAAAAAAATCATGAAAGTGCAAAGGCAGGGACGACTATAGGGTGAAGGCAAAATCCTTTTTCGATCTGTGGTAAAATGGATGCAAAACTGCGGGCCATTCTGCCACTTCTATATCACCTAAAACAAAGAGACGCAGGCGAAATGCCTTGTAGAACAAGAACGCCTTGTTCAATGCAAGGAGGTATGCACAAAATGAGGAATTGTTCCTGCCACAGTGCTCTTCAAACCAACCATTACAGTAGGGAAGCTGATGTGTGGCACCTGCCTGTTCGGGCACCAGGAGGCTCTGCACAGATTTGGTACACTAACGTCTCTGCTGGGGAAACTGCTTTCAAGTGCATTGTCAGGGATCCGGACAATACATTTACTTCAATGCAGTTAGCATTGAAATAAATACAATGTCTGGTCCCTCACAATACTTCGAAAAGCAACGGTGCTTTTGACTTTGTTTTTTTCCATACACGGAGCAGCGAATCCGCCCCAATTCAGGGACGTGTACAGAAAAAAAGGCTGAATTGCCTGTATTTCTCTTATTGTATGGGAATTTCCCCGACCACAAGTCTCCAGTTCCTTGTCCTCAGTATTTGCCCCCTCATACTTGCCATGTATATGCTGCACAAAATAACTAACTAAATAAATAAATGATCAATTATATACAACCTGCCCAGATTTGTAAAGAAAGGTTCATTGTTGATTTATGATAGCAATCAACAACTCAAATCCTATAGAATTAAAGGAGATCTACACCTAAATCTGTAGTAAGTCTTTCACAATTACCCAACAAATTGTAATTGTTCAGGTATGGTGCCAACACGTCTGGGACAAAGGCACCAACTACCACACTGAAAGTGTAGTGTGGATTCTTTTTTTGTTTTTGACATATCGTTGTTTGAGAGGCCTTCCTTGTGCCTGCCGCCTATTTCTCCTGTCGTCCCTTTGAAGCAACCCTTCCACTTTTCATCAGGAATAAAATCACCATATATATTCAACAAAGGAACCTCAGCTCCAGATTGGCACCGCTCCTCAATTTCCCACCATACATGGAAAAAAAACATATGTGGCACATTTTTCTCTGTTCAAGCAGCCAAACTTCGAAATTCATAAGCCCCAAACATAAGATCCACAGATAACTATCTAATCTTCAGAAAACTAAATCAAGAGTGGTCTCTTTCCTACTTAACCACCATACTCAAACACAGATGTACAGCATATCCTTGTGTATATAAACATGTAATGGTATTATATGTATGTATCTAGATTTTTTAAATATAAAATATGTATCATATTATGTACTTGTGTATCTATACGTGTATTACTTTATTTCTTCTGTAAAACAACTGACTCTCTCTAATGCAATACTCTATATTTCACCCTATACCTCTCTGAATATATGCTCTACCTCCACTCTCTGACTCATCCCAGACCTCATTCTACTACTATGATCTTCAAAATAACCCTTTCTAGACTCTCTCCTCCTCTATCCCTTCTTGGATCACCCCAAACCTCATTTTAATACTATGATCTTGCAAACAATCCTTCTAAATTCTTCCCTCACCTATCCCGCCTGTGACTCATCTCAATACCTCACCTTACTACTATGATCTCTCAATAAACACTCCCCTCTTCTATCCCCCACTGTCCTTTACAATCCAACTAACAGCCTCTGCTCTATACTAATCCACCACTAATCCTTGTTGGGTTCCACAGTAGCGTACTATTCGCCGAAAAATGCTTTGACGCCTCGTCTGGGGTAGTAAGTGCTATATAAATACAATTACAATACAGTACATAACATAACAATCATAGAGACTAAGCAAACACACTTTTCAGCCAAAAGCCAGTACAGCAAGAGATTCCAAATTCCTTACCAAGGGCTACCAATATGATGTCAATCCCAGCCGGTACAAAAGGGGATGGTGATGGACGGAGCATTAGAACCAATCAAACACTCACACCCAGTCAACAGATCTGGGTTTGATCCATCACCGTTCTTTAGCCCACTCTACCACCCCAGTTCAGACATGGCCATATGCAAATCAGTCTGACCCTGTGCCTCATGGGAACAGTCCAGCCCGAACTGCCAAGCCATGTCTTCCCTGGATCGGAGTGTTTAGTTGGTTCTGATGCTCCGTCCATCACCACCCCCTTTTGTACCGCGTCAATCCCAGCTGGAGCAGCTCTATTTAAACATAGTATTGCGTTGCCCTTGCGTCACGCAAGTTATTGCAACACTAAAGACAGATTTACCAGTTTGCTCTATAAGCACTGATGTTGATAATTAAGTGCTGGTGCTGAGCACCGGAAACCACCGGCTCATATTATGCACTTATTGGGCACAAACTTTTGCTTGCATATAACTGTGTAATACTGCCTGGTGCAAATGATAGATCCTGGCTAGGGTGTGCCAGGCCAAACCTGGCCCAAACTAGCTGTGCAATTATATCACAGGCACTGATTGCGAACCCCAGAATGGGGAATAACTTGCAGCATGGTCTCATTATTCCCCATGACCACGTGCATTAAGCCGAGTGCGTCACAATGTGCATAACAGACAAATAGTGACCCTGAACAATCTCTGTATTTAGGGGGTGCGGAATTTGAGCCCGGCAAGTCATCCAATCTGCTGACTTCTTGGAATGGAGGCCATACTGGGTAAATTCTGCTCTACCATGGAGGGATGTGCCGAAATCAGTGACCTGTGTTAGAAATGCATTCTTATTCAGGAGGAACGCAGAGAAGCAATCTGCATAGAGCGCCCCAGGAAGACTCAAAGCTCATTAGTGGGCTAACCTGAAATCAAGCACCTAGGCTAGCACTATCACCAACTTTTCTTGCACGAAATGTGCTAACTCAACTAAGACTTGTCTACCAGGCCCGTTGCTCTATCTCCAGTCAGCCACATACTACACCCCTGTCCTTGTTGCCTACCTCTTGCCATTGGTTTTACGCCTATAATCTTCCGCCACCTTGCTGTTATGCTAGGAATCCAAAGAGGGTGGTGTGTGTAATGATATCTATTCAAGATAAATGCCAACAAGTAAATAAACTGAGCAGCTGATCTAGTTCAGTGACACACATGGACCTAAAAGTGCTGGCCCGTTCTGTGGAGCTAGTTGTGTAGCACCCGTCCCTTGCTAACACCTCTGAAGTCAATTACGAAAGAAACAAACAAACAAACAAACAAACAAACAAAAGTAGGAAGGAGGCCGAGATGGGGGTACGAGAATAAAATTGAGAAAGACGGATACATAGAGATCGAGATACAGCTTTAGGGAAGGAGAGAGAGAGAAGAATAGTCAATAACTAGCGAGGGATATGGTGATTTAGGGGAATAGTACGAATAACATTATATATAATATGTGAGATTGGGAGAATGGAAGACATGAAGAGAAAGGGAATGAGGGGTTATAGCGGAAAGGGAGGAAGGTTATCAAGTGAAAGAGAGGAAGAAAGCGGGAAGAACCAAAAGGTGAGATAGAGAGAAACAAGTTCACTTCATGTTGTGTAGTCGGACACAAATACCTGGAGACATAAGGAGAAACAGCGGGACAGTCAACTAAACAGCGAACGTCAAATATAAAGTGAGTGCAGCAAATCAAAAAATAATTTTTTTAAACTCTGATACGAAATGGTACTCCAAAAAAGGTAGAAGGAGCCGACAGGTGTTGCCACGGAAGTACGGCGCGAGACCCTTGAAGAAGAGTCTGACGCGTCACCGGTACGCGTTGCCAAGGATACTTCAGCTTGGGCACAACTGGAGTTTAACTATTAGTCGTCATCATCAGTCAATGATTCGAGCACATCGCCCCTCCGTTACACGGTATGATCATAGTTGTGTGTGAACTGAACCCAGTGCCTCGTTTGATGCAGCGCAGCCCCCCTGGAGCCTTAACCTACACACGTGTCTGATCGCGATAACTTCCTCATACGAGCGGGCAGCTTGCAAGGCGAGCACTTTCGCAGGTCTTCTGTCTTGTGCCCAAACCGCATAATCCTGCCAGATAAGCGGCAGCGGTGGCAATGTCTGGCTTTAGATGCCCGTTAGTGACACACACAGGCTGACAAATCCCATGAAACAATGGCAAGGTAAACATCACCAAGATAAGACACGCGAGTGCAGCGCGAGTTGCGCGGAGGTGCACTTACCCCAGTGTTTCCAGCTCGCAGCCCTCGCAGCCCTCTGCCTCGTCTTCCTCGTCCTCCTCCCAGCTCATCTTGCTGCTCTTGACGCTGTCGCCCCGGGTTGCGCTCATTCCAGGCGTTGCTGCCTCGCCTCACCCGCCGCCTCAGACAGAGGTCACCGCCGCCTCGAAAGTTCGAGTTTCAGCTGCGCGAACACCAAGCACCTGAGGAAAGCTCGGAGGCGGCAGTGAAACTACCTGATAACAATAGAGGCTGGCGCCCCAGCCGCTCTTGTGAGTGGTGAAAAATAAGGAAGTCGAGACGGGCCACCCCCACGGGAGCCTGTCTGCAGGGAAACTGAAAGGAAACACTGACGCATGGGAAATGTAGTCAAGGGGTTCTCCACCTGCTGCCTGCATAGGTGTCAATGAGTTCATGACGCATGGCTCTCAGGCATAAACATTTCAGTGTGCATGCAGTTCTCCGATTACAATTAATAATTCACTGTTTTATATTAGGACTTTAACTTATAAACTGCAAGTAACAGAAGGATGTCTGTTAGAAAAGCATCAACCCACTGACCTATTTACATAATATGCAGTTTGTGATCTGCGTGGTACACGTTCTTTGCAGCAGGCACATTCACCCTCTATGCTATTTTATGGTCAGCCAAAACCTCAACTAGACAAAACTCTGATCTCTTTCTCCAGGAAGAACATTAATCACGGAGATATCTTGACATTTTTATTGTTGCCTGGAAATTGCTAGAGGTAAGGAACACAGCAGTAGGTGCTTTTTAAACTAAAATAAACTTGCAAACATGGCGCCCGCGGAAGTCAGCATCCAGTGCGGTGGTACCAGTCGCACCGCCCTAGAGCCTCATTCGAATCTCAGTGTCAATCTCTCCACCATTGTCGGGCCTGCAGAGGGCCGTATTTACAGTGCTAGCTCTCAGAACCCAGCAGCTTGTGGTGAAGGTTGTCATTGGAGCATGGTCGATGAACACATCCACCAACATCTGACATTGTGCACATTGGAGGTGTGGTGGCCAGAGGGCTGTTATGCGCCCTCATCTCGATCCCAGCACATTTGGGGCCCAAATCCAACCATGTTAGTTGTCCAACATGTTTGAATCCTGAGACCCTTCTTAACTTCTTTTAAACACACTTTCCTTAGTGATATCATCTCTTGCTTTGGATTCTCCTGTCATCTCCATGAAGCCAATATTCATTCACTCCCCCCCTCCTTTCTCCCACCAACACCAGTCATGGATTGACAACAGCCTCAGTGTCATCCATCACTTGATGACTGTCAACTACATCGGGTGAATTCTTCCGAAAGGGAACTAATTTACGTTACTCCTACTTTGGGTATCTGCTTCCTTAACATACCCCATTGATTTCCCTACACCTTGACCCTGACATCATCAGCTAGAAACCTCAATGGATCCTTTAAGGTTACAAGAAGTATGGGCTCTTGTGTAATTGCCACAGCAACAGCTCCCAGGTATCACAAGTTAAATCAGTGTAAAATCCACAGAATATTTTATCGATGGATTTATATGACGCTTAATACCCTTGACGAGGCATTGAAGCTCTTTACGATGAGTAGCACGCTACTCCAGAACCCAAGGTTAGTAGTCAATTCAGTGGTTATTGATTATTGGGATTAGTCTTGTGCTCCCAAGGAAATAATTTTATGCATTTGCCCCAGTTTCCTTGTGGTAGATTAGCTTAACAGGGGGTGGGTGCGACCATTAGATGGGACACTATGGTTTTTTGCAAACTATTGGTGGGAAGAATTGATAGGCAAGAGCAGATTAAGTATTGTTAGTTTGCATTGATATGGTTTCAAAGAAGAAGAGGTTGTGGCCTATGAAATTAGGTGTAGGCAATCTGCTGAAATACTATAAAGTAGTTTAAGGGAGACAGGCATCTGTGTGAGTAGGCTATACTCAGAGAGAGTAGGCATGCAGAGGATGGAGGTTCGGGAGGGGATTATTTAAGAGAAAGAAAAGAGGGCACTTGAAAATTAATTCTAGTTCCCCAAACTAAGAAAATGATCCCCACACTAGTTGTGTTTTAGCACCCTAGACTCCTGGAACAACATATGAGTGAGGTTCCGCCTCCAGTTTTTCAGCCCTCTGGATCAGGTTCTACATTTCCCCACAAAGTACTTGTGTTCTCTTGCTTAATGTTATCATAATCAGGTTGTTTGTCCTCACAAACAGAACATGATATAAGATATTGATCCTGATAATTCAAAGTCGAACTACTTCTCTGAAGCCCTCTGTCAATATTTGTGCATTTGAAAAGTACACTTGTCCAGTGTCACTTACCCTGTCATCTGAGGTATGGTATTCTTTATTAAATGTAATTAAGACCATATTAATTATAAAAGTGCTGAAATAAAAATCTAAAAACTATACACTCCAGTAAAATCTTCTTAAAAAATGATTAATGCACTTAATAATTGTTTTTTCTAACTGTATCATGCAAGAGGATTCAATTTAGAATACATTATCTTCATCAACTTTATAAAGCTGGATAATAGGTTATAATTGGGACCATTATAGCACATCGCCATTGCTTCTCAGCAAGATTGAAGGCCAAGCCTGCATATCGATGGAACCAGTAGTTTTTGCGTGAAAATGTAGCAAATCTGCCCCTTTGTTTCTCCAGACCAAGCACTCTTAACATATAATGCTTTCCTGTATTCAGTGGCAGCTGCCAGCTATGTGGAGTGGTAGGCAGGCAAACCGCTGCTGAACATATATCACACAAAAGAAAAGAAGCCCCTTACTTGGCTACACTTCTCGCTCCGGTCCCGATATTCTTCTTTCCTGCAGCATGGGCCCAGCCAACTCCCCTAACCAATCCTGGCACTGTTCTCATGCTGTGACAGCAACGACAGGATTGGATGGAGTGGGCTGGCTGGCTGTTCCTTCAGGCACTGTAGGCCTGTGCTTGGTCTCCAAACAGCTGGGTGGAGAGCTTAAAAGTGCGCATGTCACTTTAGAGCATTTAGCCAGCTACTGCTCCTGTTCTCTACTGGCAATTGGCAGCAGAGGACACGCCCCGTATGTCTCTCGGCTTTGGGCAGGCTGGCTGTTACACAACGGTAAAAAAATAAAATGGCAATGAAATCTTTCATTGCCATTTTCTTTTTTCCTGCGCAGCTCGAAGCGGGCAGGGTGGGTGATGCTCCTCCGCCCAAGTGAAGAAACCACCGCTGTCAGTATTGATGGCATGTGATTCGTAAGCCTCATAGCCATCACAGTCTTAAGCAACATTTCCAATAGGTTGATATACACACTTTCATGATTCATTACCTCTGTATAGTTTATTTGTGATGTAAAGCGCTCTGACACTCTACATTGGGATGAGTAGTGCTATAAACAAATATGAGTACAAGGTTAAGGAGACATAAGAGGCATCATTGGGGGGTGGTAATGTGGGAATCCATGAAGAAGGTGGTCATTGAGGTTGCACTTAACACCACCAACGCTAAAGCCAGCTCTGCATATAGGCTTCCCCCGAAGCACGTTATTTGATAGAGTACAAATAAACACTAACACCCAAAAACAGCAAATTTTCATCTATTTTATAAAAAAGGAAAAACACAGAATGATGGAGAGATCATGCATGTTGTGCAACTTTTAAAAGCCATGTTTCTTCAGCTGTCAGTGCAACCAAATCAGTGACCTAGGTATGCTAACTTCAGCACACAAATGTGAACTACAATCTTTAATAATAAACCTTCCCAAAAATGTATTAGCTATTTATGCGGAAGAGGATAAGAACAAATATTTTGATATACTGTTGGAATGTTTGGCACAAAAGGTATCGCCGCATTTACTGAGAAGGGAGGAAGGTGAAGAAAAAACTCAAGAAGAGAGCAAAGAGGCACCGAGGTGACTTTATATGAACACCAAATAAAACATAAGCTTACTGGATATTCTGTAAACCTGCCTTTCGGATTTAGCAATATAACAATATGGTACAGTTGGGTAATGTCAGGTGGACGCAGCCCTATTGTTGTTTTCCCTTTCAATCACTGAACCTCTTACAGCCAATCCCTTCACCACAAATAACAAATGCATGTTATATATGCAGTAACCGTCAGGGGCAGCTGGTATCATTAAAAGGGGTGGGGCGAGGGAGGTGCCCCACTGCTTTCCAAAATACACAAATAAAACAAACATGCACAACAATAAACAATAAATCACTGGCATGCATTACAGTAACAATATATATAAAATAAATGTTACCTACCAGGGCTGCGTCCTCTGCAGTCTCTGGGTCCGAGCAGGAGTAGAAGACCTAACCTCCCTAATCAATCCAGAGGGTGTTCTCATGCTGTTAATCAGCATGAGAGCAGCACCGGGATTGGATGGAGAGGGCTGGCTAGACGCTCTGTCAGGCCCTGGAGGCCAGTGCTTGGTTTCCACCCTGCGTGGAGAGCTTCAAAGTGCACATGTTGCTTTGGCCGGCACACGACAGCCGGCCAAAGTGACATGCGCACTTTGGTGCGTCCAGTGAGGCCACTGCTCCAGCCCTGTGCTAACAATCGCAGCAGAGGACACCCCACGCACCATTTCATCTGCTCGGGGGTATGCTGGCTGCTGCAGCACTTCAAAGTGAAAAATGAAATGCCAATGAAATCTTTCATCGCTGTTTCATTTTTCACGTTTAGCGCGGCTCGAAGCGGGCGAGGGGGCGATGCTCTCCCGCCCTCATTAAGAAACCGACGCTGATAACTGCTCATTACCAAAAACATTCAGTAGTTCTGGGTACATGTTTATGCTTACAAATCGAACAACTATACAGCTTGGTGATTTCTAAAGCCATTGTTTTTCAAGACTTTTTCGTGGCTCTAAACGAAAATGTTTTCAATAATTTTATAACGTCTGTCAATATTCTAAACAATCGTGACTTCTTTTTGTTACAAAAAAATTACATTTTTGACAAGGCTCGCAATTTGTTCCACCGTTTAAATAAATGTCAGCTTAATTTTTTTAAGAACCCTTTATTCGGTCAGAAAAGATAGAATATCAGAGCTGAAGCCCTATACACTATTTTCCTTTGTTTTTTTCTCACTAATCCACTAATCTTCTATTTACTCTTGCCACAAATGAACTGATAACAAACTGAACAAGACCTCATTTTTAAATTGACTTTCTTCAAAAGTTATAAAGTACCGAAGGCAAACAGTGAAGCAATCTAACCTATGCCTTTGGTGTAAAGAAAGGCAAACATTGCCAAATTCAGTAGGTTGGCGTTTAATGTGACAACGAACATAGGCATGAAAAAAGTTTGCATTATGCAATAGCACATTAAAGCCAGACCTATTGGCTGTGCCAATACATGGTGGTGGTGCTAATGGTGTTCTTTGTATGGTATGGGATGGTGGGGTGATGGTTTTGGTTGCATTAGTATTTGTTGTTGTTTTTATTTGCGGTGGCATTGGTTGTGATTTTGATCGCAGTATTGGTATTGTGGTAATAGTGTTGGTGGTATTGTTGGTGGTGACGTGGTGGCGGCTGTGGTGAAATTGGTAAATTGTGGTGGTGGTAGTAATGGTAATATTGGTAGTGGTGGTAGTGATGATTTTGTTGGTGCTATTGCTAGAAGTATAGATGGTGTCTCATGTTGGTAGTACTGATGTTGTTAGTGGTAGTGATGGCATTGGTATAGGCGGTCTTGATTGTATTTGTGTTATTGTTGGTGGTTTTGCTCGTGGTCGTGGTGATTGTTCTGATGGTAATAACATTGTTGGTGATATTGGTCCTAGTGGTAATATTGATGTTGCCGGTAACTGCATAGGTGGTATTGGTTGTATTTGCATTGGTGTTGTTTGTGGTGTTATATACATGGGAGGCACATTTGTAGTTTGTGCTATGGTACTGTAGTATTGGTGATGCTCTTGGCGGTATTGTTGGTGATGTCTGGGAGCGGTGGTGGTGGTATTACTGACAATGTAGTATTGATGGTGGTATCATATTACTGTTTGTGGTACTGGCAGAAATGGTGTGGTATCAGTGATGCGATTAAAAAACAATTAGGATGCCATGTTAGGGTCAGACTAAAACTACGGTCATGACAAAAGCATTCGAAATACCCATGAAAGTTAGAAAGGGCTGCTTTCTGTGTATAATGCACTTATTAGAAAATTATCAAATATGACAAACAATGACAAAGACTGTGACGGTTGAGCATACTTTTTTGGTGTTAAACTTTCCCTCATGCATTGCAATGCAAGCAGTCTAAAGGAAGTGGACTGATACACCAGCCAGGTAATTTTAATATGCTGATATGGTGAGAGTGAGATGTATGATCTAAAGTGTGGCTGACAATGCTTCAAGCCAGTGACTGAGAGGGAGTAATTTATATAATATAATGGTTGATGCAGGCTGACCCTCGCCCTAAGCTCACTTTATGTATATTGTAAGCAATACGTCTTGCAGACAACTGTAATGTCAACCCAGACCTAAAAAGGAAGAACAAGGAAAAAAAGAAGGCTCAAACCTAATATTTAGCAGTAAATCCCAAAGCTATATATGGTCATCTGGGCATCCTCAGCCGTAGAATCAAGAGTCACCCAGGAGCAAAGGGAGAGTCACAGCCAACTCAGGAAAGACCAGCAACCTTCTTTCAAACACAACCTGGAGTTTGACTGGCTGAATGCCCAGAGACACCCTCCGCCAATTCAATATCTACTTTTGACAATTCTGCATTTTTTACTTCTTCACTAGTATGTAATTTCTGGAAGCAGTGAAAATAAAAACCCTCCCTCCACCATAATGACTGTCCGTTTTCAATCAGCCCTTTTCAGGATGAGATATATGACCTCTACTCTCTACAGTGTCATTTTGCCCATACAGGAAAGGCCCGGTTGGGTTTTCTGTCACTCATATTTCCATGCTGCAGGCAAGATGGGCAGCCATTGTCCAACCAGGAAAGCTCCCTTTTTTTTCTTTCTAGTCACGTCTCCTGCAGTATGGGATTTGTTTGAAAGTTTTTGCCAGGCAGATTTTGGGTTCTAGTCTGCTCATGAAAATATCCTTTACGGCCCTCCTCAGAATACTTATCGAATAGTCAATAGGTTTTCATTCAGTGGCAGCTGGCAACATTAATTAATGGTGGACCACTCACCATAAATGCTGCCGGCCACCGAGCACTCCAAACCGATGCGCCTCTCTCACTGATCCTGGGGGTGACAAGGTGCAGGAAGGAAAGGGAAGGACTTCCCTCACCCGTGCAATGCGAATCAAAACAATCCTCCAGCAGCTCCAGGATTGGTTGGAGCAGACTAACCCAACGCACATTTTGAGGCTGGGGGCCTGTGCCTGCAATCCCTTGGCTGTTTTACAAATCACAAACAACACAATTTCTGGGGAAAGATGAAAGCCAATCTGACATGCGTTCTGAGCACCTACAACGTCATCCTGCAATCTTATGGTATCTGCCCTGCCCCCACCATCCACTTGCTACGGCCAGTGGCCCGCAGAATAATAAAATAGTAATGACCCTTTTATTATTCTGTGTTTACCACTGCGCTCGCAGCAAGTGGGGCGACGCTTTTGCGCCCACGTAGAGAAACCGCCCCTGTTCTCATTGCCTTCACAGATGAGTCTTCAACACCAGTATATCTTTCTCAGAGAAACCCTTCACTCAATCTTCGAGAGGCCATCCTTATCCAGGGAAAGTAAAGTTAAGAATGTGGATACCAGACCTCTGTGGTATATTTTTCAACTCTTCAATCATAGAAATCATCTGTTTTATGGAAGTGATAGCGCATTGCTTAAAAGTTGTGAAGCCTATCTAATGCTTCCTACATACTGCAGCTGCTGAGGGCAGCACCAGACTGGAAACAAATATCATCCCTGGCAAAAGCGATGAAACCATCCCCAAACCACAGGAGGTTGTGACTACAATCGGGCAATGGAGGGTTTCATTTTAGTAATGGCAGCCAATCTAGCTATGAACGCAACTCCCGAATCTGAAGGCGCTATGAAAATGTCAGAGGAGCAGAATGGCCAGCCCAGCCTGGTGAGACCTCCACAAGGGCCAGCCTTACCATGGCTCTCAGAATGCCTTTTAAAGTTCCCAAAAGTCCACTCTTTAAAACTTCAACCTCAGAAATTCTCCACCAGCCTCAGAAGTTTTTTTTTTTTTAGTTGAGGAGGCTTGAGTTGAAGTGCCTCCGGCTGCGCTCAGTTGTGCCTTGGGCTGTGCACAACCCCGCCCTTCTAATGCCCTGCCCCTCCTCACAAGGTGAAAAAGTTTCACAAGTTGGTAGGTATGCCTCCATAGAAAAACTTCTGATTCCCTTTCATTATAGAGCTGTCCACGGGTTGGAAGCTCCACAATTTAGGGAGGTGTTAACATCTTGACAGACGGCAGCTAGGGGTTACTGTACTTTAATAATATGAAACCAAGCAAACTGCATGTAACATCATCTTTCACATCCTAAACATGGAGAAATAAATGAAATACATATTTCCCCCTGTTATGCAAACACACAACAGCAGCAAATTCAGTTTACTGAATCTTGATGACCGCTCTAAAAGTATTTGTGTAATAAGGACTGGAGCAAACCTTGCTAGTTCCTGTCCCTTATATTCAAGGAGCCGATGGATGCAATTTTTTTCCTGGTTGTTCTGGAAGCGGTGTGGCAATATAGTGTGGAACCTTAGGTGTCGCCAAATAGTTGCCTGGATTATCCTGGATTATTATTGTGTCGCTTTCAAAAGGTGGTGCAACTGATTTACCGACCTTGGGCAAAAAGACATTTGGTGGCCCCTATGTCCTCCAGTGATGAGATCAGATTTGATATTAGTTGGGCCATTTGGACTACCACAGTATCATCAATGTAAGTGTATATAGGTAAGAGTTGATTTACTAAACTAAACTCTACATTTACACACGTGAAAGGTACATTCACCTCAAGTCCACCCTGGAAGAGTGATCCGTCAAGCGGGGACCGAGAAAAAGGAGGAGGTCCCAAAATGCATTCTCCCCAATCAATTTCCTGATAGAACTTAGCTACAGCCAAAATGACCGAAGTGCAATAGACTATATGTGGCAGAAAGCTACATCTTGCCCCAGAAAGTGAGCTGCGTGTGATTTAGTGTAAATCTGTTCGTAAGTTTCGAGAAATTAAGGTTCAAAGTTTACAGATATGTCAGGACACCGTATTACAGAGGGACTGGCAGATCAAAAGATTAGATCTGATTGGCTGCCTCACATCTACAAATATGTTTTGCAACCATGTTAGGACACAGGGACGCAGTCCCATGTCCCGAAAAAAAAAATCATATAGGGGCAGGGTAGGGATACCTGACCCTACAGGCTATGACGGAGGGGATTAGAGGGCCCCCACCTACTGGGCCAAAATCTTTTTTATTTTCGGTACCGGGGTAAAAGTTAGTCATTTTTAAATTAACATCTGAATTTCACCAGGGTGAGCCAGGATCCAAGAGGCCGCCAAATTGTTTATATATATAAAAAACATGGTATATGGCAGCCTGCAATCCCTATATAAAAGCCTGTCTCTTAGTTCCTTATTACAGGTAAACATCTATTTGCCTGAAAAGAAATGATTTAGCTGCTCAACTGTACTAAGTTATAACAATTGAATTTTGACATCACAATAACGTTTAAGGGAGCCAGCAGCCAGGGTGAGAGGCAGGTCATGTAGCTGAAGTTTAAAAAATGAAAAACAAAACTTGACATTTCCTTCTTCTGCTCCGTTTTTCTAAATGAACAGTGATAAGCAGAAATAAGTTATTCATAACAACATGTTTGTATTTTGCAAGTTTTAGGTAATTACAGCAAAGATAAAAACACTGTGCATATTTCTTGCTATTCTGAGCTACATTTTTCTATAGGACTTGCATTAAACTGATTCTAATGTCTTTGTGCAGCTAATAGCTAGTTACTTTTGAATGCGTTTAATTTTGCACTAGATGTTCCACTTTTATTATTCACGTTTGCAAACATTCCATCTCCATTATATTAAAGAGGAACACATTTAGAATTTGTGGGAAGTGTGATCAGGGGTGGACATGTATTATAAGGAAATACCCCCCCCCCCCATGTTTTATAAGTATATTGCAAGTCCCAATAGAGTTCCATGACCACACACACACACACATATATAAATAAATGTAAATATATATATAAATAAATGTAAATATATATATTTACATACACACGCACGCACGCACTCACACACACACACACACACATATATATATATAAATAACGAAAAGTTCAATTTCCTGCTACTTCCACTCAACGGCGGCGAAGAAGGAAACTCGGACCCCGCTGGACTTCAGGTAAGATGTTTTTATTGCAGATCACAACCCACACACGACGCGTTTCGGGCTTCAAGAGCCCTTGATCACATGCAAATTAACCCTTCACTTTCCACTTTTAAGTGTATTTTTTGAGTGAACCACCCACTTCCCCTAGTTCCGTGTCACATGGTAATGAACAAGGTAGAAAGACTTACGATGGGCGCTAGTGTAAGCTGACTCCATTATAGGAATATGTTTACATGTAAGTCTTGATTTACATATATGTTTTTTTGTATTTTTTTATACATATTTGTATCAAGCAATCAATGCAATTACAGGATAAATCCCTGGAATTATAAAACGAATTCTCTAACTGGATAAATCCAGTACCATGGCAGAAAAAGAAAGTGCATAAGTGCAATAGCAGCAGGAAGGACAATATTAATGTGCAAAATGTGCAAAAAGTGCAAAAAAGTGCGAGAAATAGTGCAAAATGCGCAAAGATATTTCATTATACAGTGCTTTAGGTAAAATACCTCATAAAATTAATTACAGTTTAATAAATATGTAAACAATCATGAATATTAATAACAGTAAAATTCCATTTTTGTATAGGAATATAAAATACCGTTAAAAAGCATATACTGTAAATTGCACATATTCAAAAAAACATATATTCTTTGGTTTTTTTATATTCTAACAAACTATCTAGTCATAGTTTTTTTGATTCCTTTTGAGAGTTGGTGGCGACAGGTTGTTTTCTTTATACTATTTTATCTCTACAACGCACATCTTTTTATAATTATTATGTACAAATACTCTTATAATACTATTGATGATAATTAAAAAGATGAGACATGGATCATGACCAGACTCTGTTGTCATATATTTCCTTTTTTGGTATTTCTACTGAGTCTTTTTTTAGTGTGCCCATTCATAGGAAGTTGTGCATATCCTCTGTATTATTCAAACCGTTAGGCCATTTACTGTCGAATTCCAAAATGATCCTAGTTTCTAAGGGCCCGATTCACAGAACTAACTTAAGACAAAATCCTAAACTTACTACCATTTTGGTATTCACAGAAGGCACTTACTCATTTTGGTATTCACAGAAGGCACTTACTCATTTCGGTATTCACAGAAGTTAGGAGTCCTAACTTTAGGACTCCTAAATGCCTTCTGTGAATACCGAAAGTCTTAAAATTAGGATTTTTCTCAGTTTAGTAGTAGTATAGTTAGGACTCCTAACTTTAGGACTCCTAAATGCCTTCTGTGAATACCGAAAGTCTTAAAATTAGGATTTTTCTCAATTTAGTAGTCCTAAGTCTAAACTTAGGACTACTAAATTGATTAAAATCCTAATTTTAAGACTTTCGGTATTCACAGAAGGCATTTAGGAGTCCTAAAGTTAGGAGTCCTAACTATACTACTACTAAACTGAGAAAAATCCTAATTTTAAGGCTTTCGGTATTCACAGAAGGCATTTAGGAGTCCTAAACTTAGGAGTCCTAAATTTAGGACTACTAAATTGAGAAAAATCCTAATTTTAAGACTTTCGGTATTCACAGAAGGCATTTAGGAGTCCTAAAGTTAGGAGTCCTAACTATACTACTACTAAACTGAGAAAAATCCTAATTTTAAGACTTTCGGTATTCACAGAAGGCATTTAGGAGTCCTAAAGTTAGGACTCCTAACTTCTGTGAATACCGAAATGAGTAAGTGCCTTCTGTGAATACCAAAATGGTAGTAAGTTTAGGATTTTGTCTTAAGTTAGTTCTGTGAATCGGGCCCTAACTGTCTTAATTTACGCTCCCTATTCCCACCCCTTCGTGACTTGGGGACAGCGTTAATGACAAAGTATGTTAGACAGTTGATATCGTTAGCATGGATTCGCTTAAAATGCCGTGCCACAGGATAAGCTGGATCACTGTGTAAAATGGCTCTAATATGCTGCAATATCCTGACGTGCACCTGTAGCTTCGTACTCCCAATGTAGTTAAGGCCACAGGTGCACGACAGGACATATACAGCATATTCGGTTTTGCAATTGTAATGGCCACGTATTGGAATTGGAGATTCACTGAACGGGGTTGTGTAATGGGTCTTGTTACAGCCAAACTTGCAAGCTCTGCAAGTTGCACATTTTCTAAAGCCATTGCTGGGTTGTAGCCAGCTGGCCGTTTTCCTGGTTTCTGGGGAACTCTTGTCTAAGGTAGATCCCATGGTTCTGCCTCTTCTGAATGTGATCTTCGGGGTTTCTGTTAGTCTGTTGCATAGTACAATATCAGTCATCACTATAGGCCAATGTTTTCTTATTATAGCTCTGATTTTACGTTCTTCATTACTATACGTTGTAATTAGTCTAGGGCTCTCAATTTTGAACGTACTAGCATCTGATATACATTGAATCTCAGTGTTGGTGTTTTTGAACAGACTTTGCCTTGGACGCATACTTGCTTTTTTGATGGCGTCGCCAATGATTTTGTCACTATACCCTCTGACCTTCAGTCTTCCCACCATTTCATTAGTACACACATTAAAATCTGATTCATTGTTACAGATCCGCTTGAGTCTTAAAATCTCTCCATAAGGGATACTTGCAATAAGATGTCTAGGGTGTGAACTTTTTGCATGCAACATGATATTGCCCGATGTTGGCTTCCTGTATAGTGTGGTGGCAAGTCTCCCTTCCTTAATGTGCACTAGTACATCCAAAAATTCAATGCGTGTCTTATGTATGTGGGATGTAAAGACAAGGTTCATGGTGTTTCTGTTGATGTCTTCGATAAAAGAATGGGCTTCTGCCTCGTTTCCCTTCCATAATATAAAAACATCATCTATGTATCTCATGTAAGAAACTATGTGTGTCTCGACCACTGCTTGGTGTGCCTTGTTGAGAACCTGTTCCTCCCACCAGCCTACATGCAAGCATGCGTAGCTGGGGGAGAAACAGGCTCCCATCGCAACGCCTCGTTGTTGTTTGTAAATATCTCTATCAAAAAGAAAAAAATTGTTGTAGAGGCACCATGAGATGAGCTCCAGAATGACTTTGTTGTGTTCGTAGAATTCACTAGACCTTTGGTCCAAAAAATGTTTTACCGCTTGTAGTCCCTGGATGTGATCTATACTGGTATATAATGATTCTATGTCTAAAGTAATAAGACATAGATCATCAGTCCAGTTTAGTTTTTCAATCTTCTGTAAAAAATCGCCTGTATCTTTAACATAGCTAGGTAAATCTTTAACTATGTTCTGTAAGAAATGATCAATATATTGGCCAACTTTTTCACTTACGCTGTTAATGGCCGATATAATGGGCCTACCAGGGACGGGCATAACATTTTTATGGATTTTGGGAATTAAATATAACACAGGTAATACTGGAAACTCATTATACATAAATTTGTACTCCTCCGTGGAAATGAGACCTTCACGTCTCCAATGTGCCAGCTTTTTGTGTAAAACTGTCTTGGCTGTGTTATATTCTTTAATGCTAGATTTAGTATAGCAACTTTCATTGTTAAGCTGTCTTTGTGCTTCCAAAATATAATCTTTTTTCGGCCATAAAACCAAATTCCCACCTTTGTCCGATTTTTTTATAACCACATTATGATTTTCACTTAGCTTTTTCATTAGCTTATCGTACTCTCTTTTTTTAAAAAACATGTTTCTTTGTTTTCTGCTTTTATTGATATTGTGGTTCAACTTTTTTAGATCATTGCTGA
Source organism: Triturus cristatus (assembly GCF_964204655.1). Classification (NCBI taxonomy): domain Eukaryota; kingdom Metazoa; phylum Chordata; class Amphibia; order Caudata; family Salamandridae; genus Triturus; species Triturus cristatus. The sequence goes on along the minus strand of NC_140581.1, from coordinate 1,059,559,313 downwards.
TCATGTCGTGATATGTATCAACGGCATCTTTCGGCATTAGTGCTACAAAACATGATTTAGATTTAAAAGGGCTGATCCCAGCGCCTTTCTGTGTTTGGTTGATTTTTCTCAGCCTCTCTTGTGTATTTAAGTCTGTGTCATCATTGAGGATTTCAGATTCTGATTGTCCATGTAGGTCTTGCAATATGAGCAGAGTGGGAATGTCCGAGGCTGCCAACAGTGGATCTGGGGTGATATTCTGTTGTGAGGATGTGTCCTCTTGTTGTTTGCTTGACTGTAATGCAAAGAATTTCTTGAGTTTGAGCTTCCTAATGAAGCAATAAACGTCAATGCGAGTACTTGCATAATCAAAGCTATCACCAGGGCAGAAATTCAAACCGAGTGCCAATAGTTGTTGCTCCGCTTTAGTTAATTCTATTGAGGTTAAGTTGACAATGCTGTTGTCTTTTAGCGCCGTTTTCTTTGCCACTGTGCTTTCTTCTTCGTGCTTTTGTTTGCACCTTTTGCGCCTGTTGGCTCTTCTCTTGTTTCTGCGTTTTCTGTTGGCCTCCTTTGCTGCCTCGGTTGCAGTGTTAATAGTCTTTCCTCCACTAAAAAATCAAGCTCTTGTTCTACATTTAATTTGGTTTGTTTCGCATGAGGACGATCTATTTCTACACTCGATCCACTCGTCAACGAAACAGTGTCAATGCTGGATGTGTCTTTATCGTTGTCGATCTCGATATGTGCACTTGCAGTGTCGCGCTTGGCTTTTTCACTGTAGTGTTGTCTTCTTGCTGTATCGAACTTGCGGGCAAAAGTAAAGATTTGGCCATTTTCATAGTCCGCTAGATCACGGGCGAACTTGTGTGCCTTTCTGAATTTTATTTTTTCTTCATGTTTCTTTACTCTTTCTTTTATAGCCTCCCTTGTTTTAGTGATCAGATCTGTTGTTTCGAATTTGCTCAACTAGTTGTTTATTTCCTCAATTTCCTTTAAGATTTCCAGACGATCGATGTTGGCATATTTTACCAAAATATTGACCAGATTCATGGAAGCCGCTAAATTGCTTTCTCCCCACTCGCGTAGCATGTTGGGGTTTGGTTTGTCGAAGCTAGGTGCCAGCAAAATGCGTAATCCGCGTGGGACCCTCCCAACTTCGGCATACTTAGACAGTGACTTATGCTCCCACCATTTTGTGGTCTCCAATTTCATTTTCTTTTCTAAGTTTTTCAAAAGGGACTTGGCATCTAAATCTTGATCCCTCTCCATGTTCACCATTTGTGCTATGTTGTTTGAAGTGCTTGGAAGGATGCCAAACACCTCCTCTGCCGCCATTTCCCTCTCTCGCATCATTTCTGCCGACATTGTGGGTGGTGAAAATTAGCTGGATTCGTGCAAGTCGTGCGAGTCGGTAAACTCTAGACTTGTCGTTCGATAGCCTTAATGAGCAGTCTCTCCCCACCTACAAATATATATAAATAAATGTAAATATATATATATAAATAGATGTAAATGTAAATATATATTTACATACACACGCACGCACGCACTCTCACACACCCACCCACATATATATAAATAAATGTAAATATATATATATATAAATAAATGTAAATGTAAATATATATTTACATACACACGCACGCACGCACTCACACACTTTCTCTCTCTCTCTAGACAGTGTACATAGATGTGGCGTTAAGAGTTAAGAATAGCTCATCATCTATACCTACTTACACATACTTACATTAACAGTTTAGTGGGAGGCAGCATCTTGGAGTCCATACTTTTGCGAGTCGATATCAGGCCCTTGGTATTGTGGCTGAAAGCTAGGCGGCTATCATTGGCTCATCAAACAACCGGTCCTGCTGCAATGAGACGGGATGTTGCCATATCATTATTTAAGGTCAGAGGTCCTTACATGGCAATGGGGAAGACTTAAGCTCATTTACCGGTGGGTCACGTAGAGGTAATTATAAGATGTCAGTAAATAGTACAACCAGAACGCTGAAGTTTTGAATACTAAGCGTTACTAGGTGTTTTGGGTTTTTATGAAATTGGTTTCACTTCTGCTGTTTAGAAAATATATCAGTAGCTGTACAGGTGCAGCGAAGAACCACCGATGTCTACATATAGCTTATATTTCAACATGGCTGAATTTCCTCTTACTCATTTGCATGACGTCTGTCGCCCTAGGGGAATTCGTAGGCGATGGTTAAAACTAGTCATAACATCGTTGTAATTTTTATTACTGTGAAATCACTATCCAGGTTACGGATATTATATCACACTTAACGTATTACTCAGAAATATAGTTCACCTTCGACCGGAAGAAACTTGACTCAGTCAAAATAACTTAGCCGTTGACCCTGCTGGGGGTCAAAGTTTGACCAGAAAATGAAATATGAAACAGGGTAGAATTCAAAGCCCTTCTCGTATTTATCCGGAGTTCATGACACTGCAAAAAAACTACTTTCGTGAAGTGTTGGCGTACAACAAAGAAACAGGAGGCTGGGTGCAAAACTGGGTCAAAATAGGTTTTGTACGGGTGCAAAATAGATGGTGAATGGGCAACGAGACTCATGTTGGCCTTTGTCATTACTCCTGACTCAGCTACAATGGCGATCATCCCCATGGAAACTGTGTCGTATCCCATACATGGCCAGGGATGCAAAGGCAGGGGTACAACACACATAGGGTGACCACCTTACTGCGTGTCATCAAGGACCCTCTTCTGGTTCAGGGCTTTATGTGGCACTTACTACCTCCGAGATGATGTAGTCTGGGTTTGCTCCAATTGAATTAACGAGACTCACACACCTGATAGGAATGATTTGAGGCAGTAGCGTAACGGATACCCCGCATCCCCTGCAGTGTGGAGGGGAGGGGAGGGCAGTCAGGTAGACATAAAGGGGGGCCCCCTCAGCTTGTCGGCTCGAGGGTATGGGCATTGTGAGGGCCCCCTCAGCATTCCTTGCAGGGGAGGGGGCGGGGGGTCTAAAGTTTTCTTATGCCACTGATTTGAGAGCAAAAAGTTCAGGATTAGAAACAGCGTCCGCATAACATGAAGTGAGGTGACCATCCTAAACACACATCCCTCTAGCCAAGCAAGAGCTGTCATGCCACACCCCTTTAGCCTTTAGAGTCCCCCACTATATAGGATAACTGCTTTCTCCAAGCACCAGGCACCTGCAGCTAGTCTGAATAATATTGCTATATAAATACATTTTCTAAAGTCAATCAGGCTTATTTACAAGCCCATGCGACACTTTTTGTGATGCAGCAGCGGCGTAAACAATGCATCAGGTTGCGCCCTATTTGCAAAGTGACGTATCTAGGCAGATGCATCACCTTGTAAACCCCTGCACCACATTATACCTGCGTCAGATATAATGTATGCATGGTGGGCGATCCCATGCCAGAACGCCTTGTGTAAGTGATGCAGTGAAATACACAAGATTTCACTGCACCACTTCCAGGACGCCACTACGTCAAAACCTTACGCCTGCTTGGAGCAGGCGTAAGGAGTGACGCAGAGCAATAAGAATAGGCATCCCCCATGCATTGCTGGAGTTGCATCAGGCTTGCGACACAACTCCAGCAATGCGTGGGTTTTGCGCTGAATTTCTGGCGTGTCTGTCAACCCGTGCGCCATGGTGTGCCGTATTGTAAATACGGGGCATCCATGGTGGCACGAGGGCTTCTCTCGCAGGCGCAACAAATCTAGTGCATCTCCTGCTTGAATGCAGCGATGCGTCAGTTTCTTGTAAATAAGCCCCAATAGGTTTGGCTTGCATTTTCAGTTGTAAACCAGAAAAATTGTCTTTGCCAAAGCCGCCTAGTGTTCTGAATTTGCATTTCAGCAGCACTCTAAGGGGCATATTGCAGGCCCCTGCACTCCCTGTGGTGTAGGGAGGCCCCCAACCCTTTAAATGACCCCATTTCTTCCCAGAAACAATGTATATCTGTGAAGTATGGGCGACTCAGATGCCCCATATTACATTCTGCGGGGGCACATCATTTTGTGTTATGCCACTGAGCACATTGAGAGCAGAAAAGGGGGAGCAGGTGGGCATACTAAGGCCCATATGTATCGATATTTCACGTAATGCAGTGCAGCAAGCCACCTTGCTACGCTGAGTGAAAGGGAGAGGGCAGTAATGTACCGTATTTGACATTATATGGAGAATTAATGCTCTCTGACTGTGCTGGCGCACAAACTGCTGCCTAGTGCCAATGTCTGTGTTGTAGGCAGGATTGTTTTTGTGCAGGAAGGCTTCCCTTCCTGCACAAAAACAATCCTCAGAGGCATTTTCTTCTTTCTACATGTGCTGGAGAATTCAGAACACATAGAAAGCGGAAACAATAAGGAGAATTGTTTCATATCTGATGGGGAGGCATACAATTCTGGCACATTCTAATGTGTTGGTAAATCTGGGAATGTGTCAGAATGCATGGGTGAATGCGTGGAAACATCCACAATCCACCCGTGGGACGCCTCCTGGCCGCAGAGTAATGCAAGGCAGCAATTTCGCTGCCTTGTGTTATTCTAGATTTATCAAGCTACGCAGGGCCACCATGCAAGATGGCTTTGTGTGGCTTGATAAATCTAATTTAGGTTTTGCGTCGCCCTTGCCTCCCCTTACATGACGCTAGGGCGATGCAAACCCTTGATAATTATGGGTGTAAATCTTAGCAGCTCAGAGGCCAAACGTGATTGCTAGGGACGCCAAAAGAGTAATTCTCTAATGGAAACTAGTAGAGGAGCAGCCCTTTGGTTTCCCAACTATTCATACATTTTGCTGTAATGTGAACTAATGTGTCTTGTAGTGGAAAAATAACAAAAACAATTGCATTTGTATACAGTGCACGTATGAGATAAAGATATGAATGTGACAAAAGTGTGATGATAGAGTGCACTTTTTAGACGTAAAATCGTTCCCAATCCATTCCAATGCATTCCAATGGAAGTACTTCTACTTCCTCAGAGGTGTAACAATATACCAAACAGTCTATAGAATGAGCAGAAATATGTATACTCTTATAGGATAAGCTATGGTGTGATTGATGCTGTTTCAAATCAGTGGTTGAAGAGGGCTGGCCCATATAAGCCAATGTTTGGAAGGGGCAGATGACACAGAATCTACTCTGTATACATTGGAAACAATAGTTCCCCAAACAACTGTACTGTCAAACCAGAGATAAAAATTGGAGTTGCCAAAATCTATCCCGAGCTACAATCCACTGTCCCAAACATTAAAGCTATTAGGGGTGTGTTGGACTTGGTCCTTTTTGCAGGGTCATTCCGTAACTTTTTGTCTTCCTCCTATATTTTTTCTGACCTGTTGGTGGCTGTTTTATGACTCTGGGCATTTTACCACTGCTGATCAGTGCTAAAGTGCATATGCTCTCCCTATTGTAAATTGCTGTATAATTTGTGATTCTATGATTGGTTGGTTTGGTTTACATGTCAGACCCTAGTACAGTGCACCAGGAGTGCCCAGGGCTTGTAAATCCAAATACTGCTGGTGGGCTTGCAGCACTGGTTGTGCCACCCACAGAAGCATCCTGTAAAAGTGTGTCTAAGGTCTGCCATTGCAGATCCTGCGTGCAGTCTGGTACTGTCATGCTGACTGGGCAAGTACATCCACTTGCCAGTCCCTAAAACTTCCCTTTTCTTCATATCAGACACCTTTATGGTAGGCCCAAGGGCAGGGTGCATTGTAAGGATAAGATAGGACATGCCCTGGTGTGTGTGGCATGTCCTAATAGTGAATTACAGCCATTTTCGTTTTTCACTTTTGCAAGGCTACCTGTTCTCCATAGGCCAGAATGGGCAGTTTGGTTATTACATCTTATAATCTTAACTGACTCAGGGAACATGGTGGAAATTCGAATTTAGTATGCCTAAACTCAGAATGATAAAATACATTGTTTAGTGAAGTTGGTTTTCACATTCTGTGTTTGAAAATGCCACTTTTAGAAAGTAGGCATTTTCGTGTCTAACCATTCAAACTTGCCTCTGCTAGGCTGTGTATTCCCTGTATGGAGTTTGAGTGACAGGGCTGGGGAATTCCAGGAGACAGGGTGATGTGTCCCAGTGGTGAATAGAGAGATCTGCATCTAGATGGGTGGGAGAAGTTGCACCTGGGACCTGAATAGGGCTGTGCCTTCCCTCCACAATGCTGGTTCCACCTCCTGTAGTGCGTCTGAGGTCTCTGCCCTGCACTCTGAAAGGAAAGAAGGAGTCAGGTAAACAAAGTGCTCCAGGACTGACCAGAACCGGTTTGAACAAGGCAAAGGCCCCTCTGCCCTCAGAGGACAAAGGATTTTGGGGTATAAGTATTGGGACTCTGATCCCAAGAATTTAGATCACTTTGGGAAACAAGAAGAAACTCTACTGAGGAGCGGAACCAAGAAGAAACTGAGGAGAGACTATCCCTGAAACTGGAGGATTGGCCTGCAGGGGTTGCCTACTGCCAAAGAGAGGAGAAAGGAACTTTGTGTGTACTTTTGCTCACCTTGTGAAGGATCTCCAAGGGTTTGGAAAAGAGCTTGCCTCCTGCTGAAGTCTCAGGAACAACAGACTTCACCCCCCCCAGCTCCCCAGAGTTCTTTGGAAGTGCCTGCTGCTGTTGTTGGGCCTTCTGAGGGACTGCGTGTCGCAAGGAGCTGGAAGCGCAACTCAAGAAGGAGAAGCGTGCCGCCGTCGGAGCTGTTGCCGTCGCATCGCGTAAAGTGTGTCGCCGCTGCAGCTGTCGTATCGAGCGGAAGCGTCTCGCATCATCCAGGAAGTGACTCGCAATGCCGAAGAAGCGCATCGCCATGGTAGCCATTGCAGCTGACACATTGCACCGCATCAAGAGAAGAGTCTCGCATCGAGGAAGTAGCGTGTCGCCATCATAGTTGTCACATTGCACCGCATTAAGAAAAGCTCCTCTTATCGACGGAGAAGCGTGCTGCCGTCGGAGCTGCTGTCGACGCATCGCGTAAAGGGGTGTTGCCGCTGCAACATCGCATCGAGCGGAAGCGTCTCGCAACATCGGAGAAAAGTGCCGCTGCTAAGGCCGCTGTCGTTGCATCGCGTAAAGTGTGTCACCGCTGCAGCTGAAGCATCGAATCGAGTCTTCTCGCAACATCGGAGAAGCGTGCTGCACCTGGAAAATCTTCATGTCTTTATTTCTTTGCACCGAAATCTTCAACGCATCAACATCGTTACAACACTTTCGTTGCCCTGTGTGTCGCATCTAAAAGGTACATTGACTTAAAGTGTCGCATTTAAGAACTAAAGAGAACTAATCAAAATTCTACCATCTAAAGTAACAGTATTGGGTATTTTTGTTGTTTAATGGTCTTGTGGTAAATCTATATAAAGAATACTTATTTTTGACATAAAACCTGTATGGTGTCCATCTGTAGTGTTGTCACTTGATTACTGTATGTGTTCACAAATGCTTTACACACTGCCTCTGAGATAAGCCTGTCTGCTCGTGCCAAGCTACCAAGGGGGTGAGCAGGGGCTATTTTAGGAGTGTACCCCCTTACCCTGACTAGAGGCGAGGGTCCCTATTTGTCACAAGTGCATACCTGTGCCAACTAGAGACCCCCAAGTCTAACATTGGTGGTCAGCAGCAGGGTTTAATTTGTGCCGGTGCTTTCCGGTGCTTAGCACCGGCACTGATTTATCAGGGCCGGGTCTATACCAGATTGCCACTGCCAACTCACATCAACAGCGTGCGTCAAAACATTAATAAAATCGAATGTTCAGTGTTCATAAGATCCGCACTCTCAGTGTCTCCCCGTGAAGAGCTGAGCCATTTACAAGTCCATGCCTTCATTTTGTGTTGCGGTGTGTGGGGGCCTCTGATTGGTTTGGATTTGGTCATATGTGGCTGCGACAGGCGGGCAGCAGCGTGCGTGCGTAACCTTTTTAAAATTCCACGCCACCAGCCCGCCTTATCAAGAAGCACACACGCACCGGCAACGGCAGTCCGGCACTATTAATTGAAGCAGGAGCGTGTCGTGAAGTATGCAGCACCAGATCTCGGGTAGGTATTTCTGCAATCAATGTCCAGTTTTACTGACAGACACAACCTTTGTGAATAAAAAAGCAGACACATTTTGTGTACCAGAGATGCTTTCTCTGCAGCAACGTTTACTTACGGCAGTTCACTTAACCTGGCCCCGACTTTCACGGCTCGACGGTTGAGCTCTACCCGGAATCCCAGCAGGCCCCACTGGCGGCAGACCTCGCTCTACAACTCCTCCACATTGCCTGCTGTGCCCCGGAAACTTGCTCGGTTCATAGTGACCACACCGTCATCCGCTCCACTCAACACGCATGCACAGACGTCACCCAAAGATTACACTGACACATTCGTTATGGGTGAAGAACTGCTGCAGGTTTATTTCATACAACATACGCATGACGATAAGTGGGTTATTTTACGGGCGATCCAGGGCAAGCAGCCCCTTGCTGCTCCGCCCGCCTTGCGAGCCAGCACGTACGGTGGGTCGATGCCCGGCAGTGCGGCACATTTTTTCACATCCTCCTTTGGATCACGTGATCTGTCTAATACTCTCGCCCCTTTTAACGGGGGCGGAGCGTGTTATGGCACACCCCCGGTTGGTCAGGCCCCCCAACCGCCCAAAGGACTAACGGGGCGCCGTCGCGGTCTTCCCAGAACCTCCTTCGGCTCCCGGACCTTGGCTCGGGCACCCTTACTGTGCCGGACAGGGGTACCCTTACTGTACCGCCTGTCGCAGAGGTACCCTTACTGTACCCTTCTGCCTCCAGATCGCCCTGTAACTCCGCCTGCAACGCAAGAAAAAACATTATAACATTCCAATAGCGCGCTGCCTCCGCCGCGCAGGGTAAGCAGAAAGGGTGGGAATTCGCGTGGCCAGGAGGAGCGCAGGAAGCAGAGGGCGATCAGAGGGGATGAGACGCTTAAAAAGGGGGTCTAGCCTCGCCCAGCCCCGCGACACGCCTCCCCAACCAAACCCATTGGGGGCCTCCCCTCCCCGAGGCGCGGCCTCACGAGAGAGGCGGAGCAGGGGGGGGGGAGGCTCCGACGGGTGGCCACTAGAGTGCTGCCCTGCTGATGTCCCCCTGCGTGGGACGCGCTCAGCGGCATAGTGACCACACCGTCATCCGCTCCACTCAACACGCATGCACAGACGTCACCCAAAGATTACACTGACACATACGTTATGGGTGAAGAACTGCTGCAGGTTTATTTCATACAACATACGTATGACGATAAGTGGGTTATCTTACGGGCGATCCAGGGCAATTAGCCCCTCGCTGCTCCGCCCGCCTTGCGAGCCAGCACGCACGGTGGGTCGATGCCCGGCAGTGCGGCACATTTTTTCAGATCCTCCTTTGGATCACGTGATCTGTCTAATACTCCCGCCCCTTTTAACGGGGGCGGAGCGTGTTATGGCACACCCCCGGTTGGTCAGGCCCCCCAACCGCCCGAAGGACTAACGGGGCGCCGTCGTGGTCTTCCCAGAACCTCCTTCGGCTCCCGGACCTTGGCTCGGGCACCCTTACTGTGCCGGACAGGGGTACCCTTACTGTACCGCCTGTCGCAGAGGTACCCTTACTGTACCCTTCTGCCTGCAGATCGCCCTGTAACTCCGCCACAGCTCTGGGGAGGCTCCCGTCGCTGCCAGAGCCCCCCCTATCCCTCCATTGCTGCTACTGATGCCCTGCCCCTGCGAGCGCCTCTTGCACGTCCAGCAAGAACATGTCCATCCCTACCCTGGACAGGTGTACCCCATCAGGCTCGTAGAACCCCTCCACCTTCTCTTGGATCAAGGCATGTCTGATGAAGCCCATGCCCCTGCGCTCCATGAATTTCTGCATGGACCTATTGACCCTCCTGCGTGACCGATCTACCGCAGCCGGAGACCTAGCTCCCCTCCAAATCTTGCGGGGGACGATCTCCAACCACCACAGTTCGCATGAACCCAGTGCCTGACTGATGGCTGCCAAATCCGCTTGCATGGACTGAAGCAGGGCCCTCCTTTCCCTGGTAACAAGGTCATTTCCCCCAAGGTGCAAGATGAGGACCGACGGCTGGGCCCCCCCGGCCGCCAAGCGCTGTTCGATTGTGCCCCGTGCTTCACTCCATTTCATCCCCGGGGAGCCCAACCATACGAACTGTGTGTTAACGAAACTCTGCGGCCAGTTCCTGTACGCTGCCCAGCGTTCCAACCTTGTGATGTAAGAGTGTCCCAACAACCATACCTGGTGGCCTGCCAAATGAAACGATGAAGCAGCTTTAGGCAGTTGTATATTTATTTGCACACAAAACTCTTGGGGTATACACGCTATAGAACACTCAGTATGGAACACTCAGAAATGTACATGTGCTTGCACCTATGTCTTGGCCCACACCTGCCAAAATACTGCGGCATCAAGGTCGACAATATCTTTTAAAACAGTCGGAGTTCCAGCGCCCCACACCCTTGACGCCCTCTGGGCCCATGCCGGCCTTGGCAGCAGAGGTGGCGGCGCCAATTCGGAAAGAGTGGGAGGAGAATCTGCGCCCACTCCCTGATAAACCCCCTTTGGCAAGGGCGGCCCCCAAAATGCGATCAAACTGAAACCTGGTGAGGGGGGCCCCATCCGCATGTATCAGGAAGGGCCCCGGGGCCGCTGGGCGTAAGGCCAGGTATTCTCTGACTGTATGGACCGGGCAATACCTGGTGTCCCCCAGTGCTTGTAGGACTACTGTCGTTCCCCTCCCCGCCTGGTCTGTCTTGGATTTCCGAATGCGGAGTTCCAGTGATACATTGAGACAGACATCTGCTATTCCCAGTGCTGTGCCAGACAGGTCAACCTTGGATTTCGCCACCAGTTCGCTAACCCTGAAGGCCCCGAAAAAGGCCAAGCAGAATGCCGTTGAGAAGAGCCTCGCTTCGAACGGGGAGTGGGTAACCAGGGGTACTGCGTCTAGAATGTGCTGTAGGTCAGCGAATTCAATGGGCGCCCTGGTGTCCGGTTGTCTAATCTCCTCCCTGGCCCAGCCCTTCAGGGCCGCCCTGATCTTGAAAGACCCCGTTGGGTCAGCACCCCCATCTAGCTTGGTATCGTGGCGCACGGCAGCCAGGTGACCACATGTCCATGAGTGGCTTTTGCCGTTCTCCTTGGCCCACACCACGAAACTCTCTACCTGTTCCTCGCGCCCCGAGGCTAGACCACCCTGCGCCTCCACTACTGCTCTAAATGTCGCTAGCTGGGAGCTGTACTTCTTCTGTGTCACCGGCGCCAGGGACCTCTCCCCCATCTTCCTCAGTCGTTCCCCCACCGAAGCAGTCGCCAAAGGGGTGCTGGGAATGGTGTCATCTCTGCCCTTGCCCGCGGCCATGCCTCTCGGAACCGGAGCCACTGAAAGCGAGAAAGAGCGTCAAGGATGGGGAAGAGTTCCAACACTGCAATATTGCTTGTTACTTTCCTTTTACGACATGCATTCGGCCACCTCATTGCGCACCACTCTTCGCCCAGGATCACGCCAAAACCTTCCCTACCAGACGCGTCTGAGAACAGGCAAAGCTCCTGGCTGGCTATCCACGGGGCCCTCCAAATCACCTTACCATTGAAATCGATGAGAAATTCCACCTACATCGCTAGGTCCGCTTTCAAGCCTGAACTCAACCTTACAAAATGGTGCTTCTGTAGTACATTGGCCATGGCCCCCGCCAGCCTCCGCGAGAATACCCTGCCTGCTGGTATCACCCTAGCTGCGAAGTTCAACTTGCCCACCAGGCTCTTGACAGCCCCTAGGTTCGCTTTGTCCTTGCCCAACAGCGCCTGGATGTCCTGCAACAAGCCCTGAACCTTATCAGCGGGAAGCCTCGATTCACCTTTAACCGTGTCAAGCTCCACACCCAAACAGGTCAGGACCTGCGCCGGCCCCTCGGTCTTACCTGGGGCAAGGGGAACCCCTAGGAACTCAGCCACCTCCTCAAAACGCCTCAGCCGTGCCGCACACTCGCCTGTCCCAGCCGGGCCAAAAAACAAAAAATCGTCTAGGTAGTGGGTCACCTGCGTGATCCCATGGAGGTCCCCCAAAGCCCACTGAAGGAACGAGCTGAAGGCCCCGGAAACTTGCTCGGTTCAGGACTTCTGTCTGTGTGCGCGCACACTCATCCTTCTCTATACCCTGGTGGGTTGCTTGTAGGTTTGTTGGTTCTAGGTGCTCGGAGGCATATATGTTTCATTGTCGTTCTGCATTGGTGCCCGTTTGACTGTTTGCACGCACATCAGGCAGTTCGTCTACGTGTAAATGTGGGCATTTTTGTTGTTGGTCTGTGTTCATGAATTAAAACATGCTTCGAAACATCTTGCTTCTCTTCCGGGGCCTGAGAGGGCCTGGTTGTGTAATGCTTGAGTCCCTATGATCGGAACATCATTTTCTCCTCCCCTCCAAAAAAAGTCAAGCACCCATCTCCTTCAACTGCTGTTCTACGCCCAACTCAGAGTGGTGTAAAGGAAAATAACGGACATCCCTACAGACTGGGACGAGGAGCCTCAAACTTTACTATATGTTCGGGCCTCAGCTCAGCCGAAGACCAATGAATATTTATAAGTTACAAATATTCATTGGTCTTCGGCTGAACTGAGGCCCGCCTGGGGCGTTGGGGGTGGGGGGCTGGGGTTTTACAACCCTCATGCGCCAGTCCCTGCAGAGGCAGCCGTTATGCCCCCAGTCCAACTCCTGCTCCTCACACAGGGTTATTATCCTCTTACACATTATTCCGCCCTCACGCGCCCCTTCTATGCTTCACACAGAGCGTTCCCTCCATTTCTCTCTGCCCGCCTCCCTGCATTGGCGTGGTTATTAGCATCGATCAAGGGCACAGATTATAGGGTGCCTGTGCATGGCACTAGCAAAGCTGATATGAAGCGACTGAAACAAACAGTTTTGGGTTTTGACTTATGGGCAGCAAGGCCAAGTCTACTAATAGCAAATACCAAACAGTGTGCCAATGCTGCACATGACTTTAGACAAAAACTTTTTAAATGTGTGTATTGACTAAAACAATCACACTTTAGACTACTTTTTCGGTCCGATTTAATCAGACATAGTTCATTTAGTTTACATTAAATTTTCTTTTGCATCGAATAATCCATAGCCCTAATGCCACAACGTGGCAACCACATTAATTTTTTGTGTGTACAACAATTTTTTGGAAAAAATTTTTTAGACACCCTCTAGCAATATACAAAAACTTAACATAAACATTCCACACTTTTCCACATTCATACCCACTCATACCCATTCATATTCAGAATCTTATAAAAACAACTCAGTGCAAACATGTCAATGACGCAAAAAAGGCCATCCGAAGTACAATGTTAAATTTTTAAACACTTTGTTCTTTGTTTAAAGCTTTGTGCCAATTGATTGGCCTTGGACATTATGGTCTACGCGTTTCGAATCCCTTTTCTTCCTGGGATCCTCGTCAGGACCAATGTTCTCTAGAAGAGATGAACAAAAGAATTTTGTTTACCCATTGCCCTATTTCTTTCTGCCTCAGAAGACTTCGCTATAGTTTAAAAATCTCACCTGCAATTTGAATGCAGTCTACAAAATTCAGAGGGATTTTCTGCTCTAAACATCAGCCTCTGCCTGAAACAATATGTATAAAGAGACAAAACCAATTACTAAAACCACTCAAAGTCTGTCACTAATTATTAAACAGTAAATCGTAACGCTTGTTGTTTTTGCTTACTTAAGATGTCAGCCGATGTCCAATATGTCCAATGGATCAAACCATGCCACAAGTAGAACGATCAATCAATGGAGTGTGGCTGTGTCACAAGCCGTGTGTTTAACTCGCTTCAAGATTGCCAATGCTGTTCGTAACGCTGTAAAAAACAAACACGTACATGAGGGATTTCTCTCATGCACGGCAGCCAGTATTACAGATAAAGCTTCCTAAAGGGAAGGTGGTATGCTTCTTTCTCACCTGAATGGAACGAACTTCCCGCATCTCTATGGGGTTCTCGCAAGCGGCTGCTATGCTTGGTTTTGGCTTCCGTCAAAATTTCCCGGTTAAGTCTTGGCGTGTGACGCATATGCGTCGCGACCGGGTGGTGCTTCTTGGAAATGTAGTCCGAAAGCTGGATTGGTAGTTTTTGCAGTTTTTTACCGTAATATGGGATTCTTTTTTGTGTATGAAGAAGCTTTATTAGTCTCACTCCTTCCAAAACGGTGTCATCACATTCATTTGGAACATTCTTTTAAAGCATTCTTTTAAAATCGCTGCTATATTTATAGGTATTCTCATGAAATCTTTCATTCTCCGGTGAGCCTTATACGTGTGCTCTACCGTCTCGTGCTGCTAGAAGAGATAATTCAAAGCACCTTTGTTTATACAATTAACAAAAGCGTGTATGTTGACTACACTCTGTTCGGTGCTGACATATGCCTGTAGGTCACAATCATAAGATACCTCTCAATCTAGTCCGGTTGTTGACATTGTTTGTAGGGGTTGTCAAATAAGCAACTTCCATCAAATTTAACTTCCGTGGAATCTTCAGTCTATTCTTACGCGCGGGACATGTATGTTACAAGCTCTGTCTCCTGATGTTAATTAAAGAGGTGATCCAAAGCCTCTTTGTTTGTTGATTTTACAATGCATATGACAAAGAACTATGTTCGAACTTGTCGGATGCCCGTAGGTCATAGAGGAATAGATCGGTGTGATGGCTCTTACAGATGTTATCCATGTGTGTTGGTCGGTTGTGTAGCAGGCTGCTAAAGTCAACCTTAGTCACCATTATGGTGCTAAGGTGTGATACTGATCGATTCGTTAGTCTCAAATTGTAAATCCAAGTACGTCGTTTATGGGATACTGTGTCCCTGTAACAAACTGTATATTGGTAAAACAAATCAAGAAATCAGGCATAGAATTCAGCAACATAAATCAAGAATCCGGAAACAAGTTCAAAATGCGCCTTTGGTGAATCATTGGGCCTCTAAAAATCATACTGAAAGAGATTTGAAATGGACCGCTATCTCGAAAGTGGAACAAGACAGAGCTTGTAACATACATGTCCCGCGCGTAAGAATAGACTGAAGATTCCACGGAAGTTAAATTTGATGGAAGTTGCTTATTTGACAACCCCTACAAACAATGTCAACAACCGGACTAGATTGAGAGGTATCTTATGATTGTGACCTACAGGCATATGTCAGCACCGAACAGAGTGTAGTCAACATACACGCTTTTGTTAATTGTATAAACAAAGGTGCTTTGAATTATCTCTTCTAGCAGCACGAGACGGTAGAGCACACGTATAAGGCTCACCGGAGAATGAAAGATTTCATGAGAATACCTATAAATATAGCAGCGATTTTAAAAGAATGCTTTAAAAGAATGTTCCAAATGAATGTGATGACACCGTTTTGGAAGGAGTGAGACTAATAAAGCTTCTTCATACACAAAAAAGAATCCCATATTACGGTAAAAAACTGCAAAAACTACCAATCCAGCTTTCGGACTACATTTCCAAGAAGCACCACCCGGTCGCGACGCATATGCGTCACACGCCAAGACTTAACCGGGAAATTTTGACGGAAGCCAAAACCAAGCATAGCAGCCGCTTGCGAGAACCCCATAGAGATGCGGGAAGTTCGTTCCATTCAGGTGAGAAAGAAGCAAACCACCTTCCCTTTAGGAAGCTTTATCTATAATACTGGCTGCCGTGCATGAGAGAAATCCCTCATGTACGTGTTTGTTTTTTACAGCGTTACGAACAGCATTGGCAATCTTCAAGCGAGTTAAACACACGGCTTGTGACACAGCCACACTCCATTGATTGATCGTTCTACTTGTGGCATGGTTTGATCCATTGGACATATTGGACATCGGCTGACATCTTAAGTAAGCAAAAACAACAAGCGTTACGATTTACTGTTTAATAATTAGTGACAGACTTTGAGTGGTTTTAGTAATTGGTTTTGTCTCTTTATACATATTGTTTCAGGCAGAGGCTGACGTTTAGAGCAGAAAATCCCTCTGAATTTTGTAGACTGCATTCAAATTGCAGGTGAGATTTTTAAACTATAGCGAAGTCTTCTGAGGCAGAAAGAAATAGGGCAATGGGTAAACAAAATTCTTTTGTTCATCTCTTCTAGAGAACATTGGTCCTGACGAGGATCCCAGGAAGAAAAGGGATTCGAAACGCGTAGACCATAATATCCAAGGCCAATCAATTGGCACAAAGCTTTAAACAAAGAACAAAGTGTTTAAAAATTTAACATTGTCCTTCGGATGGCCTTTTTTGCGTCATTGACATGTTTGCACTGAGTTGTTTTTATAAGATTCTGAATATGAATGGGTATGAGTGGGTATGAATGTGGAAAAGTGTGGAATGTTTATGTTAAGTTTTTGTATATTGCTAGAGGGTGTCTAAAAAATTTTTTCAAAAAAATTGTTGTACACACAAAAAATTAATGTGGTTGCCACGTTGTGGCATTAGGGCTATGGATTATTCGATGCAAAAGAAAATTTAATGTAAACTAAATGAACTATGTCTGATTAAATCTGACCGAAAAAGTAGTCTAAAGTGTGATTGTTTTAGTCAATACACACATTTTAAAAGTTTTTGTCCAAAGTCATGTGCAGCATTGGCACACTGTTTGGTATTTGATATGAAGCGATGGCAGCACAGTCGACACAACAAGAAGTAGCCAGCATAGCAGGGAGCAACCATTACAGGGGGCAGAGCTGGGAGCTTTGCTGAGTAAC
This sequence comes from Triturus cristatus, assembly GCF_964204655.1. NCBI lineage: Eukaryota > Metazoa > Chordata > Amphibia > Caudata > Salamandridae > Triturus > Triturus cristatus. The sequence goes on along the minus strand of NC_140581.1, from coordinate 1,059,542,561 downwards.
AGCAGCGCACAGACACATCGCTCTAAGAGAGGATCTGTACATTACAGGCGGCAGCTGAGCATGACAGGCAAAAAACATTAACGTAGGAAAGTAAAGTCATATACAGCATGCATGCAGAAATAAATGCACTAAGACAACAGCGTGTACACAGGACAAACATGAAAAGAAGCATAGACTCCCATGGACTCACGAACGAAAAAGAGCCGGGTCTGCACACCTAGACAGCAAAGCAGCTGTAAATGCCACTTGCACCAATTCAACACACGCGCAGGCACAAAGCACCACCGACATTAGGGTGTTGTGGTTGGGGGAGGAAAAAACAGTGGGTGAAACAATTTATTTCTCGCATTGTTGAGAGGAAGAGGTAAACTGCTAGAGAAACTAGAGAGAAATCAAGAGACAGACACAGAGTGAAAGAGGGTGCAAAGAAGAGAAAGACAGACCTGAAGAAATAGGGCTGTAGATAGAGATAAAACGACAGAAAGAGATACAGGCATAGAAAGAGAGAAAAAAGATACTTGGAGATAAAGTCAATGGAAAGCAAAGAGAAAAGAGACACAGAACGCACCTGTAAACCAAAATGTCATGCCTGGTGTGTAATGGAACTAACCTGGATGTAATTGATCACATAAGCGAGAGAATAGATTGATAAATAAAGCAAGAGAGATGAAGCAAAATTGAAAGAAAGATATAGAGTCAGAATGAGAGAGAGTGTGTGTGGGAGAGAGAAGCGATGAATTGTTAGAGAGAACGAGAGAGAGGGGGTGAAACAGAGAGATGGAGCTAAGCAGAGCCCGAATGAGAGTGTGGCAGAAAGAGAGAGGGGTATAACGAGTATGTTGAGCTAGAGAGAGAAAAAGAGGGACATAGGAAGTAAGACAGATATAGGTATGAGCATACGTACACAGTTATCTCTACTATAATCAGACACTGGAAGAGACTATTGAATGTTGGAATGTAAAATCTTGTCCCGCTTTGGTGTAAGTTAAAATTTTGTGTACGACAGGAATTTTTAAATATGAGAGAATGTTAATTTGCTTTGGTAAGTCATGCATTGTAGACTGCACTAAGCCCACATGAAATGGCACGTGGGAGGCCTGCTTTGGCAGTGAATTGGATCTTTAATTTCTGAGTTTGAGTTGCATGGTCAATATTTGTGTCACTTTCATAGTTATTTAGACTGTGTTTCTGTCACAACTTTGGTTGATTTTGATTGCAGTGGCTCAGTTTATTTGGTGATTCACAATTCCAATCATATGACATAGATGAGATGTACTTGCAAATTGTTGGATTGCGTATTGCATTTCAGGTTTTCAATTTGACCAATCTTTTGACTTCTTACCAACGAAATATGAGTGTCTTCCTGGTCGAGGACCACACTGTTTTTTCTCTTATCTGTCTTGTATCAAGACCCTGCTGGACTATGGGGTGAAAGAAAGCTTGAATAAACAGCTACCTATGTTATATGACATCTCTTTATGTAATGACTGCAATTTCCCATTTGCTTTATTAACCTTCCTGCTTTCTCAAATTTGCTTGAAAATGCACCATTTGTCCATTCATTTTTCAAAATGTTCTCGGGGAGAGAACCCCCCCGAACCTCCCTTAGGTTGTTCGACACACTCGCTGCGGTGCAGTATGAACCCCCCTTAGGTTGTTCGGCACGCTCGCTCGCTGTGGTGCAGTATGACAATCATTTTACGCCACACCACTTTCAAATGTCACCATCCGCCACTGCTCTTTAGTAATCTGTCTTGTCTGTGATACAGAACTACATTTGGAAACGCCAGTTTAGTTCTATGTTTTTTACTATTTTGAATTTTAATAAATGCACATATATTGCTACGGGAGTAATAGTAACAAGCACAATTGGTAAATTAGTTGCTTTCACAGACTACTCAACTATTTATGATCCAAACCCCTGTTGGCCACTAGAAGTGATAAATGGTTCAAGTGTACTATATGATTTTTTTTTCGCAGGGCGGGGTAAACACCTATCAAAACCATACTTGAGCAAAGCTCTCTTGCTGAAATTCAGATCCAGTAGTACATCTGGCTTTCAGCAGTGCCAGTTGAGTTTGTGGATGTAGCCAATAGAATCAGTGGGCGGGGCCAGCGGAGAAGTGGGTGGAGTCTGGAAAGTGGGTGTGGTCTCCAGAAAAAAATTGAGCACCTGCACTTCATTTTTTACAAATTAAGCACTGGTCAGCGGTGAGGATTCTGGACTTGCATTTGTGACTCATGTACAGTGATTGGTGAACACTACTAGTGAGTGCAGACCAAGACGCGACCACATACTTGTCGGTAAATTTCATTTTGGGACTTTCCATTTTTTTTTAGTACTGCCAAGTTTAACCATGGTGGAGAAAGCAGCATCCATAGCATCTGTTGATTATGATTGGGAAGAGGAGAAACTGGAATACTACAATGTCAAGCAGCTGAAGTACTTCTGCAAGAAATGTAATGTTTCCACTACTGGGTGCAAAAATAAGCCAGAGTTCTACAAGGCACTGAGGGCCTGGGTAGAATCAAGGAATGCCACTGATGATGATAATGCAGAGGAGCATCTGGAAGGCCCACCTTCCCCTACCGGTAGCAGTGTTTCTGGTAAAAGTCTGTCTCCAGAGGAGCTGGCAGATAGAAAAGAGTGTGGGATGCATGAAATGGAGCTGACCAAGCTCAAGCTAAGTTGGCAGTTAGAATTGGAATGGCAAATTAGAAAGTTAGCCCTAGAGGAAAAGAAAATGGAAATGAAGCATGAGTTGAGTATGAGGAATCTTGATTAGAGCTCGAAAGGTTTGAGGCCATGAGTGTCTCAGCCCAGCAATAAGAAATGTGTGTAGATCAGAGATTGAGCTTTGCTGAGTGGGAGGAGGAATCCAGCTCAGATGGTGGCAGCAATATTGAATTTTCTAGTGCTGAAAGAGTAGTACACACACCCAGAGATGTGGCACCTGACTTGAAGGAGGGGGTTAATTTATACCAGGAGGTTCAAGGATATGAGGTAGCTCCTGTGGTGCGCAGTGTTCTTGAGGTGAATTGGGAAACTGGCACAGAGGTTCATAGTCCTAGTGGTGGGAGGGATTCCCCCATGGTTGAGATCCTGGTGTGTGAGTGTGAAGAGAGCCCAGAAGAGTGTGGGTTGAGTGACAGAGACAGTCAGATGCTGTCTTGCCAATCTCAAGAGAGTGGTGTGGAGTACGTGTGCGAGGCACTGGATGGTGAGGTGAAGGATAGTTTGGTTAACCCTGCTAGGGGGCTGTTTGATCCAATTGTGGGAGAGCATATTGTAAGTCCCTGTTTTCCAGAGCTACGCCAGCACCTGTGGGAGAGTGAGTTCTCTGACCTCAGGGAGCTCACATTGGAGGCAGACCTTTTGGTGGAGTCCAGAGGGTCTGGAAAGGCATTGGGGAGCGATCCCAATATGAGTGGTTCAGGTATCTTCAAACCCAGTGTGGTGGAAGTGGTTCAGATTAGCCCAACTAGGTCCTGTAGTAGGGAGAGGGGTGTAGGGCCTCACGTCCTGTCTTTAAGTGGAAGGAGTGAGAATGGGTTATGTCCCGGTAGTGCCCAACCTCAGTGTCAGAGCCTGGATGGTTCTTTAAGGGAACACCAGGTGGGGAGCCTAGTCTGTCCTGAGGGGCTGCCCATTGAGTGGGATCCCCTAGAGCCTGGTGAACGGGGAGTGTCTGTAAGCAGGCCTCCCTCAGTTCTGGTGTCTGGCAGTACCGCTCCAGTTGGGAGGGTGCAGAAGTCCAGATTGAGGGGTGAGAGGGGGAAAGAGTCCCCAGTGGAAGAACCAGTAGGTCAGGTGCCAGCCAGAAGGGCTGCGTCACCAGTGAATGACCATGGTGACACCACTTCTGTCCTGGGGGATCTTCGTGCACTGTCAGATGGACAGGGGTCGGGAGATCTGCGCCAGGCCGACTGTCACACGACACATGAGTTACGTGTCACCCTCCGGGGGGCATGCGTGCTACCCGGGGAGTCCTGGTGCGCTAGGTGAGCGTTTAACCGCATGGGTTGATCCCAGGGTTGGAAGCCAGGTTCAGGTGCTGTCTGATCTGAAGGGAGGGACATCTGTAATCAGTGTCCCTACCAGTCTGTCTTCTTGGTGTACCACTCCAGGTGGGAGGGTACAGCCATCTGGAAGGGGGTGCAGAGGGAGGGAGTCCTCGCCTCTGACCCCGGCTCAACTGAAGGGTTTAGACTCTAGGTTGGAGGGCCAGGTTCAGGGTGTCCCCCCTGACCTGGACGTCCAGTTGCAGGATAGAACCCCTGACCTGGTGGGCCAATTGCACAGGACACCTGCGATAGGTGCCCTGGCAATTCAGGAAGGGGGTACCACTCCAGGTGGGAGGGTACAGAGCCCCAACAAGGAGGAGGAGTAACAGGTGTGGGAAAGCCCAACCCAGTCTCCTGCCCAGCCGCTGGGTATAGGCCCAGGGCTGGTGGGTCAGTGCCAGGATGTCATACCTGACCTGACAGGAGGGAGAATCGACAGAGGGTGCCAAGCACCTGGGGCTACTGCCCCCCGCTCTCTGACGCCACAGAGGTTTGAGAGCCCTGAGAGGCATAAGGCCTGGGTCTCATCATTGAGCACTGTCAGCCACTGTGGCATTTTTCTGTCTGTCTGTTGGGACACACCTGTGAGCAAGATAAGGTTGGATGCTGCACAGGTGGTGTCCACAGGTGAGGAGAAGGGTTCCCCATGGGTTAGGTTGGTGGGCCCTGAGAGTATGGACAGAGAGATTCCAATAGGTTCAGATTAGCGTAGAACTGGAGTCTGCCCCTGCATTTGCGGGCCCGGTCCAGGTTTCATCGCCCAAAGCAGAGAAGCCCATTAAGGTAGTGATTGGTCTACCCTGCCATTTGGCTGGAAGGGGGTTGTGTTGGACATGGCCCTTTTGCAGGTTCATCCCTGAACTTTTTGCCTTCCTCCTATATTTTTTCTGACCTGTTGGTGGCTGTTTTATGACTCTGGGCACTTTACCACTGCTGATCAGTGCTAAAGTGCATATGCTCTCCCTATTGTAAATTGCTGTATAATTTGTGATTCCATGATTGGTTGGTTTGGTTTACCTGTCAGACCCTAGTACAGTGCACCAGGAGAGCCCAGGGCTTGTAAATCCAGATACTGCTGGTGGGCTTGCAGCACTGGTTGTGCCACCCACAGAAGCAGCCTGTAAAAGTGTGTCTAAGGTCTGCCAATGCAGAGCCTGCGTGCAGTCTGGTACTGTCATGCTGACTGGGCAAGTGCACCCACTTGCCAGTCCCTAAACCTTCCCTTTTCTTCATATCAGACACCCCTATGGTAGGCCCAAGGGCAGGGTGCATTGTAAGGATAAGGTAGGACATGCCCTGGTGTGTGTGGCATGTCCTAATAGTGAATTACAGCCATTTTCGTTTTTTACTATTGCAAGGCTACTTGTTCTCCATAGACCAGAATGGGAAGTTTGGTTATTACATCTTATAATCTTAACTTACTCAGGGAACATGGTAGAAATTCGAATTTAGTATGCCTGAACTCAGAATGATAAAATACGTCTTTTAGTGAAGTTGGTTTTCACATTCTGTGTTTGAAAATGCCACTTTTAGAAAGTAGGCATTTTCTTGTCTAACCATTCAAACCTGCCTCTGCTAGGCTGTGTATTCCCTGTCTGGAGTTTGAGTGACAGGGCTGGGGAATTCCAGGAGACAGGGTGAGGTGTCCCAGTAGTGAATAGAGAGATCTGAATCTAGATGGGTGGGAGGAGTTGCACCTAGGACCTGAATAGGGCTGTGCCTTCCCCAGTAGCGGTCCGTGGAGGGAGTTCGGTGGGGCAGTGAGGCCGGGCAGGGGGAGGGGCAGAGTGGGGAAATGTAAACACCGGAATATGGATGAGCGGAGGTAAGTACACATTTAAATAAATAAAACGAACTCCTTTGCGCGCGCTGCATCGCAAAATGCACCGCATCAAGAAAAGCGCCTCGCATCCACAGAGAAGCATGCCGCCGTCGGAGCTGCTGTTGTCGCATCGCGTAAAGGGGTGTTGCCGCTGCAGCATCGCATCGAGCGGAAGCGTATCGCAATATCGGAGAAAAGTGCCGCTGCCAAGGCCGCTGTCGTTGCATCGCGTAAAGTGTGTCACCGCTGCAGCTGAAGCATCGAATCGAGTCTTCTCGCAACATCGGAGAAGTGTGCTGCATCTGGAAAATCTTCACGTCTTTATTTCTTTGCACCAAAATCTTCAACGCATCAACATCGTTACAACACTTTCGTTGCCCTGCGTGTCGCATCTAAAAGGTACATTGACTTAAAGTGTCGCATTTAAGAACTAAAGAGAACTAATCAAAATTCTACCATCTAAAGTAACAGTATTGGGTATTTTTGTCATTTAATGGTCTTGTGGTAAATCTATATAAAGAATACTTATTTTTTATATAAAACCTGTGTGGTGTCCATCTGTAGTGTTGTCACTTGATTACTGTATGTGTTCACAAATGCTTTACACACTGCCTCTGAGATAAGCCTGTCTGCTCATGCCAAGCTACCAAGGGGGTGAGCAGGGGTTATTTTAGGAGTGTATCCCCTTACCCTGACTAGAGGCGAGGGTCCCTATTTGTCACAAGTGCATACCTGTGCCAACTAGAGACCCCCAAGTCTAACAGGGTGGCTGAGCAAGACCGGGATCTCAGTGGTCACTAAACATATTTTGCACGAGGTCCCCTCTATTTACTGACCAACAGTTGCAGTCCGAGAGGCGTCTCTGGGACCTTTGAGCTTGGCCTCAGCTGAACCAACATACACCTTGACTCAATACTCTGACCCTGTGTTGAGAGGGCGTATTTCAGGTAAAAGGTCCAAAATGCACAATGCAGAGGTAAAAAGAAGAATTGTACAATGCCTTGGCAAAGCCAGAGAATAATTAGGATTACCAATTCAAACAACGGAGACAGTTGCCATTCTCCAAGTTATTAGTAAAAATGTGATAGCTGCAAAAGGGATTATTGGAAATTCTGAGAGTGTTTAATGAATTGAAATCCCACCAAAAAAACGAAACTGCCGAAAGACTTGCAGTAACTGGAGATATTGCTGTGGCTGTCACTTCTGCAGCAGCAGCCTGTCCTTAAGGGCAGGTGGCCCCACCCCCAACCCTTTGGCAAACATAAAGAGTGTCTGTAAGGCTAAGCAAATGTCAACCTGACAGACACTCTTTATGTATAGGTCAGGCAGCCAGTCGCTATACATGCTCTAAATACACAGGCACCTTGCTGCCTGAGCTGAACTTTGCTGGGCTGAAGATATCACAGCCCTGTGGGCATGATCTCCTCAGCCTATCAAAGTGCCTCTAGGTCTCTAACTTATGACTAGGGGAGCATCACTGATAGCCTCAGACTTGGGTGCTTCAGTTTTAAGCCCCGAAGTCCCAGGGCAGAGTGTCAATCAGTGACACCTAGTCACACAGTGAAGTGGGTCCAGCAACTTTCACTGACCCCACCCCACTCTGTGATGAGGTAGGGACTGCCACCTCATCTGAGAGGAGGCATTAGTTCCAATCCTTCAGGAACCTCAGAAGCCTCCAGGCCACCACCGGGGTCACTGCTGCAGTAGGTAAGTTTTATTTTTTGGTGTGAGCAATGAGCATGCATGTGTGTATGTATGACTGTATGTCTATTAGTGCATGTGTGCTATGAATGAGTGTGTGTAGGCTTATGAATGGTGCGTGTATGTGTGCATACTTGTGAATGCATGGGGGTGTGAGTGAGTTGGCATGTATATATGTGAGTGCTTGTGTGTACATGTATGACCCACCCACCCCAGTCCACTCATATTACTGGCTGCCACTGCATTCAGGAGTTACCAGAGGTACCAGCTGTTTCCCTTGGTTTGCCCCTTCTAAACCTGGCACTGCTGTTGCAACCCCAGGTCTGAGAGATAGCACAAGTAGTGCCACTAACAGAAGGTAGACAGTGTCTTCATGTGCACTGTTTATTTTCTTCAGCTGTCTCTGGGACTTGGGACATTCCCTTTTAGTTCTTTGAAATAAGTACATTCAACAGGGCAGTGCACACTATTCTAAATAAATAAAAAAAGTTAAATAAACATACACAGTTAAACAAACTGTTGTGTTCTTTCATTATTGTGAATTCATTAAAAATAATCTACTTGAACAAAACCTTCACCTCTGTGCTTAGAACCAGTGAAGGGGACTTACAAGTGCTCATAAATCAAATCATTTTAAAAGTGATAATGCTATATTTAATATATAGTTCATATCATTAATACAAGTGGACATGTACACTATTATTTTTTAAATCTCTTTTTTGCGCATCTCCCTGTGATTTATGAATACATTTATCTTTAGGGAATAAGGGAAATTATAAAATCATCACAATTTATGATGTAAATATTTTTTGTTCACAATGTGTTCTGTGTTTTGTGGCACTACATGCTCCACTTCGAACAAACACATTTTGTCATGCAATAAATAAAGAAACAAGTAATGTTTCTTTTGGGGGTGAACCCTGAATATCGATACCAGAATATCAATAGAACACAATATCAATGACAAAATAAAAATAAAAATGGACAGTTAAAAAAGTCTAGATTTCCTATAATAAACTCCACATATGTACCTTGCTGATTTTTATAACTTAAAGTTGCGCAGATGTGGAGTTAGGAATAGTAAATCTATCCTTCCCTATATGCACTTACCTTTCGATATTTTGCCCCTCAATATTCTGTCCTCAATATTCTTACTTAAAATACTCTTGGGGTCGATATTCAGTAGTTCAACCTTCCTTGTCATCTCATATCAGGATACTAATTAAGATATAGCTGGTATCTGAAATCGACAATTTTGTTATTAACTTGTATCTGATTGTTTTAATTGTGCACTTTTTATGTGGTGCTTAGCTTCTGGGTCAAAGTCCATATGGTGTAATTGCATGTGATGCCACAGGATTTGTGATGTTACTTTCACCACCACCAAGTGGCATTTTGATGAATCATCGGCCTTGGATTTTGCATTATTAGGTGGTAAAGAAGGCAACTAAACAGAAGTTACTACTCGCCATTGTCTCTAGGTCAATAATTTATCTTGACTCTGTTTTTCTGAGGGTCAGGGTCCTATTTAGGCCCCTGTCTCATCTAGGTGCATGTTCCACCAAAATACATGAGTAGGTTCCTGTCACAATAATATTCCATTTGAAAATGCCTTGTAACGGGGTAATGCTCATCCGTATTATTAATCACTCTCATATGTTCTAATATCCTTTTCTTAGCTTGGTGGATGGTACTACTCGCATACCTTTTGCTGCAAAGGAATTCAAGAACATAGCTCACGTGGTCGGTACTACATGTCAGAAACTGATTTATCATTTTAGTGCCCCTGTCAAAAGGAACCGAATATTCCATCATATTCTTACTTTTCTTACAGGCTTTGCAGTGGCCACAAGATAAGAAACTTTTTAAATGACCTGACCTGTTTTCCTTACTGATGGTAATAGTTTGTCCCTCAGGAAGACACCTCTCATACATGTGATGCTGGGTCGATTCTGTGTTGTATGTGGTGATCATTCTCCTGTTTCTTAACCTGCCTATTCCCCTTTACTCACATGCTGACAAAGGGTACTATCCCAGCTCTTGGGCTTCACTCTTTCCTCTGCTCTCTCTAGAAACTCATCTAGGATATCCTTTTTCTCTCGAAATCTTTTTCACATATTCTCTAGATCATTGAGAAATCCTCCAGCACAACTGCAGTTGCTCCTCACTCTCAACAATTCCCCATACAGAATACTCCATTAAAAAAATTCTGAGTGACTGCTGAGAACGTGCAGCAGGCGATTTCCTGCCAAGGGCTTCCTGTAAAGACTAGTGTGAAGCTTATCATCTTCAACTTCCACAACACATCCAAATAATCAATATGGTTCTTACTGATGGTACGGCTGGATCCCGGGCATCAGCCAAATGGTCAGAGCCTGAGAGTGTGGGTGTTCTATTGCCTTCGAGCCTCATAGATCTCGAATCTTATTCAAAGGTTAGAAACTGTCCTCTGTGCAACTAGCCACAATCATCCACAAGCTCTTCAAATGTAAGCAGTTTACCATCAGAGTAAATGTTACCTAATGTGTCAATGCCCCCTGTGCCCACATCTGCGTATCATGACGAGCTGCCACTTCAGATAATCGTGGTATAATCCACAGTGGTAGATAGGGGGAACATGGGGATTCTACTCCCAATCTCTTGGTATATGTGTCTCAGCAGGTCTTTATGACCCTCACTGCTCTAGGGTAAGTATGTCTTGGTTTATTTATGTCATAGAGTGCTTTCAAGAGGTTCTCCTCCTTTAGCAGTAGAACTAGGTCCTGTTATTCCGTGCCAGTCGCCACTGCCCAGTCATCTCGTCATCCATACTAGTTGAGTGACTATATATTTCTGTATTTAGCACTCCCATTCTGCCACAATCCATGAAGCACATGGTGCCAAGAGTCTACACTATTTCCCTCATATCAGTTCTAAGAATAAGGAGCATAACTCCCTAAAGAATGTTTTTGGTATTTGTAAAGGCAGGTCCATGAAAAAATATAGCAGTCGGGGAAGAACAAGCATTTTTGTGATTGCCATCTGGCCAAGTGGAGAGAGGGGCAGCCAGAGCGGAAGAGTACTACATATCCCTGCATTACATTTATCAAAGTTGCCGGTCTTCATATCTGAGTCAGTTTGATAAATCTGGATACTCAGGAATTTAAAAGTGGTGGGTTCCCAGTGGAGTGTATTCCCAACATAAAGTGGTCTGTCCGCAGCCACCGGCTACCTCAGCCGGTATCCGCAGAATTTCTCCCAATTAAGCGTGAGCCCGACACCTGTCCAAATTCTGATAGTATTGCTACTAATAGTGGTATTGTTTTTTCTGGGCCCCTCAAACATATTTTAGGGCATTGTCTGTATACCATGCTGTCGCATGGTATTTTTCTCCCAGTGGAATTCCCCAGTTGGGGCTTTTTGCTCACATAAAAAAATGCCAGTGTCTCCAGAGCAAGGACAAACAAGAGCCGTGACAAAGGGCATCATTGTCTGGTGCCCTGTTGCAATTACCACCTATCTAAATAAACCCTGACTGTACAAACTCCAGTCAGGGGTAAGCATATGGTAGCTGAATCCATTTCAAAAAGCCATCTCCGACCCACATAGCAGACAGCACCACAAACAGATACGTCCACAGTAGAGTATCGAAGGTCTTTTGATATCTAGCAACAGCACAAATGGGCTTGGACCTGCAGCCACCCGTTTCATTATATGCAGTAGGTGGCAGATATTTACATGTGTTACGTCTTGGGATATACCCACATTGATCTGGGTGCACTAACTGTGTTAGGTAAGTTAATAAATAGCTTGTTTGCAATGATTTTCCTCACTATCATATTTTGTGGGCAGTAATGAAAGCGGGCAATAGGATCGGACGTCTAAAGGGTCTCATCCTGGTTTAGGCAGTGCTGCAATGATAGCCTTGCTTCTAGCCTCTGGAAGCAACCCCACTCACCGCAGCTCTGTGTATATTTGGTGCAATTTGGTTGCCAGTTTAGCCCTATATGTGGTACAAACCTCGGACAGTAAGCCATCCGCTCCTGGGGACCTCCTTTTTGCTAGTTGGTCTATAGCTGTCTTCACTTCCTGCAGCTCCAAGTCTGTCTCCAGGGCCATGGCCTGCTCAGAAGTGAGTTTCAGGAGCTGGACCCTTGCAACATAATTGGAGATGTGCACTCTCCGCGCGGTCTCCACAACTGTATATAAGGTCTTGTAAATCAATGAATGCACTATTGAGTTCTGCCTGTGTCATGATCATTTGGGCCATCAGTAATCTAATGGCCCCTATGGGTTTCAGTGGGGTCTCTGAGCGCAGTAACCATGCCAGTAGGTGGCCCAGGTGGCCTCCCTCTCCATGGTGTTTCACCAGGTACTCTTTATAGTGCAGGCAGCGCAGTCATTCTATCAGGGAATGAGGTGTTTTTGTCAAATCAAGTAGCCATGGCCTGTCACTTGGGGTCACTACAGCTGTCATTTCTAGGTCTGTATGTTTTTGTTCCACATCCCAATATTTCCCTCTAAAGTGTTGTCTAAATACATATGCCCTGTATGACTACTTTGAAGGCGTCCCATTCTATGGTAGGCTGAGAAGCTGTACTTTTGTTCTCCCTAAAACAAGTCAATAGCCTCCCCAATTGTTTCACTAAATGGGGGCTCTAGCAGTGTGCCTGGGTGTAATCACCATGGGCCACCACCATCTGCGTCCTACCCAACAGTAGTGTCACTAGGAGTGGATTGTGATCTGAGTCAGTACGGCATAGATATTCTGTATTACTAATGTGGAGTATCAGAGCGATGGATCCCAGTATCCTATCCAGTCGTGTATGAACGCTGTGTACTTTCGAGTAATAAGAGTATATTCAGGTCGTAGAGTGATTTTCACACCATACGCCTGCCAGTCTCCACCCCACCATCCATTGCCTGAATCCACGAGCCAACGGCATAGAGTAGAGCAATCCGACACTATCGCTGGCCAACTTATAGTCACCGCCCCAGATCCTATGTATTCCTATATTCCTGGCAAGCTGAGGTAATAATTGTGGAGTTGTCTTAGCTTCCTAGGGATGGAATTCAGAACCATGTTGGTGGATGGAATGTTGTTCTTTGAAGGGGAAGGGAGGTTGGAGCTCAGGAGCTGGGAGAGCAAGCTGGAGGTAGCTGTAGATGTATCTTGGCCTAATAAAGATCAAATTCCTTTCTATACTGCGTCAGAGTAGATCTTTACATTGACGACGAGGGTTGAAGAAGAGCATTGTTTCTGCTGTGAAGGACGCCCATACACCCCTAAACAAGGATCAGTTAAAATATTTTATTGGTCTTGCGGAATATCCTTCCAAGTTTGTGGGTAGGTTCACTGAAATTGTTGAACCATTGAGGCTATTGATGAAGAAGAGCACTGTGTTTGATTGGGATGAGGCCTGCAATGAAGCGTTCAATAAAGTGAAGTCATGCATTCTTCATGGCCCGACCCTGATGTCAGAGCCAAAACTTATATAACCACTGATGCGAGTGCAGTTGCGATTGGAGTTGTGCTGACCTAGGTATATGAAAGTTAAGAGAGGATTACAGGATTTGCATCCATGAGACTTCGGGATGCAGAAGTTTCCTATTCGGTGATTGAGGAAGAGGCTTTGGCATGTTGTTGGGGGAGAAACATTTCAGGTACTTTGTTTGGAGTCTACCTTTCAAGGTCCGCACCGATCATAAGCCCCTTATTCATCTGTTTAAGGGTGGTAGGGGTTTAGAAGGAAGTGTGACTCCCAGGATCTCCAGATGGATGCTATCCGTTCTGGAATACAACTTTGAGGTGGAATAGCTGAAAGGTTTGAAGAAGGTTGTGGCTGAATATTTGTCTAGGATGCGAGTGGATGAAGTTGCATTGGAAGTGGATGATAAGATTGAAAGTGTGAGGGGTGGCATGGAGGAATTAGCCCTTGATAAAATGGAGTGGACAACTGCCAAGTTGGAGGATGATTCATCTGTTCTGTTTAAACCTGAAGCACATCTTATCTTTCTTGATGCTCTGAAGTTATTGTATTTTCATTTTTAGCGTGCAACACTCCTGTGCGCTCCGTCCCAATGTAAGCGCCGACATTATTATGAGTGAATATTGTGACACGTGACTTACATGTCACGTAGGAGTTGCACAGCGATACACACATCAGTAAACACATATTCCGTGGTTTATCAAGTTAATCCAGTTTATTCCAAGATTTCGTTGGATTTTAACATCACGTCAAAGCCAAAAAAGTTTCCATGTTTCATGCATCCTAATACTATGAGATTGCCCACCCGGGCCTATTCACAGGCAAGTGCTGAAACTTCATAATTCAAACGTGTACTTTTACCCAATGCATTTCGGTCCCCGTGACCTTCTTCAGGGGTATCTATGATATTAAAAAATATACAAATCAATATATATTTCAACTAACAGTTCATTTACAAATTAAATCTACAACGGAAAATGTCATCCCTTCTCACGTGTATCCCTTCCAATAGTGTAAACCTAGCTTAAGGCTATTAAACACAATATTCACTGTCCCATCCTGCATTTTAAACTCCCTGCTGAAATTTCCCCAGTTATCATGACGCCTAACTCCGTGCGCGCTCCCAGTAAACATCGCGCTAAAAACCCTTTAAAATTAAAAGCTAATGTGTATCGCGTAAATACTGCCTCTACTCACCGACAAATGTGCTGACATGTCTCCAACTTTAACTGCAACTCAATTTGAAACGAATTCCTGTGCAAACCTGTTTATAACTTCCTGATCTTTAAATCCGCATAATCTTGCTTGTCTCTCTTCAACAGGCTTTCTGAACGTACCCTCCCAACGTGACTCTTTTAACCTTACTCTCCCACCTGTGTAAGTTACGTGTCACAATATTCACTCATAATAATGTTGGAGGATGATGTCTTACAGCATGTGATGAGGTGTGTATCTGAAGGTTGGGAAGGGAGTCTTAAGGAGGATACTGTCTTCAAGGGTTTTCGCAATGTGGAAGCTGAGTTGAGCGTATGTAATGGAAGGCGGATGAGGCGGAGTCAGTTTGTGCCACCATTGGGACTCAGGAAGAAAATTGTTAACATCACGCATGAGGGACACCTGGGTAGGAATATGAGTAAGAGACGGATATGGCAATGTTTTTGGTGGCCTGGCATGGATGGTGACATTGAGGACATTGTGAGGGAATGCTATACATGTGTGAACAGCGATATGACTAAAATCGTGAGACAACCCCCCCTCCCCTTGCCTGTATGGCTCCTCCCAAATGGCCTTGGGAGAAGGTGGCGATTGATTTCTTGGGTCCAATATACAAACTTGGATCACGTAGCAAATGTCTGATGGTTCTGGTGGATTATCACTCCAAGTGGTTTGTTATTGAAACCACTGATTGCATTGACACTGAGAAGGTAGCGGAGTTTTTGGAGAGGGTGTTTATGAACGAAGGCATTCCAAAGACCCCGGTATCTGACAATGGTGTACAATTGATGTTGAGGAAGATGCAAGAATTTCTGTGCAAACTGGGGATCAAGCATGAAATAGTGGCTTTGTTCAGGCCTCAAGCCAATGGATTGGTTGAAAGAATCAACCGTTTGTTTATTGAAAACATACAACTGTCACTCTCCAATGAGTGTCTCCCTTCATCTCTCTCAAGGGGCAGGACTCTAGTGTGAAAGAGGTTCCAGGGTTGCTAAAGGACAGAGTCTGTGTGTTGGTTGATCGCGTTGCTGTAGAGAGTGATGTGACTCAGAAGCAATTTGTTACAATGGAGTATTATAATGCCAGGAAACGTGTCAAGGTGTCTGACATAAAGAAGAGTGATTTGGTTGCAGTTAAAAGAAGCAGTATTGTTACCAAGGGTGAGTGTAAGTTTTCTAAACCCGTACAAGTAAAGGCTGTGAAAAAAAAGTTGTAATTTTAGCTGATGGTACTGCTTGGAGTGCTGGGAATGTCTCCAAATGTCATGCTCCTCAGCCAATTCCTGACGACTAGTGTTTTGTTTTAGTCACTAATGTCTTGTTTCCCAGCCAATTCCTCATTTACTACTTTTAACATGTCAGTCCGTTTATTGTTTAGGGATTGACAATTTTGTTTATTATGTATAAGGGGGAAGAAGTGTGGAGTTGTCTTAGCTTCCTAGGGATGGAATTTAGAACCATGTTGGTGGGTGAAATGTTGTTCTTTGAAGGCTAAGGGAGGTTGGAGCTCAGGAGCTGAGAGAGCAATCTGGAGGTAGCTGTAGATGTATCTTGGACTAATAAAGATCACATTCCTTTCTACACTGCATCAGAGTGGATCTTTACAATAATGTATCTAAAACCTGTAGCTGCCAGGTGCTAGGTACATACACACAAGTTATGGAGAGATCAGTTCCATATAGCGTCCCTTCCAATATCATGCACCTACCCTCTATGTCCAGTACAGTCCTATGAACTAGGAGAGGTACCCCTGGTGCAACCCATTTCAGTGTGTCTTGTACATATGCAGATTACTTAGTCCCATAGACTTGGCCTCTCGAGGTGCTTCCCCAATTTGGGCAGCTCTATGTCTGGCAAATGTGTTTCCGGTAGTGGAGTTATGTCTGTGTGCCGGTGTTTCAAAAAGGCATGTACCCTATGGCATTTCACTAGAGAGCCCAGCTCCCTCACATTCCAAGTGATGACATTATATTTGTGTGGCATTGTCGTGTGTTATTGAGTGGAAGCTATTGTTGTGGTTTTGTCCACAGTGTATGGAGATAGGGGGAGTGGGAGACGACTGCTGTGGTGTGCACTTTGGGTTAGAGCTTAGGACATGTAGTCATGGTGGGTGTGTTCGTGTTCCCAGGTACAAGAGAAACGTGATCCGACCATTTGACAACAAATCAAACTAAACGTAAAGAACATAAATATCAACTGAATCATAATATCCATTCTCTTGCCTGGTGGCACCTTGTTGGAGAGCTTGTACTAGTAGGTTGTCCCCCTTGAGCTCACCTGCAGCATCACATTGTTATCGCCTGCATACCAGTGCTGTAATAAAACTCGGCGCTTGTCCATCAGGGTCCCCTAAGCGATCCACATCAGCAATTAGCTGTACAAAATCACTTCATCTGTCGTTTGGAGGTGACAGAGGCCCCCCCATCATTAGGTCCAGGTCATCTGATAGCGATGTTTTTGCGGTACCTTCCGCATTGTTAGATCTCGATCGGATGCCCTTCTCTCTTCTCATGTGGATATCTGCAAATAGAAATTCCTGTTCTGCCAGTGTGCACTCTTTAGTGAGGACTCCCGTGGGCATGCCCTGTTGGTGTTGCCCAGTCCAACGTCTCCTTTTTGGGCCTGCTGTAGTAGAGCAGAAGGGAGAGGTGTTGTGCCCTTCCTTTTCAAAACATATCAACACCTCGCCCGGCGTAGTGAGAAAGTGTGTTTTATTGTTTGATTTGAGTTTCATCTTTGCGGGGTATAATAATCCATAGGGTATTTCCAACTCTCTTAATGTCTGTTTGACTGCTTCAGAGACCTGGCAGCGCTTCTGCACTGCTGTCATGTAGTCCAGAAAAATGTGTACTTTCTAGTCATTCATCTCTCATGAGTCATGTGCTAGGGTTCTTTGCAGAATGTTGTCTTTGTCTCTATATATCAGCAGGCTGACCACCATCAGACACCACTGGGCCCCTGGTGAGGGAGACCTGGCAAGCCTCCAATTTGTTCTCTGCACTGTGAAGAATTTAGACGGGGTATTCCTAGCACAGATTGAAGTAGCATGTTCTCCATAAACTGTTCTGCTTAGTGGCCCTTCATTCGTTCAGACAGACCTATCACTCTGATGTTACCGCAGCGGGACCTGCCTTCCACATTGTCCACCCTTTCCTGTTAAGTGTGTAGTTCTTCCTGCAGTTTTGTTAACTGAAAGTTCCAGTGTGGCCACCGTAGGTCTCAGGGTGGCAAGAGTGGGTTCAGTTTCCTCCACTCTTTCTGTAAGTTTCCTGTGATCTGCATGCAATCGACCCACATCTTTTGTCATTGCATCTATTTTACGCTCCAGTGCAGCACAGGAATCACATTTAGCTTGTAGGATAGCATCAAAGCAGTCCACAGGTTCCCCTCTCCATCCGTTGAGCAGCCATAGCAGCCCCCAGGTATCCAAGGGGTCCCTCCTTTTCTCCCCCATTATGGCCAGTCTTTAGTGTTGTTTTTGCCCATGATGGCCACCGTATGTTATCGGCATGTCTCAAGCGGGGGAGCGACCAGCCCCGTTCAGCCTTCTCATCTAGGTAAAGCCGCCACAGCACTTCACAGGGAGAGGCCTCCCTTCCCTCAGAACACACAAATGCCATTGCACTACTGGCTAGTTCAGGCACTGCACCTTCAGGGGTCAATGGAGGTCACAGAGGGGCAGCTGTGGTATTTCGCCTCTCCATGGAAAAATGGTGTTTCAGGGCAGCCAGTTACTCATCTAGCCACACCTCCACGTTAAGCAGCCCTACGTCACAGCATTGGCGTGGAGCTGGGAGAACAGGGTACAAAGGTGTGCTGCACATGAGGGCATCCACACTGGCCCCCAGTCACAGATCAGCTTGGCAGCGCGGTTCTCTCCACAAGGCTGCTGGGCCACACCGCTCTCTTGGGCCTGCGCAGCTGCCGGGCATGTCACCTCACCCTCACATCTCCACATTGCCTTTCACCGCCATTGGTCCCGTTACCTGCAACAGGGTGTGGGTCCTTGCTGGTGGTTGCTGATTGCAGTCATGGGCGACGTATTAGAGCAGGATTCGTTTGTTGGGTCGATAGCTCTTTGCTCACATGTTGGTCATCTTGCTTAGCTAAGACACAAACTCTAGATTGACCAACTTATTCCTGGTCTTTTGAACAAAAATAAAGGGCTGACTCCTCTGTGCCCTGCTGTATGATGAAAAAGTCATTAAAATAGAGGAGCCACACCATAGCATGTTCCATATATTTCCCTCTCTCAGTTGCAGTGGACACATGCTCCTCCCACCAACCCATGAATAAAGCAAACACAAGGAGATGTTGGACAGAGCACTGAAACTTTTCAGACACTCACCCCCAGTCACAGATCTGGGTTGAATCCATCATCATTCTTTAGCTCATTTTGCCACCTCTGTTCAGACCCAGCTATATGCAAATCAGTCTTGACCCTGTGCCTCATGGGAACAGTCCTGCTCGACCTGCCAAGACAGGTCTTCCCTGAATCGGAAACAAGCATCCTGGGACCGGGTTCATCCTGGGACCGGGTTCGGGCTAACACCCCTAATCAACCAGGCTAGCTTGAATCCAGTGGCAAAGTGAGCAATGGACCCACGTCTGGGCATACCCTGCCAACTTAGGGATGAGCAAAGTAAACACAAGGAGATGATGGACTGAGCTCTGAAACTTTTTAGACACTCACCCCCAGTCACAGATCTGGGTTGAATCCATCATCATTCTTTAGTTCACTTTGCCACCTCAGTTCAGACCCAGATATATGCAAATCAGTCTTGACCCTGTGCCACATGGGAACAGTCCAGCCCAAATTGCCAAGCCAGGTCTTCACTGAACTGGAAACAAGCATCCTGGAACCGGTTTTGGGGTAACACCCCTCATCAGCCAGGCTGGCATAAATCCAGTGGCAAAGTGAGCAAGGGACACATGTCTGGGCATACCCTGCCAACTTAGGGCGAACAAAGCAAACACAAGGAGATGATGGATGAAGCGCTGAAACTTTTCAGATACTCACCCCCAGTCACAGATCTGGGTTGAATCCATCATCATTCTTTAGCTCACTTCGCCACCTCAGTTCAGACCCAGCTATATGCAAATAAGTCTTGACCCTGTGCCTCATGGGAACAGTCCAGCTCAAACTGCCAAGCCAGGTCTTCCCTGAACCGGAAAAAAGCATCCTTGGACCGAGTTCATCCTGGGACCGGTTTTGGGGTAACACCCCTCATCAGCCAGGGTGGCATAAATCCAGTGGCAAAGTGAGCAAGGGACCCACGTCTGGGCATACCCTGCCAACTTAGGGCGAACAAAGAAAACCCAAGGAGATGATGGATGAAGCGCTGAAACTTTTCAGACACTCACTCCCAGTCACAGATCTGGGTTGAATCCATCATCATTCTTTAGCTCACTTCGCCACCTCAGCTCAGACCCAGCTATATGCAAATCAGTCTTGACCCTGTGCCACATGGGAACAGTCCAGCCCAAATTGCCAAGCCAGG
The DNA here is from genome assembly GCF_964204655.1 of Triturus cristatus. NCBI lineage: Eukaryota > Metazoa > Chordata > Amphibia > Caudata > Salamandridae > Triturus > Triturus cristatus. Next base: position 1,059,522,790 of record NC_140581.1, on the reverse strand, counting down.
TCTTCCCTGAACCGGAAACAAGCATCCTGGAACCGGGTTCGGGGTAACACCCCTCAACAGCCAGGCTAGCTTGAATCCAGTGGCAAAGTGAGCAATGGACCCACGTCTGGGCATACCCTGCCAACTTAGGTTTGGCAAAGCAAGTACCCATTGAGGTGCCCTTGAGTTTTCTGTATAGCTGTCCATTAAACAAAACAATCTAAAACAGAAATCCAGTATTTCCAAGAACATTTCAGTATGTGATAGTAGAGGTATCTGTCTTGCTCATAAAACGTGTTTGCATGCCTGTATGCTATGTAGATGTTCAATTATTGTAAACAATGAAACACATATAATGTCAATAATACATCAACACCGGCCTGCCTATTCCACTTCTTCAGTTTGTCTAGAATTTCTTTGGTGTCTTTGGTATAAGAAGGGAGGGCTGAGACAAAGTCCCTGAGGATGAAATCAATATATCTAGGAGTCTGTTCCAAAACACTACCTACATCTGGCCTGCCCGCGGAGGGGGGGTTCTCTTTGTTTTTGTGTGTCTTCGGGAGAACTCTACTTCCAAGAGGCCTTTATCCATCCGACTCTCCAATTTGTGCCAGAACCTCATCACCATGCTGTTGTACTCATCTTTAGTGATGGATTCACAGCAATCCACCTGTGATAATTGTCTCATGGCATTCCTTATATACGTCTCGTTGTCCATTTTATCAATGTTACCAAACGTATCCCCCAGGTGAATATGATACTCACATCTTTGGCTAAAGATTCGAGGACAAGCTTTTGTTCCCATGATAGGCTCCATGTCCTGCTACTGCCAGCCCTGCTAAGTGTTTTCAGATCAAACACCATTTGGGGTAGGAATGTAGACTGGGGCTTAAAGTGACTTGGAGCAGATCTATCATATATAATGCCCAACTCCCCAAAGAAACTTTCAGTATCAACAACTGCCCTACTTTTTGTATCCTCCTATTCCAACTTATGAAGGGCGAGCAGAAGGTCAACCTCTCCCACCGTCTAATTACTGCTGCATTCCCAATGTTTCAGTGTGCTCCTCTTGGTTCTTCCAGACCCTTGTTTTAACACATGCCATTTCTTCAATTTTAGTTGCAAGTCAGTTTAAACAAATCAATACGGGTTTGTGAATACTCCAAGCTTTTAGTAGGGCAGAAGGAAAGACCATATCCCAGCACCAATATTTCATCCTTTGTGAGAGCTGTGTTGGATACAATGATGACTGTACCATCCCATTTACCCATACCTGTAATGATTCCTGTTGTTTGGCCTTCTTTTTTTTCCATCAGTGCTTGTGTTATTTTGCTTCTGCCTCTTCCTCTTCTGGCACTGTTTTTTCTTCCTTTCTCTCCATCTCTTCGACCTATTGTTCCCCTTTCTCTGCCTCAGCCCCTTTATTGAATCAGCCCCCCCCCCCGTTGAAAGCTGTATTCTTCTAAAAAAAAGATTTTGCCTTTCCTCTGTCATCACCATCTGATCTATTGCTATCTCCCATCACTGAGATGTCAGTTTCTTCTTCCATCTCCAATCCCTTTTCAGATACTGTAGTGTCAATAGTCCTCTTTTGTACTGGCCTTTTTGATATTGTAAAGCATCATATTTTTTTGTCAAATATAAGTATGCAACCGTTTTCAAAGTCTATTCTTGAGTGCCCTGGCAGCAGAAGGTACGTGGGTAGTACCATCCACCAAGCTAAGAAAAGGATATTAGAACAAATTAGAGCGATTGATAATAATGATGCGCATTACGCCCAAGAAAGGCATTTTCAAAAGAAATATTATAGTGACTTGAACCTGATTTCATATATTTTGGTGGAACATGTATGATGGACATGGAAAATGGAAGATGAGACAGGGGTGGACATATGACCCCAACCTTCAGAAAAAGAAAGTCAAGATACAATATTGACCTGGAGACTAATACCCCTGTTGGTCTTAATGTTCGAAGAGGGCTGAATCCAATAATTAATTATGAATCGGTTCCTTCTCTGTTTTACTTTGTTTTTATTGAATATCTTTGTAACATGGATTCTTTTAATTTTTTTTACAGGAGAAAAGGAAGGGGATCATCACCCCCTACCCTTGTCTTCTGTCCAAAATACAAGGGTGATGGGACCTCAATACAAGTACGTTTTTTTCAAACTTTCTTTAAAAATAATACTTTTTGTTATGTTCTGTACTTTTGTATGTTCTGACATGAGCTAACAGGACCCTTGTTGGACTGATTATTTATGATAAATTGTACTCTTACAAAACTGATATTGATTGATTAATGGGTATTATACCATTCCAGTATGGTGCCCAAGTTGGGCACGATCAAGTGACCCTCTGGCTAGACTGTCATTCGTGAAGAGGTTTATGGATTTGTATGTGAGATATAAAATATTGATATTGTGTTGTGAATACCTCATGATTGTATAACTTTTATTATCATTTCTCTCTTTTTAATTATTTTCTTTTTTAGATGAAATTGACAAACGCAGATCCTGATTGTTAAAAACTAGATAAGTATTTTGTCTTAGTGACAACGTTTGTGAATGATAATAACAATGACATTCTTTTTTTTTAGCGCTTTGGTTTTTAAAAAGTCTAAGTTATTTTCTGTGTATATCACTTGAAGCAAAATTAATATTCTATTTATTGCTACGGTGCAAACCCAGGCCTCAGCACGCTTAAGCAAAAACATTGCCACAGGAGTATCAAAAGCAAAAGGCGCTTTATATAGAATAATGTTATATGTGGTGGTGGTTCAAGTCAGACTGCAGAAAGCACGAGGCAAGAGGAAAGGGGGGAGATGGAAGCATGTCATTTTGGAAAACAGTAGACAAAATAGTTATGTTTTACACCAAACACATTGTGAGAAGTTGGCCTGGCATATGCTGTCCACTAGTTATAGTGGGCACCTTGCACCAGTCCAAACAACCCTTATTGACGATAGGTTTAAAGACAAATTTTATTGAAAGCTATCCTAGTGGTAGCTATGGAGAGCAGCCGTCAGGCTAAGTATTGAAGGAGTGTAAAGCAGCTTGGTTTACCAGATTATAACCTCTTGAATTACTAAATGAAAGGAGAACCACACAAGGTATATATATAAAATATATGCATTTATTTCTAAACACTCTCTACTAACCTCTTTATGAAGATAGAGAGCAAGGCACACAATAATACAGTTCTAAAACGACAGTAACTAGCACAATATACAATGGGCCCTAGGGGCGGACCAAACCATATATTAAGAAAGTGGTATAAGAACCACGACTTGACTAGACACAGTGTCTAGAGCACGTAGAATCGCTGGGACCCCAAGGAACCACCCAAGGTAGTGACACAGGATACCCACGGGGGACGCGTGCAATGTGAGAACACAGGCGCGAGCCCCGTACTATTCTATGGGAAAGTCGCGGTTGGAATTTTAGAAGTTAAGGACACTTAGGAGAGGACTTTGAGCAAACCCCTTTAGACTTAGGGGTTTCTAGGGCCAACACCCACGGGAGCACCGTAGTACTCGAGTTACCTCAGCCAGGGAAGCCGGGTGCATAGGTGTCAAATTGTGTTGGGAATATTCGTTGATTTTAATGGCGATCTGCTGCAAAGTGCTGCTGCCGGGAAGGAGAAGAGTGTCCGGTGTGATCCAAGCCTGGATCGAAGTTTAGAAGAACCTGAAAGCAGAGGGGACAGAGTCTGGGTCACTTGCCAGTGACCAGAGGCACGATAGATGAATGCCCACCGATGTCGGGTGTTTCAGGTTCGAAGAGGTGAAGGTTGACTCTGCAGCCACGAGAACCAGGAGGCGTCGACGACAACCAGGAGCTGGATTCGAGCTGTCTCATGAAGGATGTCGAGTGCTGCAGTGTCGGTGCCCGGATTGGACCCAACAAGCCTTGGCAACAGCAACCCACGCAGGAAGAGAAAAGATGCTTCGGTGTGGACCAGCAAGGTCCTGGGGACTCCCCAAGCGATGGAGAGTCAGGGCACGTCTGGAGCAACCAGGTAAGTCCAATTAGAAGTAAAGTTGCCTTCACAGAGATCCACCAGTCGACGGACTAGGGATCGCGAAGGGACCGTGAGAGAAAACACAAAGGGCCAGCTCACGGAACACTCGTGGAGTGTAAGCGGGCAATCTTCGGTGCAAATGCTGCTCGGGGTCAGGGCTACAAGTAACCTGCACCTAATTGTCAACACCATACCTAGAACAGTCCACCACATGGTGCTCATCTAATTTAGAGATGAGCAGAACAACGGTTGTTTAGGAATACAATGTGCATTAAAATTGCAAATACCTGCCTCCCCAGCCATTCCTTTAGCTTTGGGGATTTGGAATAATATGAACTGTCGCATTTACATGGGATAGAGATGATTAGTAGTCTTTTTGGCAGCGATGACAAGGGCGATGGGTGGTGCAAGCTGCAGTGGCCTCCGGGTCAGAGCCCTGGCACTTAATATTTTACAAATTAAGCACTGGTTTGGCCGGCCCGAGAGGGCTGGCCAAAATGTCATGCGCACTTAGGATGTGCCTACCACTCCTCCCCCAGCTCTAAACAGCCCAGCCCCGCCCGCCCCCCAACCAACTGAGACAGTATGGTTAAATAAAATGATAATACTATTGCGTTAGTATCATTTTATTTTTCTGTTTTGAATTGCTCAGTAGGGCGACGCTCCTTCGTCTTAGCAGAGAAGCCGCTACTGGCTATATCTACTAGGATTCACTGTCTGCTGCGATCATTTCTTGTGTTGGTGCACTAAAAGGCTCTCTTTCATGACACAGCCTTGCAGACATCAGTGTGCACGGTCTAGCATGGGATTTGTGCTGGATGTATTGCTCTATAGTAAAAATTCCTATATCTAGACAAACGTAGAAGGAACGCATGCACAGGAAGTGTGCATCATCACACAATAAATGTGTAGGTTGTGTCTTCTTGTCAGTACTTCCTTCAAGGGGGCATTTTTTTACACAAAGCCTAGTCTGGCTATCTTAGTAGACCAGGATTTGCATTTGCATGGGCATTTGCACTGATCCACCCAAATACCACCATAGTAATGCTCCTTTGATGCAAGTGACACAATGCAGTGCACAGGGGTTTTTGCACTGAAAAAGGTAGCAATAGAAATGTTGGTCTGGAAAGTAAATATCAAAGCATCACTTTGCGTAAATATGGGCCTTTATGTATTCTTTAAGTGTCAGAAAAAGCTGAAAATTGGCTCAGGCACCTAAATAAAAGTAGCCACCATTAGCGAATCACAGAGCTCAAAAAGTGGCCAACAATTGCAAATTGTGAAAATTAGCTTGAAAAGACTGGGGGTCTTATTTACAAGCCCCGTGACCACTGGTGCATCACTTTTTGTGACACACAGCTGGAACAACCTACTGCACCATATTTACAAGGACACGTAAAGCCACCCTGTGTGGCTTTTCTTGTCCTTGTAAATAGGGCCCCTTGTCACGCAACACTTTGTGTGAAAGGGGCTTGACATGGGTGTTGCTGTGGGTGTTTCCACGCAACACCCATGTATCTGCCGCATTTCCAGATTTACGAGAATTCGTAAACCTGGAAACCTCCTCATTGCTCCTTTTGAGGTGCAACGAGGAGAAATGTTTACATTTCTCCTTGTTTTTTCTGCTTTCTAGGGGTGCTGCATTCTGCAGCACACATAGGAAGAGGAAAACACTGCTTTTTATTTTTTGGGGTATTGTTTTTCTGCAGGAAGGTACCCCTTGATGCACAGAAACAATCTCCCCGTAATGCAGGCACCCTTGCATCATGGCGCAAGTGTGCCTGCATGGCGCATGGCAGCCGATTGTGTTTCAGAGCAGGGGAATGCACAGGGATGTGTCATATTGTTGTAAGTATGACACATCCCTGTGCTTTGAGAATTCCACGGTGTGGCACTTTCTTGTAAATAAGGCCCACGCTGTATAGGTTGTGCATGGTATGAGAGACTGCATGCATTTGTACTTGATGCAGGCAATGTGTGTGATATTATCAGGTAAGGAGATAGTTAAAACTGTCCCATCAGGCCATTAAATATGCCACAAACAGCCAAATAGCATGGTCCACACACTGACCTGTCAAAATGATTTGTAAAAAGCAGGGACTAAAAACATGGCGCCCTACCCACGTGCCCTTCTGGCACTGACTGATTGCCAGTCCGACCCTGTGTTGTTACTATCAGTCAAGACATACAAGATTTTGATTATATACTGCCGTAGGAATCCACTAGGCAAAGGGGTCTGTTTCCAAAGACTCTTCCAAACACTATGTGTTTTGGCCCTGGTAAGGCCAGGAGGATGTGACCAGGTGGAGCTGAGCACCGAAGAAATCCAGTATGTCTCCACTGGTGTCAAGTTGTGAGATCTTGTTTGTGACTGGAAATCATAAAGCATGAGTAGTAGCACAGGAGCACAACATCCGATCCCCACATCAATGGTTTTACTTACAAAGAGACAGAAATATGATGTAATCGCCTCATCAGGTACAGCCATCGATTCCAATATGCCATCCAGACCTATGTGGATGTGCAGGAGCAGCAGAGCATTGGAGTCAGTCAGCGCATTCCTACCATGTCATTATTGGAGATGGCAGAGATGCACTTACAAAGTTCTGCTATTGGGACTTGCATACACCAAGCTGCACCCAGGCTGTACTCTCTGACAGCATGTGCTTTGAGTAGAGATAGTAGCAATCAGCATGAAAGAGGAGTTGTGTCAGAACCCCTTTCAGAGGGTTATGGGGCACGCAGGTGTTACTGGGCCCAACCGTGTGGTTGAGGCCATTTTGCTCTTGATGTCCAAAGACCTGACCTACTATGGATCCTGAGTAAGTAGGTCATGTATCCTTTCTGCACTTGACTCTGAGAGGTAACTAGGGTTGTGCAGTCCAAGGCTCCCTCGGTTGGGGAGGAAAGGTGGATGCAGGTTAATGAACACAGCTTATAACTCAAAGAGCACTCTGCAGTGTCAATAAATCGATGTCTAATCAAATACTTATTTTTATATTATTTTATTTCGAACTCTACACATTCAAAGTAGTGTTGTTAGACCTGACAGCCTTAGGATGATCTTCCCCCAACTTTTTGCCCTCCTCTCTCTATTTTTCTGACCTCGATTTTATTGGCTTTAGGACTCCGTGTCCTTTACCATTGCTCTGCGCCCTTTACCACTGCTAACCAGTGCTAAAGTGCATGTGGTCTCTCCCTTAAACATAGTGATATTAGTTGATTCCCAATTGGCATATTTAATTTTCTTATACATCCCTAGTAAAGTGCACTACATGTGCCCAGGGCCTGTAAATTAAATTCTACTAGTGGACATGCAACACTGATTGTGCCACCCACATAAGTAGCCCCTTATCCATGTCTAAGTCATGCCACTGCAGACCCTGTGTGTGCAGTTTCACACTGCCATGTTGACCTGGCATGTAAACCCTGTTGCCAGGCCTAAACCTTTCCTTGTTATAGATATGTCACCCCTAAGGTAGGCCCTGTATAACATACAGGGCAGGGTGTAGTGTATTTAAAAGGCAAGACTTTAATTGTTTTAGGGCCTAATTTAGATCTTGGCAAACGGGTTACTCCGTCACAACAGTGTTAGTGAAAAACTCCCAATTTTGTTTTTCACTACTGCAAGGCCTATCTCTTTTGTGGGATAATATTGGGATTACCTTATTACATCTTTAAAGTGTGATCTCAATTGTTACGGGCAGGGCTTTTCAAATTTAGTGTCACTGAACTCGCAATTTAAAATCACAATTTATGGTGAAGCTGAATTTTAAATTCCAGTTTGGCAAATGCCAGTTTTAAAAAGTTCTGCCACAAAGGGGGAATTACTTTCGATAAGTGAAGTATATCCACAAAGAAAAGGAACTATAAATTAATGATACATAAAAAATACCCTACTAACAAACATTAGAAATGACAACGACACTGTTTGTTTGAAAATAGTTAGAAATTATCGATATATTTGAAGTCATATATCGTCTGTGCTAAGTACATAAAAAAATTCAGACCAAATTCAGACATTGTTTACAGTTGGTATGAATGTTTTTAAGTACTAAGCACAGACGATATTTGACTTCAAATATATCGATCATTTCTAACTGTTTTCAAACAAACAGTATCGTTGTCATTTCTAATGTTTGTTGGTAGGGTTTTTTAATGTATCATTTATTGATAGTCCCTTATCGTTGTGGATATACTTCACTTATCGAAAGTAATTACCCCTACGTGGCAGAACCTCTGCTTCTATAGTGCTGTGACTCCCCAGGTTCTGCATGTTACTTGGACACCCCATTATTATTAATACATTTTAGAAAGTTGGCATTTACCTAATTTACCCATTTAGTGCCTTCTGCCTGTCTCTGGAATACACGTCTGGGGTGGGTGACAGCTGGCTTCCTGCATTCCCTCTGGACATTCACACACAAAGGAAGGGTAGGTGTGCCTGAGTGGTCATCTGCATGTAGATGGGCCATCCTGAGCAGGATGGGAGGTGCTGATACTTACACCTGAAAGGGTTGTGTCCTGTCTCCACACAAAGGGCCCCATTCACAGATCTAACTTAAGACAAAATCCCAAACTTACTACCATTTACTCATTTTGGTATTCACAGAAGGCACTTACTCATTTTGGTATTCACAGAAGGCACTTACTCATCAATGAGTAATTGCCTTCTGTGAATACCAAAATGGTAGTAAGTTTAGGATTTTGTCTTAAGTTAGTTCTGTGAATTGGGCTCAAAGGATTGAATCCCCCCCATAGTGTCTCTGGAGTCAGGGCAGGAAGGGCATTTCAAAGATTTCTTTGAATTCTCCCTCACTTCAAAGGCACCACTGGGTATAATTACTGGACCTCTGACACTACCAAATCAGTACACTTCTGGACCTGTGAGCACTCTGCCAGGAAGAGGAGAATCTGCTGTGCAGCTTGAGGATAGCCACTCTGCTGGAATTGCTGTTTGCTGAACTCTTGCCTTGCTGTTTTGCCCTGCTGCTCTCTGTCTGCCTGGGTTAGAAGAATTTAACCTGCATCACTTGAACTTAGAGTGACTCCAAGGGCTTGCTGGCTTGCCTCCTGTAGCCTGAGTCTCAGGGACACAAAACACTTAGAACCCTCCTGTTCCAACCGTTGGGCTCATCTGCTTCTGAGTCTGTCCTGCCAAGTGGTGCCACCCCAGTCCTGGGCCCTTGGAAGTGGACCAAGGGTTTGCTCCAGTGGAACCGACACATCTTCTGCTGTGAGAGCTGAATCAACACATTGCTGCTGTTGTGGGAACCAGAACAGCAAATCACGCTCGGAACCAATGCTTTGGAACCAACATATTGCGGCTACTGTGTGGATAAGATCGACACATCACCTCTACAGTGTGGAGTGGAGAAACCCAGCGCATCGCATTTAGAATCGCCACACGTTGGAACTGACGCTTCACTCATGGAACCTACACATCGCAGGAGTTGTGTGGAGAAATTTGGTGCAACAACTCAACTGCATGGGGATCACCGATTCATCTCGCTGTTGTGACCAGGATCAAGGTACTTTTCCTCCGGGACCTGCATGAGCCCTGTATCTGGCCTGTGTTCCACCGCGGTCAGCCTAAACTCTTGACTTTGTCCCGGTCCAGAGCGACCAATTAACTCTTTAGGTGCTACTTACTTCTAAGCACTATATTTTGCATTTAATCCTTAAAAATTCACATCGTGACTTCTAATGGATGGATTATTGTTGTTTCAATCTTCTTTTCGTAATAAAATCATAATTTATTTTTCTAACCTGGGGTGGAGTCTTTTTGTGGTGATTTCACTGTGTTGTTGTATGGAGTGTTGCACAAATACTTTACACATTGCCTCTTAAGTTAAGTCTGACTGCTCCATGCAAGGCTACCAAAGGGTGAGCACAAGATAATTTAGGTTATATTGTGACCCACTGTGACTTTGAGTGTGGTTCCTGTTTAGACAGGGTGCATACCTCTGCCAACCAGAAACCCAATTTCAAACAAGTATTATGACATACATGAACAATAACACATTCCTCTTGAGATTGGGGCTCTAGTGCTTTGCTGACAAATCTATGTCCCATCCACCCTTCGTAATGTGGTAGGGGTTATTCCCCATTCACTAGTGGCTGACTGAAGAGTCCACTCTGACTATTAGTAAAGTGCCTTGACTCTGCAGCGTCTGTAGCAGCTAGTCCTGGGGCTCAATAGGAACATAACCACTATTACCCGCTCCAACAGCGAGGAAGCTTGTTGTTTATCGGTGAGTGCCCTGACAGCAGACACTCACAATGCTCCAGTCCTGGAAGAAGAGTTGTCTGAACGCCGGAGACGTGACGGTACCTTACAAGTAGTCTCTCTCTCTTGAGCTTATGCAGTACTCCTCAGCAGCAATTGGAGGTGCTCCAGTGTTCCTCTTGCATGATAAGTAATAAGCTTCCAAATGAGAGTTGGGTTGGATTCTGATGCTGCCAGTGAGGTTCCCAGTTATCTGTCATAGCACTCACAGCATCCTCCTCAGTTCATGGGGGCACTCTGCCGCAATACTCATTATTCAGTGGTGACCCATGGGTCACTTGATTCACAGTTCTTGGGTGATGGCCCAATCCACAGCAATCCTTGATAGCAGATGCCCCTACTGGCATATGTGGTTGCCGTACAGCTACCAGTCAAGGCGCCGGCCCTCACCATACAGTAGTCCATGCCACAGCGGCTCCTACTGACATACAGGGACTCTGATAGGCTCCGCACAGGCCTCAACACTTGTATTCCAACAATACCTTCACAGCAATCCCTCCTAGCATAAGATGTCGCTGCAACAGGCATCACGCAGGCTTCACTCGCCCCGCATGGCAATCTGATCATGGCTATCTCCCTTGGCTTACGGTGGTCACCGATTAGAATCTGAACATGGATAATGACCCAATCGATGTAGCAGCCATTCTTCACACCTCGCACAAGGAGTCCACTCAATTGAGCTCCCAACTGGACCTCACTCCCTCCAACGCTCTCCTCTTCCTCACAGGGTACACTGGTCTAGGCAAGCAGTCAGGGGGCTTGTGCTCCAGACCAGGTGGTCTCGGTTTCCCTGGGTGGTGTCCTACCAAGATGGAGTCTAGCAGGCCTGCGCCCCCAATCTTGGACACAGGCAGCAGTCTTACAGAGCTACCCCTCCTCACACAGCCTGTCTAGTCAGTAGGCTCTTGCTTTGGTACTAGAACCACAGGACTAGACCAAGAACTACAAGATCCCCCAGGCCCAACATTTTGGCAACTATCACCCTAGTGCATCCCTGAACCCTGTCAGACATTCTGTACATCCTGACCTGCGCTGGTAGACTGTCACCCATGTCTATGTCATGCACACAGACAAGAGTCAACCCTAGAGTCAGCGAGAAGAGGTTGGCAAATTGGCTCAATACCACTCCTCTCTACACTCTCTCTGCTGGTCAGGCGTTAACCAAGGGGCTAACTGAATCCCTTCCACAGTGCCATCCTTCATGTCACTATGCAGCAAGTCAGAAAGAAGCTCAGTGTCATCCGGTCATTTATCTGCCATAGCCATGACATGCAGTATTTAATCTCTCCGGAGGTAAGGCTCCAGCTAATTCACATGAAACAACACACTCTTGGGTTCCATTGTGGCACCTGTGTCCACCAAGTAGTTTACATCAGAAATCTTCTGAACTACCTTGTATGGCCGTAGGACAAATAATCTTTAATGCCAACACCTCCTGACTGTCTTGATACCCTAGCTTGCAGGTCATATCATTTCAAACAGCACTTGGCTGGCCTAAAGATTTTCCTTTGCCTGACTCATGTATTGCACCATCAACTTCCTGAGCCCAATCACATAGCCCACCGCATACTTCTATGGAGACACTGAAGTTTCTACCCACCCTTCTCTAAGGTGAGTGGACCCTGCATCGAGTGTCCACACAGAACCTCAAGGGACAGAACCCTACCCACTGCTGCAGAATCTCTTGGTGTGCAAACAAGAGACATAGGAGGAGAAAATCCCACTTCCTCCTGAGGTTCTCTGGCAGAGCTCCCATCATGCTTTTTAATGTCTTAATAAACTGAACCAACAAACCATTGGTTTGTGGGTGGTATGCCGTGGAGAAGTGCTATGTCACACCAGCTTGCTCCCACATCTTTCGCCTGTGCAGTCATTTGAAATCCAACCCTATGAAATATCCCTAGGAGAGCTCTTGCTCCACCTGTGCAGCCATGCTCCTCAGAGGTACAGTTTCAGGGTAACTGGTGGCATGATCTACCACAAACAAGGTATACTTGTTGCTCGACTGTCAAGGGGTGAATGGACCAACTATATTTATTCCCACCCGTTCAAACGGAACACCTATATCTACCTCCCTCCTGTCTTGCAACTCATCTGGCAAGCAGGACAGGTTCTACAGATCCTCTCTATGTCTCTGTGCATCCCTGGCCAATAGAACAGAGGGTCCAAACTATCCTGGGTTTTCTAATCTCTAAATGTCCTTCTAAGGGTACTTCATGGGCCAGTGGCTACAAGACATTCCTGTTCACCAGTGGAACCACTAGCCTCTTACTAGTTCCTGGCTTGGGATTTACTAGCTCACTTTAAAGTAGGCCATCCTCCCAGCCAACAGAGTGTTTCCCAACAACCCATTTGGTGACCTGTTCCTGAGCTTCCTTTCAAAATCCCACAAGGATAGAGCACTCCTCCTGTGTCTTGTGGAAATCTTCCCAGATAGGCCTCCTAGCCGCTATTAAACCCTTCAGCTCTAGAAGTGACCCAGACTCCAGAAACAGGTTCACTTCAAGAACCCCATTCTTCCCTCCCTCTGGAACAGAAGCAATGACCTCCGAGACCACTGCCTTCCCAGAGTCTGCCCTTTCTTGCAAATTATCTTGTCCTGGTCCCTTCAAATCAGGAATGATCCTAGTCCCACTCTATGACTGATGTACAGTCTGTGAACTCGTCAACACAGCTGGTGTTGTCCAAGCCATAAAGACTTCTGGTCCTTCACTAACCCAGGGGCAATCAAATTGTTGCTGTAGAGACACCGAGCACCTTGCTTTTCACCTCCCCCAACATCAATCATGGTTGCCTTGTCATTTAGCTAAATCTCAACCCTGGGAAGTGGATACTCCATGCCCTCTACACTGGCTACCTAACCTACATCCTTAGTTCCAGTGAGTATCTCCTCCGGCTTAAGATACTTCCTCTCAACCATCGTGCAGAAGGCTCAAGCATCCCTCAGGCCAGGCACTTTCCTTCCATTGATACTAACTTCCTGGACTAATCCCATCATGTTATGATGTATGTGCTTCAGAGCATCTGGGACCTTCTTCGAAATGTCCATAGCTACTAGGTTGAGTGCAACGAGGTCTCCTCAGGTCTCTTCACCCATGTGTACATATTGGCTACGGCAGGTGTTGCTGGGTCAGGATCTTTCACCTGGCAATCCCTCTTAAAGTGCCCCACAATGGGGAACTTGAAGCAAGTCACCATCTTGGTTTGGAACTAGTCTGTGGAGAGTTCTTCTCTCTTTCTGGGTTAGAACCGTGCTGCCCTGGCCCTTTGTCAACCCTGTTAGCTAACCACATACCAATCAACACTGCAAATGTCTCTGGATCCCTCTCTGTCAAATCAGAGAGGTATTGCCTGAGTGGAGTAGAGCGCTCCTCCTTAAGTAGCTCTGTCATCATCAACAGGTTAGAGGACTGAAAGTCCTTGGCCTCCATCCCTCTTACCCACTAATGTAATGCACTCTAATTCCAGGTGAAACAGAACACCTTCCACTCTCTTGCAGTCACGGTATCTCTGAAGGTACTGAGTTGACTTTAGCCCAAACCGCCTACTGAGAGCTTCCTTCATTCGCTCATAGACATCGAGTCTGCCACAGGCATTCTCCTTATGATGGCTGTCCCTTCCAATGGCATGCACCCCATTAAGGCAGCTGCCTTAGATACCTCATGTAATGCCTGTGAGAAGGTGGCCTGATAAATGCTGTTCACTAGTTCTAGTGGGCACCTTGTATCAGTCCAAACAACCCCTTAGGGTGATAGGTTAAAGACAGCCTTTATTGAAAGCTATCCTAGTGGTAGCCATGGAGAGCAGCCTTCAGGCTAAGTCTTGAAGGAATGTAAAGCAGCTTGTTTTACCAGTCTATAATCTCTTGAATGATCAAATGAAAGGACAACCACACCAGGTATATCTTTAAAATATATGTATTTAGGTTAACACACACCCCTCTAGTCTCTTTATGAGACTGGAGTTCGAAGTACTTAAGTTACAAGATAGCAATCATCAGTAATAGCACAAATACACATTTGGGCCCTAGGGGCGTACCAAACCATATACCAAAAAAGTGGTATAAGAACCACGACTGGGATAGACACTAGGCCTATAGCCTCTAGAATCACTGGGACCCCAAGGGACCACCCACGGTAGTGACACAGGGGACTCACGGGGACTGTATGCAGTGTGTAAACACAACCGCGGGTTCCCGTTATCTTCTATGGGCAATGTCGCGGTTCGAAATTTAAAGATTAGGGACACTTCTAATCGAGTCAGGACCAAACCCTTTTGGACTGAGGTAGTTCTAGGGCTAGCACCCACAAGAGCACTGGAGTACTCGAGCTACCGCACCCAGGGAAGCCGGGTGCATAGGTGTCTTTTGGTGTCGGGTCGTGTCGTCGATTTCAATGGGAGCCTGCAAAGAACTGTTGCTGCCGTGAAGAGGAGAAGTGTCCGAAGAGATCCAAGCCTGGATCTAGGATGTGAGGAACCTGAGAGCAGAGGGGACAGAGTCTGGGTCACTTGCCAGTGACCTAGGGCAGGATGGACCAATGCCCACAGATGTCGGGTGCTTCAGGTGAGTTGATGGGTGTCTTGACTCTTCAGCCACGAGGTCCAGGAGGCGTGGACGAAGTCCACAAGCCGGATTCGAGCTGTCCCACGAAGTCTGTCGAGTGCTGCAGTGTCGGTGACCAGAATGGACCCAACAAGCCTTGGCAACGGCAAGTCACTGGAAATCAGAGAAAGGACTGCGGTGCAGACCAGCAAGGTCTGATGGACTCACCCAGCAAGGGTAAGTAAGGGCATGTCTGGAGCAACCAGGAAAGCCCAAGCAGAAAAGGAGTCACCTTCGTGGGGACCTGCTAGCCAATGGGCTAGTGATCGCAAAGGAGCCTCAAGTGGTCGCACTTGAAGCTGGCCCACGGGTCACTCTTCGAGTGGAAGCCAACAATCGTCAGTGCAGGAGATGCTCAAGGCTGGGGCTACTAGGAGCCCAAAGCACAACTTCAAGGAGGACCAGGAAGATAGTGTTGCTGTAAAAGTTCCCGGTGTCCAGGGGTCACAGTTCCACGTCGCCCACGATAGCCATGGGCCTCAGCTTTGCTGTGGACTCAGGGTAGCCTCGAGGAAGTCTGGAAATCTACCTCTGGTGATGCAAAGACTTCGGCGTCCGGCAGGAGCTTCAGCGATGCAGACTGGTCAGTTGCTTCTTTGGTGCCTCCCAAGCAGGGGAGTCACTCCTTGACCCCAAGGGAGATTTCTTCAGTCTTCTAGTCAGGATAGAACGTCGAAGGTCCAGGATGTACGTAGCAGAGTTTCGTCCAGGGTAATCTACAGTCCTAGGGACTGGATTCCTATACTTATAGTAAGTTTAGGGTATGGACTAACTCTAAGACCCCACCTATGGGTGGGCCAGGAAAGAGGGGTGGTTACACCCATTTCCTTTGTCCAGTTTCTCACCAGAGCAGGAGCAGGTAGCCCCTGCAACCGGTTTGAACTGGAGTATGCACATGGACACCAAGTGTGCCCTCAGGGCTGGACTTCAAAGCACCAGAGAGTGCTCCCGCCCAGCCCCAATACATATCAGCCTGTCTGGGGAGGTGGTCACACCTCCCTTCGACAGGAAACCTATTGTCCAGGCCTCCCCAACTGGAGTTTCGGCCAGCAGCAGGAGGCCAGACCCGTGTCTGTGTCAGAGGCATCCATTTTGTGATGCCAGGGCTCAGGAAAGTCCTACCGGGTTTAGCCAGTGTGAACATGTCTCCCCCTCTAGAAGGGTGGAATGCTACCCCCGCCACCAGAATTGGCGGGGGGTAGTATTCCAAAGCGCTTGACACCAAACACGACATGTTTTGATGCAGCCATTTCAAAGTTAGCATTTACTGCGAGGTTATAATGCACTTAGGAGTATATGGTATGGCTGTATCACAGAAAAGACATAAGGAAGTATTTCCGAAAGCTGCAGAGGGGCTCAGCTCATGCTTGTGCACCCTCTCACTTAAAACCAAGCACTCTGCCTTCAGGATTTTCAAGGCCTGCCATAGGAGTGGCGTATAGGTTTATATGTGTCTGTATAGGGTAGTGATATAGGTAGCCTATACCACAGTAAGGGGTGCAAGCACACCCTTACCCAGGCTGCAGTAGCAGACCTGTGGTGTCATTTTGGAGTGCTTCCCAGGGGTGGCATAATATATGCTGCAGCCCCTGGTAGGCCTCTGAGGTACCTATGCCCTAGGTACATAGTATACCATATACTAGGGACTTATAAGGCACTCCAGAATCCAATTAGATATGTACCTATTGTACATGGAAACCATTTTACAGAGGAAGCAGCTAGGCTGTGGTCCTGATTAGCAGGGCCACAGCCAGACTAAGGTAGAAAAACAGTGAAACACCAGCAAAAAGTGGGGGTACCCATATGAAGCAGATCCTACTCTCCTTCTCAATCCCCCCCCCCCAAACGCAAGGACATTAAACTAACCTTGACCAGTTGAGTCTTCATGTTCTAAGTGGAAATACCTAGAGAGTCCATCTGCATTGGCATGGTTACTCCCAGGTCTATGTTCCACTGTAAAGTCCATCCCCTGTAGGGAAATGGACCACCTCAACAGTTTGGGGTTTTCACCCTTCATTTGTTTTAGCCATAAGAGGGGCTTATGGTCTGTCTGAACAAGGAAATGAGAACCAAACAATTATGGCCTCAACTTCTTCAGAGCCCAAACCACAGCAAAGGCCTCCCTCTCAATGGCTGACCAACGTTTCTCTCTAGGGGTCAGCCTTCTGCTTATGAAAGCTACTGGCTGATCCTTGTGAGAAGTTGGCCTGATATATGATGTCACGAATTCTAGTGTACACCTTGTATCAGTCCAAACAACCCTTATGGTGATTGGTTGTAAAGTCAACCTTATAGACCAGCTATCCTAGTGGTAGCATGGACAAGAGCAGTCTTAGGCTAAACTCTGTATGGCATGTGAAGCCAGCTGTTATACCATTTGTAATCCCTTGAATACCAAATGAAAGGACACCACAACAGATATATATAAAAATAGAATGTATTTATTCTAGTCAAACCCTCAGCACTCTTTATGAGATTCGAGGTAAGTACAACACAGTCTTATTTAAGCATACATTAAGTCACACAGGTAAGTAATACAGTTAGGCCCAAGGGGCCACGCAAACCATATACTAAGTAAGTGGTATAAGAACCACTGTCACGAACACAGGATAGGCCTAGGCCTAGGGAATCGCTGGGGCTACACTATACTACCAAAGGTTAGGAAGTGGGAGGCCCACGGATTCAGGTGCAGAGTGGAAACACTCACGCGTAATGCGTAAAAGTCGATAGAAATAGTAGTTATTAGAAATTAACAGTTTTAGGACACTTCTTGAGAAACTAGGAAGTCGAGACTTGGAAACTAGACCCTAGGCAAGTCAATACCCTTGTGAGCACCGGAGTACTCAAGTTACCTAGCCCACGGGCTGCGGGTGCATAGGTGTGAACTTGCATCGGGTTTCGTCGTTGACTCCTATGGATGCCTGAAGGAAAGTTGCTGACAGGCAGTCAGTGAAGAGTGTCCAGTGGATCCCAAGGATGGAATCAAGAAGGAAGGATACCTGCAAGCAGAAGGGACAGAGTCTAGGTCACCAGCCAGGAGCCGGGAAGGAACCAGGAAGGAACCAGGCGATGTCATGAAGATGCAGGTGAAGAGGTGAAGCTTGTCGCAGCAGCCACGGGTACCAGGAGACGTCGAGGATGACCAGGACCACGAGGCGAGCTGTCCCACGAAGGCTCTTGCTGTCGGCGGAGTCGATGTCGAGTTAGGACCCAACAAGCCTTGGCAAGCGGAACCCACGCAGGATGGAGGACTTGCTTCTGGGGCAGACCAGGAAGGTCTGGGGTGCTTCTCTTTCACAGAGGAGCGGGTGCCAGTCTGGAGGAGCCGGACCAGCAAGATGAAAACAAAGGTTCGTCGTCGCAGAGGCTACTAGCCAAAGGGCCAGCACCCGGACAACACGTCAAGCAACTCAGGTGCAGAAGGGCCCCACGCAGAACACGTGAAGTGTGGGGAGCTGATCTTCTTTGCAGATGGTGCTCAGGATTGGGGCTTCTCAATTCCCCAAGCACAGCCTCGAGGAAGCCTCAGAAGTTGCGCTAGTCAGTTACTAGCCACTTTTCCTAAGTCGCCGGTCCCACGTCCCTCGTCGCCTCCACGGGTCTCAGCTTCGCTGCAGATGTGGATCTGGGTCAGAGGTGTCTGGAAGTCTCGGCGCTGGTCAGTCTCTGCAGTCGTCCCTCGTAGGATCAGTCGCAAAGCAAGCAGCGGTCGCTGGATGGTGCCTGGTTGCCCAGGGTGGTCACTCCTTGGCCACAAGGGAGATTTCTTCAGTCTTCTTCCTGAGGTCGAATTTCGAAGGTCCAGAGTTTCTGTTCAAGTTGCAGATTCAGGTTAATCTAATCTAGCAGGGCTCAGCTACCTACTGATATACTGGGCTAGTGGACTGGGCTACCTGCAATGTCCCTCCTATAGGTGGGACCAGGAAGGGGAGTGGCTACACCCCCTTTCCTTTGTCCAGTTTCGCGCCAGAGCTGGGGCTGGAGTGCCCCAGCGCCGGTTTGAACTGGACTATGCATGGGACACCTTGTGTGCCCCAGGCATGTCTCATTCCTTTCAGCCCTCCCTGCCCCAATACACTAAAGTCTGTCTGGGGAGGTGCTAGCACCTCCCCAAGCAGGAAACCTATTGTCCAGGCCTCCCTGGCTGGGAGGGCTCCCAGCTGCAGGAGGTCAGACTCGTGTCTGTGGCAGCAGCATCCATTTTGTGATGCTGAGGCTTTGGTGAGAGTTAAACAGCAAAGTAGGATTTTAACATGTCTCTCCCTCTAGAAGGGAGGAATAATATCCTCAACACCAGAAATGGTATGGGGGTATTATTCCAAAGTGTTAGACACCTTACACAACATGTTTTGATAAAGCCAAACCATAGTTACCATGACCGTTTAAGATTATAAGGTACTTTAAGAGTATATGGTAGGCTATATCATAGAACAGCTATAAGGACATGTTTCCGAAAGCTGCAGACAGGCTCAGCTCATGCTAGAGCACCATCTCACATGTTACCAAGCACTCTGCCTCCAGGATTATTAAGGCCTGCCATAGGAGTGGCTCACAGGTACACATGTGTCTATTTTAAGGGTAGATATAGGTATGCTATATCTAAGCAAGGGGTGATTACACGACCTTGCCCCAGCTGAGTGATCAGCCAGTTGTGTCTGATTGGAAGGCCAGACCAGGGATGGCATAATACATGCTGCAGCCCCTGGGGGGCCTAGGGTACACCTATGCCCTGGGTACCTAGGGTACACTGTAGAGGGTCCAATAAGGTGATCCTTACCAATTGGGTATGTACCTAGGGTACATGCAGTTCATTTTAAAGAGAGAGCAGACAGCCTGAGACCCTGAATGGCAGGATCTCAGGCAAACTAAGTCGAAAAACCAGCTAGACACTAGGCAAAAAGTTGGGGGTAACCATAGTCAGATATCCACCTTCCTACACAACCCGCTCCCAAACGAAGGGAGATAAGGCTGTCTTTGACCAGGTAAGCCTATATTGCCAAAGTGGCCTTATAAGGAAGAACCAGCACTGGCATGGTTACCCCCGGTCTCATGGTCCACTAAGCAATCCCTCACCCTAAAGGTATCATAGGGTCTCCACCATAGGGAATCTCTACCTTTGGTGTGTCTTTGCAAAGTAAAAGGCTGGTGTTGAGATGGAGTACTGAAGTGAATGTCCTCAAAGTGAGGCCTCAGCTTCCTCCAATCATCCTCCACCATGGATGCCTTTCTTTCTTTAACTGAGTTGCACTGTGCTCTCAGGGTCAGCCTCTGGATACCTAAAGCTGGAGGCTGGGTCTCTTTGGTGGGCTTTCTGGAGGGACAGGTCAGGGTTGGGGCCCTAAGGTCCCATGTTTGCCTGTGCCCAACAGAATCCCTCTGGGGGAGGTCCCTAACTACCTGTAAAGGAGATCCCTCAGGAATGTTTTTAACCATCACCTGGCTAGGGCTACTAGCCAGGCAATCCTCATTCTTTTGATGGGGGGGTTCTTGTGGACAGGGGCCCTCTTGGGGTCCACTGGCCTCCCTGACCTCTGCAGCCCTGGGCTGACTGAGGCAGGGTAGAGAGAGGCAGGCTACCTGCACCAGACTGGGTCCCACCTTGGAAGGGTCCATTGACATCAGAGGCTCTGCCAGGCTAGGCCTGGCTACCTCTGGGGCAGTTCCTT
Source organism: Triturus cristatus (assembly GCF_964204655.1). NCBI lineage: Eukaryota > Metazoa > Chordata > Amphibia > Caudata > Salamandridae > Triturus > Triturus cristatus. The sequence continues at coordinate 1,059,502,234 of NC_140581.1, read as the reverse complement.
CACAAGGGGTGAGGTCAGATCCCTGAGGAGGCTGACCTTTTCCTAATGTCTGGGGAGAGGGAGACTTTTCTTCCTCCCCACTACTCTCTGTTTGTGTGGAGTGATCCATAGTTTCAGGCTTCACTACACCTATGTCAGTCTGAGTATGGACTGAGACCATTACAGTCCTGCCAACCTTTTCAGGGAGGCACTCAGTTTGGGTTTGAGCTGTGACTGTCACAGCTCTGCCAATCTCTACAGGGAAGTCTGTCTTTGCCTGGGCCCGGGCTACCACTGCCCTTCCAACCTTTTCAGGGAGGACATCTACTTGGACAGGGGTTGTGGCTGGCACAACCCCACTACCCTTTTGTGAAAGGCCTACCATTTTAGAATAGGTGTCTTCTTCAACTCCAGCCCAAGCTGAGAGTTCTAAGTCATTCCCCAGTAAGCAGTCTACAGGCAAGGTTGGGGACACTGCCACCCTCTTAGGGCCAATGACACCTCCCCAGCTGAGACATACCTCTGCCATGGGATGACTGTTCTGTTTGCCATCAATGTTAGTTACCTGGTATGAGAAACCAGGCAAAAGCTGCTCAGAGGGAACTAGCCTGTGGGCCACCATAGTGATGCTAGCTCCAGTGTCTCTGTAGGCCTCAGCTTTTCTACCATTGATATAGGGCTCCTGTCTGTACCTACCTTAAGTGTTGGGACAGGCAGTGAAGTTGGCAAACCGCATGCCACCATCACAGACAAGAGTAGCTGCTGTAGGGGACTTGGCTAAGCCAGGGTCCCCCTGTGTTCCCCAAGAAAACCCAACCTAATTTTTGGGGGCACTCCCACCACCTGGGGGATTACTGCTGACAGTAATAGGTGGTGTGACAGGAGTAATTGGAGGAACAGTTTTGTTTTTAGCCTTTGGGCAACTGCTGTCAGTTTTCCAATGCCCAGCAATTTTACATTCATGGCAGTAAGGCTTTTTGACTGTGGTAGAGGAGGGAGCTTGGGACCCACCACCCTGTGTGGAGTTTTGGGGTCCTGAGGAAGATTTCTTTTTTTTTTTATCCCCACCCTTCTCTTGAGGCTTGGTGGTTTTTTTCTTTTGGTCACTCCCCTGATTTTTAGGCCTAATCCTGGTCCTGACCCATTTATCTGCCCTCTTTCCCAATTCTTGGGGAGAGGTCAAATCTGAGTCTACCAGGTGTTGATGGAGAAGCTGGTTCTGACAATTACTAAGGATCTGCTCCCTCATAATCAAGTTGTACAATCCTGTATAGTCCTGCACCTTGCTGCCAGTTAACCAACCCTCCAAAGCCTTAGTGGCACAATCCACAAAATCAGACCAGTCCTGTGTCTGTGTCTTCTGGGTGTCTCTGAACAACAACCTATATTGTTCAGTGGTTAAGCCAAACCCATCTATCAGAGCACTCTTCAGGACTTTGTAATTGTTAGCATCCTCATCACTAACTGTGAGGAGCTTGTCTCTACCTTCGTCAGAAAAGGAGAGCCCCAAGATAGCTGCCCACTGACTCTGGGGTACCTGCTGTACTTTGCAGGCCCTCTCCAAAGCAGTCATAAACTTGTGGATGTCATCCCCATTCTGATATGGGGGGACTATCTTTTTTTTTTTTTTTTAAACCGTTTATTACAAAATTCAAAAAATATACAAAGATGGGCCTACAACCTTCAGGCCGGCCGCTAGCAAGCAAGAGGAGCATGTGATACAAACAATAGCGCGCATGCCGCGGCAAAGGGAAATGCACAGGAGTTAGAAGCGGTGGTAGCCACACCATCCGGGCCCACATAACGGTTTCATTTTAATATAAATAACAACAAAAGAACAAATCCACAAGGCAACCCACAATCGGAAACAGCAGCATGTGCTCCCCTAGCGGGGGGGACCCTACCAATCCATAGGAGTAGCAAGGGGGGGAAAAAGGTCAAGACTGGGATTAGGTGGACTCAGTGCCCGGGACCGGGGAGATAAACTGGCTAAGGGGACGGGGCCGGTGACGGATCGGGCAATAACGGCGGGGTACAGATTCCCCCGCGGTAGGCGTTCCAGGGGCCCCATACATTCACCCATGTCCCAGGCTTACCTCTCGCAACATACACCACCTTTTCCCGAAACATGCACCAATCCATGTTATCCTTCCATGCCGAGACAGTCGGCGACCTCTGGGAACCCCACAGTTGAGCAATGTCGCGTTTGGCCACCATATATCCCAGAGTCACCCACCGCGTCTTCGGCACCGAGTAGTCGGTTGGCTCCCACACATTCAACAGGCATCTCCTCGCTTCGGGCAGCAGCGACACACGCGTAACCACCCGTAGGACCTCATGCACACCACGCCAGAATCGCTCCACCTCCGGGCATTCCCACAAAATATGGAGAAAGGTCCCCAAAGAACCACACCCACGCTTACACAACCCGTCCACAGCATATCCCAAACGCAGTAGCCTTGGCCCCGTAACATAGACCCTATGGAGTATCTTGAGCTGGACGAAGCGAAGGCGGGCCGGTATGCCCACCTCTTTTGGGGAGGCCACCGCCGATACCCAGTCCTTGTCATCCAGCTCCAATCCATCGGCCACCCATGCCTCACGAAGGTTAGTCAGCAGTCCCGAGCGGTCATTGATAAGTTTTTTATAGATTAATGAAATCGTGCTGTCCGGTACATGTCCATCTAGCACTCTATCCTCCAGAGGGGAATACTCCGGGATGGAGGCAACGTCCGGGAATACGGAGCATAGCGCATGACGGATCTGCATATACCGAAAGTATTCCCTGTCCTGCAACTGGAATTCTGTCCGTAGCATCTCGAACGTTTTGAATCCCCCCCTTGTCCAGAGATCACCCACCCTGCTGATGCCTATCATGTCCCACTTTTCGAAGCCCTTCGAGGTCCACAGGGAGCCCAACTGCTGAGATGCTTATAGTGGCGACGCCCGGGTCAAACGACCTTTCCACCCCATCGCCACATTAGCCGCGTGCCACTCTCGTACCATGACACGCGTGGGGCCCGTCAGACGTGCGTCAAGCGAGCTGGAGTAAAGCGCTCGGTTATAATCACCACCCGGCAGTAACATCTTATCCATTTCAAAGGCCGGGTTTAGAGCGGGCCCGTACAGGCCGTGATTAATCGCAGCCAGCTGGGAGGCCCAATAATACCGTTTGATATCCGGGAGGGCGATCCCCCCGTCATACCACGGGAGCGTCAGCTTCGCCAGGGCGATACGCGGTCTACCTTCCCAGAACAGTCGGCGCTGCAAACTCTCCACCTCGCGAAAGTAGCGCGCCGGGACGACGTCCATTGTGTTCTGCAGAGCGTACAGGAAACGCGGCAGCGACATCATCTTAAACAATGCCACCCGGCCGAGCGGCGAGAGCGGCAAGCGCCTCCAACGCGCAACATCCTCCTTCAGGCGCTGGAGGGGGGGAAGCAAGTTCTGACTATATCGGGCCTCCGCGTCCAGGGTAATGAAGACACCCAGATACCGGAATCCCCGCGGGGCGATCTGGATAGGACAGCCCCGCGGAAGGATAGGGTCCTCTCCAGAGAGAACATAGACGCACGATTTAGCCCAGTTGATGACAAGGCCGGAGTTAAGACCAAATGAATGCAATACATCAACCAGTACTATCAGTGATTTACGTGGGGAAGCCAGGTACAGGAGAATATCGTCAGCGTATAGAGATACGCGGTCCTCATACTCGGGGGTCCAGCGGAGACCACGAATAGAAGGTTCCCACCGCAGCCACTCCGCCAGGGGCTCCAAGGCGAGCGCGAAAAGGAGCGGCGATAACGGGCAGCCCTGCCGCGTGCCCCTGCCCAGCTCGAACGAAGCCGACACTCTACCGTTCACCACGACCTGCGCCAGCTGGCCAGAGTACAACAATTTTACCCAACTGATGAATCCTGGGCCAAACCCAAACTTCGCGAGCGTCGCCCAAATATAAGGCCATTCAAGCGTGTCAAACGCCATAGTGGCGTCCAAGGACGCCAAAATGGCCGGCTCTCGTATGAAAGGGACACGTGCGAGAACCCCATGCAAACGCCGCAGGTTAAGCGCTGTATTGCGATGAGGGATGAAGCCGGACTGATCCTGGTGAATCAAGTCACACACTACGCCGACCAGCCGATTGGCCAACACCTTGGCGAGGATTTTGGGCTCTGCATTCAATAACGAAATAGGCCGATAGGATGTGACCCGGTCCCGTGGCCTCCCCTCCTTATGGATAACCACGATAGTAGCTAGACGCTGGTCTAGCGGGAGGGAACCCGCCGAGTGGGCCGCGAGGAACATAGCACGGAGATGCGGTGCCAGCGTATCCGGTCGCAGTTTATACAACTCGATGGGAAGACCATTAGGACCCATGGCCTTGCCGGAAGCGACCGAACGTATGGCGAGGGCAATTTCCTCGGAAGTTGGAGCAGCGTCCAACGACACTCTGTCCTCCTCCGAAAGGGAAGGCAGCGCGATATCCCTGAGCAGGGCGTGGGAATCCTCTTCAGAGCGGGAGGACACCGGGGAATACACCCCACGGAAATAGTCTGCAAAGCAGGAGACAATTTCTTCTAGTTCAGTGACACACACACCATTCTGTTTCTCAATCAACGGGACAACTCGACTCGCTCTCTCCTTTTTGTCCAGCCATGCAATCAATTTACCAGCCTTATCACCCACATCATACAGTCTCCCCTGTTGCTCTCTACTGAGGCCCCTGGCCGCCTCCGTGACGAGGGCCTTATAAGCCGCTTGCTTGAGTCGGAGAACATGTAATTTGTCATCCGTCACCCCACATTCTAGATCACCCTCCAACTTGGTTATCTCAGCTTCAACACGAGTCACCTCCTCCCGCTCGCGCCTCCGGGAATGGGAAATAAGGGCCAAGGCCTCTCCCCTGAGTACCGTCTTGAACGCCTCCCACAATGAGATCGCCGATGACACAGACCCCACATTCTCGTCAAAGTAGCGCTTAAGGGATTTAACCAGCTCTGCGCGAATGGTGGGGTCACGCAGGTACCAGGGATTAATCGGGACCACCCTACCCTCTCCCCTCGAAAGAATATCAAAGTGCAACAAGAGTGGGGAGTGGTCCGAAATACCCCGTGCCAAATGGCGCACCTCCCCTATCCTCCCAACGTGCGCCGCCGGAACCAGGACATAATCTAGGCGTGAGAGACTACCATGAGCCCCTGAATGGAAGGTGTACTGTAGCTGCGTGGGATGTTTCAAACGCCAACAATCCACCAGCCCCAAGGTATCCAAGAGGCCAGACAACCATGCCTGGGCACGGGGGAGATCCCTAGGGGGGTGACGATCAACAGTTCCGGAAACCACAGCATTAAAATCCCCCCCCACCACTAGAATCCCCTCCGGAAGGCCAAGGAGGAGGCGCCCCAGATCCGCAAAGGTGGTCGTCTGCAGCCCCGGCGGGACATAAACAGACACGAAAACGACCACTCTGCCCTCCATTCTACCCACCAAAACCGTGTAACGTCCCCTGTCGTCATGGTGCACCTCATCAATCTCCAACGGGAGCGAGTTCTTAACCATAATGCCCACACCCCTTGAACCAGATGTGAAGCCCGAATGGGCCACAAGGCGGTAGCCCCGTCGATTCATGGCACAAAAGGAGTTGCCAATGAGGTGTGTCTCCTGCAGAAAAACTATATCGGGCGAAATTCGCTTCAAGAACTGCAGGACCACACCTCGTTTTATCCTGTCCCCCAATCCATTAACATTCCAGGACAACAGACTCAGTCCCCTACCCCCCATCATAAACAGAAGCCATCACTCGTCCCCCAGAGAGCACTTCGGAAATGACACAACGATGCTTTTGCCTTGTGGTAGAAACGAACAACACCCCACCCCAACCCACCCACCCCAACAAAACTCCCCCCTCCCTGCACCCCTGCATGAGCCCAGACAGCCCCCCCAACTTGCAGTGTGCCTGTCGCCCCTATATAGTGAAACTAGCTAGACCCCCTAGAGGAGGAAAGAGTACCCCTTCTAGACCCCACACAACCTCCAAGGGAGGGGAAAGAACAAAGACAGAAGCTTGGTCGAAAGTGGCATCATAGTCGTCCAGAGTGAGGCCCAATATCAACCCCTCAGTCCCGATCCAGTGGGCCGTCTCCTCCCGTCGCCCCCCCCACCATCTCGAGCACTACCCCCAGACAGAGTGTCCAGCCAGTCCCCGGCCGCTTCGGACGATCAAAAAAGTGCGTGCGACCATCCACCTCTACCCGCAGCTTGGCCGGGAAGAGCATGGCGTATTTTAACCCCTTCCATGCTGCGCAAATTCCGCCGCTGTGCTGACGGAATCTTGCGCGGGCGTGGTCATGACGGAACGGTTCCGTCATGAGCACAGCTCAACCGTGGCTCATGACGGAACCGTTCCGTCATGAGCACCGAAGGGGTTAAGTTCATGTCCCGGAGCCGGCGCTTAACACCCAGGAAACTCAGTCTCTGTTTCTGGACCGCTTGAGTGAAATCGGGATAAAAGTTCACCTCCATATTTTCCAGCTTAATCGGCCCTTGCAGTCTGGAGGCTTGCAAGATCGCGTCCCTGTCCCGAAAGTTAAAAATCCGGGCAATGAGAGGCCGCGGAGGGGCTCCGACCTTCGGCCTTCCCCCGGGAACTCTGTGGGCCCTCTCCACGGCAAAGAATTTACTCAGTCCCCGAGGCTGGAGATGGGTAGCGATCAGGTCCTCTACAAAAAGATCCGCCGCCGCCGCTTCCTCCCGTCCCTCGGGTACTCCGATGATGCGGATGTTATTCCTCCGGGCCCGACTCTCGGAATCTTCCAGGCGCCGATCCATAAGCGCACTCGCCTGACGAAGTCGGTGCACCTCCGTTTGGAGGGCCGCCACCTCAGTCGTGAGGCCCGACGCGGTGTGGGCCAAAGAATCGACCCGGTCGTTGGTCTTGGAGAGATCAGCCCTCACCAGGTTGACATCAACTAGAACCGCGTCGATTTTATGGGCTAAGGTGTCAAACCGCTGGCCCACCGAGGCCTTCATCTCAGCAATGGCGCCCATGACGTCTTGCAGAGTCAACTCTGTGGGCAAATCCGGGGCATCCGGGGGGCACTCAGAGGACTTGTGCGGTCCACCGGGAGATCCTTTCGGGAGGGTATAGCGGTCCATGACGTTGGCCTGATGTGCGGCGCCACGCCGGGTCGACTTGGCCTTCAACCGATCGCCATCTTGTTTCGTGGCCATCGTCGCGGGTCTCACACTCTCACCAGCCGCGCAGTAAAAGGCAAGCAATCAAGGCCACGGGCTCCGGGGGGTCACCCCAGGACGGCGGAGCGGGCCACAGCAGGCAGGCAGGCTGGGTCACCCAGCGAGGCCACCCCAACACAAAGAGCGCCGCGATCCCACTTGCAAAGACGGCAAGGGGGCGCGAAAGTGAAAGTGAAAGTGCGGGGTACGCGACTCGCCAGGCCCAGCCCGCCGTTGTTGTTCACTTTGCCACCGGGTCGCCCCCAAACGCGAGTCTGGGGTCAGGAGCGAAGGAGGCCGCAAACTTCAATCGGTGCTCACTCCGGCACCCGAGGTCAGATTCGAAAACGGGAAACGGGTACCACCTCGGCTCAGGCTCACCGACACAGTCCCCTCAACCGATGCAGGATGAAGACAGGATAAACGTAGGAGGTCGCGGAGGTCCTCGGGAGCCTCGCACCCATGCGGCCATCTTGGTTGCGCGCTAGGCTCCTCCCCTTCTGGGGGGACTATCTTGCTTAGGTTTCTATGGTCATAAGACCTATCCCTATCTCTAGGAATGTTGCTGCCACCAGTGGGTTCTGACCCACACAATTTTTGCTCTCTGGCCAGAGCAAGCTTCTCTTTGGCAAGGGCAAGTTCTTCCCTTTCAATCCTCAGTTTGGCTTCCCTCATTCTGGCCTTCTGCTCTCCCCTCTGGGGGGAAGTCATCCCCCTGTGGGATGAAGCATTGGAGCTTCTTGAGTGATAGGAGTGGAGAGAGTCCCCTGAGGGAGATCTACCCCTTCTATCTCTCTTTTTAAGATTACTTGGGGGCCTGTAAGGGAAGCTCCCATGCAAGCTCTCATGTAAGCTTAAGTTAGCCTGACTAAGTCTTCTGACTGGGGTCTTGCTACCTCCCTCTTCTTCTGAAGTCTCTTCTGACTCATCTGTATCACTTAAGTCAGGGGTCTCTTCTGTGGAGGGGAGGCCCTTAGCTACAGCTATGGCACCATACTTGGCAGCTCTTTCAGCATCATAGGCCTCCAGAAGCTCCACTAGCTGTCTAAGGATAGGGTTGGAACCCTGTTTTAATCTCCTGGAGGTACACAGTTGTCTCATCTCCTGGAAAGTGAATGCATCATATCTAGAGGGAATCTGTCTAGGATTCTCCTCTCCTGAGGGAGTATCAGTGTGATCTCCATTCAGGGACATGATTCTAGTGAGGGTGTGGTGTGTGCACCTACCTACACTAGTTGTATCTACTAAACCTCTCTAGTAGTTGTAGTCAGGGTGTGCTAGGCCCTTCAACCTACAACAACTAAGTCCAGTAGGACTTAAGTATTTATAATCTATGTTATATGTACCTAACAATATCTGTGTGATCTTTCAATTTAGTATCTCAAGATTACAATGGTATTACAACAGCAAGCTCAGATCCCAACCGCTGCTCACCAATGTGAGAAGTTGGCCTGATATATGATTGTATCAGTCCAAACAACCCTTATGGTGATTGGTTGTAAAGTCAACCTTATAGACCAGCTATCCTAGTGGTAGCATGGACAAGAGCAGTCTTAGGCTAAACTCTGTATGGCATGTGAAGCCAGCTGTTATACCATTTGTAATCCCTTGAATACCAAATGAAAGGACACCACAACAGATATATATAAAAATAGAATGTATTTATTCTAGTCAAACCCTCAGCACTCTTTATGAGATTCGAGGTAAGTACAACACAGTCTTATTTAAGCATACATTAAATCACACAGGTAAGTAATACAGTTAGGCCCTAGGGGCCACGCAAACCATATACTAAGTAAGTGGTATAAGAACCACTGTCACGAACACAGGATAGGCCTAGGCCTAGGGAATCGCTGGGGCTACACTATACTACCAAAGGTTAGGAAGTGGGAGGCCCACGGGATTCAGGTGCAGAGTGGAAACACTCACGCGTAATGCGTAAAAGTCGATAGAAATAGTAGTTATTAGAAATTAACAGTTTTAGGACACTTCTGGAGTAACTAGGAAGTCGAGACTTGGAAACTAGACCCTAGGCAAGTCAATACCCTTGTGAGCACCGGAGTACTCAAGTTACCTAGCCCACGGGCTGCGGGTGCATAGGTGTGAACTTGCGTCGGGTTTCGTCGTTGACTCCTATGGATGCCTGAAGGAAAGTTGCTGACAGGCAGTCAGTGAAGAGTGTCCGGTGGATCATAAGGATGGAATCAAGAAGGAAGGATACCTGCAAGCAGAAGGGACAGAGTCTAGGTCACCAGCCAGGAGCCGGGAAGGAACCAGGAAGGAACCAGGCGATGTCGTGAAGATGCAGGTGAAGAGGTGAAGCTTGTCGCAGCAGCCACGGGTACCAGGAGACGTCGAGGATGACCAGGACCATGAGGCGAGCTCTCCCTCAAAGGCTGTTGCTGTCGGCGGAGTCGATGTCGAGTTAGGACCCAACAAGCCTTGGCAAGCGGAACCCACGCAGGATGGAGGACTTGCTTCTGGGGCAGACCAGGAAGGTCTGGGGTGCTTCTCTTTCACAGAGGAGCGGGTGCCAGTCTGGAGGAGCCGGACCAGCAAGTTGAAAACAAAGGTTCGTCGTCGCAGAGGCTACTAGCCAACGGGCCAGCACCCGGACAACACGTCGAGCAACTCAGGTGCAGAAGGGCCCCACGCAGAACACGTGAAGTGTGGGGAGCTGATCTTCTTTGCAGATGGTGCTCGGGATTGGGGCTTCTCAAATCCCCAAGCACAGCCTCGAGGAAGCCTCAGAAGTCACGCTAGTCAGTTACTAGCCACTTTTCCCAAGTCGCCGGTCCCACGTCCCTCGTCGCCTCCACGGGTTTCAGCTTCGCTGCAGATGTGGATCTGGGTCAGAGGTGTCTGGAAATCTCGGCGCTGGTCAGTCTCTGCAGTCGTCCCTCGTAGGATCAGTCGCAAAGCAAGCAGCGGTCGCTGGATGGTGCCTGGTTGCCCAGGGTGGTCACTCCTTGGCCACAAGGGAGATTTCTTCAGTCTTCTTCCTGAGGTCGAATGTCGAAGGTCCAGAGTTTCTGTTCAAGTTGCAGATTCAGGTTAATCTAATCTAGTAGGGCTCAGCTACCTACTGATATACTGGGCTAGTGGGCTGGGCTACCTGCAAGGGCCCTCCTATGGGTGGGACCAGGAAGGGGAGTGGCTACACCCCCTTTCCTTTGTCCAGTTTCGCGCCAGAGCTGGGGCTGGAGTGCCCCAGCGCCGGTTTGAACTGGACTATGCATGGGACACCTTGTGTGCCCCAGGCAGGTCTCATTCCTTTCAGCCCTCCCTGCCCCAATACACTAAAGTCTGTCTGGGGAGGTGCTAGCACCTCCCCAAGCAGGCAACCTATTGTCCAGGCCTCCCTGGCTGGGACGGCTCCCAGCTGCAGGAGGTCAGACTCGTGTCTGTGGCAGCAGCATCCATTTTGTGATGCTGAGGCTTTGGTGAGAGTTAAACAGCAACGTAGGATTTTAACATGTCTCTCCCTCTAGAAGGGAGGAATAATATCCTCAACACCAGAAATGGTATGGGGGTATTATTCCAAAGTGTTAGACACCTTACACAACATGTTTTGATAAAGCCAAACCATAGTTACCAGAACCGTTTAAGATTATAAGGTACTTTAAGAGTATATGGTAGGCTATATCATAGAACAGCTATAAGGACATGGTTCTGAAAGCTGCAGACAGGCTCAGCTCATGCTAGAGCACCATCTCACATGTTACCAAGCACTCTGCCTCCAGGATTATTAAGGCCTGCCATAGGAGTGGCTCACAGGTACACATGTGTCTATTTTAAGGGTAGATATAGGTATACTATATCTAAGCAAGGGGTGATTACAGGACCTTGCCCCAGCTGAGTGATCAGCCAGTTGTGTCTGATTGGAAGGCCAGACCAGGGGTGGCATAATACATGCTGCAGCCCCTGGGGGGCCTAGGGTACACCTATGCCCTGGGTACCTAGGGTACACTGTACAGGGTCCAATAAGGTGATCCTTACCAATTGGGTATGTACCTAGGGTACATGGAGTCCATTTTAAAGAGAGAGCAGACAGCCTGAGACCCTGAATGGCAGGATCTCAGGCCAACTAAGTCGAAAAACCAGCTAGACACTAGGCAAGAAGTTGGGGGTAACCATAGTCAGATATCCACCTTCCTACAATCCTGACCTTCTTCATTCAATTGTGACAGTACAGCCCCAACCCCCAATTTAGATGCATACGTTTGAACAATGAACTTCTTGGAGTAGTCAGGACTCTGCAGAATGGGAGCAGTACACATGGCCTGCTGGAGGTCATCAAATGCTTTTTGACAGATAGCTGTCCACTAAACCTTTTTGGGCATTTTCTTAGAAGTTAAGTCATTCAAGGGTGTCACTTTTGATCCATACCCTTTGACAAATCTCCTATAGTACCCAGTCAGGCCTAAGAAGGCTCTCATCTGAGTCTGGGTAGTTGGAGCAGGCCATTACATTATGGTCTGGATCTTCCTCTGCAATGGTTGCCCAGGTACACAACCTGACTCTGCCATTTCTGGCACTTAGTAGCCTTGATAGTTAGGCCTGCTTTTTGCAGGGCCTCCAAAACATTCCTTAGGTGGACCAGGTGATCCTCCCAGGTGGAGCTAAATACAGCAATATCATCTAGATATGCTGCACTAAAGGCTTCCAGCCCTGTGAGAACTGTATTCACCAAACTTTGGAAAGTGGCAGGTGCATTCTTCAAACCAAAGTGCATTACCACAAATTGATATTGCCCACTAGGGGTAGAAAATGCTGTCTTTGGCTTTGCATCATCAGCTAGTCTGATCTGCCAGTAGCCAGCTGTCAAGTCAAATGTGCTAAGGTACTTGGCTGAGGCCAAAGTATCTATAAGCTCATCTGCCCTTGGTATTGGATGGGCATCAGTCCTAGTGACTGCATTGAGACCCCTGTAGTCCACACAAAACCTCATCTCTCTTTTTCCACCACTGGTGTGAGGTTTTGGCACAAGGACCACTGGAATAACCCAAGGGCAATCTGAGGGTTTAATCACACCCAAATCCAACATTTTCTGGACTTCTGTCCTGATACAGTCCCTGAAATGGTCAGGTTGCCTATAAATCTTATTTTTAATAGGCAGACTGTCCCCAGTGTCCACTTCGTGAGTTCACCAGGTAGACTGACTTGGAGTCAGTGAGAACATGTGTCTGAACTGATTGAGAACCTGTCTGCAATCAGTTTGCTGCTGGGCAGTGAGACTGCCTGCCAAGGCTACACCATCAACTGACCCATCATCAGGGTCCTGTGAGAGGAGATCAGGGAGTGGGTCACGCTCTTCCTCCTGTCCCTCATCAGTTGCCATGAGCAAGCCCATGTCAGCCCTGTCCACAAATGGCTTTAGCCTGTTGACATGGGGAACCCTATGGGGACTCCTGGGAGTTCCTAGGTCTACTAAATAAGTAACCTCTCCCTTCTGTTCAACAATAGTGTGGGGTCCACTCCACTTGTCCTGGAGAGTTGCTGGGGCCACAGGCTCCAACACCCACACTGTCTGTCCTGGATGGTAAACAGTCAGTACAGCCTTTTGGTCATGCCAGGCTTTTTGCAGTTCCTGGCTAGCCTCCAGGTTTTTGTTTGCCTTTTTCATGTACTCAGCCATCCTGGAGCGGAGACCAAGTACATAGTCCACTATGTCTTGCTTTGGGGCCTTGAGAGGTAACTCCCATCCTTCCTTCACCAAACACAATGGACCCCTGACAGGGTGACCAAGCAGAAGCTCAAACGGGCTGTAGCCAACCCCCTTCTGAGGCACCTCCCTGTATGCAAATAAAAGGCAGGGCAAGAGAAGGTCCCATTTTCACCTAAGCTTCTCTGGGAGTCCTTTGATCATGCCCTTTAAGGTTTTGTTGAATCTCTCAACTAAACCATTGCATTGCGGGTGATAGGGTGTGGTGAACTTGTAGTTCACTCCACACTCTTTCCACATAGTAGATAAGTAACTAGACATGAAGTTTGCATCCCTATCAGATACTACCTCCTTTGGAAATCCTACTCTTGAGAACACACTCAAGACAGCTCTTGCCACTACAGGTGCTGTAGTGGTCCTTAGGGGAATTACTTCTGGATACCTGGTGGCATGATCTACTACCACCAGTATAAATCTGTGCCCAGATGCTGTTTGGGGATCCATGGGACCAACAATGTCAATCCCTACCCTTTCAAAGGGCACCCCCACTACAGGTAGTGGTATCAGGGGGCACCTTTGTAGTGCCACCTGCTTTGCCACTTGCTTGGCAGGTTACACAGGAGCAACAAAACTCCTTTGTGTCTTCAGACATGTGGTGCCAGTGAAAGTGAGGAACAATTCTGTCCCAAGTCTTGTTCTGGCCTAAGTGTCCTGCTAGGGGAATATCATGGGCTAGTGTCAATAGGAAACCCCTAAACTTCAACGGTATAACCAACCTCCTGAATGCACCAGGCTTGGGGTCTCCACTCTCTGAATATAGGAGTCCATCATCCCAATAAACTTTATGGGTGCCACTAGCATTCCCAGCAGCCACATCAGCAGCTTGCTGTCTGAGGGTTTCAAGAGAGGGGCAGGTTTTCTGCTCCTGGCTCAGATCAGACCTGGAAGGGCCCCCTGTTACTAAGAACTCAACCTGGTCAGGTTCAAGCCCCTCTGGGACAGTTTCTTCTGCAGGCTCAGGATCATCTCCCTGAGGAGACTGACCAGTATCCTGAGACAGGTGGGAAGGCTCTGCCTTAACCCTACTGCTCCTCCTCTTGTGAGGCACCTGGTCCATTATTTCAGAATCCAGGGCCTGTCCAGCTTTTTACATGTTTGCCTGTGACCTGGTCACAGCAAAAACATGTGCAGGGATCCCTAATATTTCTGCATGTGTCCTGAGCTCCACTTCAGCCCAAGCAAGCACTGTACTGGTAGGTCCGCACTTACCACAACCTTCTTAAGGCCAGTTACCCCTCCCCAGGAGAAGTTAACAACTGCCAGAGAATGGTCTGTTCTGACATTGCTAGCATTGGTCACTTGGTACATTTCACCAAGTATAATCTGCCCAGGATCCACAAGATCTTTTGCCACCATTGTGACACTTGCTCCTGTGTCCTTGAATGCCCAAGCTTCTACTCCATTAATTAAAGGCTTCTGTCTGTATTTGCCCAGGTTACTGGGGCTCACAAAGGGGGACATATCCATGCCTCCATCACTGACAAGCAGAGCCTGAGTTGGTACTCTGACTAGGCCAGAGTCCATCTTAGAACCCAGGGTCAACCCTACTACACCCTTATTCTGTGTATTCCCACTACCAATTGTAGCTGCACTAGGGGGAGCAGGTGCCTTAGGGGCATTGGTGGGGTATGGAGTATTTTCTTTGGCCTTGGTGCAGTCACTAGCCCAGTGAGTTTTCTGTTTACAGATTTTGCACCAGGGCTTCTTTTGGCATTTACCCTTTCCTAACTGTGAATCCCAACCTGAAGAAGATTTTTGGGGCCCTTGAGAAGACTTCTGGTCTTTACCCTTGTCCCCACCCTTGTCAGAGTTTTTGGAATCTTGCTTCTTTGGGTCACCAACCTGGTTCTGACCCATTTGTCTGCCTTCTTTCCCAATTCTTGGGGAGAGGTCAGATCAGAGTCTACCAGGTACTGGTGCAACAGCTGATTTTGACAATTATTAAGAATCTGCTCCCTCGTTATCAGATTGTACAATCCTTTGAAGTGCCAAATAACCAACCTTCCAGAGCCTTAGCAGCACAGTCAACAAAGTCAACCCAGTCCTGATTTTGTGCTTTTTGGGTGTCTCTGAACTTTAACCTGTATTGTTCAGTGGTTAGGCCAAACCCATCTATTAGAATTTTTTGAAGACTTTGTAGTCATCAGCATCCTCTTCTCTTACAGTAAGGAGCTTGTTTCTACCTTTGTCTGCAAAGGAGAGCCATAAGATTGCTGCCCACTAACCTCGAGGGAGCTTCTGTACTTTACAGGCCCTCTCCAAGGCAATTATCCATTTGTGGATGTCATTCCCACGCTGGTAAGGAGGGACAATCTTACTTAGGTTTCTATGGTCATAAGACCTCTCCCTATCTCTAGGGAAATTGCTGCCACCAAGGGACACTAGTCCCTCCTTTTTACTAGCTCTGTAGAGCTCCAGGCCTTCCCTATCTAAGGCCATCTGCTGCTTTCTGAGGTTGAACCTGTCTTGCTCATACTTCAGCAGTCTCTCTCTCCTCTCCTGGGATGTTTCCCTCCCTCTGTGAGAAGAAACAGAGGTTCCTATAGAGGAGTTAGACTGGATAGATCCCCTTGACAGAGATCTATCCCATCTAGCCCTCTTGTCAGGCCTACCAGGAGGAATAAAGGAAGTGGCATTATTTTCATCCTCCTCATCCTCATCCTGGTGGTCTGTGTTCACCAGAGTCTGGTCATTGTCACCAGTCTGGTCAGCATTAGAGTTAGGGTCAGGGGAGTTTCCACCCCTGGACCTACCCTCAGGGGCTGCCCCACCCACACTGTCTAAATCATCAGGCCCACTAGGCCCTGTGATATCATCCAGTTTTAGTATCTTTATGAGATGCTGCGTGGATGGACTTTTGCCTGTCTTCAGATTCCTAATGGAACATAAGGCCCTAAGCTGAGCAAAGGAGAGATCCTCAGATTTATGGGTAAGGAGCTCACTGGTTCCTGGTAGGGACCCACTGGTTCCTGGCTGGTTAGACATTACTAATGTGATGTGGTGTATTGCACTACCTACACTAGTGTGGCCTACTAAACTCTATTGAGTTGTAGAAAGGGTGTGCTATCCCTTAACACACAACTCTAAGTTCAGTAGGACTTACTGTAGCTAAACTTGATATTATATGTACCTCAGGTACCTTTAGTGGTTTTCAGTTGATCAATTCAATTGAGATTATCTGGTAAAACAATAGCAAGCTGGAATCCCACACGCTGCACACCAATGTGAGAAGGTGGCCTGATATATGCTGTCCACTAGTTCTAGTGGGCACCTTGTATAAGTCCAAACAACCCCTTATGGTGATGGGTTAAAGACAACCTTTATTGAAAGCTCTCCTAGTGGTAGCTATGGAGAGCAGCCTTCAGGCTAAGTCTTGAAGGAATGTAAAGCAGCTTGTTTTACCAGTCTATAATCTCTTGAATGATCAAATGAAAGGACAACCACACCAGGTATATATTTAAAATATATGTATTTAGGTTAACACACACCCCTCTAGTCTCTTTATGAGACTGGAGTTCGAAGTACTTAAGTTACAAGATAGCAAGCAACGAGGTCCCCTCAGATCTCTTCACCCATGTGTACATATTGGCTACGGCAGGTGTTGCTGGGTCAGGATCTTTCACCTGGCAATCCCTCTTAAAGTGTCCCACATTGGGGATCTTGAAGCAAGTCACCATCTTGGTTTGGAACCAGTCTGTGGAGAGTTCTTCTCTCTTTCTGGGTTAGAACTGTGCTGCCGTGGCCCTTGGTAAACCCTGTTAGCTAACCACATACCAATCAACACTGCAAATGTCTCTGGATCCCTCTCTGTCAAATCAGAGAGGTATTGCCTGAGTGGAGTAGAGCACTCCTCCTTAAGTTGCTCTGTCATCATCAACAGGTTAGAGGACTGAAAGTCCTTGGCCTCCATCCCTCTTACCCACTGATGTAATGCACTCTAATTCCAGGTGAAACAGAACACCTTCCACTCTCTTGCAGTCACGGTATCTCTGAAGGTACTGAATTGACTTTAGCCCAAACTGCCTACTGAGAGCTTCCTTCATTCGCTCATAGACATCTGGTCTGCCACAGGCATTCTCCTAATGACGGCTGTACCTTCCAATGGCATGCGCCCCATTAAGGCAGCTGCCTTAGATACCTTATGTAATGCCTGTGAGAAGGTGGCCTGATATATGCTGTCCACTAGTTCTAGTGGGCACCTTGTATAAGTCCAAACAACCCTTTATGGTGATAGGTTAAAGACAACCTTTATTGAAAGCTATCCTAGTGGTAGCTATGGAGAGCAGCCTTCAGGCTAAGTCTTGAAGGTATGTAAAGCAGCTTGTTTTACCAGTCTATAATCTCTTGAATGATCAAATGAAAGGACAACCACACCAGGTATATCTTTAAAATATATGTATTTAGGTTAACACACACCCCTCTAGTCTCTTTATGAGACTGGAGTTCGAAGTACTTAAGTTACAAGATAGCAATCATCAGTAATATCACAAATACACGTTTGGGCCCTAGGGGCGTACCAAACTATATACCACAATAGTGGTATAAGAACCACGACTGGGATAGACACTAGGTCTATAGCCTCCAGAATCACTGGGACCCCAAGGAACCACCCAAGGGAGTGACACAGGGGACCCACGGGGACTGTATGCAGTGTGTAAACACAACCACGGGTTCCCGTTATCTTCTTTGGGCAATGTCGCGGTTGGAAATTTAAAGATTAGGGACACTTCTAATCGAGTCAGGACCAAACCCTTTTGGACTTAGGTAGTTCTAGGGCTAGCACCCATGAGAGCACCGGAGTACTCGAGTTACCTCACCCAGGGAAGCCGGGTGCATAGGTGTCTTTTGGTGTCGGGTCGAATCGTCGATTTCAATCGGAGCCTGCAAAGAACTGCTGCTGCCGTGAAGAGGAAAAGTGTCCGAAGACATCCAACCGTGGATCTAGGATGTGAGGAACCTGAAAGCAGAGGAGACAGAGTCTGGGTCACTTGCCAGTGACCTAGGGCAGGATGGACCAATGCCCACAGATGTCGGGTGCTTCAGGTGAGTTGATGGGTGTCTTGACTCTTCAGCCACGAGGTCCAGGAAGCGTCCACGAAGTCCACGAGCCGGATTCGAGCTGTCCCACGAAGTCTGTCGAGTGCTGCGGTGCCGGCGACCAGAATGGACCCAACAAGTCTTGGCAACGGCAAGTCACTGGAAATCAGGGAAAGGACTGCGGTGCAGACCAGCAAGGTCTGATGGACTCACCCAGCAAGGGTAAGTAAGGGCACGTCTGGAGCAACCAGGAGAGCCCAAGAAGAAAAGGAGTCGCCTTTGTGGGGACCTGCCTGCCAACGGGCTAGTGATCGCGAAGGAGCATCAAGCGGTCGCACTTGAAGCTGGCCCGTGGGTCATTCGTGGAGTGGAGGCCAACAGTCATCGGCGCAGGAGATGCTTAAGGCTGGGGCTATTTGAAAGCCAAAGCACAACTTCAAGGAGGACCAGGAAGATAGTGTTGCTGCAAAAGTTCATGGTGTCCAGGGGTCACAGTTCCACGTCACCCACGATAGCCACGGGCCTCAGCTTTGCTGTGGACTCAGAGTAGCCTCGGGGAAGTCTGGAAATCCACCTCTGGTGATGCAAAGACTTCGGCGTCTGGCGGGAGCTTCAGCGATGCAGACCGGTCAGATGCTTCTTTGGTGCCTGCCAAGCAGGGGAGTCACTCCTTGACCCCAAGGGAGATTGCTTCAGTCTTCTAGTCAGGATAGAACGTCGAAGGTCCAGGATGTACGTAGCAGAGTTTCGTCCAGGGTAATCTACAGTCCTAGGGACTGGATTCCTATACTTATAGTAAGTTTAGGGGATGGACTAACTCTAAGGCCCCACCTATGGGTGGGCCAGGAAAGAGGGGTGGTTACACCCATTTCCTTTGTCCAGTTTCACACCAGAGCAGGGGCAGGTAGCCCCTGATACCGGTTTGAACTGGAGTATGCACAGGGACACCAAGTGTGCCCCCAGTGCAGGACTTCAAAGCACCCAGCCCCAATACACATCAGCCTGTCTGGGGAGGTGGTCACACCTCCCTTCGACAGGAAACCTATTGTCCAGGTCTCCCCTGCCAGAGTTTCGGTCAGCAGCAGGAGGCCAGACCCGTGTCTGTGGCAGAGGCATCCATTTTGTGATGCCAGGGCTCAGGAAAGTCCTACCGGGTTTAGCCAGTGTGAACATGTCTCCCCCTCTAGAAGGGTGGAATGCTACCCCCTGCCGCCAGAATGCGTGGGGGGGGGGTAGTATTCCAAAGCGTTTGACACCAAACACGACATGTTTTGATGCAGCCATTCCAAAGTTAGCATTTATCGTGAGGTTATAATGCACTTAAGAGTATATGGTATGGCTGTATCACAGAACAGCTATAAGGAAGTATTTCTGAAAGCTGCAGAGGGGCTCAGCTCATGCTTGGGCACCCTCTCACATAAAACCAAGCACTCTTCCTTCAGGATTGTCAAGGCCTGCCATAGGAGTGACTTATAGGTTTATATGTGTCTGTATAGGGTAGTGATATAGGTAGCCTATACCACAGTAAGGGGTGCAAGCACACCATTACCCAGGCTGCGGTAGCAGACCTGTGGTGTAATTTTGGAGTGCTTCCCAGGCGTGGCATAATATAAGCTGCAGCCCCTGGTAGGCCTCTGAGGTACCTATGCCCTAGGTAAATAGTATACCATATACTAGGGGCTTATAAGGCACTCCAGAATCCAATTAGATATGTACCTATTGTACATGGAAACCATTTTAGAGAGGAAGCAGCTAGGCTGTGGTCCTGATTAGCAGGGCCACAGCCAGACTAAGGTCGAAAAACAGTGAAACACCAGCAAAAAGTGGGGGTACCCATGTGAAGCTGATCCTACTCTCCTACAATGCCTGTGCCTTACAAGTGACTTCAAAGTTCACAAACCATTCCAAAATGTCCTGACCTTCACATACACATACACAAGATATTTTGGAACCTTCGCCATAACCTAGTCTGAACTGGATGTAAAGTCACTTATCCCAGATGGAGTTGTAATTGCTGAGATCCTAGGTTTTTCTCTCTCAAGAGCTATCTTTTCCCTCTCCAGCTCTCTTTACTTTTCCTTCTGTATCTTCTCCGACTCTCTCTTTTTTCTCCCTTTTTTCTCTTCCCTCTCTTGCAATTTCTTATCCCAGGCCCATTCCTCCTGTCTCTCCTACCGCCCCTGCTCTGGTTACGGGTGAGCTAGTTTACGCTTCTCCCTCTCAAACTCTGGCTTTCTCACCTTCCTCAGTCTCAACCTTCTCAAGTGATAACTGCAAGCTCAGGGTGACTAAACCCACCCAAGGGATTCACTCCTGAATAGGTGACAGTGGTACCCTAGAAATTCGAGGTTGTGTACACACCTGAGGTATTCTAGAAATGAAAGGTGCTGAGTGTTCAGGTGAAACGCTAGAAAATGCATTAGGGGACACACTCACTGTGTCTATGGGATAGATCTGTGCTACTGGGATCCTAGAGCCTGAATCCACAGCCCCTTTCCTGAGTTCCTACCATGGTTCCCTCCCCAAAGTGAACAACAGTCTCATCCCTTTAACCCAGTGCCTCAAACTGGTCCCGAATGAAAATAGGAAGGACCTCTCTGTCCCCACTCCTAGAGTTCTCCACCGTCTGTCCCTACATAAATACTTCAGATGATCTATGGACATGGTGCTGAGTTAAGTTATCAACGCTGTGTTCGTTGTGTATGCATGTTCCCTTTGTGTGCAAAATAAACTAGACTTATTTTATTGCTGGCGCAAATTGTAAGCGGTCAATGTTACACCTGTATCCAGGTTCCACCGTTTGCGGCCAGTTGTCAGAACCCCTTTCAGAGGGCCTTGAGGCAAGCAGGTGTTACTGGGTCCAACGGTGGGGGCAGAAGTATATTACTCCTGATGTCCTGGGGCCTGCCATACTATGGATTCTGAGAACCTGGGCCCAGTACCCCTTCTGCACCTGACTCTCAGTAGTAACGTAGCCGAGCAGTCCAAAGCTCCCTCAGGGGGAGATGGATACGGGGTAATGAACACAAACTCACCACTCAAAAGGCGTGCAGCAGTAGCAATAAATCATTGTACTGCCAAATACTCACTTTTATGAAAAAAGGAAGTATTTTATTTTTATCGTTTACTAACACAAAGGAAAAATATGGCATTCACAAATGAAAGCAGACACAAAAAATGGGCAAAAGGAAAATAGCATGGTTTTCCTCTGAGTAATACATGCAATTTAGGCAAAATCATTCATACTATATGATTTACCCAGTGGTGCTTGTCTACACGTAGAGATTTGCACTTGAGAGTTTTTCTCAAGTACAAAGCACATAGCAGGCACTGCTTGCTCACCTTTGTGCCCTGGCTTCTTCGGTGTGCAACTCTTGGTACATATAGCTATGCACATTTTTTTACCCTTTGCACAACACAGCACTGCTGATTTAAATCTAGCCTAAGTTCTTTGGGTATAAAGGTGCAAAATAATACATTCTCTTTCTCTGCACTCCCAGACACTGCATGGCGCTTTTGAGTAACTTTCACATCCCTAAAGCTCTTCTTGGTGTTGTTTCAGATCACATCAGCTGGGTGATGACATGCTGCCCGCATTTGTGAAACAGATACCCAGGAGGAAGCCAGGAATCCAAGAAGGCAGCCATTGTGCAAAGTGTCCTTGAGAGCTGGACTGCTGAACATGTCCATGAGGTAGAAGCCTACTAAATACGCTGCCTTGATTTTTCTGTCATTTCACTTCCGGACTCGCGTAGAACAATGCTTTACATACATTTTAAGAAGTGCCATTTATCCGAGCGTTAAATATTGCAATGGTTACTACTTCCTGTCTTCGAAGACCTTCTGTTAATGTGTATTAAGCTGTTCGTTTCCCGTCGGTGCAGATGACAGGATTGGGATACTTACAAGCCAGCGGTCTCCTCTTCCCTCCTGAATTGAGGCTCTCGGGTCGCACTACCACTCCAGTCATTTGTCACATTAACACTTTCTAGCAACAACCAATCAGCACGCTGGATATAAATAGAGATCCCCTCCAGGGGCATAGTCTTACCTGAGAACGGCAACCGCATGTGTTCCAAAGCATGGCCTCCTCGTGCCCCAGCCCTGGCAGATGGCGTCTTTTCTTAGAAGGGGAAGGGGTTCGGTGCTGTATGTCTGTCGTTACTGTAAACTCTTGGCCTTAGGAAAGAGTCTAATTAACATTTCTGGGTCAAGAAATGGAAGCGTCTTCAGGACACCTTAGCCCCCTACCCCCGCAGTGGAATCTGACACTCGCAATGCGATCCCAGAGGACGCTTAACTCCATCTATCCATCTAGATTCAAATGGATCCGCTTCCAAGAACCACCGGGCTCATTGAGAAAATGAATGTGCCTCATTTGAGTTAATAGAGAGGTGATGTGACGCTAACTCGCACATGAAATAATCACCTAGCAAGACAATGCAGTCACAATATCAAAACCACTCTATTGTCAAAGAAATATATATTTAAATGTGATGAACAACAAATTACATGGTGTTGCTGATCCACCATTTTGGTTCAAGTCTTTTTACAAGTTCAGATTAAAATGGCTTCCTGTATGCCAACTCATGAACCATGGCCAGCCATTTTCCTGATCAAAAAGCTTTACTGCTAACCCTGGGCGTAGTTCGCGTAGTCGTGCTACGCGTAGCTACGCGAAGTGCACTTTGCACGCTACGCGTAGCTACGCGAACTGCGTAGTGAGGTAGGGAAATGCTGTTTGCAATGATTGCACAGTGCCGAATGCTTGTCCGCACTGTGCAATCATTGCAAACGGCATCATGCACAGTGCAGGAAGTCGTTTTCTGCTGCTCGAGTAGATTTGTACTCGAGCGGCAGCTTTCTCAACGCGGACTGGTAGATTCTCATCGCAAGCGGTCGCGAGCATACGCGACCACTCGCAATGAGAAACCTGACCTCCCCGCGTTGAGAATCTTGCCAGGAGGTTTATTTTCCACGTTGCGCAAACTACGCACACTCCGCGAGCGTAGCGTAGTTTTCCGCCCAGGCCTACTAATGTTCTTCACCGTAGGGATCATTCTGTCTCCTTTATTGCCTGTGTGGAATTTGCAGAAATTGCTGAGTTAACATTTATTTAATTTTTTATTTTAATTCAAAAAGTGACTCACGCAGTGATGTTGGAATTCTCTAACACTAAGAGTTTGACAGTTTTAGGACACCATTAATTAGCGGCACATTGCAGAGGTCCCTTAATGTCACCCACTCGTTATATTCAAAGAAAATAGTAAAAAGACATTGCTAAGCAGCTGGTTATATGTCAGAATATATTCTGCAGAAATATTGCCTATTACAAATATATGGTACCATTGGGTCCATTTTTAAAAAAAACTTCAATGGGGAGATAATTTTGTGAATGAAATTTAGAATACAACATTTATGTCAGACAATATTAAGACCATATTATTCTACTATCATTGCACCAGGGGTTGATTAAGCTAGTTAGGTCTTTATCCCATTGCTTCCCACACTGAACAACGATAAAAAAGCTATCCATAATCAGCCATTAGGATTCAGGGGCTTTAAACTAAAGAGACTGCGGCCCAGATTAACTATATATTTCTATAGGTACTCACCTGACACTTAAGACCTGATTCCGAGTTTGGCGGTGCGGGAGCAGACCGCCATGCCTGCGGTGCTGCCCCAGCACTGCCAAACCCGTGGTGAGGCCACCCACCAGATTATAAGTGTTTCTCGTGCCTGGCGGGATTTGTTTGTCAATCCCATTGCGGTGCCTCTAAAAATGGCCACGGCAATGGGAACGCCAATTAAAGTTCCTGCACGGCATGGTCAGTAAAGTCCATGCCATGCAGGAACTCGGGTGCATGCATACAGGGGGCACATGTTGTGCCTCTCTGCACGCACCCCACGGCCCTGAGGCAACAGAGAGGAAACTCGTAATACGTTTGGCAGGACCACGGCGGTCCCTCCAAGCATATTGTTGCATCTGCACCGCCGCGCCACTGCCAGGGAACAACAGTTCCACAGGGGCGTCCATTTTGCAATGGCAGCCCGACCGCCCTAGTTGTAATAGGGCGGTCCACAGCGAAGTCTGGTGGTCCTCTGACCACCAGACTCATAATCAGTCCCTTAGTGGTGCTTCATGGAGCAAAATGGCACAAAGAGCGGCACTGATCCACTTCTGTACGCAAAACTATTTAATGATGGTAGTGGTATGCCAAACTTATTTTGGCTATGGAACGCCAAATCCCTATTATCAATGTAAAGGAGGAGCAATGGGGTGGGATCAGCGTGAACACCATATGCAGATAGTGTGACGTGGCTTTGCATGAAATCCTAACACCAAATGAAATCAGGTGCAAACCGGAGACAAGTGGAATATTGTGCGATATTCCTACCTCTACCATGTGTAGTTGAAGTGAAATTATACATTTGAAATGGCTTCCCGTGGGTGTTTGACCTCGTGCTGAAATTTGTAGCAGAGGGTGTACCGCGAGTACAAATGTGGGCATGAATAGGTAAACAACAGTTTTACACTGTTAAGTGTTGATCACTTGTAAAATCTAATGGGAAAGTTCAAAGTGTCTTCACATCTTTTTTCCAGTAAAAATTGCTTTAACTTTTGTCATACAAGGTTGGAATTTTTTCCACCTGTTATTACACTGGTGAGGGGAATCCCATTTCGTTCTTTCCTTGACTCAGTCATTCACTATCTTTACTATCTTTGAGACACCTCGCCAGGGCCGGCGCTAGGGCGGTGCGATCGGTGCCACCGCACCACCGCACCAGGCACTGACCTGGGGTGGGGGCGTCATTTTTTGCAAGTATATTATCATTTTAAAAACACCTGCAGCAGTGTTCCTGGCCACCAGCAATTTTCAGGCATCAATTAAAATGTCAAGATAACTGTGATTAATCGTTTTCCTGGAAAGACACCGGAGGTTTGTCTAGTGGAAGTTTTGACTCCTCCTAAGGTAGCGCAGAGGGTCAAAATGCCTGCTGCTAAGAACCTGCACCATGAAGATCACAGACCTGCATATATAATTAAATAGGTCAGTAGGTTACTGCTTATGTAAGAGAGATCCTTTTGTTACTTATAGTTTCTAAGTTAAAATCCTAATATAGTAACTTGAGCTATTAACTGTCATCAAAGAACTACATGCAAACTGCAAGGTATATGTTAGAGGTATATGTTTTTTTTTGCCAAGTCTTTCATTAACCTAATCTTCCCAAAAAGGTTCATTTGAGTAGAAAAAAATATTATTTTTAAAGAAAACCCCTAACAATGGTTTTACATTATAAATCCTAAATTTGAACTTTTCCAGAACAAGGACTCTTAAACTATATTGCCAACCAGTATAGATGACATGTGACTCCTACACCTTGTAGTCCTCTGTCTTACGTAACATTTTCTATACACTGATTTAGACTCATATGATTGTCTCTGTGCAATGTGTGTGTGTGATGTAGAGTGCTCTGACACCTTTCACTGGTAGGAGTAGCGCTATAAAAGTAAATTAATCTGAGAGACAGTGGTTGTGGAGACCTGAGGGGCACTGTTAAAGGTTGCTAGTTGGGGAGTTTGTGACAGAGGTGGTCATGGGGGGCGCCAACAAACATTGTCGCACAGGGCGCCACCAGTGCCCTCGCAGTAAATTTCCTAATCTTTTATGAAGAAATATAGTGATCTGGCATTTCAGAATTGAAATAGGCTTCTATCCAAAGTAGCGCTTTAGGCTGAGCTTTATCTGTAGGCCTGACCCTGTACCCAGCTCTGAATAAATAAATAAATATCCTTCCTAGTAGCACTCCACAGCCTCAGCTCCCAAATCCTCTCAGACTCACATCCAGCTAAGACCATTCTCATTTTCACCTAAACATGCATGTCCACTCAAAAGTTAAAATGTATGCACTCAATGTGCTACCACCCCAACAATGCACGCATTGCCCCCATATACAACCACTACCAAAATATGTTCTACCTTTCTGCTCCGCTTGTAAGTATATTTGTCAGCCATTCTGTGACCTGAGTGGCAGACAGCTGCCATTTTCTAGTTGACATGGTATGGAAAAATACATGGTACGGGAAATTCATGGTAAGGAGAAATTGGAATGTTTATATGTTTGTAATTGTATAAATTGTAAGTATGTGGGGTCGACAGATATAATCATGAATTGTTGTTTCATGCTATTAATTTTTTTTACATTTATTATGAATTGTGCGTATATTTCTATAAGAATGTATTTCTTGGAACGGAGAACGAGAGGGGCGGAGTGCAGCTCCCTGAGATGGGACTCCCGTGGGTATCGGACACACTGCGCTATCTCGGGATATGGATACGCAGAGATAAGGACACCTTTTATCAGCATAATATGGGGAGGATTCTCAGGGGTCTTCAGAGCAGTATTACCTTCTGGAACACACTCAAACTCTCACTGATGGGGAAGATCACCTTAATAAAAATGGTGGTTCTGCCTAGATGGCTCTTCACAATGCAGGGTTCCTTCTTTGAACTCCCGCATCAGATATTTAAAGAATTAGAAGTACTACTCATATCATTGTTATGGAATGGGAAACGCTGTCGGGTCAGCCTAGAGGTCATGAAACGCAAGTGGGGCAAGGAAGGTTTGGAAATTCCAGACTTAGCGCTCTTATTATTTTGCATCACAATTATAGCATGCCATTGCCTGGTTGGACACGGACCCCTCTTGGGAAAGGTCACTACTAGCAGACACATATGGAAACCGACAGGAGCGCTCTTTTGGCGGGCGGGGGGGGGGCATGGGAACAATGTCCCGCATTGGTTAGATTGCTAGCTGCAATATGGAACCGGGTGGTCAGGAGGCTTATTTGGGAACAGCCATAAGCCCCAGAGGCAGACGTCTGGCTTATGCCACCCTTCGCTCAAATTGAGCAGGTTAGGTCAACTGACAAATGGAAGGTAGGGGGCTGTCTAATGATGTCTGACCTCAACCCAGAACATAGTTTCATTACGTATCAGGAAGCGATATATACCTTTGAGTTGGGATCGGGCGATTTTTTGCAATATGCCAAATTAGCGGCAACGGCACGGCAATTATGGCCTACGTTCCCAGAGGCCCCGGGGCACTGCCATACCTTGGTCACTATGATTGCCATGGCTGGAGGGCGGAAACTTGTCACCCACCTATATAGAGCGCTAAGAGATGATAAAAAGTGTGGACCCATAAAAGTAGAGGAGAAATGGCAGCTGGTGTGTCCACAGGAGATTACGCCACAAGACTGGGAGAAGATCCATGAAAGCGTTCGCAAGGTGTCGGTATGTAATAGGTTCAGACAGATACAATACAGCATAGTCCATATGACCTACCTTTCTCCCAGGCGGCTGCACACTATTGATGGATCTAGAGAGCAAAAGTGCCCCAGATGTCAATATGTTCAGGTGGATTTTCCTCATATGGTATGGACTTGTCCAACGATTCAGACATACTGGACGGCAGTCCTAGAGGACATGAATAGAATAACAGGGTGGACGATTACCATAGATGTGCATACTTGTCTCCTTGGTTTAATTCCCCGTGACCCTAAATGCAAGACGAGCAGGCGATTCCTGGTTTTGGGGCTTATAACAGCTAGGCGGCTCATAGCGATCCACTGACTAACTCAACGAGGGCCGCTGCTAGCAAACTGGAAAACAGACTTGAGGGAGTGGGCACTAGCTGAGGAGGGGCATATGCGTAGCACTAGGAGAGATGATAAACTCCCTGAGGTGTTGTTGGCGTGGGGGATGATGATCCAGGAGATAGAGGGAAATGCCCCCAATTCCACACAGGCATCACCAGACGAGGAACATCGCACTGGGGTTGTGACCCACAGTCAGGAGGGGAGACAAGAGGACACCCAGAGCTGATTTTAAGATAAATGGACCTCGAGATGATTGGACCCGGTAAGGGGGGGGGGTGAGGGTTTTTGGGGATTGCCTAATTAAAGGTTTAATTAAAAAAAAAAGGAAAAAACTAAAAACTGTCGGATTGGAAAACATCTTCAAGGGAAAGTATATATCGAAATCATCCCTGAGTTTGCTATGGGAATGTTCATTCTGTCAACTGTTGTTTACGAGCTATGTAATCGTATCATGGATTATACCTTTGAAAACGCAATAAAGAAATAAAAATAAAAAGAATGTATTTCTTGGAAGTAAAGTATTTTGACTTTGACTAGTTGTCAATTAGGATCTAGCTGTGAAAGAGACCTCGATCCTCAAATCGTTCGAAACGTTTAAGCATGTGTGGCTCGATAGTGGGCGCCATTTAGAGGTTGATGGAGCAATAGCACTGCCGTAAATTGGCGATGCTCCTTGCCCGCCACATGTGGAGTTCCACCACTCTAGAGTTAGAGAAGTACTGAAGGTACACAAGCAGAACCTCAGCTAGCTCTGCTGGTGTAAAACTGTCACCTGGTGGCCAATCCACCACTGGGCCACCAGCTCACGGTGGGACATGCACTGCACTATTAAGAGTAGGGCAATGGTCCCTCGTTTTTCATACTTGGGTTTCCACGTCCTCGGTAGGGAAAATGCACAGTGGCCCCAGGAGGAAGGGAGAAAGCTCTCTTCACATTAGTGTTATTGTTATCGCGGGTTGGGCGTCGGCGTCTCAGCGAGCCTCGCAGCTGAGAACCGATTGCGGCGGCAGCAGGAGCACTGTTGTGCCGAGTGGAGCTCTACGGGGTGAGGAGTGTGAACGGCGTGAGCAAGTAGGTGAAACCCCTGCTGAGCGCCAGGTGTCTTAGCGGACTTAATGGAGATCCGGATAAGTTGATTTCTATCTGGCACAATATCTAATTAAAGCTGCACCAAGGAACCGTAAGTGCAACCGTAAGTGCAACAGAGTTCTGCAACACTGTTTCCTCTAAAACGCCTTCACAGTTCTCTAACCTGCCGAGACTGTATGAGACTCTCTTTGGTTATCTCCGGTGAGTTAATCGAGTTAAACAGATTGTAAGCAGTGATTGCAGCAGCGAGACTCGAGGCAAAAAAACAAAAAAACCTGCTGATATTTGTGGATACTTGAATAAGGTGCTTCAACTTGTTAAAAGTGCTAACTGGAGTATGTGAGATTGCAAGCGGTGTGCGCAAGGAGGTGGAGAACACCGCGCTGCTCTCCGGTGCCTTTAAACTGCTGCTACCACCACCAAACCCCTCAAGGGACTTGCGGTGCTCAGCCTAATTTTGCCGCGGGAGGCGGAGGCTTTCTGTTTGCCTTGGCTCCCGCAAACTCGCAGCGACTCGAGGTATCTTCTGCTTTGAGTGGAATCTGCTGGCTGCTGCTGTGGTCTTGGAGCAGCCTGTGCCGCTACGCGGGGATTAAGCCTGGTCCCTGGTCCCAGGTGCTGAGGAGCAGGAGAGGAGAGGAGCTGGGAGGAGCTGGGAGCCGGGAGCTGTATGTACAAGGTGAGGGGGTGCCGTTTCTCTATTCCCTAACTGCACTGCACCAATATTGGAGTTGGGTATTTGGTGAATTTGCTGGTTCGCTACAAATATAGAAACATTGAAATATTGAAAAGCAAGCAGTGGACTTGGACCCTGTGATTACAACGGGACTGCGAGGACCAGCAGCTCCGTAATTCTGTGCAGCTGTGTGCTTCTTCCCCCGCCCCACCTACTTCTACTTAATTGCCTACGCATACCACTTCGCGAGACGCGCGCGGGTGAAGCCCGGGCCAAGGGCAGGCCCGTTAGAGCCCGTTAGAGATCGGAGGAGGCCGGGCCGGGGCCCCCCTTTTAAAAACTATACTATACCTAGGAGGCTTCGTTGCAACGGTAGGTAGGAGAAAGAGTGATATATTCTGCCATAATCTATCGACAAAGATGCTTGCAAACGAAAAAAAGGGGAGGAAGGTTCTTGGTGCTGGATATGTGACAGGTACATTGGACCAATTTATTACGAGAGCGTCTAATGTACTTGAACAGGAGATTGCCATAACTGAAAGGCGTCTCTCGTTGGATCCAGTATTTAATAAGCGCTCCTCCTTGGGGCGCCTCCTGAGTGTTTTATCTCCCACAAAAGAGACTCGACTGGTCCGACTGGCCCGCACTACTCCGCCACAAACAATAAGTTGTGGTGACTTGGATGTGCTGGATATTGATGCTAATCCGGTGGGGTCACAGGCTAATTTGATTCCTGTTAATAAAGACATTGGATCAGATTTGTCTATAGGACCTGTGACTCGGGCAAAGGATATTTCAAAGACTAAACTGATAGCCCCAGTAAAGTCGTCTGGAGCAATCCTGAAGAGGAAATGTGAAGGTATTCATCGAAAGGGGAAAATGGAAAGGTGTACAAATCTGATAAGAGTAATAATGGGGCTATACTGGATTCTTCTGCCAATGAAGTAGCTCAGCATAATAATGTGGCTGCAGGTACATCAAAGGTGGGCGATGCTGACATGAGAACTTCCCAAACAGAGGACTTTAATTGGCAGAGGATCGAGGGTCTCATCACTTTGTCCATGCAGCCACTACTAGAACGACTAACATGCATTGAAAATAAGCTGGAAATTGAAAATTGTAGGAACATTGTTGTCAAATGTGGATATTACTAGGAATACTATAGTAAATTTTGATAGGCCAAACGTTCCACTGAAGGAGGGATTTGGAGATGGTGGGGGGTCTGAAGGACCTATCTCTACTCAGAAATCTCAAGTAATGACCCCAAGTGTTGTAAGGAAAGTAGGGGTAAATTCGGACAATTCATCTGCACTAGAGCCGATAATCGTGGGGACACGGGAGAGGGACTGTGAGGAGAGGCCCCTGGGAGTTTTAAGGACTCAAAGAAAGCCAATATCTGGACAGCAAATCCCAGGCAGGATGGTGGCCAAACCCATTCGGTCCCATTTGGACCTCCCGCCAGATTTTGCGCCGTATGTGGTAATACTGACGGGGGTGCCAGAATTGGATCAGGGGAAGTCCGAAACACACAAACAACTTAAATGTAAAATAATTCACTGGCTAAATTCTAATAGACCCCTTCCGGGTGAAGTCTATAGCCAGATACTGTACGTGAGGAGAGTCAACTGGGTAGGGAACCAACCTAAAAATGAAGTTGGTGATTGAGTCATTGTAAATTTTAGGGACCCGAGAGCTGTAAGACATATATGTGCATGGCCGATGAGACCCATTGACGTAACCATCAGGGCCTACAATTTAAATCATTTTTATTGCCCTTTTTATCAATCGTCCAACTGTAACCAACAAGAAGATAATAGGGCTGGATACAACGGCTTACAATTTATGGTGCCACTCAGTAATAGATTTAGTGGTCTAGATCTGGTAGACTGACTGACTCCCATGTCCATTAATAAGTATGTTAGGTTTAACAAACAACTAGTGGGGCTAAGGGAGGAGGGCTGCCTCTCTAAATTGCCCCATGTATTGAAGAGGGGCTGGCCTTGGATGGCTGGATAGCCAGGAATGATTCAGGGGATACTGCTAGGGTGAGTGGGTATGGCAATCAGGGGATGGGTGCAGATATTGGACCTCCTTATTTAACAACTCAGGCGGTTGCTAGAGGCACAGTATCCCCAGTGGATGTGGGTAGGTTGACTGCCCATGAGGGAGAAGGGATGGGTCAAACTGCTACTTTAAATATTGCTGAAGAACCCACTGCTGTAGGGGACAATTTTGACCCAGAGCAACCTCAAATTGGGGTGGGTGGGACAAAGGAAACAATAAATATCCTGTCGTGGAATGTGGCTGGGATTAAAAACAAATTGTTGTGCCCAGATTGGGGAGCTTTTGTGGAGGGAAGCGATGTTTGCCTATTCCAGGAAACTTGGGCTTTGGCTGATATATCTTGGAGAGGGTATTCTACATTTAGTGTACCAGCAACCACGAAGGGTAAGGGCAGACCATCAGGGGGACTTAGCATCTGGGTTGGTACACATCTGGGGGCCCAGGCAGTCCAGATCCCCACTGGGCCATTAGATGTACAGTGTGTCTTGCTTACTTTTTCAGAAAATAGACAAACTGCTTTTATAAATATCTATTCACGACCAACTGTGTGCGGGAGGGAATCTGGAACGATTGACCAACTTAGGCAGTTTATTCTAACCTTGAATCCATCAATTATTCTAATTGTGGGCTGTGATTTTAACTGCCAGTATGAGCCACTTACTGATACAACCCAAGATGGTCTAGATGATGAGGACCGGCACTGGCATATTCCGGAAATGCAGATTCCGGTAGTTAGAGCTTGGACTCCCCTGGTGTTGCAAATTAACTCTTTTACTCTTTTGTCCTCTTTCAGAGCCTGTAACGAGAGGACAAAGTCAGATAGACCGGGGCGTATGACTTTTAATAGGAAAGGCCACAATTCCATCCTGGATTATCTCTTGGTCGAATTTAGATCTTGGGGAACGGTTCAGGCTTTCATAATATATGATAGGAAAGATAGTGATCATAATCCTCTGGTTATGATGTTACAACCAGAGAGCCTGGGTATGTCAAATCTAATCCCAGATTAAAACTTAATTGGACCTCTGCTCCTATTAACTAATAACAGGCGGAGAGTCAAGTGGCCATAAATATTAGGCTCCCCGAATAAACTTGCGGATGTGGATCGAAGGTTTCTGCCTTCCCTGAGTGATATGGGTGAGGTGCAGGATAAAGCTAAGCACACAGGGATTGGCGATGAGCCCTTGAAAATACACCAAGGGCTCATTCAAAATCTCTCTGATGTGTTTTACCCGGAAGGAAGGTCAAAGACAAACCCAGTTGGAGCCCATCGCTGGTTCAATGCTCATTGCAGGGAAGCCAAAAAGGACTTGGTCCTTGCGGTCAAGTCAAAGGATAAAACTAAGATTAAGTACTGCCGGTGCTATTCAGAAGGGAAAGAAAGAGTGGGAGGTGGATAACTGTGAAGATCTTAGAGTTGCACTACAGTCCAAAGATTTTAAATCCTTTTGGACAATTGTTAGTTGTGGGAGCAGGGTAGGTAGATTGGCCAATGAACCAAATATAGCTGCATCAGTCTGGGAATTGCATTTTGAGGCCCTGTATTCCTCACCGAGTAATGATGAATTTGAAACCACTCTCCCATGCCTCCACCATGAGTATCGACTGGAGGGGGCCTGGGAGATTACATTGGTGGAGGTAGAGGATGCCATTTTGAAATTAGCTCCAAAAAAGGTCCCTGGACTAGATAAGATACTGGGAGATCTATTCCGTTCTGAACCGAAAATATGGGCTCCTTATTTGCGTGTTCTTTTTAATGCCATACTGAATGGTATGGATCCCCCGGAAACATGGCGGGGAGCTGAAATAGTTCCTATCTTTAAAAAAGGTTGCCCCCTTAAACCATCTAATTATAGGCCAATTAGCCTCATAGACGTGACGCAAAAATTGATCGGCAGAATCATTCAGTGTAGAATACAGAGTTGGATGGAGGATGGTGAGATTTTATCTCCGTTCCAGGCCGGTTTTAGACAGGGCATATCCACGGTGGATCAGTTATTTAGACTGCAGGTCCTATATTGGAAAACTGTAAAGGTAGAGGGTGGCAGCCTCTACATGATCTTTGTTGACCTGCAGTCAGCATTTGACTTGGTGCCTAGAAACAAACTGTGGAGGGTACTACAAGAATTGGGTTTACCACGCTATCTTCTTAATGTTTTAATGAGACTCCATAGTGGCACTTACGCCCATGTAAGGTGTGGGAAGAATGGGGAATTATCAGGCCGCTTCCCGGTCAATCAAGGGGTGAGCCAGGGCTGTGTCCTGGCTCCCACCCTTTTTAGCCTTTATATAAATAGACTGGTTGATCACCTTCTGGGAGCAATGAATATAGATGCCCGAGGCTAGCCACTGGTCGGGTGCCCGCTTTGATGTTCGCGGATGACACTTTGTTGTTGTCCAAGACATCAACGGGCATCCAACGCATTTTTGATGGTTTTGCCGATTTTTGTGTTTCTAGGGGACTAGAGATAAATCTAGATAAAACCAAGTTCATGATCTTCAGCCCGCCGAAGCAGACACGCCCGAATCCCGTCCTAGGTGGAACCCCGCTGGAGAGAGTGAAGACCTTTGAATATCTGGGTATCCCCTGGGGAGAACACTTAGAATGGGATTCACAGTTGGCCAAGGCTGCACTCAAGCTAACAAAGGTGGTGGGGGGGATCCATAAGCTACATAGAGAGTCCGAATTTAAGCCTGCGGCTCCAGTAATTGAAATTTATAATATCCAGGCCAGATCGGCAGCCCTATATAGGGCCGAACTTTGGGGGCCATTTCCAGCTCTTCAGCTAAGCACACTGAATGGTGTGATTTCCAACCTCATACATGAGGGAAATGAATAACATCTCCAAAAATGCAACATGCTATTGGCTCGAAGGTCAGGACTGTCTGGAGTTTGTCAAACCTGGCATAGCTGACTTGGTGGGGTGTCACATAATTTATTGTTAAAAAGTTTTTATAATTGCTAAGTTTGGCTCTGTTCTCAATATCTATCAGATATACAATCTCCTCTTCATCAGGTTCTTAGGCTGGTATTAATGTATAGTAAGTTTACCAGATAGGCCATGTCATCAGGGGCACCCTATTCAGGGCCATCTATTCCTTTTCCAAAGCATTGTAATTTGGGATCTATCTATCTAGCCAGAATAGAGAAATAATTCTTTACATTTTAAGGATTGTATATTGTATTAATCTTTGCATTCAAGACAACCGAGGAACGTTTTTCAGAGCGTACATTGCCAGGATGAATATATTTATTTCACAAAACAGAAAGCGACTGACACAATAAGTTTCTGAAAGTAAACTGGTCTTATCGGCATCCTGTTTGCCTTCTGCTCTTCATTTTGATCTACCTGCCATGGGTCGTAAGGGGAGTGCCATGGGTCGCAAAGGGAGTGCCATTGGTAGCAAGGTGTTGCAGGTGCGATCCCTGGCGACTTCTAAATGATAGTCCATGGCTGCATCCTTCCTCTTCGTACTTTTCATTGGCTCCTGCCTCTGCTGCAGTGCCTCACTAGGAGCCCCTGCCTCGCAGCTAGCACTGAATACTAGAGAAGAGCACAAGCCACCAACCTCTGGAGGGCCTAGGATGACTAGGTGTCCTGGATTCGCCAGGACAGTCCAGGTTTTTCTCCAGCTGTCCCATTAGATTTAAACAATTTTAGGACATGTCCTAGTTTTCAGAGAGGGTCTACTAAAGACATAGGGAGGCACGTTTTTATGTGTTTCATGGGCAGTATGGCAGGTCGCTGGCCTGAGAGCTGTTGACTGGCATGGAGAATGGAGGGCCCCCTCCATGTACTTTGCAGGGGGGCCCCCTCACGTTTCGTTACACCACTGCTGTGTAGAAAAGTCTAGTAATTAGCCTACATCAGCACGCTCACACTCATGCACACAGACAGTCTATTCTCTTGCGCACAGACACACAAATACACACACCAGCTGCATTCGAGCAGAAGGGTAGTAAGGGTGTCTGGGCCCTAATGGATGAATGAAAAACGGACCCCATTCCGGCTGTTCAGTAGTAAAAGACAGCTGCACTTATGTGTCCTGATTCCAGTGCACCTTCTGTGCTATTGATAGCTACGTCTGCATTTCCAAGACTTGTTTCTTAGCAGTAGGCCTACTGTTCTCAAGCAGCAGCAGGCAGGCCAGGGGCACTGGCGGAATCAATGAGCCTGCTTGTTGGGTCGCTGTAACATGTTAGAAAGGAAGTCCCAGGAGGTCAGTTCAAGCACTTACCTGCCTGCCCTTGGTTATGTAGGAAGATCAAAGCAGGGTTGGGTGTCCTTAGACGCACTCAGAATGAAGGGAGAGTGTGTCCACTACACCCTGCACAACAAAGCAAGGCTTCCATCTTGAATTAGAAATGAAAGCTTCTTGTGATGTGGCTGAGCCAAAAAAAGAGACCCAATCAGGCACAAAAAGCTTGTGTTGTCCCTGGTAGATTGTGTCAGGTCACTAGGCCACTCTTTCACAGGAACCCACTAGGCTCAGCACCAATTTCACATACCCTGGGCTTCGTCGGGGAACAGTCCTGACTGACTTCCAGTCTGATGAGCAGACCCCACCCATCATCGTCAATTACTCAACATACATTAATACTAAGGGGGTGATTCACCTGACAAACCACTAGAAGATACATGAATCATATACAGAAATTAAAGCAACAACAATCAATCAGGTGAACATACTTAATTAAAAAAACAAGTAAATAGACAGTCGCAAGTACTGGTTGGTGAGTAATGTCTTCACTTTATGATATTAATTTTTTCTTCTTCTTTTTTTCCCCACAATAATGCAGCCAAGACGTTTCACCGTAAATAAGGCTTCATCAGGGCATAAAGTTTTAAACGCTCTCATTGGGCGAAGTTTCTCTTCTGTATGTAGTCAGAATGTGATCAACTCTTTTATGAATACTAAAGGTGACTCCACATTCTTCCAACAATACCAAAATGGTGCGGAAATAGGTCACGTTGTGTCTTTCCTGTGTCGTCACATCCCCATACAGCTCAACAAATATAAGTCACTTTCGAGTCCAAATGCACTGTAGTCAGAATAGTCTTCCATTCATTGCTGGTCGGGACTGAGCACGTCAATTTTGGCATCTATTTACTCGTTTTTAGGTCTCGCCTACACAGTGCGCATGCACTGCATAGGAGACCTTTAGCCATCGTGCAGCTCTTTTTACAAAGCACATACTTGTGCTTGTGGCAGCATACGCCTTGCTGGAGTGCCCAGCGGCACGCCACAAGCATGAGTATGTGCTTTGAAAAGGAGCAGACTCCCGCGTCCCCACTTATCAGGATTAGTGAATGCGCTTCTCAATATCCTTTAACAATTCCGCATTGCTTGCAAATTTTAGCCTTATATTCACATTGTTTTAAAATATCGCCATTAGTCAATGTGCTTTTTATATCCACTTTGCTTTCAAAGCCTTAGCACGGCTTTTTTTTTTCAAAATGTGTTAGCTATTCACTAACTCTGTGGTTCGTGCACTATGTCACTTAAAACATATTTGACAGATATGAAAACTGGAATACCAGAGCAAATGCTTCGTGCACAATCACACACTTTTTGGCTAGCGGGGAAGCCGGGATCCCTGAATTCAGTATGCGTAACTCGTTAACAAGCAACTTATCTGAAGGGTCGACACTATATTGAGCTTACATTATTTCCGTATCTCTCTCTCAAACACACGCGCACGCACACACGTACACACATGCACAGTCTCTCCAACTCTCTCCTTTCATCCTCAACCAGTTGTATATATTCATTTTATTATCTCAGATTTCTAATGCTATGTTACTAATTTTGTATTGCTCTTTTGCACCCAAAGGGCTTCTTGCGGGTAACAAGATAGATGCATAATGGGCTGGGAGAAGGCATGGAGAGCGCCAAACGTGCAGTAACATGTCAGCAGGATCAAGGATGTTTAGGACGCTTGAATATAACAATAGATTACACTACACTTATAAATAAAATCACATGTGACACTTGGTTTGTTTTCAAATACATTTAACCTGTGCTATAAACTAAACACATACTAAGTTAAAGGGAGTCTCCAGTGATAAAAGGCACATCATAAAACGTGTGATTGGGACTGTCTCTCGCGAGGTTGTTTGGCTGTCTCCATTTCCTTGTAAACTTCACTTTTTACCATTGCCACCATTCAGTCTGCTAAAAAAACATACCAAGAATGCGCCATTTTCTGTTCTGATGGCAGGCCATTAAACATCTGTTTTGTGATGGGATCAGCAGCAGACAGGACACTTGTTGTGCTCTGTGTTATTGTCATACTCCAGACTGAATCATTGTCAGAAGAACTTCTACCACCAGTAAAATGTATTGTCCTCAATAGGCAAGGGGAATGTTTAATTTTAACGGAGTCCAAGCTGTTGCTGGAGTTTTTATTTACATGCAATTAGGGTATTTAGCTTTCCCTGTGGGATAATGCACACAAAGCTAACAAGCATTGGCATAGCCAATAGGTCTTGCCTTTGCGACCTTCTAAGGGTTTAGCCATGCAACAGTTGATGTTGTTGCACCAAGGATATTGTGCTGCATAACTAAATACTTATAAGGTCCCAAAAGCAAGACCTATTGGCTATGCCAATGCTTGTTTGATTTTACAATGTTCACTAATTGATTGTGGTTGCCTCTCTTTCTGTATATAATTCATGTTTATGTTTTGGTCAATGAGCAAGTGATCATTGAGGTGGGCAACGTGTTTGTGCAGTATAATATATGTGGCAGTCTCAGGTAGTGCAGCTGTTCAATCCTGGCTGCTTTCCCGTTGTACACTAGAAGATACATCCCTGCTTCCTACAGCCCCCAGGAGGAAGTACATTGGGATCTGGATAGTGGTAGTTTGAACCAACTCATCAACAGCTTTTAGGCCGGCTCCTTTCCGGGACCAAAGTTTCTTTTAAAAGTAAGTCCTCACTGATTAGGAGGCGGGAGGAGTATCGAGTAAGTTTTGGGGCAGTCTGTGGAATAAAACAATTTACCATTATGCTGTAGCTTTTAGGCCCACCCTGGTGATCCTGATCCCCGCGTTCTTTAGACCGATGTGTCCTCTCCCTAGTGCACCTCTGTCCCTTTCTCCGAGGGAGTTGAGTGGCCATTGTATATGGAGGACCTGACCTACTGCATATTATTAGGGAGCCAGCTACATAGCAGTACAAGAAGCCAGCACGAGAAAACTGACCAAACCCTGACATGATCTGGGGACCTGCACATCATATTAGATGCTAATAAAGATGTACTTGATTAAAATTATCGTGGTCTGTTTTTAGCTGAATTGCTTTTTGCTGCTGTTATACCCCAATTTTTGGTAACTCTGATTTACACGCAGCCGCATATCTGTTGCTCTGAGCTGAGCGGATCCTCATATTTAAATCGGATTTAAGTCAACAATGAGTTGGATGCATGTCAAATTTATCGAAATAATTATTTTGGCTCCTTCTCATCCCATGGAAATTGAATTACACATGTGATCAGACTTCACAGACAGGCTAACTTTAGCCGGCTTAAATGGATCAGGCAAACCTGTCTGGGCACATCCTGTGTTGCTATATATAAGTAGATCCACAGAGATCAGCGGCCTTTGGTTGCCGCAGCAGGTGCTGGCTGGTTAGCCGTTGCCCCGGTCCATTTTGTGGATTTCTCCAACTTAAATTAATCCCAGTGCCGTATGTCCTTGGGTTTGGTAGTCAATTAGGGTATTAGGTGTGAGATGTGTGATCTCTCATATTAGTGTGGAGTTTATACAAAATATAAGGACATTACTTAGAAAGAAATTTTGCATGCCCTGAGGGGAATAGACTCGTGTTCTGGAATCAATATGGGTTTACTTATGAGCCTGCAGGGAAACTATGGAAAGACAATACCATGCAGACCTGTCGCTTCATAAACAATGTCAACAAATTATTTTTTTATTGTGTAAAAATAAAACAAATACAGCAAAGAATTTATAAAATGTAATGGGAGCTTTGTGAAAAGAAGATCTGTTTATGGAGTTCTGGCAAGTGGCGCAAGCACCTGCTGGTATTGTAAGAAAACTTGATAGCCGGCTTTTTGAACTGGCAGCCGCATCTACAGCAGTGGTCCATGCAGGTAAGCATGGTGGGGTGGGGCGGGACCGGAAAGTGGGGGGATGTCGACAGACGATGGAATAGAAGTTATTTATTTATTTATTTATCCCTATTCCGTTGTGTCTTGACTTACCCCCCTCCGCCCCGTCCCACCGCCCAAACACGCTTACCTGCATGGACCGCCACTGGTCATGTAGTTTAAGGTTAGTGTGGAGAGGCAGCTAGTCACACCCACAATAAACTGATGCACCACGCTAGGTCTCATATTTTAAGTCTTAGTGTCAACAGCTCTTTCCTCACCACTCTCAGCTCCTCATCATAATTCCATGTTTATTTTTTTCAGATTTGCAGATGATGTTCTTCTGTGCCTGTTTATGCTGGTGCTTGTGCAGCTTGTACAGTCAGCATAAACATAGTGAATTAAAGAGTCACTTCAATTACGGCAAACCATGTACATTGTTTCCTGACATTTCCAAAAACATTAGTTGCATAGATAGGCGACAATACAGGCCCATTGAATCAATCTGTACTCTGAATGAAAATGTGAAGTGACAAACATATGCTACATTTATGCTAAGCTATCACTCATAAATGCTGCCTGAAAGCATTGAGTATTATAACCTATGACTGCATTGCAACTATGTGACACAGAACCTGGCCACAGACTAATAACACCTACAACTGAATTCAAGTACGCAAGCATCATTGAACATTCTGAATGGTGTGAAAATTGACAGTACCAATTGGTTCTATATCTTGCGCTCTCAAACAACTTTTATGCATTCCTCTCCTTCCACACGAAAGGACAGATTTATCAATCCTTTGCGTTATCCGTGTGATAATGCATAGACTTTGGTAATATTTACAAAGCCACGCAAGGGGAGATTTGCCCCTCATTGCGTGACTTTGTAAAGAGATGTAACATGAAGGCTTGCGCTGCTCTGCGCTACATTACATTTCAAGCTTGAAGGCGTTCCATGGGTGAAGCATGTGAGTTCCCTTGTTCCATCCATGAATTTTGGCGCATTTCCATATTAACTAAAGCTAGAAAACCCGGGAATGCCTCAAAAAAACGAATCCTTCCCCAGTGAGGTGTAACGAGGAGAAATAGCTTTATTTCTCCTCGTTACTTCCTCTTTCTATGCATGATGTATCCCACATCACACATAGAAAGAGGAAAATGCCTCTAAGGATTGTTTTGTGCAGGAAAGAGTCCATTCCTGAACAAAAACAATCCAGCCCGTAACACAGGCAACCTTGAACTATGACGCAAGGGTGCCGGCGTTGGCAAAAGTCAGCACCCTGCGCAGCGTTAGGAGAGAGCAGAAATGCTCCATATATTTGTAAATATGGAGTATTTCTGCTCTCTCCCTTTCATGCAATGCAGCACAGCGCAGCAACTTTGCTTGCTGCACTCCATTGCGTGAAAGATTAGTAAACATGCCCGTAAAGGACACATTTACCATTATTTCATTAATGTGGCACAGCAAGGGAACTTGTTGCGTTGCATGAAAGGGGGAGAGCAGAAGGCTCCATAGAAAATTGGCATGTCTCTAGCTCAGTGGCATAGCAACCATGCCAAGGACCCTTTTGCAATCAAGGACAATGTCCTGTTCTAACCCCTCTTTGGTTAGTTAAAGAGAGCAATATTTGAAGAGCATTGGGCATCGCTGGGCCTTGGTGCAACTGCACCTGCCACACCGTTTATAGTTGGTCCTGATAATGTTCAACACTCCGTCCATCATTTCCTTTGGTTTTTGCTTTGTTCGCCATAAGTTGGCAGGGTATGCTCAGATGTGAGTCCCTTGCTCACTTTGCCACTGGATTCAAGCAAGCCTGGCTGAAGACGGCTGAAATGCCAGAAACCGGTCCTAGGAAGCTTGTTTCCGGTCCAGGGAAGACATAGCTTGGCAGCTCGGGCTGGACTGTTCCCATGAGGCACAGGGTCAGACTGATTTGCATATGCCCATGTCTGAACTGGGGTGGCAGAGTGGGCTAAAGAACGGTGATGGATTAAACACAGATCAGTTGACTGGGGGTGAGTGCTTGCAATGTTCAACACTCCGTCCATCATTTCCTTTGGTTTTTGCTTTCTTCACCATTAGTTGGCAGGGTATGCTCAGACGTGAGTCCCCTGCTCACTTTGCCACTGGATTCAAGCAAGCCTGACTGAAGACGGCTGTAATGCCAGAGACCGGTCCTAGGAAGCTTGTTTCCGGTCCAGGGAAGACATAGCTTGGCATTTCGGGCTGGACTGTTCCCATGAGGCACAGGGTCAGACTGATTTGCATATGGCCATGTCTGAACTGGGGTGGCAGAGTGGGCAAAAGAACGGTGATGGATTAAACCCAGATCAGTTGACTGAGGGTGAGTGCTTGCAATGTTCAACACTCCGTCCATCATTTCCTTTGGTTTTTGCTTTGTTCGCCATAAGTTGGCAGGG
Source organism: Triturus cristatus (assembly GCF_964204655.1). Lineage (NCBI taxonomy): Eukaryota > Metazoa > Chordata > Amphibia > Caudata > Salamandridae > Triturus > Triturus cristatus. The sequence goes on along the minus strand of NC_140581.1, from coordinate 1,059,460,231 downwards.
TATGCTCAGACGTGAGTCCCTTGCTCACTTTGCCACTGGATTCAAGCAAGCCTGGCTGAAAACGGCTGTAATGCCAGAAACCGGTCCTAGGAAGCTTGTTTCCGGTCCAGTGAAGACATAGCTTGGCCGTTCGGGCCGGACTGTTCCCATGAGGTACAGGGTCAGACTGATTTGCATATGGCCATGTCTGAACTGGGGTGGCAGAGTCGGCTAAAGAACGGTGATGGATTAAACCCAGATCTGTTGACTGGGGGTGAGTGCTTGCAATGTTCAACACTCTGTCCATCATTTCCTTTGGTTTTTGATAATAGATGGCATTATCAAAATCATTTTCCATATCTCATTCCCTCATAAGTCTAGCAGCTGGAACGTTTCAAACCTCTTACTGTTAGTAATAGTGAAGTTCCCAGAAGGCTCAGCTATAAGCCGGGTCACTGGAATAAGGCGATTATGTATGCAAAGAATTTGCCACATAAATATAGATTTAATGCTCATGCCATGTATTCCACCATCTGCTGCCATGTGAGGAAATTTGATTAAGGCTCCATCTTGCGTATTGACACCATTTTGTTGTTGCCCTCACTCAGGCACCGACGACCTTCCTAGCGTTTCCTCGTGCTCTGAACTATAACATGTTAAATGACCTTTTTTCTGTCTCTCTGAGCAAAGTACATTCTGGGACCCGGCTCGAAGCAACTAATTCCTGTGATAACCATCTATTGACCCTTGGTGATCCTTCTCTGCCTCTCCAATTGTTTTACGAATCACCACCTGCAACACGCAAACACGTCCTGTTGTAAATTAATTTAACTTAGGAATGCTCATGCCACCTGGCCTATAGGGTTAGGTAGAGAACACGACCCTAGGGAAAGAATTTCTATTACCTATTATCCTGTATCTTGTACAAAGAATGTTTGCTAGTGGATGATTTGTTTGTTTTTATTGCACATTGAGGGGGTTGTTGCTTTAGGGGATTCAAGCGCTATAAAAGACTGTGAGCCACGGATTGAAGTGGCAGTCTCCTGAGAACCTACCACTGACTTCTAGGACAACTGTACCTAGCTGCAGCTAATAAATTGAAGTTCCTATGCCAACAGAGTGTTCCGTGTCTCTGTACATTTAGAAGGCGAACTCAGAAGATTTCAGGCGTACCCTGCGTCGCCAAGCCTAATTCAGCCTGGTTCTTCAAATTGTGCCCTCTGTGAGGCGGCTTCAGAGGTCGTGGGTCCAGCCCGAGGATCGTGAGGAGCCCCGCAAGGAAATTCCGGAGGACGCGCACCACATGATCGACCCTTGCATGTCGTAAGTGGACCGAAGGTTTTTACAGTGTGGCTTCTCCTTTCCAACGGCTGCGAAGACCTGCTGCCCTGACTGCCGCCACGCTTTGGCTCCCTTGGTGATTGGTTTTGCGAGACATTAGACGGACCTCTGTGGGCGTAAGAAAACATCTGGTTAAGTTAAGTATAGTGGTCACTCCTTTGTCTTTGTTTTGTCTTTGTTCGACTTTTGCAAAAGCCGAAACCGAGGGGTGAGTGCAGTTTTTATACTATAAAGTGACTAATTAACCCCCTTGAATTTTGTGAGGAAACTAGTGTGATAGCGATGCCTGGTTTCAGTAAGTTTGGAAGATGGTTTTGTTGTTGTTGCGATAGGGATTCCCGACTGGAGGACTCTTGTCCAATTCCTCCGGCCGGGACTCCCACTTATGAAGTATATTCTAAACATGGTATTGACCCCATAGCCTTTAATGAGGCGTGGGTTCGCTATACTAGGAAAGATGGTGTTTTACGGTGGCCGCAGAATGGCAGTTTTGAGCTCAATATCTTAGATAATTTGGAGGACACTTTGTTTAAACGAAAAGCCCGGCCAGCTATGTTTGACTCTTTTCGCTTATGGCGTAAGGAGGCCAAACAGAAAGAAATAAAACAAGCTAAAAGAGATAGGAGGGATATGTCTATTTTACAAGCTGCCCAACAGTTTAAATGTAATGAGACCGATCATGCGATTGAGGTTTTAGATAGGCAACATCGTATGGCGGTAGATAAATGTTATCCAGTGTTGCCAACTTCCCCTACAGAGAAGAATGTGGACCCTGAGAAGGATCCTTTAATGTCCCATCTGTTGAGATTACCTCCGCCCTATGCGCAGGGGGCTAATGTACCTTTGCACTACCGCCTGCCCCGGGAGCGAATGCACCTTTATTATTAGCACCTGTCCCACCTGTTCCACCTGTTGTTCCACCTGTCGCTCATCAATCGGTTCCTACACCCCCATCACAGCCTCTTCCGGTATTACCGAGCTCTCCCTTATCTTGGTCTCCCTTTGTACCTAGTACTCCCTCTTCTGCCCCGCCTAATATTATGTCTCCTGTCCTAATGACGAATTCTCCCTCCGTTCGGAGGTGAATGGTTGATACCGTTTCTGGCCTTCTCTTCCCTCTCTTTGGGACACTTCAAATGACTACTGTTCCTCCTCGTAGACAAACTCGTAGTCAGCTCCCAGGTCCAGATGAACGGGAAGTGTTAGATCTTCTTGCCCGAAGGTGGATCACGAATGGCCCCCAGTATAGTGTGCAAGACATTATGGTCACCTTTCAGCAGTGGGAGGCACCAACGCAGAGATATGTTTTTGATACTATGTGTAACATTTTAGGTCAAGAGTGGGAGGATATGGGATTGGGACCAGCCCCTCAGGGCCTGCTAGATGTTCAGGCCGAGTTTGATAAAGGGCTGATTGTGGGCGTGGAGGTTGAGGACGCGGTAAGGACGCTTGTCACATTTAGAATGATGTTTGCTTGCCGGTCTTTGCCAGAACCCGATTCCTCTGTTAGACGAAAATTAAAACACTATCCTATGAGAGAGGTTCCCCCAGTGTGAAGAGAGGAGGTTGCAGCTCAGAGTGGTAATCCTCTTATACCTGCTCACTTTCAACGTGTGTGGGTGCACGTTCCTTGGAAACGATCTGAGGTATTGGCCCTTAAACAGTCCTTACCGGACCCCCGTAAAAATCCTGCTGGGTACTACAAAGAGTTGTCCCAAACTGTCAATGCATGTATTATGAATTTGGCCGATATAGACATGCTAATGGGTAATGTGGTCCCACAACCATTATGGGCTAGGATTCGGAAGGAGGACCCTCCCGGGGAATTGGGGGGTGATTGGGCTGCCATACTTGCCGCGGACAGACTACAAGTGGGTGGATCATTGCCTTACTGAAAACTATGATGCCCCCTCTGCGAGTTAATTGGGATAAGTTAGCAGCTTGTAAGCAGAAAGCGGATGAAAACGTCTCTGATTTCTTCACTCGTTTTGAGGAGACGTTTATCGATCATAGTGGTCAGGATATGAGCACGGAAGGTGGCCAACGACTGTTTGTAGATAAATTTGTGTCTAACTTGGTCCCGGGAATATCTAATAAATTGAAGAATTCCGAAAGTGCGTGGGCGGTCTCCTCTTCTGCCCAGATATTGGCTACTGCTCAGTATTATGAAAATAGGGATAAAGAGGAAAGAGAGAAACTTGATAAAAAGACTAAAGAGCTGAAAACAAAGGTTCTTTTGCAACAAGCTTATCCTCCTCGCCATGCCCAACGTGAATTTCAGCCGCCTCCACAACTTCAGAGAGATTGCAGAGGCCTGGGTCTTTTGTTCCCCGACCCCCACTGGGCACGAATCAATGCGCTTACTGTAAAGAAGAAGGCCATTTAAAGTATAATTGCCCGGTTTTGTTACAGCGTACGAGCGGCATTCCCGGGTCACGAGGCCGGGGTGGTTATCAGTCAGCACCCAGAGGTAGAAGACGAGGTACGCCGCCTATTAACCAACGTTCCATACCCCCTGGAAACTCCACTAATTATTTTGATCAGCAAAATGTTCAGTCTACCAACTATTACAATGATGATTATTATACCGAGGTTGAGAGCCAGAATTCCCAATCTAGCTAGGACAGCCATGGACGAAGTGAGGGAGTAGTATCAGTTCCAGTGGACCAAAGCGGGCCTTATGTTGATGTTGTAGCACTAGGTGTTACAGAGCCATTCCTATTAGACACCGGTGCGACAAAGAGCTCTATGATTCACTCTAAACTCCCTGGGGCACCTTTGTCTGGCTGTACGAATGTTTCTATAGGGTTTTCTGGCGCCCCAGTTCAAAACCCAGTTTCACGCCCTTTGCCCATTTCAATAGGCCCTTAAAACTTGGAGGCCCCGCTCCTTTTAACAACTGGTTGTGGTGAAAATTTGTTGGGTTTGGATTAATTGAAGAGATTGTATGCAACATTACACTGTTCCCCTTCTGGTGTACGTCTTACCTTAGGTAAGAAATTGACCTCACCGATGTACTTGTCTAAAGAACAGCTTCCCCCTGAATTACACTCTCTTCCCGTCACCCTCTGGGCCACTGGCCCCAATGATGTGGGTCTCCTGCGGATTCCGCCCTACATTGTTACCCTCAAGCCTAATGTTAAATTTCCTCGCATTCCACAGTATAGAATTTCCAGTGACGGCGGAAAGGCTCTTTTGACTATAGTTCATGATTTGTTACAAAATGGTGTGGTTGAAGAGACTAGGGGAAATGTATGCAATAGCCCTGTTCTGCCTGTTTTTTTAAACGAACCGACCCCTCTCAGCCACCTGTCTATCGTTTTGTGATCGATCTCAGAGAGGTCAACAAGATTGTAGTACCTCTGAGCCTTCACCAGGCGAGGTCGCCCCCACTCCGCTGCTCCTGCCCGCTGCCTGTCTGAGCCCTGCTCTGCTGCCTCGTTGCTGCCTTGCCTCGTTGCTGCCTGTGTTTCTTTGCCCCCTCCTGCTGCCTCGTTTGCCTTCGTCGTTTTCCTTTTCCTTTCCCCTCTGCCACTAGACTTGCTTTTTTTCCCTTCTATTTGTCCTGCTGCCCTCTGTGTACCCCTTTCCCCCCCTCTGCTGCCCTCCCCCTTCCTTGTGTCTCCTCCCGTCCGCCGGACGACCCAGCCGCCGCTGAGCCGCCCTCAGACCCCCTTCCCGCCACAGACCTCCGCCGACTCCGCCCCCCTCCTGACCATTGGCCACCCCGCTCCCGCCACCCAGCTGACCCGCCCTCCCGGCTCCTCACTTAAGGGGTCCGAGTGCAGGGACAGGGAGCGACCGCTGAGCCTTCACCAGGCGAGGTCGCCCCCACTCCGCTGCTCCTGCCCGCTGCCTGCCTGAGCCCTGCTCTGCTGCCTCGTTGCTGCCTTGCCTCGTTGCTGCCTGTGTTTCTTTGCCCCCTCCTGCTGCCTCGTTTGCCTTCGTCGTTTTCCTTTTCCTTTCCCCTCTGCCACTAGACTTGCTTTTTTTCCCTTCTATTTGTCCTGCTGCCCTCTGTGTACCCCTTTCCGCCCCTCTGCTGCCCTCCCCCTTCCTTGTGTCTCCTCCCGTCCGCCGGACGACCCAGCTGCCGCTGAGCCGCCCTCAGACCCCCTTCCCGCCACTGACCTCCGCCAACTCCGCCCCCTCCTGACCATTGGCCGCCCCGCTCCCGCCACCCAGCTGACCCGCCCTCCCGGCTCCTCACTTATGATACCCCCAGAGCGACTGCGCAGCAGACACGCGCAGCGGGAGCGCCGACTGTGCGCCGAAGGTGCGCCAAAGGTAAGCCCGTCTGCACCCGTCCGGACCTGGACCGCGCCCAGTGCCAGGACCCCTGGCTCCCGCAGACACCAGCCCACCCGCCGGACCTACGACGCTGCCGAACTCTACGCACTCAACGCCGGTCGAAGCCCGGGCTGCTACCGAGCCACCCCGAGACGCACCCAAGGACCCTTCTGCTGCCACTCCTGCAAGTTCACCTGCATCCGGACCTGCACTACACCTGCTCCGACCAAGCCGAGCACCAGCAGCAACCACCTCAAGTGCATCCTGCTCAACACCCGCTCCGTCCACAGACACGCCGCCCAACTCTGGAACCTGATCGACACAACATCTCCAGACGTTGCCTTCCTCACGGAAACCTGGATGAACGCCTCTTCAGCGCCCGACATCGCCATCGCCATCCCGGAGGGCTACAAGATCATCCGGAGGGACCGCGTCAACCAGACAGGAGGAGGCATCGCCATCATCCACAGGAACACCATCCGCATCACGACCAACACCGACGACACCCTCGCCCCCGCCGAACACCTGCACTTCCAGATCCACATCAACCCCAAGACCACCCTCAGAGGCACCCTCATTTACAGACCCCCGGGACCTCGCACACAATTCAGCGAAGACATCGCCGACTTCATCAGCCCGCACGCCCTCCCCTCTGCTGACTACATCCTCCTCGGGGACCTCAACTTCCACCTGGAGAAAACCAACGACCTCAACACCACCACCCTGCTGGACAACCTCGCCAACCTCGGTCTCAAGCAGCTGGTGACCCCCCCCACCCACTACGCCGGACACACACTCGACCCCGTCTTCTCATCCAGCAAGGACATCGCCTTCAGCCACGCCACCGGACTCCACCGGACGGACCACAGCTGTGTCCACTTCAGCTTCAGAAGGACCACGATCCACCACCACCAGCAACAGGCTGCACGCAGAAGCTGGAACAAGATCACAGCCGACCAGCTCGCGACTTCCCTGAGCATGAACCCTCCCACCAGCGCAACGAACCCAAGCCAGGCCGCCACCAACCTCGCGAAGTGGATCAGCAACTGCGCAGACGACTTCGCCCCTCTGAAGACCCAGCCTAGCAGACCCGGCAGCAAGAAAGCCCCATGGTTCACCGACGAACTCAAGAGCTCCAAGAAGAACTGCCGAGCCCTCGAGAGAACCTGGCGCAGAGACCCAACACCGAACAACATGACTGCCCTCAAGCTCGCCACCCGAAAACACCACCAACTGATCCACACCACCAAGAAAACTGCATTCAAGGAACGACTGGACAGCAACGCACACAACAGCAAGGAACTCTTCAACATCGTTAAAGAGCTCTCCAACCCCAACGCCGGAAACAACGACATCACCCCTTCGCAAGACCTCTGCAACTCCCTCGCCTCCTACTTCCACAACAAGATCGCGGACATACACAACAGCTTCAGCACTCAACCGACGCACGCCACGACTGAACCACCGCCCCCCACCACCACCCTCCACGCCTGGACCCCGATCAGCACCGAAGACACCATCCGCATGATGAACTCCATCCACTCCGGATCGACCGACCCCTGCCCTCACCACATGTTCAACAAGGCCGACGCTGTCATCGCACCCCACCTGCGGGACATCATCAACACCTCCTTCGACACCGCTATCTTCCCGGAGAGCTGGAAGCACGCCGAACTCAGCGCTCTACTAAAGAAGCCGTCAGCCGACCCCACCGACCTCAAGAACTACCGCCCCATCTCGCTGCTCCCGTTTCCTGCAAAAGTCATCGAGAAGACCGTCAACAAGCAGCTGGCTGCCTTCCTCGAGATGAACGGATCCCTCGACCTCTCGCAGTCCGGCTTCCGGGCCAACCACAGCACCGAGACCGCCCTGATCGCAGCCACCGATGACATCCGAGCCCTGCTCGACAACAGAGAAACAGCTGCCCTCATCCTCCTAGACCTCTCCGCGGCCTTCGACACTGTCTGCCACCGTACCCTAGTGCGGCGCCTCAGCAGCATCGGACTCCAGGAGAAGGCACTGGAATGGATCACCTCGTTCCTCGCCGGAAGGACACAGAGAGTCCGCCTCCCCCGTTCAGAACAGAAGCCACCGAAGTCATCTGCGGCGTTCCTCAAGGCTCCTCACTCAGCCCAACCCTCTTCAACGTCTACATGAGCCCCCTCGCAGCCATCGCACGCCAACACAACCTCAACATCATCTCCTACGCCGACGACACCCAGCTGATCCTCTCCCTCACCAACGACCCCGCCACCGCCAGAGCCAACCTACACGAAGGGATGACAGACGTAGCCAATTGGATGATGAACAGCCGCCTGAAACTGAACTCGGACAAGACGGAAGTCCTCATCCTGGGATCTTCACCCTCCGCCTGGGACGACTCCTGGTGGCCCCCCGCCCTGGGCAGCGCACCCAAACCAACAGACCACGCACGCAACCTGGGCTTCATCCTGGACTCCTCCCTCTCCATGACCAGACAAGTCAACGCCGTCTCCTCGTCGTGCTTCAACATCCTGCGCATGCTACGTAAGATCTTCCGGTGGATCCCCACCGAAACCAGGAAGACGGTCACCCAGGCCCTCGTCACCAGCCGCCTGGACTACGGCAACTCCCTCTACGCCGGAACCACCGCCAAACTCCAGAAGAGACTCCAGCGGATTCAGAACGCCTCAGCACGACTCATCCTGGACATCCCCCGTCGCAGCCACATCTCCGGACACCTGAGAGATCTGCACTGGCTCCCGGTCAGCAAGAGAATCACCTTCCGCCTCCTCACCCACGCACACAAAGCCCTACACAACCAAGGCCCAGGATACCTGAACAGCCGCCTCAACTTCTACGCTCCCACACGCCAGCTTCGATCGACCAGCCACGCCCTCACCGCCGTCCCCGCATCCGAAGAGCCACAACAGGAGGAAGGTCCTTCTCCTACCTGGCCGCCAAGACCTGGAACTCCCTCCCGACCCACCTCCGCCTGACCCAGGACCACCTTGCCTTCAGGAAGCAGCTCAAGACTTGGCTGTTCGAGCAGTAGCGGACCCCCCCTCCCCTAGCGCCTTGAGACCCCTCGGGTGAGTAGTGCGCTATATAAATGCTTTGATTGATTGATTGATTGATTCCCTGTTGCCCTATTGACAATGATACCCGCCTCAGCATCCTGGTTTTCTGTCATTGACCTCAAAAATGCTTTCTTCAGCATTCCGATTGCTGAGGAAAGTAGGGATATTTTTGGCTTCTCCTTAGCAGGCCGAAGCTTCCGGTTCAAGCGGGCTCCTCAAGGTTATTGCGAGAGCCCCTCCATTTATAGTCAAGCATTCAAATCACGGCTCGATACTATGTCTTTACCACCAGGGGCCACTCTCATTCAATATGTGGATGACCTGTTGGTCGCAGCAGATTCTGAAGACACTTGTAAAGAGGTTACTATTTCACTGTTACGCCACTTATCTGACCACCACCACAAGGTTTCGCCATCTAAATTGCAATATTGCTGCCAAGAGGTTACCTATCTAGGTCATCTCTTGTCAAAGGAGGGACGGCGATTGACCCCAGAACGTATTCAAGCAATTGCCCAAATGCCTATTCCATGTACCTAAAAAGATGTGCGTGCCTTCTTAGGTATTACCTCTTATTGTAGACAATGGATCCCCAATTTTTCCCTTCTGGCGAAACCCTTGTTGGCACTTACTCTTAAAGATACACCGCACCCTCTCCCATGGACTGCGGAGTGTCAGAAAAGTTTCACTGATTTACGTACTGCCTTGTGCTCTGCTCCTGTGTTAGGTACTCCTGATTACAGTAAGCCTTTCACACTCTATGTTCATGAGAAAGAAGGTTGTGCATTATCAGTTTTAACGCAACGATTTGGGGACAAGCAACGCCCCTGTGCCTATTTTTCGGCCACGTTAGATCCAGTGGCCAAGGCGTTACCTAGCTGTTTGAGGGCTACAGCAGCAGCGGCAGTTTCCATTCGCCAGTCTGCTGGATTGGTATTAGATAATACCCTCATTGTCATGGTGACGCATGCAGTAGACACCCTCCTAAATAGAACGAAGACTCAACACCACACGAGTGCCCGCCTTTCGGGGTACGAATTGACGCTCTTGGCTAGCCACATACACATTAAGCGATGTAATGCCCTGAACCCGGCAACAATGCTGCCAATTCCAGTAGAAAAAGGTACTCAGGAGCAGCATGATTGCTTCCTCCGCACGGAGGAAGAGACAAGAGGCAGAGTTGATTTAAAGGATACTCCACTCCCGGACCCGGATGGGATCCTATGGGTGGACGGTTCTTGTTTTAAGCTTCCCAATGGTGAAACGACCTCAGCCTATGCAGTCACTACCTTGTACACTGTTGTGGAAACAGCGCGTATTATGCATAATTCAGCTCAGGCAGCCGAATTGATAGCACTGACTAGAGCTTGTGTGTTGGCTGAAGGAAAAAAGGGTGAATGTGTATACTGATAGTCAGTATGCGTTTGGAGTGGCCCATAGTTTTGGCCGCCTGTGGAAGGAAAGAGGGTTTCTCACATCCCATGGCACTAAGATACAGCATGGCCAATTGGTAAATGACCTTCTTGAATCGCTTACCTTGCCCACTCAGATAGCAATTGTGAAGTGTAGTGCACATAAGAAGATTACTGATGATGTAGGTCAAGGAAATGCTTTCGCAGACCAGATAGCGAAAGAGACAGCTAGAGACACTACAAGCCGCATGTATGTTGCGGGCTCTGCTAGATGGGTTGCACAAGGAGGGATGTGTGAGAATACTGTGGACAGTGTGAAAATGATCCAGGCAGAAGCCACAGAGAAAGAATTGAGTAAGTGGAAAGAGAGTATAGGAAGGTTGGATGTGACAGGGTGCTGGACAGACTTGTCGGAACATCAACGCTGGTTGTTACCAGATGCTTATGTACTCCCAGTAGTTACCATGGCACATGGTCCAGCCCACATTAGCGCTAAAGGTATATGCAAACTTCTGGCTCCGGTATGGCAGAATGTGGGGATCCCTAAATGCGCAGACAATCTGGTTAAGCATTGTATTATATGCTTGATGCATAACCCGGGGAAGGGAACACCAACACCGGCAGGCCACTTTGCTCCCCCAACGTACCCTTTTGAGGTTTTGCAAATAGATTACATTCACATGGAACGATGTAACAATCTGAAGTATGTTCTTGTTGTGGTATGTGCCTTCTCCCGATGGATAGAGGCCTATCCCCTGAAAGATAATACTGCTCTATCCATGGCAAAAATCCTTTTGAAGGAGTTTCTGCTGAGATTTGGGTTACCAAGAATTATTTGGAGTGACAACGGAAGTGAATTTGTGGGTCAGATCATGCAGAAAGTATGTACAGGCCTTGGCATCAAACAAAAGTTCCACGCAGCAAACCATCCTCAGTCAGCGGGTTTGGTAGAATGCTATAATGGCACTCTTAAGCTTAAACTCGCGAAAATACAAACCAGCACGGGTCTTGCTTGGCCTGATGCTTTGCCCTTGGGTCTCTTATCCACTAGAACAACCACCCATTCCCGTATGGGGCTTAGTCCTTATGAGGTTGTGTTTGGACGCCCTGCAAATGTTTGGGGAGTCCCAAGGCCAAAGAAATACTCCGAGATAGAACATCCATTGTTAATTGACTATTTGCATGATCTCACCACTAAATTACGTGTCCTTCACCAACAGGTACAAGATACTTTGCCTCAGGCTTCAACGGATCCTGGTCATACTATACGGCCCGGAGATTGGGTCTGCATTAAAAACTTCCAGAGGTCGAAGAACTTGGAACCTCGCTGGAGAGAACCTCGTCAAGTGCTTCTAACAACGCGTACTGCAGTGAAGGTGGTCGGCAAAAAGAACTGGGTACATGGGGTACATTGCAAAAAAAGGGCCCCTACCATTGCCTTATGATCAGTGGGTTCGTAACCAAATTGGCGATTCTAAAAGCGAAAGAATACCAACATTTGGACTGTTTAGCGATGCACACCTAGACTTTGCCAGATCAGAGAAAGACGACGACGAGGTCCTCCAAGCAGCTATACCACCGGCATTGAAGTTGGACACTATTGAACCACATCTCCTTTTCCAAGAACAAACTGTACCTGGTTCCCAGAGGTACGATTTGAGGCCCAGACTGAACAAAAATACCTCAATAGTGCCTCATTGACTTTGTCTTTATCACAACTTCCACATGTTGCAGGGCCGTGATCGTAGTCTCAGAATTGTGACCCAAGATGTGGCTCTAGGCCTGTGGGACTTGTAGGAAAATAAAAAGAACTACAGACAATCACAGCTGAGTGAAGCAACCTCCCGTCACGGGCAACATTTAGAGATGGAAATGACTGTTCAAAAGGGAATGGACAAAATACAAACAATGAGCATGAAGCATTGTGAATTATTGCATAATCGTTTTGTAGTGGCTTTAATAATATTGATTTTAATGTGTATTATATTGTCTTGCATAGGATGGGGACTACATGTAATTTTTACGCAGCCTATTCCCAAAGTTACTGTTGAAATGCATACACATGTCGCTCTACCCCCTCATGTTGAGTCGAGAAGGAGTGAATTCCGTAACAACACATTTGTTTCTATGCTACACCAACATCAATTGGCTACTAATGCGATGAGCTGTTGGGTTTGTGGTCTTCTGCCAAGTTCGGTGAATACTGGAATACCATACATTAACCTTCCTTTTTCATTTAATGGTTCGTGTAGTGCATGGTGGGAATTGAGTGCCAGTTGAGTATTTTCTGGAGATGGTGATACCGGAGACGTAAGGAGCTTGGGAGTACATCTATACCATTTATGTTGGCGGGACAGAAAAAGGATATATGGGACGAATAGTGAGAAGTCAGAATATGCTGATCGCCAAACCAGATCTACGAATTTGTATTTCCTGCCCTCTAATAAAACCTCTCGAAAAGGACAAACTTTTCTAGTGGCACCTGGACAAGCACCATTCTGCATTAGGAAAGGAGGGTTAGAATATAAAGGTACAAGCAAATGCCAGCATATTGTGACCTTGAATGGGACAGATTGGCCTCGCATGGTTCCCTCACGTAATACATACTTCGTGTGTGGAAATAAGGCTTACACTTCTCTACCTGGTAATTGGAGAGGCACTTGTTATATCGCTTGGTTGTTGCCCCCTACATATATAGTGGATGCCAAGCATCATTTACAGAAAAGAAGGGTGGTGTCTGACCAGGATACGTCAGGACAAGAAGTCGGGGATGTCTTGAAAGGACTCCTTCCATTCTGGGGCCCAATAGCCAACAGTAGAGACATAAGACAACTAATTCGAGTTGTAGAAGCCACTGTCAATGAAACAGCTGGAGCTTTGAGTAATCTCACTGCAGAACTCGTTGCTGACCGCCTTGTCACGCTTCAGAACAGGATGGTATTAGATATTATTCTTGCTGACCGTGGGGGCGTATGCAAATTGATCGGCTCTAGCTGTTGCATTTATATTCCAGACAACGCCCCTACAGTATACCAAGCCATCTCTAAACTACATAAGATCGCTGAGTCCGTTCACCAGGATGAAGGGAATTGGTCTCTGATGGGATGGTTTGGGGGACTACTGTCTACATAGGGATGGAAGATTCTTACCTTTGTCGGAGCGACTTTGGCTATTCTCTTCTCATGTTGCCTTTGCCTATAATGTGGTCCCGCTATATGCGGGCTCTGCGCCACCCTTTGTGTTCCAAATCCTGTATCCCAGAAAGCAGAGAACACGAAAATAATGCTGCAACAACAGCTTGTAGATTTCATCGCTATTGAAGTCGATTCTGATTAACAACAGCCTGTGTGTTTTTGCCTGAGTAATGGCAAAAGGAGGGTCTGAGGAAATCTGATTAGGGCTCCATCTTGCGTATTGACACCATTTTGTTGTTGCCCTCACTCAGGCACCGACGACCTTCGTAGCGTTTCCTCGTGCTCTGAACTATAACATGTTAAATGACCTTTTTCCTGTCTCTCTGAGCAAAGTACATTCTGGGACCCGGCTTGAAGCAACTAATTCCCGTGATAACCATCTATTGACCCTTGGTGATCCTTCTCTGCCTCTCCAATTGTTTTACGAATCACCACCTGCAACACGCAAACATGTCCTGTTGTAAATTAATTTAACTTAGGAATGCTCATGCCACCTGGCCTATAGGGTCAGGTAGAGAACACGACCCTAGGGAAGGAATTTCTATTACCTATTATCCTGTATCTTGTACAAAGAATGTTTGCTAGTGGATGATTTGTTTGTTTTTATTGCACATTGAGGGGGTTGTTGCTTTAGGGGATTCAAGCGCTACAAAAGACTGTGAGCCACGGATTGAAGTGGCAGTCTCCTGAGAACCTACCACTGATGTACTTCTAGGACAACTGTACCTAGCTGCAGCTAATAAATTGAAGTTCCTATGCCAACAGAGTGTTCCGTGTCTCTGTACATTTAGAAGGCGAACTCAGAAGATTTCAGGCGTACCCTGTGCCGCCAGGCCTAATTCAGCCTGGTTCTCCAAATGGGCAGATCCTATGGTGGAGGAGTGTCGCCCCACTGCTTCTAAGCAGTGTGAGGAAGAAGAAACATAAATGACAATAACTTAGCGTTATTATCATTTTATGTTTCCTGCCTCTTTGCGGGCGGGCATGTGGGTGAGGCTGCTCTGCTCTCAGAGCAGGGAAGGGGAAGAGTGGTTTGCCCACTCCTAAGGGCGCAATTACTGTTTGGTCAGCCCTCTCGGGCCACCTAAACCAGTCATGCGCACTTTCCCCATTCTCCATGCAGGCTGCATTACAGCCTGCATGGAGAACAACCCCAGGCCCCCATTCCCTTGCTGAGCGTTGAACCAGGACACTCAAAACCAATCACATCTCTGCATTGCAGCATTGTGATTGATCAGGGGAGCCTGGCTGTACTTCCTGCGCCTGTCTGACGAGGAGAGAAGAGATGCAGGTCCCGGTGCAGCACGATAAGTGTTTTTTTTAATTTGAGTTTTTTTTTAAATTCTGCACTGCTTCCCCCTTCCCTTCACCCCCCTCGTTCCCCCAGTGCCCGCACCCGCCCACCACCCATGAACCATGCCAACTGCCACTGTCTGCTGCACATTTTAACAAAAACACTTTTTAGCTCAAATCGATAAAAAGTTAATAAAAAAACACTGTACTTGTGATCCAATGCGCTGGCAGATGCTCACAGGTCACCTTTCAGTTGTCAGTTGCTGTATTCAGGTTTTCAGCTTGTGCTAATGAGTGCTCACCCACGCACACAAGGCGCTCCACGACACCGGACCAGCATTCCTGAACAGCCGACTCAATTTCCACGCACCCCAAAGGACCCTACAATCAGCCTAGCTCTCCTACGCCGTGGTCCCACGCACCAGAAAAACCAGATCAGGAGGCCACTCCTTCTCCTTCCTTGCGGCCAAAGCCTGGAACACCCTTCCGCTCCACCTTAGACATACAGCTTCGCTTCCCATCTTGGCAAGACACCTCAAAACCTGGCTCTTCGACGAACACTTAACAAACGCATGATTGATGGATTGAATGAGTTGTACACAGTATTAATGTCCTAAATAAAAGATTGAGTAAGGGCAGTGCTTAATTTGTAAAAGAAAAGGTATCATAAGCTGTGCTCAGAATTGCGAGCTGCTGTTGGTAGTTGTCTTAGTTGCTAGGCTGTCGAGAAAACGGCCACCCAGTTACTGAACGGGGAGTTTAGCACTGTTTGTATACCTGTTTGGGGATGCACCGGGATTAGCACATACCTGATCCAGGAGAGGGTGGGTGGATGCTCTCCACTAGATCTGCGGCCCTGGCATCATGCGTGGTCATATCGTGCTTCACAGACTAGCTGGTTGTACAAGAGGACTCTGTCACTCCCTTTCCTGATAATGTCATGTGGCTAGAATGTATATGCTATGCACAGAAACTCAGCTCATAGTTATATATTACGATGCTCACTGATTTATTATGATGTAATGTGTGCTTTTGCCTGCAAACTTAATAAACAGATTTATAAATAAATAAATAAGCTGTGCTCAGAAACCAGTGGTCAGTACAGTAAAATGTTGGCGCACTGAATACCAAGGCTGGTTGTCTTAAATCCACCTCATGACTCTGTAATCCATTACCAGGTACTCCCTGCCCCTTTAATTCACTTTGGCAGGGTACTGCTTTCTCTATTTGTTACGTATTTCCATTTTTTTCTATCCCCGTATATCGGATCAGTGTGTTTTCCCATTCCTCATATGTCATAAACGTTTTATTTCACCATTCATTTAAATTCATGTTACGCCACAGGCACTGTTCTTGGAGCAGCCTGGAATTTAAGAGGTCACTCAAGTACAGAAAAATCCTAAACATTTACTTCTGGTTTTAAGGCCTGATGCCTTAAATCATACAGTGCATCATAGAGACACTTACATTATACATATGTAATGAACAATACTGTTTTGCAGGTTTATTTATTAAAAGAAAGATGTATTTCCAAAGGTCCAAGCTTTGGAGGCATTTTCTAGATCATAACTTGGATATGCAGAATAGAAGAAGGACATATTTTATTACAACAAGTATCCCCATGTGCAGCCTGCAGTTGGGTGCAGTAACCAAGTTTACATGTGCACACTTCTTGTAGCAGAGGTTAGTAAACTAATGGTAATGAGCTTATAGAAAGGATAATACAATTTTCAATAGTATCAGCTGAATGCATATACTTTTATGCCTTAATAAACTCAGTGGAGTCAAATGACAAAATGGTGAGATAATGCTGTGACAGAATGTGCTGCATAATTTAGTCACTACTGCCACATAATGTGGTCCTCAACTGCCACATAATTCCACAAGACTTGGCTATAACTATCACAACTTTAAAAAAGAGGTTTGACTAGGCAGGGAGTAACATGGAGGCTTTCCTTGTTGCTTACCTGATTGGCTGACTGAACTCTTGAGCTTTACAGCAACTGCATTGGCTACCTTTAACGCTCAAAAGTGGAGTATGTCACAATACAGATTTCTGCTCCGCAAGAAGCTTTCCCAGCTTAAACAAAACAGACATCACATATTAAGATATTTCTTACCCTGCTGCACCCCTAGGAATTCAGGTTTCCGGGATGGAAGTTTCCTTCAGACAATAAGAAAATGACTACGCAGAAGCGAAGATAAATTTAAAAAGAAATACTGAAAAAGCTTTGTCATCTATATGGCAGCTTGGAAGACCAAGACAATTGCTTATAATGCAGTTACAACAACATGAGGACCTGAGGAGCTCTGGAAAACGCAGAACAATGTATCATTGAAAGTTGGGTGAAAGGCATATATTCCTGCAAATACACTTCAACTCTCAGGAGAAGAGCCCCCGTGAATACCACCCACAGAAAACTCACCTGAGGCCAGGGAGAAAGGTGCAAACCACGAATCATTACACAGGATCACTCTTTCCAACCTAGAAGAAAATATTGAAGCAAATTGGGGGCAATCAGAATTTTAAGAAATACAAATTATGCTAGATCTTTACCTGGCCATCCTCCAGGGGTGGTATATAAAACCAACAATTACCTTGCTTCAAAGGAGGGAAATACTGCCTGGAGCAGTGCTTAATTTGTAACAAAGATAAGTTCCAGGGTCCAAGGTCATTTCAGCTTGCACCACCTATGGTCCCTGCAAGTGCAGCCAAATACCAGTATCAACGCCACCCACAAACTATTACACTCCCAGAAAGACCACTTGAACTATTTCAGGTGACCCAAATCTATTAGACTGTGTTAGGCATTATCTTTGAACTGTAATTGTATATTGAATTGTTAAACACACTTATGAGACAATGGATTTTTGTAGGTTCACCTCCACCTTTGGCCCTGACGTTTAGTCTATGAGGTACCTGTTTAATGACTCTGTAGTGCACTGTACTCTGCTGACCAGGCCTCCGTACACATGCTTTAACCCTTAAAAGTCTATGATAAATTGGCTTAACCCCAATAGGCATAAGTTAACCTACCTGTGAGTTTCTAGCATATTGTACCAGGGTACCAAGGGCCTGTAAGATTAAGTTTCACTTGTGGATTGCAGCACTGACTGCCCACCATGAGAATGAAAAAGTAAAGCATGTCTCCCAGTATGCCACTGCAGACTGCTAAAGTCAGTTTTGAACTGCCATCTTGACTTTGCTACATAAACATATGGCAAAGCCCAAACCTTCCTTTTTAATATTTATAAGTCACCTCTAAGGCAGACCTACTGAGCCATAAAGGCAGGGTGCATTATATTAAAAAGAAGAACAAGTATTTTATTAACTTTACATGCCCTCAAGTTAAAACCCAGCATTAGTATTTTCCCTGAGGAAAGGCTAGTAGCTCCATTAGCGAGTATGGAGTCACACATTGACAACTCTGCATTGCTAACTTACAACTACTAAATATAGGACTTCAAGGTATCAAACAAATTGTTGCATTAAAGCCAGACTCATTGCTCAGGTCGAATGTAATGTATCTTTTGCACAAAAGGCAACTTTGCCTCTCTGTTTGTCAAAATTTCCAGTAGTCGTTTATGGTTTCACTCAAGCAGCTATCCTCGAGACTGTCTTCTGCCTTCCTGGGGATAGGAAAAGGAGCAAAGGACCTGTCAAGAGAAGAGGCGTTACCTCTTTATGGCAGGATGACAGAGTGGGTATAGGTCCAAAAGACTAACTTCAAAGGGGTAGGCACCTTTGAAAGGCAAATGGTTGTTGACACACATGAAAGAGGCTGCTCTTTTGTTTTAGCAGACAGGCTGTCTGTCAAGCAGAGAGGAGAATCCATTGTCCAGTCGGTTTTTCAAGAGGAGCCAAACCTCAGCGTTGTGGGCTAGGGAGCTCCAAACACCAGGAGAACAGTTCTGCCATGTTAGGAGTGGGCAGAATAGTGCATTGTGGGGTAGTAAGATGCCACACTTCATAGGAATTTATTATCAGGCAGGAGGGGACCTGGTAGCCAATAGCTCATTAGTCGCCACATCCCCTTGGCTAGTAGTGGGCATAACATTGGCACCCCTGTCAACCAGACCCAAATCACATCTGTACTGGAGAAAGTACTGAGGAAGGACTGTCCTGCTGTTCCTTGGACCCAGCAAAGAGAGGCTGCACCAAATAATCCTGGACTAGCAAAGAGAGGATTGTGCTTGTGTTGTTGCACTTGTGGAAAAGTCATCCCCAAGACCCAGACAAAGACGTTCACTCCAAGAGTCAGCTGACTGACTCCCTGTTGCATCCATAGGGCCATAAAAGTTGAGAAGCCAGCTCCTTTGGGAGCCAAGGAGCCTGATCACCGCTGGACGCCAAGGTGCAGCCTGGGAGACTGAGCCCCAACCCTCAAAAGTTGAACTCTACGTTGCTGAGCCCGGAGAGTCATCAGAGTGAAGTATGGTTGTCTGCACAGTAGTTTCTGGAAGTTCAAGGGAACCACTGGTTTTGCTGCACCCAGAGACTAGTGGCAAATAGTTTTGTGCTGGACTCCACCCATACTTTCGGGGACATTAACCTCTGAGCCCAAAGTCATCCCGTGCTTATGGGCCAAAGGGTGGTCTTAGGAAAACCCCGATGCCAGTTCAGCTTACTGCCTGTCATTCGTTAGAACTTCTATGGCAGTTCAACCATGGGACCTGGAACTGGACTGCAGATTGCTTAAACTACAGGGCAACTGTTTAACTGGATCAGCTGGTCCCTGTGACTGGCTCCCGGTTGGAGTTGGTCCCTACAAGAGAGCCCATATAGCAGTTATAAAATCACTTGTCGCAGCAAATCCTAAACTATGAGTCGTTGATTACAACAATTTATTGGATTGAGTGAAAAACTTCGATGTATTGTTCCATGGAAAATTCATAACTCTGGAACTCTCCAGTGGATTTTTGTCATTGAAGTGTTTATTTAAAGAGAGAGATGCAACCTATTTGTATGAATTGGTGCTTGATTTTATTGTGTTTCTTCTCGTTCAACTGTTTTGTACTTCTTGATGCTTTACACTTGTTCCTTTGATAAAATCTAACTGCTCTAAGCCACAGCTACCCGGGACTGAGTTCAGGGTTTACAAACAAACCCGAGGGGACCTGAAACAGAATTGTGGGGTCCTGTGGAACTTCTGCCGCATCTCTGTTGCTCTCAGGGGACTCCAGGTCCCAGAAACTACCGCTGCCTGGGGGAGGAGCTGGTTTTGCCGCTCGCGCTTTAAAGCGTGCAACGCCACCCGCGACGCGGGTCCTGTGGAACTTCTGCCGCATCTTCGCTGCTCTCAGGGGACTCCAGGTCCCAGAAACTACCGCTGCCTAGGGGAGGAGCTGGTTTTGCCGCTCGCACTGAAAAGCACGCAACGCCACCCGCGATGCGGGTCCTGTGGAACTTCTGCCGCATCTTCGCTGCTCTCAGGGGACTCCAGGTCCCAGAAACTACCGCTGCCTGGGGAGGAGCTGGTTTTGCCGCTCGCGCTGAAAAGCGCGCAACGCCACCCGCGACGCAGGTCCTGTGGAACTTCTACCGCATCTTCGCTGCTCTCAGGGGACTCCAGGTCCCAGAAACTACCGCTGCCTGGGGGAGGAGCTGGTTTTGCCGCTCGCACTGAAAAGCGCACAATGCCACCCGCGACACGGGACACACACGGGCAGCGCCCGGGTGAAGCCAAGGGCGGGCCCGTCCTTGCCCGTCAGTGGCAGGAAGAGGCTGGGCTGGGCCACCTTTCCAACGTTTATTTTGTCTTTCTGGCCAGAGTATGGAACTGGTGATCCAGCTGTGATTGATGCCGCCCACAGGTACTGTTGTTGCTATTCCTCGCGATGACTGTCCTATTTGGAGACTCTAATCCCTCGTAGAAATTTGTAAAGTCTGGACTTGTTTCATTATCATACTGCCTAGCTAATAAGTGTTACAATATAGCAAGTTGTGCTAAAGTGTGTATATCGACCCCTGCCTGTCCAAGCCTGACAACATTACAAATGGGTAAAAGAAAGTTGCTGGGTGTGGGGGAGGATGGGGGGAAAACTGGAAGCACTAGTTTAAGTCGGATTAGGGGAGGTAAAAGCAAAAGGGCAAGGAATCTCCAAACACATGCAAGCAGTAATTGTATATTAGATAGGATAGACACTCTGATAGAAGAGTGTGAGGGTATCCTTGAGCTAGAGCCATCGAGGCAAGCATCTAGTGATTCACCTACTAATAAGTTGGTTCACGTGGATAAAACGCCCATTACTACCATTCCGGCTATGTTCCAGAGAACAAACGTAAGGAGGGCAGATAAAAGTTATAAGGAGGGGGAAATGCCTAATGATATAGCTAACATAGACCAAATTGCTCCAGCAGTGCAGTGCACAAATAGGTACCTCCCACTACAAGACATTGATAATAGTGAATTAGGATGCGATGGGGGGGGCAAGTACATCATCTATCCCCGAATATTTCACACCAGGGTGGGTCAAACCCATGTAAGAGGGGAGGAGATAATGTTCAGCAACATGGGCTTGACCCCCCCAGGCTTAGGGGGGAATCAACATTGGAAACTATTGATTGACTTGCGGGTGATTTGGTAAAGGGGAAGTAGGGCAAACTGGCTATGGAGGTGGCCCCAAAACTGTTCCATTTGGGTTAGATTACCAAGTAGTAGAGTTGGAACAAGTTGTAGGAGTGGAACCCTTGGTAATCAATCAAAACAGAGGCACTATACAAGAAGGTACCCTAAGCTTAAGCATACCAGTAGCAAACATCAAATCGGCGGATAAAGGGGCATTAGTAATGAATACCCTCATGACATGGAATAATGCAGGACTAGGTTCTAAGGTGGGATCCCCCGAATGGCATGCTTTTATTGAGAGGTTTGACATCTGTCTGTTTCAAGAGATTACGAGGGAGACCATCAGGAGATCTAATAATGTGGGTGAGGCAAGATAAGGGGCTGAATATTCAAACTATCCCAACCCACAATCATGACATCCAGGCAGTCAGACTGTCTAGGGGCCCTAAGGGGATTGCAGTAATATACAACGTGTATGTGCGTGGCTCACGAGGGAAAAGGTCGAGTGTCTTAGCGACACTTGGCGATGTTCTGGAGAGTGATCAGTCATGCCTGCCTTTGATTATTGCGGGAGATTTTAACACAACCTTTGAGCCACTCTTGAATGAGGAGGGCAGCATAGTAGATGAGGAAGATCTAAGGTGGGGAGTCCCAAAGCTAGAGCTAGAGCCAATAAAAAGATGGACTGATGTGGCGATCCATGTCAATTCTATATGTATGGAAAATGGGCTACGGGCACTTAATGGCCGTACAAAGTCCGATAAATTGGGGGCTGTCACATTTAATAATGGCTATAGCACAAGCAGGATTGATTATGTTCTGGTTAGCCTAGCATTGTGGCATACAGTGAGGGATATGATAATACATGGTAGATTGGAAAGCGTCCATAATCCGCTCTGTGTAGATATGGACCTGTTTAATTACAAGTCTTGCAGAGAAATAGAAGACAGTTATATGTCTAAGGATGTGGTATGATCGAATGACCAAAGACGACTAAAATGGACCAAATTAAAAGAATTACCCCTGGTGCTGTCTTGCATTGATAATGAGTTAAACAGGGCGATTAGCAATCTAAATGTTAGTGCATCTAATTTGCCCAATTTGCTTGATCGCAAATTACCAGCTACCATACATAATGAATTCTTTGGGCACTTGCGTAAGCACTTTGTAGTAAATAGTAAACCCAAAGAGGTATTTACTCCTAAAGTACATGAATGGTATAGTGCCGACTGCAAAAGGTCGCGTGCAGAGTTGAGAGATGCTATAAAATTAGGGGACCCAGCACAGGTACGATTAGCAAGGGCAATCTATCGGGGGGCAATACTTAAAGCGAAAAGGAACTGGGACAGTAAAAGGTTGGATGATCTGAAGGAGGCCTGCGTTAACAGGAATCCAAAGCAATTTTGGAATATCTATAAATGGAACAGAGGAGGTCAGGCTCCTGAGCCCCATAACCATGTCTCACAATTAGAGTGGGTTAACCACTTTAAACTACAATATGCAGCTAGTGAGCATGATAGTGAAGTTAGTATCGCTAAGTAGTTTTTTATTGAGGAAGCCTTTAGCTGGGTGGATGTTGAGGTGGCCTTAAAATCTATCATGGCAGAAAAAGCCCCGGGTTTGGATGGAATACCGGGGGATGTATTTCTTGCCAATAAGGTAAGGTGGGGCAAATATATTTTCCTATTGTCAAATGCTATAGCTCAGGGGTCGCCGATTCCAGATTCCTGGAAAGGTGCGGAGATCATCCCTGTCTTTTAAAAAGGAGATAAAATGTGCCCAGTGAACTACAGGCCCATCAGCCTCATTGACTCGCTCCAAAAGGTAATGGGCAGGTTGGTTTTAAATAAAGTGCAGGATTGGATCGATGAAGACGGTATTTTATCCCCCTCCAAGCAGGATTTCGTGCTTTTACTAGCACTATAGAACAAGTATTCAGGTTCCCTCTATTGCATTGGAAAATAGTGACCCTGAGTAAGGGGAGTTTATATGCCGTTTTTGTTGACCTTCGGGCAGCATTTGATCTTGTGCCACGAGGGAAACTCTGGTCGATACTAAAAGATATGGGGCTACCACTTGATTTGTTGTCTCTTATCATCAGACTGCACGAAAGTAATAAGGCCAGGATTCGCTGGGGCAAACAGGGAGAAGTAACTGAATTTTTTCCAGTGGATAAAGGAGCACGTCAGGGATGTGTGCTGGCCCGACCCTATTTTCATTGTATATAAATGGGATAGTGAACTGCATGAAATTAACAAACACTGATGCACCGACACTGGCGGGCAAAAAGGTCCCTATACTGATGTTTGCGGACGACACGTTGATCCTCTCTAAAACTACAAGTGGGCTTCCGAGGGCCCTCTCAATCTTTGAAGAGTTTTGCGCTCAACGGGGATTGAAGGTCAACGTGTCCAAAACAAAACTGATGACCTTTAACCCACATAGGGCGTTCAAAGGAGGCATCAGACTAAATAACATCAAGCTTGATCAGGTCAAGGAGTGCACATATTTGGGGGTTAATATCCAGGAGGGGCTAAGATGGTCACATCAAGTTGATCTAGCATCTTTGAAATATAGGCAACTGGCAGGGGTATTGTTAAAAGAATATAACTCCTCTTTTACTAAAATAATCAGCCCCGCCATGGAGATATATAGTATGAAGGTAATCAGTTCTGCCTTATATAGTGCTGAACTTTGGGGCGATGAGAACCTAGCCAAACTAACCATCTCGGAGAATAAGTTCCTTAGAAATATAGCTAGACTGCCCCAGAGCACCCCGATGCGCCCATTGTTGATTGACCTTGGGCGGAAGCCAATCGCAGAAATTGCAAAATTGCGTCCTTTGTTGTACTGGCGGAGACTATGGTCTACCCCAGAGCTAGCAGAGTATGCGGCTGGTTTCCTAGATGTAATCAGGGTGGATAGTTCATGCAAAATAAGATGGCTAAGACAGCTTAGAGCCACTTTATTTTGTATGGGTATGAGCTCGCTGTGGGATGATCCAGAGAATGCTATCTTCCCCCCAAAGCAGATCTTGAAAGCTAAATACTGCGAAATGGCCCACACGGATCAGGTGAGGAACTGTGAGTCAGCTTCCCTTACTGGCCGTTTCTTATGTGGCACATCGGTACCTGAGTTAGATCGGTACTGGGACATCATCACAAAGCCCTTCGAGGGGAAATTATATTTCCAGTTCAGGGTCGATACACTGCCCATAAGAGCCTTTACTAGTAAATGGTCCATATCTTGTGATGATTTGTGCTTGGTGTGTCAGTCTGGAAATGAATCTTTATCCCATGTACTATTTGAATGCAATGGCTACAGAGCTCCACGGCGCATTTGGTTGTCCCCAATATGCAAACTCTTAGCAACAAGAAGGGTGCAGGAGGCAGAAAGAATCCTAAGAAGCGACACATCTGAAGTGATAGTTGTTGCCATGGCGAAATTCTTGGGGTGGGTATGGGCAATTAGAGCACGGTCCCTTAAGGAGAGAATAGCCTAATAAACACATCTGTCTCGCTGTATCTCTATTTTTGAGTAGCCATTCGCCTTCCACTCAACTGGATAGCTTGTTTTAGAGTACCCATGAAATTTTAATTAACTAATTTTTATATAATATTTTATATTGTATATAGTGTTTCTTAAAAGATTTTATAAATCCTTCCTAGAATGTGAACATTGATTTTAAAATGATTTTTTCTTTTATGAATTCAATCTGGAAATTATGTGTAATTCTTTTATATGTATATTGTGTGCTTTGATGACCTAATAAGTTGAATAAAGCTTTTTTTGGATTGGATTGGATTGGATTGGATTGGAATTGTGTCTTTATGATGAGGTAAAGTCGCACACCCACACACAAATTATAAGCCACTTTCCAAACAAATCTGGTCATATGCACTTTAAAAATAGACTGACAGTATCACCATGGGGAGGACTGTCATAGATATTTACTGGTGTTAATAAATAAGTTCTGATACCATGTACCAACAAATACCTGCACAAATGAAGAACTGGATATCTCTAGGGAGGTCTCTAACAGCGTTGCCTGCATACACTGCGGCTCCTCGTCCACGCCCACTCCGACTCCTATCTCTGCAGCCTCCTTCTTCAAATGCTGGACTCAATGAACAAAATAATTCCCTTTCCCTCAGCACCAGTACGAACAATCCAATGAAGAAATCACAGGCACTTCAACTGTGGCTGGCAAAGGAACACATTGTACAACAGCTGTCACAGAGATATTTGTGAAAAAGGCAGCTAACAGGAAAAAGAACTCTGCGAAATGCAACTTCAATTTCGTAAGCAAACCAATGCTGCAATAAATACTGTATAGGGCAAATAACAGTAAGTACCACTCCTTTCCTTTCTTCATTTCTCACTTTCTCACTCTGTTTCCCCCTTGTTCCTTACATTCCACCCTAAATGTTCCTTCTTTTCTCCCTTCCTCCCTTATTCAAAATCCCCTTACCTCTACCTTTCTCAGTGCTATACTCTCTGTCTGTTAATAATATCTTAAAATGTCTTTTATGGCTGGTATCTTTAAGAATAAGGAGGGTACAGTCACCATGTTGATAGCCCCCTTAAATAATAGTGGGGTTGGAGGAAACAACACACGTAACAATACCGCAGTCATTCTGCCACAGGTTCAGCATGGTGAGTCTTGGGGAAGCTAATACATTTGTAAAGAGAAAATCAGTTGAAACACTTTAAGGCATGGGGTACAACTGTACTAGGCAGCTGAGATTACACACAAAGGCCAGATTCGCAAAGGGACTTACGACTCGTAAAGTTACGAGTGCAGAGTCTCCGCACTCAGGTCGTAATCTCCGCACTGAGCACTGCTGTGCAAAGATTCTTACTCAAGTGTGGAAATTCCACCACGAATGTGGAGACTCTGCACTAATAACTTTATGAGTCGTAAATCCCTTTGTGACTGCCTGTACTACACTTTCTGTCTCAGCATCTGAGGCAACGATTTTCAGTCAGATGGTATTTACTGCATTCTCGATTAATATTTATGATTCTAGTTCCTCCGACTCCTATAGTTGTGTTTGGGATCTATTTTATTAAATCCAGTTTTTTGTAGTTTTATATAGTGTGAACTTGAACAAGGGCATTAGATCACCTTACATGATAATCAGATTACATTACACAAGCTTAGATTAAGTTTTATTCGTAGGCACTGGGAGATTAAGGTATTTGCTCAGAATCACAAAATATCAGGATGACACAGGGATTGGAACTTGGTTGCGAGGTTGGCAGCTCTGGCCATTAGGTCAAACTGCCTACCCAAGAGTGTTAGAACTTCCCCATGTTCTGAAAAGTATTTGGAAACAGTCATTTTCATTGTTTTCTACCGCAGACTGACCACAGTTGAAATGTGGCTTTTCACTGTTCTTCAAACTCTGCCATTTTTTAGGAAGATGCCCCTAACTCCTCAAACTCTGCTTAAGTTGTTCTGAGTGGTCCATTTGTTCAAATGTCATGAATTCCTCAATGTTTGCTTCTTTTTTAGGTCTCGCCTTGGCAGCGCATGTGCTGCATGTGCTGTCTCAGCAAGACTTAAAGTAATCTGTATATTGGCTTCAACTCCGTGTAATTTCTCCTGCCCCTTGCGATTGGTTTAAGTCTGGCATTGCTGTTGTTTTCTTGATTTCTGTTGGCTGTTGATCCTATGGTAACTTCCGTGTAGTCCAGAAGCAGTGGCGCCTAACTACAGTTTTCGCCCGCCTCGCTCGCACTTAATTGCATGCAGTGTGCCATCTGTTTTTTACCACTCCCTGACGGACGTGTCCGACCCTGCCGACAAATGTAAGCGCCGGTCGTGGTTGGGGGTGTGGCCTCCCTCCTCTCCCTCCTCGCCTTGTTCAACTTGATTTACATTCGCACAATGGCAACAGCTTGTTAAAGTTTATTGTGTATTCATCTCTCCAGCCTGTCAGGCGCACACAGCCGGAACAAGCTTCATGCCCCAGGCGATTTAAAAAATCAGCCGCACAGCAAAAGGAAACATTGTGGGCCATTTGTGTAGCCAGAGGCATACTGCATAGCCTCTTTAATGCGTGCATTTCTGTGTTGCCAGCTCGTGAGATTTTGCGCTTGTTCCACTTCGCTGCCCGTAATGCATTTTTTTTCTCTTGAACTTATCTTTTGATCGGTCACGGAGTTCATACTTTTTTCACTTCGCCGCCCGTAATGCTTTTTTTTTCTCTTTAAGTTATCTTTTGATCAGTCACGGGGTCTAAGTGCATCGTGACATGCTAACCCACTTTACTGACTGCAACATAGTTGTTGTTGCAGGCACAAAGCTACGCATTTCTCCGACGGCACTTCCCCAAACATAAAACATTTGTTAGAAGCTCTTCACTTCATACGTTCCTCAACCGTAATGCATTTTTTGGGCTTGTGTTAACTTTTAATCACAAACACGGTCTAAGTGCACGTGACACGTTCTCCAACTTCTCCCACTGTGACCGTACTTCCACTTTTTCAAAGCTGTTCTTGGAGACACAACAGCTATGCATTTTTCCAACACACTTCGAGCAGCTGCTACAGGAGGCACACGGCATGTTTCCTTTCATGAACCGGGTGCCCGCTGTGTTTTATCTTTTAAAATGGCAGCCGCGCATTTTCTATCACCACAGCTCTCGCCAGTGCAGGAGTGGGTTTGTGCCCTTCACCCTCCTAGCTGCATCTCTCCTCGGAACCCAGCTGCCATGCGGCGCACCGCAGCTCCCTTGCCCACTTGCTTTATAAAGTTTCTCGCGTATTCTTCTTCTACAGCCTGTCAGGGGCATACAGCCAGAACAAGATTCATGCCCCTGGCGATTTAAAACATCAGCCGCACAGCAATACAGAAACATTGTGGGCCATTTGTGTAGCCAGAAGCATACTGCATAGCCTCCTTAATGCGTGCTTTTCCGTGTTGCCAGCTCGAGAGATTTATCCAACGTTTATTTAATTTACAAGTGTGTGACACGCATATATACATTATCAGCATGGCACCCTTTCACGAGCGCTACGCTGTTAATGGTTTCATTATTGTCTCTTTCCATGCTCCTCCACCCCCCGCTCTCCGCTCTCACTCCCCCTTCCCTTCTCCCCCACCCTCCTTGTTTAAAGAGCTTGCTGGAGCTCCGCTGTCATCAAACCTATCACTGAGGAGGGGCGCTTTACACTCATCATTGCAGTCAATCTGGTAAACAAAGACGCCCTGCACAGAATCCACTTCATCGATCTAGCTGCCTCCTTCCTCTGCATTTCATAAAGCAAACATAATCCACATCCATAAAACCACTGAGAAACTAACGCTTGTCTACCTGGCACATGCAATGTGGAAATACTGACAGAAATATTCAATAAATATCAAAACCTGCAGAAAACTGTAGCTGAGCATGATATTTACTTGTCAATTAAGTGTGAGCAGAGTCTATGTTAATTACGTATGAGCAGAATGTATGTATTTTTTCAGTTTTTCTCTTGGTATGCCATATATTGGCAAACTATATTTGCCCACTTTCCGATGATGCAACATCTTGTGCGTGTTCAACATAATTTGTGGCAAGAAATGTCCATGGTGGTAATATTGTGGTCTTGGTTTCTGTTCCCCGCAACCTGCATTTTGTATTCCTGTACAATCGCACTCTCTATCCGAGTCGCGCTATATCTTCACCTCGTGACATTATGCTGCTGATCATAGGCACCCCACAGTTTTTTTGCCCGCACCACATCACATCCGCCCACTGCATACGTCCATGTCTGACCCGTGCAGCCGCTCGAGCATTATTACAATTATGTGCAATGGTGATTTCTTTTTATTGTAATTAAACATTTTTACTGGAAGTATATAGCTACCATTTTTAAGTCTCAGAATGACATCCATTCTTTTTTTTCCCACCATGTGGCATGTGTATGCAAAATAAAACAAGCATTTGCAATGCAATAAGTCTCGCATTTATGAGACTTTGAGCTATTGGCATTGTAAATGACAATGCCTTTTATTTATGTGTTGGTTTTTAAAATATAAATGAAATGCATTGCTATTTACCGTGCCAATAGCTTAAACTCTCGCAAATGCGAGACCTATTGCATTGCAAATGCTTGTTAGGTCTGGAGTTAGCCAAAACCTTTTTTTTTAAATTTTATTTTTAATTTTTTATTGAAATTTATTGATAAACGTGCTGATACCATTTGACATTTACAGATCGCATTGTGTAAATTTACATGGCAGCGTATTAAACGATACAGACTACAGATGTGGTTAAACTTCCCGCCCCTCATGCATCAGTTAGTTCAGCTTCCGCCTCTAGGTTGCCCCTGTGGTCTCTTGATAACTGGTGCGGATTAGTCGCTGAGATATGGGTCGGAATCCTCCGCTGGGGGGAGCAAATATTGCCTTGAAAAGCGTTCCATCTGCCCCACACACGCGCCCACATCCGGGGACAACCTCTGTGGATGAATACTGCCCTCTCTGCCACCATTGCCCTATCTAAGTCATGCCACCAATGTTGGTGCAGGGGGGCAACCAGTGC
Organism: Triturus cristatus; assembly: GCF_964204655.1. NCBI lineage: Eukaryota > Metazoa > Chordata > Amphibia > Caudata > Salamandridae > Triturus > Triturus cristatus. Next base: position 1,059,430,563 of record NC_140581.1, on the reverse strand, counting down.
TGCCCAGCGCTGCGCTATATTGCGCTTAGCCAGTGTAATCCCTAGTGTCGCCCAAGCCTGCGCCGCATGATTGAGGTCCGTAGGTTCCCAGATATTGAGAAGGCAGAGCCGGGGTTCTGGGGGGGACCTCCACTCCACCAACCTGGGTGATGGTAGCCATGGCCGCCTCCCAGTATTGTACTATGGTGGGACTGTCCCATAACGTGCGAAGAAATGTGCCCAGTTGTCCACATCCCCGTAAACATAAAGGTGTCTCAGCCCGCCCAATCCTGTGAAGCGTTGTTCTAGTGTAATATGTTCTATGCAATATTTTCAGTTGCACTAGCTGGAGACGGGACAGGATTGACACCTCCAGTGGGGATGCCAGGGCCTCTTGCCAATCTTGGTCATGCATGTCCCCCACTTCTGCCCTCCATTTCTCTCTCAGGGTGTGTGTAGGGTCTTTTTGATTGTTCACCAGTTTACGGTATGTGAGAGAAATGGCTTTTTTAGTGAGGTGATTGGTGAGGAGGCGGTCCTCGAGGGGCGAGGATTCGGGGAGATCGTCCCCTTGGGGTATGACTTTGGTAAGTGCGTGTTTGGTTAGTAAATATCGGAACTGTTCCAAGTCAGCCATGTGAAACGTTGTGCGCAATTGGGCAAATGTCACCATCTCTCCCTTCTTCCACAAGTCCCCCACCTTGGAGATTCCTATAAGGTCCCAACGATTGAAGCCTTTGCTGTTTCGAAGCATACTCAACCTTGGATTGTCCCAGAGTGGCGTGTGTCAGGTGAGTATCCCTTCCCAACCGAACGCGCGCTGTGCCGTGTACCAGGTGTGCCCTGTGTGTGCGGTTGGGCCGAACAGTGTGCGTATCTTGGCCTTGTTATAGAGCGCCCCCAGGAGTCCGTCCGTACCAAGGGCATTCCGGTCAAGTCGTACTGCTGGTTCCCCCTGCGGGGCTTGGAGCCAGTGGTTCACTATTATAAGTTGAGAGGCCCAATAGTACCATTTTACATTGGGTAAGGCAATCCCGCAATCGTAACATCCCCTGGTGAGTTTGGCCATTGCTATGCGGGGAGTCCGTCCGTCACAGAGGAGGAGGCTCACCTCCGCTTCAATGTATTTAAAATATGAGGGGAGAACTGGGGCTGGCGAATTCTGGAGGGCGTACAAGATCCTGGGGAGGGCCATCACTTTGAACAGGGCCGCTCGGCCCAACAGTGTCAGGGTCAGTGAGTGCCAATATTTCACGCCACTTCTGAGTCTCCTGAGATGGGGTAGGAGGTTACGCTCATAGAATTGAGTATGATCTGGAGTGATGTAAATACCCAGGTATTTAAACCCACCCTGTCCGAATTGAATTTTCACTCCTCTGGGGAGACGTGGGGGGGGGACTGTGGAGAACGTACTGACCGACTTCTCCCAATTGATCGTGTACCCAGATAAACGTCCGTAGGATGCGCAAATGTCTAGCAAGCAGTTGATTGAACGGCTGGGGGCAGCCATGTATAACAAATTGTCATCCGCTTAGAGGGAAATGAGGTCCTCCCACCCCTCCATCCATTTGAGCCCCCGTATCACTGGGTCCCCTCTGATCCACACCTCAAGTGGCTCAAGCGCCAGGGCAAACAAAAGTGGGGAGAGGGGGCAGTCCTGCCTTGTCCCGCGCCCCAAGGGGAAGTCGTCGGACACTCGCCCATTAACTACTATGTGCACGAATGGCTGTGTATAGAGGAGCGGGACCCGGGCAATGAACTTGGGGCCATAGCCAAAGTGGTGTAGCACTGCGCACAGTAAGGGCCATTCCACTCGATCAAACGCCATACTGGCGTCTAATGGTAGGATAACCGCCTCCTCCTGAACAGTCGTCATGCGAGCCATTACTCCGTGGAGTCGTCGTAGGTTCATTGCTGTGTTACGGCCGGGCATAAAACCGGACTGGTCAGGGTGTATGAGGGACGCCAGATGCGTCTGGAGCCTGGTCACCAGTGATTTAGCTAATATTTTTGCCTCCACATTAAGGAGTGAAATGGGACGGTAGGAGGTACACTGCTCTGGGGGTTCACCCGGCTTCGGTATTGCCACCAGGGTTGCTATCCTCTGGTCTTTTGGGAGCACTCCCTGTTCCAGGCTGTCCTCGAACATCCGCAGTAAGTGGGGCCCCAATATGTCCACTTCCCTTTTGAAAAGTTCCACAGGGATACCGTTCGGACCCAGCGCCTTACCCGGTTGGAGCCCTCTGATGGCTGCCACGATTTTGTCTGCTGTGAGTGGCTCATCTAGTGCTTGCCTCTCAGGGTCTGCCAATGTGGGCAGACGTATGTCTTTAAGGAAGGCCAGGTTCTCTTGCACAGTGGTGGTCGTGGCGGGTGTTTAAACTGTCTTATAATGTTGTGCAAAGGCTGCAGCTATGTCGTGTGGGTCTGTGATGTCATCCCCGGACGGCAGGTGTAACCGAGCCACCCAGCGACTCGCTCGCTCCTTTTTATCTAGCCAGGCTAGCAGCTTGCTGGCCTTGTCCCCAACCTCATAGATAGTGTGCTGCGTTTTCTTGGCTCTGGCTTTGACGTCCTCCCACGTGTGGTCTCTGTAGGCCTGCCTAGCGAGGGCTAGTTTGTGAGCCGTGTCATCGGTAGGGTCTCTCGTGTGTTCGTCTTTTGCTAGGCCAACCGCCCATTCGAGTTCTTGCACCTGTCAGGCCCCCTCCCGTTTATGTGAAGTGATCAGAGAAATGGCCTGTCCCTGCAGGACAGTCTTGTATGCTTCCCAGAGAGTGTTGGGGGAGGACACTGAGTGCGTGTTGTCTTGAAAATAGTGCTTCGTGGTTTTATGTCGGTTTTTCCTTATGGCTGGGGCTTTCAAGTATCCCAGATATAGCCAAAACCTTTTGATGTTATCATTTTTTCACATATGATATACTTACCTAAAGGGGCTTTCAGCCACCTCGCTTCATCCATTGGTCTCTTGTTGTGTCATTCACATTTTGCTTCCACCCACTACAGCATACAGCATGTGGCAATGGGTCAGCCTACTTAAGCCAGTGGCTAACTTCACTTTGAGTGACTGTATGTTGCTCTTTCACACAAGATGTTCCCTTTGATGCCAGTGTTTTTGTTTTTACTTTATAATTACTTTAGTGTTGCCTTTGTGTTAGAGCCTGGTGTAATAGCAGGGTGCTTTTATGCAACCAAGGCACATTTCAGCCTCATCAGTTCCTGTCTCCTGCCAATGGTTTAGTAAATTGATTTTGTAGTGCCTTTTGTTAATCTGACCACTGCTATTTCACAGACCATATCAATTTGAAACTGTTTTGTATTAAGTTATGGCTTCTTTCGTTCTTTTTTTTGTTTAATTTTTCTTTTGTTCTTTTTGCTTGTTTATTTTCCTTCTTTTTCTTCCTAGCCTGATTCTATTTATTTATCTTTCTTTCTTTCTTTCTTTCTTTCTTTCTTTCTTTCTTTCTTTCTTTCTTTCTTTCTTTCTTTCTTTCTTTCTTTCTTTCTTTCTCTTTCCTTCTTTCTTTCTTTCTTTCTTTCTTTCTTTTTTCCTTATTTATCTGTTTCTTTCTCACTTTGTTTGTTTCTTTCTTTCTCAAAGACAAGAAAATAACAAACGATGCCAGACCGATTGGCCTTTTCTAGGTCTGTTTCAGCCAAGATCTTTCTTTTTTAACCAAAATTGTGTATATAGCATAGTTACTTATAGGGGTTTTCAGCCAGACTTCATTTATTGCTCTTTGGTTGTGTCATTCAAATTTGTGATGGGGCAATCTGTCAGCCCTCTTCAGCATTGACTGACTTCACTACAAGTTACAGCATACTGCTCTTTCACAAGGAGCGTATTAATACACCAAGTAGTTTCCTTCAGTGCCAGGGAGTACTATGGTAATATGCACTTTTTGTTTAGAATAAAAAGCATTTTTGCCTTCAGCCATTGTTTTATTTTACAGTAATGTGAGGGCAGTGCAGCTTCCTGAGCAATACGGTTTTGCAAATACCTTGACAAAAGTAAACATAAATTGACGAAAGGCTGGCTGCCAATGCAGACCTATTGGCTTCGCCAAAGCTTGTTTATTAATGTTGTGCCGGGTTCCTCCATTTGCTTTATGTATTTCCTGCAGACATGCACAGAGTGTATACACAGGTGTGTTACTGTCTTGCAGTGTCCAGGACAACTAGCAACTGTTAAGGCATGTGAATTTAGTTAAGCCCAAGGGATTGCACTGTGGTTTAAACACAGGGAAAACGCTTCAGATCTTTAAAAAACACATTAACTATTATCTCATACACCTACCGCTCAATTTCTCACAATCTTTGCAGTGCTGTTTGGTATTTTTTTATTTATTTCAGCCAACACACATTATTTTTGGCTTTGCTAAAACATATTTTTTATTTTTCTTGTAAAATCTTCTTTTGTCTCACAGGCCAAAAAGATCTGGCCATTTTGAGCAATTTTCTTTGAATTCATATCGTTAGTGTCTTGAAAAGCTGTTTATAATTAGGGCTCCCGGTTTTATGGTATTTATTTTTTTGACATTTCCATCTGTATTTGTCCGTATTTTTTTTTGCTAATTTTATCTGTATTTATCCATATTTATTTTGGGTTTTGTGGAAAAATGAAGCTGAAATCAGTATATTTCCACATGTATTTAACTGGTAAATATGCACTCATGCTTGAATGCCTTCTAGGTTTCAATGTTGTATACACCCACAGAAGATACATGAATGCACTTTTAAGAAAATATGCAAATTTCAGTGTCAACTTTGTGCATATCTACTGCTGCTGTTAAAGCCTCTTTACTAAAATTCCTTTCTTTTTGAGCCCCCTTACCTATCAATTCACACAGCTATTGGCATGGCAGTTATGGCAGACAGTATTTAGAATTACTCAAACAGTAACCCAATTTCCGTTTTTATCCACATTTAAAAATAAATACAGCCAAGAAAATAAATGTTTTCTGCCTGTATTTATCTGTAAAAATCAGGAAAAAAAGCAAACAGGGAGCCTTATTTATAATATAAAAAGTATTCTTAAACCAAGCTAGCTGGCCACCTTACCAGAAAAGAGAAGTAAAAATGTGAGATCTGTAGGGGAATGAAAAGATTCTAGGACCCTCAGTGCATGAAAGGGGCTTTCCCACCCTGTGTCTATGGGAAACCAAGTAAGCACTTAAGGATCTGATAACACACCAATATAACCGTTCATGTATTGTGATCTTACATCATTTCCAAAAAATCACTTCCGGAAACAATTTCTTTCTCCATATTTGCAGACAGCCTCCAATTAGACCGTGCCAATGTTCATAGCGAGTGGATAGTGAAACTTAGCTTTCTGTCGCCTCTTCCTCTTTCTTTGAAGTAGAAACCACTAGTGGAACAGATGGGCATTGTGAAACAGTTCTTCCTTCTATTTTCACACTCTCTCGCAGTAAAGCCACAATGCTCACCCCCTCTGGGCTTATTTCCATTCAAATCATCATTTTCAAACAGAGCAGAGAATAGAACGCTGCATTTACAGCGACTGGATGTACGTACACAGCTATGGCTGTGCTTTCCGTTTAGGAAGTCTGTGATGTTTGTTCTTCTTTTTTTTGCAAATATGTGCAGTGGATATTAAAAGTGTTAAAGTTTTTAAAAAATGGAAACAATGGTGTTTAAAGGTGACATGCATCTTAGCAAAAAAAAAAACAAAAAAAAATAACATTGCAAAAATATATTTTTACACAAAAGCAGAAATGAAAGCAGACATGGGGGCAACATTTTTGACACTACTTTTTGGGCAAATGTGCACATGAGTAAGTGGGAGCAAAATCAGAATGACATGAATAGACAAATAGTTGTAGGCGGCTGAACATAATTCGGTCAGTCTGCCTGTCTGTCCGTCCGTCCATCCATCCATCCATCTATCTATCTGTTTGATTGACCGTCTGGCTTTCTATTTTTGATTCTTTGGAAAACATGAGCGTGGTGAGAAAAATGAACCTGTCCATAGGCTAGCCGTAATAAAAGTGCTATATGGAAATGCTTTAATCAACACTTCTTAACCGAAGACAATCCCCCTAGGTCGCATTCAACTTAATCTTTTTCGCCCATTATGCCATTGTGACCAATTATTTGCAGATCTGCCTTGGCTGCATCCTAAAAGAAAATGTCCAGCTGACGTAGGAGGTAGGGAAACAAAAAAACCTTTTAAAGATGTTGCAGCTTTTTGCTCAACATTTTGGATCATCTTACTGTTTGTCTCAGTGATTCTCCCAGAGAGTGAGGTTTGTGTGTACATTTGGGGTTCTTAACCAGTGGTGGCCAGTAATTTGAGTAGGCGGGGTGGCCACACACACCTGTCGATTTGGAATGCCCCTTTTCTCATTGGCTGACCTTATTAGCCAATCACACTACCATGATGAGGAGGTCCACCAAACGCTTTGCTGGACTGAGAAGATCACACCCAAAGCTATTGACATCTTTAACGCAGCAAAGTTCAGCTCGGGCATCCAAATGCCTGCACATTTACTGCAAGTACAGGGCCTGGCTGCCTGACCAGAACATAAAGAGTGTCTCTCAGGGTGACCTTTGCTCGGACAGCAGACACACTTCATATTTGGAAAATAGGTGGGCAGGGCACTGCCAGTCTTAACTAGCTGTGAATCAAGGCTCAAGCTTCACCTAAGTGATGAGGCCCAATAACATGTAAATATACCTGAGTTTTATTCCGTTATAGTGAAGTGAGCACTTGGATTACCAGTTTGGGCTAAGCAGCCTCTGTGGTGAGTAATCAACATATATTTGCATGCTGTTATCTGCTTCTATAAAGGGTCAAGAGCGACCCTTGACCCTACCAGGTAGGTCGCTCCTCCTCCTCACAGCACCGCCTGTGTGTCCCTGCCCCAGTTTCCGCTGCTGGGGAAGTTCGAGGCCCTCCTCCACCCGCAGGCTACCACCTGTGCCTCATCTCTGGTGGCCAGTGGTAGGCCGTAGGTTTGTTCGTCTCCGCTTTTTTCCGCTAGTTATTGTATTGTAGTGTATTGTTTTAATGTTTTCACTGTATTTCCTGTATTGCCGTTATCTTCATTACTGTGCCTGTGACTGCTGTTCCCCATCTTTCCCCGCTGCCTGTACTTGATCTGTGCCGTTTTTCCCTCTGTTCCCCTGTCTGCCCCGTGCCTCTCTGCCCGTTTTTACCTTCTGTCTCCTAGCTGCCCCTGTATTTCTGTGCCCTTTTGCCTTCTGCTACACTTGTGTCTCCCTCGTGTTTTGAGCCCTTTTGCCTTCTGTACCACTCGTTCCCCCTGTATTTCTGTGCCCTTTTGCCTTCTGTAACACCCGTTTTTTTAGCCCTTTTGCCTTCTTTACCACTCGTTCCCCTGTACTTCTGTGCCCTTTTGCCTTCTGTAACACCCGTTTTTTGAGCCCTTTTGCCTTCTATACCACTCGTTCCCCCTGTACTTTTGTGCCCTTTTGCCTTCTGTAACACCCGTTTTTTGAGTCCTTTTGCCTTCTTTACCACGCTCTCAACCGTGGACGGACCCTCACCTGCTTCAAGGCAGCCCCGAAATGCACACACAGTCCCTTCACCTGCCGGAACTGCAGCTACACCAGCCTCAGAGCTGACGAACCACCCGCCAAGAAAGACCGCACCCACCTGCGATGCATACTACTGAACACCTGCTCAGCACGCAAACACGCCGTCGAGCTCTGGGACTTGCTCGACACAACATCCCCAGACGTCGCCTTCCTGACAGAGACCTGGTTGAACGACTCCTCCGCACCAGACACCGCCATAGCCATCCCAAACGGCTACAAGATCATCCCCAGAGACCGCACCAAAGGAGTCGGAGGAGGAATCACCATCATCCACAAGAACAGCATCAGGGTCGCGACTAGCACCGACGACGCGCTCAGCACCGCCGAACACATGCACTTCCAGATCCACACAGACCCCAACTCCACCCTCAGAGGCACCCTCGTCTACCGCCCCCTGGACCCCGCCCCCAGTTCAGCGACTCCATTGCCGACTTCATCAGCACGCATGCCCTGACCTCCACCGACTACATCCTCCTCGGAGACCTGAACTTCTACCTTGAGAACAACAACGACAACAACTCCACAACCCTAATCGATAACCTCGCCAACCTTGGACTGAAGCAACTCGTAATAACGCCCACCCACTCTGCCGGCCACACGCTCGACCCCGTCTTCTCCTCAAGCCCGCATGTCTCCGTCAGCCACACCACCAAACTCCTCTGGACCGACCACCGCTGCATCCATTCCACCTTCCAGAAACCCACCACACACCACCGCACCCAACAGATCCCCCGCCACTGCTGGAGCAAAATCACCGAAGACCAACTACATGCAAACCTCGCTCTCAGCCCACCCACGAACCCTCCAACACCGACAATACTGCCCACAGCCTCAACCGCTGGATCGAGGACTGCGCCAACACCCTCGCCCCGCTGAAGAAACCCCCCCACAGAGACACCAACAAGAGGGCCAGCTGGTTCACCCCAGAACTCCTAGCCTCCAAGCAAGTCTGCCAGCAACTAGAGAGGAAATGGCACAGCGAACAAACTCCGGACAACCGCGCAGCACACAAGGACGCCTTCCGCAACCACCACCACCTCATCAGGGCTGCCAAGAGAACCTCGTTCAAAGACTCCCTCAACAACAACGCACACAATAGCAAGGAGCTCTTGAACATCGTGAAGGAACTCTCCAACCCCAGATCCAACACCAACGGCATCCCACCATCGCAAGCCCTGTGCGACTCCCTCGCCACCTTCTTCCACTGCAAGATAGCAGACATCCACGACAGCTTCAACACCCAGACTGCCCCAACAGACAGCAACACAACAGACCCTCCGCACACCAGCGAACACGACCCCCTGCTCGCCTGGGCCAGCGTGAGCATCGATGACACCATCAAGACCATGAGCACAATCCACTCCGGCTCCCGTCAGATCCCTTCCCGCACCACATCTTCAACAAAGCAAGCAGCTCCATCGCACCCCACCTGTGCAACGTCATCAATGTCTCCCACAAGACCGCGACCTTCCCACAGAGCTGGAAATCCGCCGAGATCAACGCCCTACTAAAAAAAAAACCAAGGCAGACCCACGAGACCTCAAGAACTTCCGGCCCATCTCTCTGCTCCCCTTCCCGGCCAAGGTCATCGAGAAAATTGTCAACAGACAGCTAACCCGATACCTCGAAGAAAACAGAATCCTAGACCCTTCCCAGTCAGGGTTCCGCAGCAACCACGGCACCGAGACTGCCCTTATCGTCGCCACCGACGACATCAGGTCCCTGCTTGACAACGGCGAGACCGCAGCACTCATCCTCCTAGACCTCTCCGCCGCCTTCGACACCGTCTGCCACCACACACTACACGCACGCCTCCACGCCGCAGGGATCTGAGACAAGGCTCTGGAATGGACCACCTCCTTCCTCTCCGGCAGAACCCAGAGCGTCCGCATCCCCCCATTCCGGTCCAAAGCCTCCGCGATCATCTGCGGCGTGCCCCAAGGATCCTCCCTCAGCCCGTCACTGTTCAACATTTACATGGCCCCGCTCGCACACGTCGCCCGACAGCACGACCTCAACATAATCTCCTATGCTGACGATACTCAACTGATCCTCTTCCTCACCAAGGACCACATCGCCGCCAAAGCCAACCTCCACGAAGGAATGAAGGCTGTCGCTGACTGGATGAAGACCAGCCGTCTGAAGCTGAACTCGGACAAGACGGAGGTCCTCATCCTTGGCACCAACCCTTCAGCCTGGGACGACTCCTGGTGGCCGACGACACTGGGAGCAGCCCCGACACCCACCGACCACGCACGCAACCTGGGAATCATCCTCGTCTCAATGCTCTCAATGACCAAGCAGGTCAACGCCGTCTCCTCCTCCTGCTTCAACACCCTCCGCATGCTCCGCAAGATCTACAGATGGATCCCGATAGACACAAGAAAGACAGTCACCCAGGCCCTCGTCAGCAGCAGACTCGACTACGGAAACGTTCGCTACGCGGGAGCCCCGACCAAGCTCATCAAACGACTACAAAGCATCCAAAACGCCTCGGCATGACTGATCCTTGACGTACCATGCCACAGCCACATCACCTGAGGGACCTGCACTGGCTCCCCGTCAGCAAGACGATATCCATCAAGCTCCTCATCCACGCACACAAGGCACTCCACAAGACTGGCCCAGCCTACCTCAACAGACAGCTCTCCTTCTACATCCCCAACCGTCAGTTACGCTCTGCTGACCTCTCACTAGCCACCGTCCCGCGCATCCGAAGAACTACCACCGAAAGGAGATCCTTCTCCCACCTCGCCGCCAAGACATGGAACACCCTCCCACTGAGCCTATGACAGACCCAAAACCTGCTGACCTTCAGGAGGATGCTCAAGACCTGGCTGTTCGATCAGTAGTGGCCCCTCCAGCGCCTGGAGACCCTCCCTGGTATGTAGTGCGCTTTACAAAAGATTGATTGATTGAAGAAGTAAAACATTGTGGAATGGAATGGTACCCAGTATAGATACAAGTGGATAAGACGTGTCTCCTCAAGCTTTTACATTTATCTCTTTTATTATTCTTAAAAAGTTTCCAAAATTGGGAGAGGTGTGCCCAGACATAAGTCCTACACTTATTACAGAAAGGACTCAAGCAACACCTCAGTCAGGATGCCCAAACAGGCCAAAATTACATATGAGTTGGCTTGTGTGCCTATGAATAACTGTTGGTACAGGAATATCTGTAAATGGGTGTGTTCCCCTGCCCTGAGTGCCTGACTGCGTGCATCTGGCATCCTGACTTTATGTTTTTGGCTCCGGCATCATCCTAATCAGTGTGTGCGCTGGGGTTTAGATTTGTCGCTGACTTTGAGAGGTCCTGGACTTGTCCTCTAACTTGTAGGGGTGCACAAACCATCCCTTCATTAAAAAACAGGGCTACTGTCTCTGCCACTGTGTTTAACATGTAGAGTAGTGGTGGGAGCAATACAGACCTTTTAATCTGAGTCACTGGAGTACAGGCCTACTGGCCCACTCATGTGAAGTTCTGCTTCTATGTGCTTGCCCAGTCCTGCACGCTAACATTTAAAGTGTGTGTTAAAAATATCGATGTGTGTGTCTACTCTGTGGGAAATGCATGCATGGTGTGTGGGCGTGAGCTAGAGTAATGGAGGTCAGTGGTCCATGGCCTGGCCAATCACAAGATGGTGAGTGAGGATTCTGCTAGCAGACAGTGAAGGGCATTGCTCACATTCCTGTAGTTGGAGTGAGGAGACCTAGCCACTGAAGTGAGAAGAGTAAAACATGGCTCCTAAAGATATTCCTTTAAGGCATTTTGTTTAGCAAGGAACTGCTTGTTTGTCTTCCTGAACACTGCCATTTGGTGAATGGCAGAGGTGAGGGGCGGGACTGCAGACTTTGTTGTGAAAGGTGAGGAAGCATTTAGGTGAGGTGTGGCCTCTTGTGGTTCTTGATTACTCCTTTAGTTTGGCTAATGACAACCAGATGCAAAAACATCCCCTCTTTTTGTGGCTCTGTTGTGGGTAGTGCGAGTGGAGAAACCTCTGCTGTGAGAAGCATCACTCTACACAAAGACCATGTCTGGAGAACAGCCTGAAAAGGACTCATGAGGGAAGAACCACCGCAAACTAGTACTACAGTTGAGACAGCTGAGCCTTGTCTCCTGCCTGCTAGTTGTGTAACTGTGCATGACCTACTTCCCCACTTGTTATTTGAGTTCAAATTCCTCTGTGAGGAACTGAGTATTCTGGATATCTTGTTAGGAAGCTGTTTACTGGCCGTGAAGCACATAGAAGCCTGATTTCCTGTGGAGATAGGCTTCTAGGTGCAGGACAGACTGACCAGGAAGGAGTGAGTTTCAGCATGTTCTTGGTGCCTTTGGGGTGCCCAAAAGAAGCAGACTGTTAAAGAGAGATCTGAGAAGACCTGAGTGTCAAAGCACCATCCCACACTGTTTCACAGCAGTTCCAGGAGGAAGCCATGGGTGGGGCTAGGGGACCCAGACTACAGGCTGGGTCCCGGGAGATGGTGTCCCCGGGGCAGAGATCAGGCCAGGAGGAGAACCGCGTGGCCCCCTCCCATTTTTTTACAAAGAAGTATTTTTTAAATGGGGCAGGCCCCGGCAGATGGAGTCCCCGGGGACATAAATGGCCCAGGGAAGAGGGGCTACGTGGCCCCCCTTCTTTTTAAAAACATAGTAAAATAATATAAAAAAGAAAGGCTCGGCCCCAAGGGATGGGATCATGGGCGGAAATGGGCCTGGAAGGGTAGGCCACGTCCCCCTCCCTTTTTTAAAGAATTGATTTTTTAAAAAGGGCCAGACCCTGGGGGATGTGGTACCCAGGGTCCAAAACAGCCAAGCAGGCCCCACTTTCTAAAAAATAGAAAAATATACCAAAGAAAAGCTGGCAATTCGCAGAAGCACATGCCCCTTTCTCCATCACTCTGCAAAGTTGCCTTTTGGTGCCCTGCTGGTTGGAGGATGAAGTCCACTTTGCTGCTGAGGGTCCTTAGGGGAATACAAGGGCTCTTGTTAAGACCAGTAGGCCCCACACATTGGAATTGCTGAGAGGTGGTCATAGGCCACGCGCCCTTTCTCCACCACTCTGCAAACCCACTTTTCAGAGCACTGCTGGTGGGGGGATAAGATCCCCTTGCTTTCTGAGGGCCCTAAGACTAAAGCTAAGTTCTTCCCCCAACCCGGAGTGCACCAGAAGGCACTTTTGCAGAGTGGTGGACAAAGGGGACTTGGCCTTCAATGACCTCTCAGTAAACTAGCTTGTGCATTTTACTGGAGGTAGTAGGAGGGCTAGTTGGCCCCCAGGACCCTCAACAGCCAAAGGGACTTCAGCCACCAACTAGTAATGCGCCAGGAGACGTGTTTGCAGAGTGGTGGAGAAAAGAGGCGTGGCCATCGAAAACCTCTCAGCAAACCCACTGTGTGGGACTTGCTGGAGGTACCAGGAGGGGTAGTTGGCCCCTAGGACCCTCAATAGCCAAGGGGACTTCATCTCCCTACTAGTAGTGCACCAGGAGGCGTGTTTGCAGAGTGGTGAAGAAAGGGGGCGTGGCCTCCTACCAGGTCTCAGCAATTCAACTGTGTGGGCATTACCGGAGGTAACAGGAGGGGTACTTGGCCCCCAAGAATGTCCTTGGGGCGAATACCCCACCTGTTATCTCCAGTTAGTCCCACACAGTGGGATTGCTAAGAGGTCCTTGGTGGCTACGGCCCCTTTCTCCACCACAGTGCAAATGTGGCTAGTGGTGCACTACTGGTTGGGGCATAAAGTCCACTTTACTCCTGAAGGACTTTGGGGGCCAAAAAACCCTCCTGGTACCTCCTGTAAGTAGTACACAGCAGGATTCCATAGAGCTGCTTAGAGGCCCAGCCTCTTACTCCACCACTCTGCAAATATGACTACTAGTTAAAAAAAACCCTAGAAATTCACTGAAAAACCAAAGGTTACAGGGATGTTATAGTTAGGATGTAGTATGTAAAACACTTTAGAAATTATCTAAAAAAAAACAAAGGCTACTGGGACATTACAGTTAGGAAATAGGATTTAAAAAACGTCAGAAATTCACTGAAAAATGCAAATGTTATGGGGACGTTATAGTTAGGATCAGATTTCAGTCATACAAAACCAGAGAAATTTGGCAATTATAGTTACCTAAGCTAACTATAACTTACGCCCTCACAATGCACTGCTTATGACCTCACATGTTACATCACTCATGACATGGTCAGTGACATCACTGTTGACATCAATGTATATATAGAGACGTGCATCCACTGCAGATCCACGTACCAACAGCAGTGCCGTGATTGGCTGGCGCTGGCCAGACCCGGAAAGAAAAGTTCCAGCCTCCATTTTGTCAAGTGGGACATAATTCTGGGTGGGGGGAATCAAGTGTAAAATGTTTTTTTGGGCAGGCAAGGATCTGCAGATCCCCCACGGTGCTCAGCTTGGCTTATCGTGTTAATCCGTGATGGACCCATGGACCAGATTCCAATTAAAGAAAAAATACACTCACACACAGACCCACTCACACACTCACTCACACACCCACACAATGACTCACACATCCATACAGTAACTCACACACCCACTCAGAGACCCAGAGAACCACTCACAACCACTCAGACCCACAGAAGCATTCACACACCCACATACACATCCATACAGCCACTCACACACCCACTCACAGACTTTCACAGCCACTCACACAGCCACTCACAGACCCACACAACCAGTTACACACACATTGACACACACACACTGACACACTCACTTACACATCCAGGTTACAGGGATGTTTTACTTAGGAAATAATATTTAAAAGCCGTAGAAATTCACTGAAAAAAACAATGGTTACAGGGAAGTTATAGTTAGGAAATACAATTTTTTTAAAACCTTAGAAATTCACTAAAAAGCAAAGGTTACAGGGACATTATTGCTAGGTTTAGATTTTACACACACAAAACCATAGAAATTTAGCAGTTATAGTTACAGTTATCTCAAGTAATTATAACTTGTTGTTAGACATTAGGGTCTCTAGTTGGCAATAGTTTGCACCTTTTTCCAGATAGGGACCTTTCCTTCTAGTCAAGATAATGGGGATACCCGTCTAAAATAAACTCTGTTTATACCCTTGGTAGCTTGGCACAAGCAGTCTGGCTTATCTCAGAGGCAATGTGTAAAGCATTTGCACATAACACACACTCATACAGTGAAAACACAACAAAAGGACAACATATCAGGTTTAGAAATTTAACCAGTAGATATCTGTGCAAACGAGACCAAAATGATAAAAGTCCAACATACAACAATCAAAATCTGTACTCTGCAAGAAAGACCTTTAAAATGCAGTTCCTTGAAGTCGGTAGCTCCGTCCATCTGAAAGCAACCAAATCCAACCAGGTCGGTCGACTGCGTCGGTGCAGGCCGGTTTCGATGTCAGAAGATGTGTAAACAGTACCTTTCTGCTGTTCTGGCCGACCGCACCAGTGTGTTCCAGTGGCTGTCGAGGCGGAGCGGTGCGGTGTGCAGTGCCCTCATATCGCGTTGCAGGCAGCGGCTTGGTGGCGGTCATTCAGCGGCATCGGTGAGACCAGAGCTGCAGTGAAAATCGGGGTGGTGCTCGTTGCAGTACTGACGGTTACAATGCAAGTTTCTGTGGCAGTCTATTATCGGTGGTCGATGGGGCTGGCGTCGGTGGTCTGCGGCTGAGGTGTGGGATGGGTGGTGCTGCATGTAGCTTATGAGCTGTGCCCCCAGACCATGGTGCAGACCACAGTGGCGATGTCAGCTGCCCAAGGCACTGTCGGTGAGACCAGGGTGGGGGAGTGAAGCGAGGTGGTGCGGAGTGCTGTGCCCACAGGTTGCGGTACAAGCAGCGGCTCAGTGGTGGCAGCGGTCATCTTCGACAGTGAGACCAGGGTTGCAGTGTGGTGGTGCCCTCTGCAAAGGGGCAGTACTCTTCCTGGCAGCTCTTCCAGTTCTGGGGTCTGGGCCCAGATATTTAAACTCAGTTTCTCTTTGTTCTTTTGGGCAGAGAGTGTCCGTGCTCAGCCCAAAACAGTTCTGCCCTCTCTGGTCCAGCTTCCTGGCAGGATGTGTAGACGGCATTGTCCAAGGCAGACCAGGCCTATTCAGATGCAAGGAAATCTCCTCCCACTACTCTAAATGCAGCCCAGGTCTATTCTGCTCAGCCCTGACTCACAAGGCAGGATACACCTCAACCACTTCAGTGGCTGTTCTGAAACAGAATGCATATCCCAGCCCCTGTCACTGCAAAGCCAGACAGCCCCAGCAGAGGCACACAGGATGGCTAAGCAAGAGAAAGCCTACTTCCTAAAAGTGGTATTTTCAAACACAAAAAATCATCTTTACTAAAAGATGCATTTCTACACTCTGAGTTCAGGCATACTAAACTCCATTTCTCTAGTTTGTCCCAATGGGAAGATATACTCATAAGATCTTAGAATTAAGTCCCATTCTATTGTATGGGAAAGATAGCCTTTCAATAGTGAAAAACGAAATACATTGTATTTCACTATCAGGACATGTCACACACACTAATACATGTCCTACCTTTCACATACACTGCACCCTGCGGTGCCTTACATGTAACAAAAGGGAAGGTTAGGGCCTGGCAAGTGGGTGCACTTGCCAAGTCGATATGGCAGTAAAAACTGTCTGCAGTCACTGAAGGGGCAGGTCTGAGAACCCTTTGAAGGACTACTTGTGTGGTTGGTACAATAAGTGCTGCAGGCCCACTAGCAGCATTTGATGTACAGGCCCTGTCACTCTAACTGCACTTTACTAGGCACTTGTAAATCAAATATGCCATTTATGGAAACACCAATGAATAAACATAATTTACCTGGAGAGTATATGCACTTTAGCACTGAATAGCAGTGGTAAAGTGCCTAGAGTCCTAACCAACAAAAACAGGGTCATAAACAAGAGGCCAAAAAGCAGAAAGTCTGGGGTAAACCCGCTGAAAAAGCTAAGTCTAACACTTGTGCTCTAAGGGAACACTCTCCAAGCACTACTAATTACCCCACATATTACTCATATCTTCTATGATATCACTGATAATATCACTGCAACAATTACAGTGAAATTATTGATGAGAAAACCGTGCAAGTATTTGCCTTTCCTGCTCATTTTTCTACTTCTGTTTTGTCTTTCCTGCTCATTTTTCTGCCCTGATTTGTCTCTTCTGCTCATTTTCCTGCCTTCTGTTTTGCTCTCTTTTGCTCTATCTTGCCTTTCTGCTCATTTTGTTCCCTCTGTTTGCCTTTCCTGCTCATTTTTCTGCCCTCTGTTTTGTTTTTTTCTGCTAATTTTTCTGCCCTTTGTTTTGCTCTCTTCTGCTCTGTTTTGCTTTCCTGCTCATTTTACTGTGCTCTGTTTTGACCTCTTCTGTGATTTTGGTCACTGAGGCCCAGCAACGACTCCCTGGGTGCCCTGGCCCTACCCAGGGAACTGAGTGTGTATCATTGAAGACCGCAGGGGGAGCATCAAGGCCCCTGCGGTTCAGCCAGCTTCTCACCTTCTGCAGGAGCCGGCATTGCTCCTTCACATAGGGAGCTGCTAGAATGCAGCTGCCTGAGTGCTAGAGCTATTCTTTCATCTGTTCCCCTACCTGCATGACTGCAGAGTGGTGGAGATAGGGGGCATGCCTCTGACAAATTCTCAGCAATCCTGCTGCGTGGAACTTACTGGAGGTAACAGGAGGGGTAGTTGGCTCCCAAGGACGTCCCATTCAACAGGATAGCTGAGAACTGATAGCAACTCATGTCCCCTTTCTCCATCACTTTGCAAACCACCTCCTGGCGCACTACTAGTAGGGGGATGAAGTCTCCTTGCCTATTGAGGGTCCTTAGGGGCACCTACCCCTCCTATTACCTCCAGTAAGTCCCATACAGCAGGATTGTTGAGATTTGATAGTAGGCCATACCCCCTTTCTCCACCACTCTGCAAACATGCATCCTGGCGCACTACTATTTGGGGGATGAAGTCCCCTTGGTTCTTGAGGGTCCTTGGGGGCCAACTTGCCAGAGTAAGGCCCACAAGGCTGGATTGCTGAGAGGTGGTCAGAGGCCACGCCCCCTTTTCCCACCACTCTACAAACATGCCTCCGGGCATACTGCTGCATGGGGGAAGAAGTCCACTTTAGTCCTGAAGCCCTCAGGGGACATCATCCCCCCACCAGCAGTGCGCCGACAGGCGCATGTGCAGAGTGGTGGAGAAAGGGGCAAGGCCTCTGACCACCTCTCAGCAAACCCGCAGTGTGGGTTTTACTGGAGGTAACAGGAGGTCTTCCTGGCCCGTAAGTGTCATCAGCAGCCAAGGGGACTTTCTCCCCCAACCAACAGCCTGCTAGCAGGCACGTTTGCAGAGTAGAGGAGAAAGAGGACGGGCCTTCGTTGAGTTACCACTTCATTTTTTTTTTTCATTTTAGGAAGGGTAGCTGTGTGGCCCCCTTTCCCTTGACCATTTTCGGCCCAGGGATCCCATCCCCAGTGGACTGAGCCATTCTTTAACGTTTTAATTAAATGAAACGGAAGGGGGGCGTGTCCTCCCCAGCCAATTTTGGCCACAGGGACACTATCTCCCAGGGCCCGGACTTTGTTTTAATTTTTTTTAATTTACAAAGCGAGGGGCCCCCCGGGCCATTTTTGGCCTCAGGGACCCCATCACCCGGGGCAAGCCATTGATTTTTTTTAAATAGGAGAGCGCCCCACAACCCCTCCTTGCAGGCCTATTTCGGCCCGGGGACTCCATCCCTCTGGGCAGGCCTTCAAATTTGTTTTCATATGGAGAGGGGTGCCAGTGTGGCCCCCCTTCCATGGCCGATATTGACCCGGGGGCCCCATTCCCAAGGGCATGGCCACCATGTTGGGGACCCTGGGGGGGCCTCAAGTCCTCAGCGGTCCCTGCTGGTGCCCTCCCTCCTGCGGGAACCAGCATTGTTTTTGGACAAAAGGATCTCCAAACATAAAGCTCCCTCTTTCCAAAAACAATTCTGCTCCACTTCATGGAAGCAAGAGCATTTTCACTGCTCTTGCTTCCATGAACCGGAGAAGAGTTTGCTATGAATTGGCGAGAGCAGTGCTCCCACCAAGCCATCGCAAACTGCAGTATGCCGTGGGTGGACACCCCGGGACATCCCTGTTGTTGGCCCTAGGGGTCCCCAGCGTCATTTACAGCTCCACGAGGGTGCTTCGTGGCCCACCTCCAACAAATATGAAGCACCTGGGAGGTGGGGGTCCCCTGAGCTGAGTGGGGGGCTGGCGCCCCCCACGCATTTTCATTTAATATAGACCCGGAGAGGTGGCAGTCCCCTGTCATTTTTTTTATTGACCCCAGGACCTGGCCCACTTGGGGGCCTATAATAAGCAAAGCATGGGAGGCCGTGCTTTGTTTTTTACAAGAATTCTGTGGGATTCGTAAATCCAACATGACTCCACCTGAAATTTTTTGAAAAAATGCTTTTTTGGCCCGGTGAAGGGGGGGGGGGGGGTCCAGGGACTCCCTGAACAGCCCTAGGGGGTTAGGGGGGCTCTACCCTGCCCCCTGTGATTTTTTAAACTTTTTTTCTTGTGACTCGGTTCAACCGAGTCACAAGATGGCTGCCAACACTTCTGGTTTGAAGTGTTGGCAGCCAATCAGATCTCAGGCACACGATCGGGAGTGGTCGAGGGGCCACCTCGGTAACAGTTGTATATTTGAGAAATCTTCAAATTTCTCAGGAACTACTGAATGGATTACCACCATTTAACAAAAATAGTGCTCTCTGAACAAAGAGCTACCTTTCTGCCAAATTGGGTTAATTTCGTTCAGCAGTTTGGGCTGTGGCTGCGTCTAAAGTTTCCTATGGAAATTATCATGGGGAAAAAGCGTTTTGGGACCCCCCATTTTTGTAGTCCCCTGCTTGACGAATCCCTCCGACATTTTCAAAACAGCAGCTGAACTGAGTGTCAAATTAAGTTTGAAAATTTCATGAAGATTCATCAAACGACGCCAACGTTATTGGCAAATGAAAAACAGCTTTTTAATAGAAATCAGGTCCTAACTAGTACATTTATACTTTAATATTATTGTAGTTATTATTCTGGCTACATTCTTTTTGTAGCATGATATGCATAATATTTAAAACTTGATCTTCTGGTAAAATACTGTCATGTGCCAGGGGTGTATCCTGAGTTTCATTACCTCAGACTTCTCGGTCGAGTGTCTCGCGAACAGCTGGTAGCTCGCCAGCTGCCTGTAAGCAGCTCTCCTGTGTGCAGCCCAGTGAACTAAATTAGAAGCTCTTGCTTAGTTGAGTTAGTATATGAATACCAAAATAGAAAAGTGCTTATTCAAGATGAAAATGTATATATTTTCAAAAGTCATTAGTTGATGTTGGGGAAAAATGGTTACATTTCCAAAACATATTTAAAGTGGATATATGAGTGATATATGGTGTTGGGGAGACTACTACTAATATTATTATGTTTGTGCAAGGAGTATTTCAGCTATCGCTGTTGTGTTATCCATGTAGAGGCAGTCCACATTGACAAGGCATTCTTACATTATTGCTGAAAGCCTACACTGAGGTGATCTTACATATTGTGGGAACTAACGTAATTTTGCTTTATGTGTTTACTATTACTACTCTAATAGTATTAGCCGATCGGGAGGACTTTCAATGAACAAAGGCAGCGCTTATTACAGGAAAGGTTGAGGACCCCTGCATTAGCTCTGGCAGAAATATCTTATCAGACTGTGGACTTATATATGGGGGGACATAACAAAGATAGTTCTCATGTTTATTGAGCGAAATATGTGCACAAAATCTGGGTTAATGTTGCTCGAGTTGGATGTGGACATTCTGAATTTTCAAGGGGCACTATGGGAGTCAGCTGAGCTCCCTAACCAGGAACTCCTTTGCTTGACAAGTAATGTGCTCACCATTGCTGATGTCATAATTATGAGGGGATTAGTTAATTTCTAAGGAGTTGCCATAAATTGAAATGCAGGCTCTGGTTACTTACTAACCAAAATGGTAGATATTTTCTATCTATTTACATTTTTAATATTCGCGTATGCTTTTGTGTTACTACTATTTACTGTAATTGCCTAGTGTCTAGTCTGTTCTACATTAGTGTTAAATAATTGCAAAATCTAATTATGTTAGTGGCGGTTTTGAACTTCTTAGAGAGAAGTGGAGATTGCATTAGTATGCATTTATCATGCTGAGTTCATCGCAGGTCCGAGTTAGCCTCCATTCGGGTCCATCCTTTTGAACTTGGCCCATGGAAGGGTTGATGAGACTCCTGTGCATTTTGCCTTCTCTATGGATCTACAAGCTAGATACAGGCCTTGCTAAAGGCTAAGGAAAAAGCAATGGGGGGAGTGGAGGAGAAAACATTTTTTTGCCTCACTACAAGCCAATATTATCTTATTCTAAGCTAGGGTGACTAGACTAATGGTCACAAATCAGGTGTCCTTCCTTAGCCTCCAGTTTGGTAGACACTGTCCATCAGCATTAACTCTACTCCCTGCTCTCAGCTCCCTCTCGTTTATTTATTTGATCTCAAGACTCTTAAAGAACTACTGGAAATGAGCCCTGCAATGGATGCCAAAACATCCCCTGAACCGCTGCCTGCTCTACCCAAACCCAACAGCCACTGCCCACAAGGTGAAACCTGATGCAGAGGAACAGCTTCCAATTTGTGAACATGTTACAACCCCTATTTTGGAACTCAATAGCAGATCAATGGTTTTCAACCACAACTGCATCTGCAAATCATTAATACATTGTTAACGACTCACAACGGAGAGGTGATGACAATTTCATGCCACCTAATCTTTGATTGGTATGCATTGTAAAGTGTACTTTGTGAGTCAGAATGCCATCTCTGATTCCCAAACGATACCTCATAGATTGCAACACACTAACTGTGGTTGCAAACCCTGTGATTTTGGAACTCACCTGCTTTTTGTGATCACAAAATAGTTTTGCATATCTGGCAGGGGCGGCTCCTCCTTTATGGCGGAGGAGTGCGCCCCACTGCTGGAACCAGCAGACGCATGTAGAATAAAATGATAACAAAGCAGTTAATAAAACTGTTTTATTATCATTTTACTTTACTCCAGAGCCACTGTCAAGTCTTGAGGGCGGGGCCATCAGGAGCAGGAAGAGTGGTGGGCTCAGGTCACTGCCAGTGCACTTGTAGGTTTGGCCGGCCGTCTTAGGAAGGCCAAACCGAGATGCACACTTGGATATCTCCAGGCTATTGCTTGGATATATCGGC
The DNA here is from genome assembly GCF_964204655.1 of Triturus cristatus. NCBI lineage: Eukaryota > Metazoa > Chordata > Amphibia > Caudata > Salamandridae > Triturus > Triturus cristatus. The sequence continues at coordinate 1,059,408,732 of NC_140581.1, read as the reverse complement.
AGGCTCAGAAGCACGGGTTCCCAGTCCCTGCTGGAGCATGGAACTAGCCCGCTCCACCCAATCCCATCTCTTCTCTCATACTGGGTAATACCAGCATAAGAGTAGCATCGGGATTGGCGCAGAGGACTTTGGGAGCCTGTGTGAACATCGGCTGACGAGGTGGCAGACGTCAGGCTGCAGGCAAGATTTTAGTTTTATTATTCCCCCCCACCCCGTGCTGCGTCACTGATTTCCTAAGCTAGCGGCTGCCACTGATATCGAATATAGCACGTTACTACGGGTGCTATTACCACACAGTAGGTTACAACGCGGTCGTTACAACGACCGCATTGTTACCACGTGTGGCTTTACATCGCAAGTCGTTTCTACGACTTGCGCCAGGTGGCGTGCTGGACTTAGGAATAGTGTAAATTACTATTCCTACTCCAGTTAGCGCAACAGCAGGGAATGTGCTGGATTTAAAATCCAACACATTCCTTGGTCTTGCACGCCACCTAGGGCAAGTCGTAGAAACGACTTGTCATGTAAAGCCACGCGTGGTAACAACGAGGTCATTGTAATGGCCGCGTTGTTACCTACCTGCGTGGTAATAGCAGCGTTGTAAACACTGTTTCCCCTGATATCTGGCTCTTTGTTCAGTAATGCTGATATGCAATATTCACAAATCACTTGATAAATTAATCAGCTGCTACGTAGGAAATCTTTCTAGGAACAAGTCAGGCAAGGTGATTAGAATTAAAGATGAAATAGATTAAAGCAGAATGCATTTTTACAAAATGAGGCAAGTTAACAAACAACACAAATTAAAATGGCATAAATATTGTTCTAAGTATTACACAGTTAAATGCAAGTAATCACCTTATATGTAGTGAACAGACACCCAGCAACTCAAGGAAGGTAGAAAAATAGATCAGGTACACAAAGAGGGAAGATGATGTCCCACTGTGCTTTTTCTGAGGTGACCGATTTTCGGTGGACATCTGGAACATGCATGATGAAGATAAACTTTAACTTTTCTGGAATTAAACCTCTTTGTAGGCAGAATCCTGCAAGTCCCCGACTGCCGACAAAATCTCACCATTTCGGTGTTCAACTTACGCCTGGCCTTGTCCACCGCACCCGGGTTGACCACCCCTCTCCAAATCCTGCGAGAAACAAACTCAGTCCATACAATGGAACACCCAGCCCACTGAGATTTAATCAAAGCCAAGTCCCTTTTCATGCAACGTATAAGTTCCAAGCCCGTCTCCCTGACCATGTCGTTCTCCCCTAAGTGTAGTACCAGCACATCCGGGCACCTACCAGCCACCAAAATCCCGTTGAGAACCTGTAATAGCTCGTTCCACCACATACCACCCCTACCCCGCCAACCAACAGAAAATAGATCTTTATTAAACCCCAAACTTGCCCCAAAATAGCTTGAGCGGGCCTGGAATTGCAACCGTTTTACAAAAGAATGGCCGACAATCCAAATGGACATCTCCCTGGCGAGGGGACCCGTCACCGAACCTGCAACGAGAAACAGGAATAAACAACAGGAAAAAACTAACAAACGCGGTATAACCCCCTAGGTACTCTGCGCACATAACGCTGATAGCAGTCCGAAGACCACCTGCCCAACCTCATAATGTCCCCTCGCTCCCAGCCTCTAGAGTGAGCTTCTGAAGCTGCCCCAATCCGAAAAGAATGCATCCCAAAATCCTTCCCGTCGATCCCCAGCCTACCCAGCGCTTTCTGCAGTACCACTAAAAGCTGGGAAGCCTTGACACACCGACTGTCCCCATGCCCAAAGACCAAACCACCAAAGCCCCCGAAAAAGACCTCCACCTTACCCCACTGAAAAGGACAACCTGCGAAGCTAGCCCCATTTGCAAAGATACCCATTTTCCCCTGCCCCTCTGATCCGTCTTCGCCTTCCTCAGCCATATGTGAACCCTATCGGCACTAAAAGAATCCTCCCTCCAAGATAACCCCTGCTTCCCTTTAGTCCCCAACAACTCCGAGACCCGAAAGGCCCCGAAAAACATCCGGGACATTAGCATGGAGAAAAGTGTCACTTCCCCAACATCAAAACACAACCCTGGCAACACCCCAATCACCCCCTCCAACAGCTCCCATGACACAGGATTCCGCACCAGGGTCGCGCACCCGCATTTCCGCGCCCAACCCTCCAAAATACATATGCCAAGTTCCCCCGCGGAGGGGGCATAGCTCCACAACAATTTCCCGACGAAAGCAACGCCCGCTAGCTTGCCCGCAATCGTGACTTTCGTAAGACCCCTCTCCACCAAGTCCAAGATAAACTGAATAACATCCTCCTGCCTAGCCACCAAAGAGGCCCGCCGCCATGCACCGGAGCGTAAGAATTCCTCCCATGCTGCCTGATACGCTGCCTTCGTGGAGTGGGCTAGGGAACCTAGAACCAGTTGCAGCATCTTGTGTTGCCTACGTACCACAGCTGGTGCGGCATTCTGGTCGGAGTCCTGTCCGCGTCCTTGGCGAGCCCAGGGAATCTCCCCCACTGTGAACGAGACAAAGCATCCGCAATGTCATTGTCCACACCTGGCACATGCACCGCGCGAAATGCAATATCATGCTTCAAGCACCCCAACACGAAGACCCTCAACAACTTCAGGACCTGTTCATCTTTGGCAGACTGGCGATTGACAATGTGCACCATCGCCATATTATCAATTCGGAAAGAGACCTTCTTGTGAGTCAAAAGTTCCCCCCAAAGTGTGATTGCCACCACCAGGGGGAAAAACTCCAAAAAGGCTATGCTCCTGCCCCCTTCCAACCACTCCTCCGGCCAATGTTCGGCACACCACCTCCCTTGCCAGTAAAGACCAAAACCAGTACTCCCTGCCGCGTCTGAAAAAATTTGGATGTCCCACACCATGTCCGCCTCCCTCATCAAAGGTATGCCGTTGAAATGTTGCAAGAAAAGCTGCCACATCCTCAAGTCCTCCCGCACCCCGGCATACAGATGTACATGATGATGTGGAGGCCTCTGCCGTGCCAGTGCCCTACCCAGTCGCCTACAAAAAGTCCTTCCTACTCTGACCACCCGAAAGGCGAAATTGAGGTGACCCAGCAGTACTTGGATGTCTTTAACCGTGACCTTTGGTTTTGCCAACATGATTTCCAGCAGCCCCAACATTTGCTGCTTTTTGTCTGCAGGAAGGCGTGCCTCCATCAACCGTGAATCCAATTCAATTCCTAAAAAGGAAAGGGCCATGCTGGGTCCCATAGTCTTCTCCGGTGCCAACGGCATGCCCAGTTCCCTCATGATCTCATTGAAACTGTCCAGAGCCCTCTGGCAGTCCGTGGAGCCTGAGGTGCCCACAAAAAAGAAGTCATCCAGGAAGTGCGTAACTCCTTGGTGACCCATCCGTTCTGTAAGCAACCATTGTACGAACGTGCTGAAACATTCAAAAAGCGCGCATGACATAGAGCAGCCCATCGGCAAAGCTTTGTCCACGTACCAGTGACCGCCAAATTGGATGCCCAAAAGATCCCAGTCATCAGGGTGAACTGGAAGCAGCCGGAAAGCCGGCTTTATGTCGCACTTGCCGCCCGCGGTCACCACCAGTGACATGGCTACGTCAACAGATGAATAGGATACTGTGGCCTCCTGTTCGTTGGTGGAATCATTCACCGAACCCCCTTCCACCCACGACAAATGTTGAATGAGGAAAAACAGACCCTGCTCTTTTTTAGGCACCACTCCAATGGGTGACACAATTAAATTTAGCAACGGCCATTCCTGAAAGGGACCCGCCATGCGGCCCTCACGCACTTCCTTATCGAGCTTGTCTTGCACTACCTGAGAGTGCTCTCTTGCCGATTTTAGATTGTCCGACCACCTCCTCACTGTTAGTCCCTCGTACCCCAATCTGAAACCCTCCAGAAACCCCAGTCGTAACCGCTCCGCAGCCTCCCTCTCCGGATACCCTTGCAAGGCTGTCAACAAATTATCAACATTAACCGGAGTACGAGCCCTTTGGCCCAGGCCCCTTAGCCCCTCACCCCCCTCCCAGCTGCTGCTGCTACTGCTGACCCCCTGCCTTAAAAACTCCCGACTGCCACTGCTGTGAGCCCTGCAACTGCCCCAGGCTGCCCCAACAGTTGACCAACGCGTGTCTTCCTCCACACCCAGAGCAATCGTGACGGAAACGGCAGTACTCCCGGGTGCACAATCCTTTATTATAATCCCAGCAAACCCCTTTTGCTCCCTGCCTGCTCCCCCCACCCCTACGCGGGTGGGGCCTCCTCGAAAGGGCCGATACACTAGCGGGAGTCCGCTGGCCATAAAGATGGTTTTGCCAGACCCAGCTAGCCCCTTAGTATGCTGCCACAAATCCGTATCTAGCTCTCCTCATTTCGCCTCCGGGTCCCACGCCGTGCGTGCCCGGAACTCTTCATCGTACTGCGCCCAGGCGTAGCCGCCCTCCGTAATCTGTGCCTTCCTGATCACATTTATGTATTTAAACATGGCCACTGACCTCTCCGTGAATTTTTCGCAATACACGCTGGCGTAAATGAGAAACGCTGCTGTCCAATTCTCAATCGTCAACGGCACCTTAGGCTGTTTAGCCAACTCGAATTCCTCTTCTTTCGAACCCTCTTTTGCCCTCACCTCCCTATGGAGGAGTTTAAGCATCTCGACATATTCCCCTTTCCAAATCCGTTACTTGGTGGACAACATTAAATGAGTGCCCAACAGTTTGGTAAACCCCATTTTTGGCAAACGATTATTTTCACCTCCTTACTCTCCAATTTGGTCTCCCCTTCCCCGTCTGACTTACCGCCGTCACCTTCTTGTCCGTCATGCTCTCCATGTCTCTGGCTGCCTTACCTGGCCCTTCGACCGTACTCTTACCTGACTCCTCAGTTCCTACCCCAACATCCACCACATAAGCACCCTTGCTCAACCTACCCCTACCCCCTCCTCCCTGTCAGCCCCACCCACACCCACCGACACCATCACAGGACGCCCGAGCAAAGACCATTTACCTTGCGCCAAGGACTCCGTCCGCTGTTCCACCCTGCGTCCTGGCCGAGGGGCCGAGCTGGCCTCCCATCTCGATGTCCGACCCGTGGGCAGTGCCTGGAGTCGTGACACCTGGAAAATACTAGACACAACATTACTCGACCTCCCAACACTCCCTCCTCTTCAACATCTCTCACCTCTCCCTCTTCCATACTGTCATCCTCTTAATCAAGCTCCTCCTGCCTCACACCCCCAGCGCTCCCCGCTGGTGGTGCAGAATGAACCCTACGAGAAAAACAAAACTCTTCTTCAGCGTTGCTCCGTCGTCCGTGTTGTCCCCCGGGGCGTTGCGACCCCGTGGGTGTTGGGGCCGGTGAGCCCGTCCCGGGCCTACTTATGCTAGCCATGCCGGGATCCCCCGCCGGTACTGGGTATGCCGCTCGAGGCTCCACCCTCCCTTCTCCTTGGTGCCACTGGGCCGCTCCCAGCCCTACCAAGTCTGGCACCCCGCGATGCTAAGGTCATCGTTCCACCGTCTGCAACAAAAAAGGATGGTCTGGTGTGCTGGGCCTATCTCTCTTCTGCCTCCCATCCCATCCCCTCTTACTTGCACCCAAAGTGCTAGCTACCCATGCCCGCCCCACTGCACTCAGATCTACCACCTCCTCAACGTCCCTCACCTCCCCTTCCCCATCAATACACTCCAAAAACCCAGACCCCCCCAAAAACTCGGCCCCACCTCTTCCTCTTCGGCGTCACACCCCGATTCCCTCCGCACCACCCCCCACTAGCTAAACACGCTGAAAGGACTTCGCCCCCCCAAAACCCCAGGCCCCACACCCAGACCAAACCCCCCCTGCTCCCCAGTCCCCTGCGCCCCAGTTACCCCTTCTGACCATGACGAGAAAATGTCCAGGCCCGCCCAGTCACATTCACTCCCTTCAGACTCTATCTGCAAAGGGGACTCTCCCCCATCCACCCCACCCCCCTCCTGCCTGGACCCAACTCCCATACTCACCTGACCCTTGGAGCCCACTACCCCAGCCACATGAGCCTGCGCCAAACCAGACCCCCCACCCCTCCTCCCAGCAGCCAGAGAGGCCTGAACACCCCCAACACCTATCTCCTGAGTATACTCCTCTCCCACTTGGCTCCTCAGCCCCCCCATTGCCTCCAACTGTGCCACCTGCCCTGTCCTTATACTGGGGGCCGCTCTCCAAGCATACGAGCAGCCCCTCTCTGCTTGAGACCTCGGAGGGGAGCCACGCGACGCGCTCCCCCTCCTTGGTCTCATTCCAGCCTCCGTTTAACCCGCTGGGCACTTCCCCTTTCCCCTCTGCCTCCCCGCAGCATTCCGGGCAGTGCTCTTCATCACCGCGCTGCACCGCTGTGACTCAGCCTGCAAACCGGCAGGGGCCGCTCCACTAGAATCCGCGTGGCCCCCACTGGAAAGCATCACCTCCGCAGACATCGCCGGGGCTGCTCCTCTGGCATATGAGCGGCCCCCAATGGATCGCCTATCCGGCGGGGAGACGCGAGACGCGCTCCCACGCCGAGCCACACTGCCTCGCTCACTGCTGCTACCAGACGCCCCCACCCGCGCTTCCCGCGACAACGCCCGCCACCTCCCTGACACCAGGGGCCGCGCTCCTGACATACGCGCGGCCCCCAACACTCACCTTTGACACACCGGCTTTCTGGGGGGGGCGAGCAAGCCGCGACGGCAGCCGCCACCCCGGCCGACGCGCGCCTCACCGGTGCGGGGCCATTGACACGTCAGGGATCACCAGATCCATCCGCCCAGCCTCGCTGAGAAGCCTCAGTGCTTCAAGTACCCGATAATCGCCACCAGCCATAATTACTACACTGCCAATAAACGACGTGCAACCACAAAATAATGCTCCACTGACAAAAACCTGTCTATAACTGCGCTCCCTGCCACCAGGTCACCAAACCTAAAATGGTGGCTGGGAAAGCGCGAAAATCGGCTAAATGCCCCTTGGGCTACATACAAATTAATGGGCTACAATTGGGCTAGTCCCAATGCAGCCCAAAACATACAAAATGGCCATTCGCCGGCCAATCCCCCCCCCTCCCAATCTGAAAGTAGAGGGAGGTATTCCCTGCTTTTATTTTGTGACCATGTGCTTTATAATAGCGCGCGCTGCATATTCCACTGAAGCCTTTCATTCCTCAGTCACACTCTTAACAATGATGATGAAAAAAGGCTCACGCGCCAGACGCGGTGTGAAATGTTAAAAATGCGACAGTAACTGTTGGATATAAATACTCTTTTATTGGCAGAGCAGGCTCCTTCTAATGTACACATGCCTCAATATCCTCTGCTGGCTCTTTCACCTATATGTGCAGCCCGACTATTCAGAGACTCTCCTGTACCTTGCCCCAATGCTGGTCAGAGCTGCCTGTGGCGGAACTGGAGTCAGTCCACGAGTCCCCTGGCCTCTGCGGCGGCCCCTTTAGTCGCATTTGGGCACTTCCCCACCCCCAAGAAAAATGGGGGACTTGAGGAGGAGTCTCCTTACCTGACGCGAGAGGCACGTCACTTCCAGTGCTCTGAGGAAGTGGGGAGGTTTTAGGCCTCCCCCGGCCATCTTGGCGTCCTCTTTGCGCCGGACACGCCGTCTCACCGGACACGCTGTGGTCGCTGCCCCGCTGTACCTGGTTGTCTCGCATTGGCCGGCGTGGTTGCGGTTTCTTCCCTCCCCCGCTTGATACGCTGTGTTTGCAGCGCACTCCTCGGGCTGCATGTTCCCGGGTCAGGGGGTCGTCAGCATGCGCGGTGAGCTTTGGGGGGCAGGGAAGTTCTTTTGGGTCTTGTTGGGCCGAGAGTAGGCATGGCGTTAGTTTGTATTGCGGGCGGGCGGGCTGTGGTGCATCTACCGTGGATGCACGGCCGCCACCACGTTGTTAGGATGATTGCAGGATCTGCTCCAGTGTGAAAAGGAAGAGCGACTTCCTTCCTGACGCCCTGCCCCGCCGCATGTGTGAGATCGCGGGTTGCACCGCCGAGGGCACGCCGCTTAGTCGCGCTATGGTCGTCCGGGTCTTGCTCCTCGCCCGTTCACGGCAGCAGCAGACGAGCTGGAACAATTCAGCATAGCGAGGAGGTACGCAGGCTGGGCGTGCCGTGGCTTCTCTGTGTGTGTCTGCTGCGAGTGCCCGCCAGCCGGTTCGGGGAGCGTGGGGGAAAATTACCACCCTTGGGTTCGTTGGTGGGTAGCCTGGGTGCACGCTTTGCTTGTTGGTAGTGGTATTGTAGTTTTGCCCTGCACCTCCCCTGCTGTGGGCTTTTGGTGCGCTGGTGCTGCTTCAGCGGAGCTCCGAATCCGCTGCAGCCTGGGGGCTCCTCCCACCCTGGTACAAACTACAGGGAGAGGATGGGGTCCGTCGGCTAAACTGCTGACTTTGGTGCTGGAAACCAGAGTTCGAGCCTCGAGGTCGCGTCCACTTCCTGTGATTCTGGGCAAATCACTAATCTCCCCGTGCCTGAATGTGTAATGTAAATATGGTGCTCATGCAAAGCGACACCAACATAGAATTCCAGCACCAGGGGTCCAACCTCTCCAGTCACCTCGTGCAGCTTGCAGGGTTTCCGGCTCGCCTGGTGGTGGGGGAGGGGCTACGGGCTTGGGGCTGCGAGGGTGCGGGGGATCCTGCACCACTTTGGAATGGAACTGAGAGTGGCTGTGGTTCTCAGCACTGATATGGTACATTGATTTGGTTGAGGTGTGCTTGCGTTTTCGAGGGGACGGCTGGTGCTGTGGATGGTCAGTGCCAGGACTTCGTAATTTCCAGTGGGGCACCGTCCCACATGCGGTGGACCCGGTGAGCCGTTGGAGGAGCGCATGTCCTTTTCTTTTGAGGCGGAGCGAGCTGGGACTAGTGCTGCGCCAGCTGCTGCGTCCGAGCTCAACTGTGTGAGCTAGAGTGGAGGTGCCAGCGCCGGCCTGGCTGGGCTTCCGTCTCTGCCTGTGGCTGTTCCCTTCTCGCTGCCCCTTTCGGGGGGCGCCTGGTGTGCCTCTCGCTTGGCGCTGATCAATGTTGACAGGCTTTGGGGGGATGGTGGGGGTACAGCTGGGAGTTCATGCTCATCCACTGCCCTTGAACGGCATGCTTGTCTGCGTTCGGTGCTATTATTAGGTCCGTAGTGCTAGGGAGGCAGGCACGGTCGAGCGGGTGACGCGTGGTGCGGAACCATTGGGTGCTCGACGTCTAATAGCTCATCGCGCATTAGCAGGATCATCGCTGAGCTGCGAGGCAGCTGCCCCCCCATAGGCGAGGGGTGTAAAGACAAGCCCTTACTCCAGGGGCGAGGCCGCTTGTGTGCATTTGAAACAACGAGCTATTTCACATTATCCTCGGCCCCACGGGGGGGGGGCTGCGGTTCGTCGAAAAGGATGTTTTCTTAGGCTCGCCCGAAACACTTTCAAATCCCGTTTGATATATGGTTGTGGCTAAGGATATACTTTCGTATATGGTTGTGGCTGGGGAGCAACTTTGCGGGTGTCTGGTGCACGGACACGGTATGTAACCGGATGGCGGATCAGGTATGGATTAGTGCGGGGGGCCGTAGTATCCCGCTAAAATATCGAAAGCATGAGTGGCCAACCGCGACGCCCGGGGCCAACATACCGATTTAAGAGTATAGCAATTTTCAGGTTATATGTTCGTTTCACATGCAGCCACATAGCAGGCTCTGTACTGCAGACCTTCCCGCCCAGCCACGTTACATTTAAAAAATCACAGTTGTCTTTTATTTTGGGAGGTACCACAGATCCAGCTTCTGAAAGCCACTCCTTTTACTCTTTCAATGGTGGTGGGCATATATGTTTCAGTTCATAACTCCAAGATAAGCGCCTGCTAGCTGGGAATTAATGGCTCTTGATGTATGTGCGCTAAGTGGAGAGCTCATTGCAGATACAAGAGTCGCTAGAAGAAGCTCCTGGGTATAGGTGTCACTGAGCATGCTGCGGTCGGCAGAAGCAAGGGTCGCAGCCTCTCTTGGTTGCAAAGTGTGGAGGCTTGCTGCGGTGTTCCGGCGCATGTTTTAAATGTTTTGCGATTTTTATAGAGGTGCAGGACGGTTCTGATTGTGGTACAGTCAGCGTTGGCAGCGTTTCCTGAGGTTGTCCGCAGCGTCGGGTCTGCTGGATTCTCAATGGTGGCCGCCCCTCGCGGGAGGTCTAACTGCTGGTGGTTGTTGACAGCGCTGAGTGTGATTGGCCGATGCATCGATGATCGCAAGCACTTTCGCTTTGCGGTCAGCCTTTGGTGCAATCGCTGCGGGTGTTTGTTATACACAGTCCTGGTTAACCTGCTACTAGTTAAGCTAGGATATTTCGCGGTTAGCGGTCACTGACCGGTATGTGTGAGGGCTTCACATCCCTATACTGGCGGCGGGGGCCAGAAAGGTCTGCCATCGTTGCATTTGTGGTTGGGTGCAAGCATTGATTTCAGAGCTGCACATCACTTAATTGTTACACCGGCGCTTGTGACAGTTAGCCACGAGTTTGTCGCTTTCGGTTTAAATTAGAGATGACCACAACAGGCATTGAGTAACTCAAATTACATTAAATTACTATTGCCTGCTGCTGAAGCCATTCTTAGCTTTGAGGGCTCGGAATAGGTGGAATTGCACGCTTGCATGAGTGTCGGGGTTTGTAGTTTTGGTGTTACTATGATTGCTACACCAAAGATTGGGGGATAGGGAGCACTTCAGAAGAAAGGCTAGCTCCAGTACTGCTATTATGATTGGCAGCACAGCAAGAACAAGGTGTGGTGCAGAATGAAGTGGCCGCCGGATGCGAGTCCTGCCATATAGTGGCACAATTGTCATGTTTCCAGTAGAACTACCTTGCTGTAAGGTAGGGCGGGCAAATGTGGTTTATAGTGTTGCACATTATTAAGCGGCTCTAGGTATGTGTCGCCATGCCCAGCTGTAGGTCAGAACTTGCGTTTTACTCTGTCTTCAGTTGGCATTGCGGTGCGTCTGTCTTGGCTGCAACAGGACAGGGTGCACTGGGTGGGGCAAAACGGTATATCAGCTTGGATTTGATTATTGGTGGTTAAGCCAATTTGTACTGCCTGGGTGCCATAAAGTGGGAAGGCCACTAGGGGGCAGTGGTTCTCACTTTGGCAGAACATGAATGAATAATGCCTTCATTCAATTATAAGAGTAGCGACCTATGGTATTGCAGCCAACGTTTTTCAGAGCGGTTTTATTTGATTAAAAAGTGAACGTTTAGCAAGCTGTGGAGCATCAGTAGGTTTGGGTTGAGCCCGCCCGTTTCCTGCGTAGGGGCCGTGAATCCTGATTTGAATTTTTGAGTCCATAGTACTGCTTGCGGCAGGTGGAATAATGCGTGTTGATTACTTAACTGGGTGCGATGACTGAGGAGGAGGTTCCTGGGGAATTGTTTTGGTCCAACGCCGAAGTGGGAGCTTCTAGTGCAGGGCCAGAATCATTAGGCGACTGCAGCACGACAAAGGTCATTTAAAAGGCACAGGTACAAAATGGTGCATCAAAAGTAGCCCTTAAGGCCCACCTCTTGCAAGGATGGCAAGCAGGGGTCACACGGGGTAACAAGCTATTAGCTGCCAGTCTTTTGAGCAAATAACCAGCAGGAAAGTTTGAGGGAGGCTGCTGAGTTGCCCGGCATCGTTTGCTCGTTTCTGGGCCAGTGATGGTAACTTTTCAGGGTAAGGTAAGAATTTTAGTTGTTTCCAGGGTAATTAAAATAACCTGGGATGGAGTCTCTCTGTAGTGTGCCACAGTGAGAGTGCGGTTGGCACTTACAGTTACACTGCCTCTGGGCTAAGCCAAAGTCTCTGCCTAACCACCTAGGGGGTGGGCTGGTGTCAGCTTAAGTGTGTACTCCCTTCTCCTTACTAGAAAGATGGGTTTGGCCAGGCTTAGTTGCATACCCTATCCAATCATTAACTAGATTTACGACATTGGTAGAGAATGCGTAGGATTTGTTTGCAGTCCATTCGCAACTGCCCCACAGGGCGAATGTTTTAGGCCACAAGGTCTGTGGGGGGCTCTTGTTTGGGAGTCTGTTGAAGAGCTGAGGTCAGGCTAGGATGTCTTGCGCTTTCGCCGCACGGTTGTGTCCCAGCCACGAGCGGATTGTATTAGGGTGAGCTGGCTGTGGGTCAGGAAGCGCTGAGGCATCAGTAGCACTGAGCGGCTCACAGCCAGATGCGGTTTCCGATGCAAGTGACATCTGTTAGATTAGAGCCCTACCCTGAGGTTCCGCCTTAAGTGCTTGGTGGTCTGTTGACACCGCCTTTCAAGGGGAGACATTGTCTAGCGGACTGCTCTGAGCAGAGCATTTGCAGGCGTAAGTAACAGGATCAGCTACCAGTTCAAACATGCATCTTCCACCAATTTTTTCAGATAACTGGGATAGGAAGTAAGGCGGGATGGATAACTTTCTTCTTTTACCTGCATTGGCACATCTTGTCAGGAGTGATTGGCAAGGGGATGGCACCTTAGCTAACTTTGTTGGAGCAGTAAGTTAAAGTTGAAGCACAAATAGGCTACAATGTATTAAGGAAAATTTGGCATTCCCAGTATTCAATAAAGGGCAAGTATTGGTACATATTGTTCCCCTCCTAGTCCCACGGTCTTGTCTGCTCCCTGGTATACTAACAGAAGTTCAGGAGGGCAAGACTTCATTGAGGGTGGTGACTTGCTTAATTCGATGGGCAAATCCAAATGTTTCACATTTACTAACGTGAAATTTTCAGTTGCCGGTGCATAGTTTTATTCATATGCACAGTATTATTCATTTAAATAATAGATGTATTGACTTGTACGACCAGCGGACGTTCTCGCATTAAGGCATTTGGCAGCGGTGAGTGTTGTAATGCTGTAAGGATATAAAGGTTAAATATGACTGCCAGGTCCCACTGGTGTGTCAGCCAATTGGCCACTTACAGATTTAAAGCTGAGTTCAAAGGGCACAGGAGAGGTCATGGCATAGGAAACCTGGAGCGTTTCAGCTTTTGGGTCTGGTGGTGGCCTCACCTCATGGTATTAGGATCTAAACCCCATGATGTTCAATCAACCTTTATCCTTCTGTGGCGGTTATAATGAATATCAGTGAGCGGGGTAAGAAATATCTCTGAACCAACGGCAAAATGCCTACGGGAACACTTGTTGTGCAGATCAGTGCTTCCGAATCCCCTCTACTTCCACGGACGGAGTGATTTCACAGTCACACACACACATACACATCACACGCTGGTGGGGCCCATATCACCAACATTCATCCTACCACTCTATCCGTGCCATGTATAAGGGAAACACTTTTCTCTTTACCTAACCAATCTGCATGTACCCTGAGGACAATGAGATCAACTAGTTGCTATAGATTTGGTGATACAATTAAACACTCTAAATATTCAATAAAACTTAACAATAAAATAACCACCCGACACAGTAATTCAAACAGAATAATGTTTATCAAAATCAATTTGTAAGAAAAGCCTATTAAATGCAAGATCATTATTTTCCATATTTACCTATTCTGGCTAAAAGTCGTTTTCTAAGTCAGAACTGGTCCTCAGCAAATAGTTAAAGTTTTCTAGCCGTTATGTAGAGTCACCGTCCTCTCCGTCAGCGTAGGGACCTCTGTTCATTGGTTCAAGAAGAAGTGGCGCTAGACCTCTCTAGTCTACTAATATTTATACCAAATTTTACATTCCAAATGTTGCAAACATAACTTTCATGTATTGATAGTTTCAAATTCTGAATAGAAATTAGAAGTCCATAGCTAATTCGTTACTTCTACGGATGTCTCCTCAGGATAAAATGTATCTCATCCATGGGACCATTATAAGTTCATCAGGTCAGATTTTAAACTTGCGACATTTTCTTCACTTTCAGGGGCATCTGGCATCACTCCCAGATTTGTCGTCATGTACATGGCTTTTCAGTTCAATCAGAGGACGGGGTCGCAGTCAGCGCAAAGCCTCTTTTCATATTTTCATCTACTCGAATGCAGGCTGCGGGTGGTGGCCATTTTACAGCAGGCCACAATGGTCAATTTAAGCGAAGAAAACACAAAAAAACATAATTACTACATAGAAATGATTATACAATGTTATTCCCCTGCTAATACCCTTATGTGTATGTATTTATCTAGCCATTTGCGACATCAAAAGCCATTAATGCATATTTATTTTTAGCGCAAAACATAATAACATCACATAAGCAACATCTATATTGTCAATTCGCTTCACCCACTTAGTTCACTTATTATTTTAGCCATGCAATTGCATTCCCACATGTAATTCTTCTGTTAATAAGGTTGGTTAGACAAGACTCGACAAATCTTTAGTAATTACTAATTAATCAGTAGTATTTTTAATAATGACATACGAAAATGAAACAGGTATTTGGTTTTATATTAAAAACCCTGCTCCAGCAATCCCCCCTTTGGTGATATTTTTTTATCACCACAAAATCAAAACCCAAAAATCAATTTAATTTCCCCTTTTAGAAGAAATTCAAAATGTCTTCTTGTTCATTTTTTAAACTCTTGTTTCTTTATCATCCTCTCTTTTTGTTTCTATATACATACTTTCCCTCAATTCTTCTAATTCTATTTCTTGTGGATCTCTTTCTGGTTTCTTTTGTCTCTTTTTAACATTTTCTCGTGTTATTTTCTTTTTATTTCTTCTGTATCTACAACACATACACCCTAATCTAAGAATTAATAATGCAACAATTACACACGTTAATGGAGATAATACCTTACCAAATATGGTACTACCTATTTTAGCTATAAAATTCTTAATAGCAATCATCTTATTAGCCATTTTAGTCCAGATACTTTCAGCTTCCAGTGGTACTAATTCTTCATGCAAATCAGTAATATTTTTGATATAGACCTTTAGATCTTTGCTTTCGTCAGGAATGTAAGTGCAACAATGTTGAACTTTCAGCATTCCACAGACTCCACCCTCTTTTGCCAATAGAATGTCAAGGGCAAGTCGATTTTGCATCGCCGTAGCGCGTAAAGCAACCAATTCAGTATTTACCAAAAGAAAGCCTCCAGCGGTGCTTGTTGACAAGCGATCCACCACTGTTGACAGCTTCCGAATGCCATATGCATTCAATGAAATTCCCACTGCTGGTATTAAAGCTCCAAAAATATCTCCTACAATTTCTGTCCATGTTTCTCTTCTATAGCGTGTTAATGGATTAGTTTGTTCAACATTTTCTACTCTATCCATGTGAAAAATCTTTGGAAAGACCAGGCCAACATAACATGTGCCATACCAATGGTCAGGCAACCTGTAATAAGCCTTGTTCCCACAAATATAATACACTCCCGGAAAAACTGGATCTTCTCCACCTCTAAATCCCCATCCGGTTGCAATAAAGTATGTATCATGGCACTCACTAGTCCCTATGAAATAATAATCATA
Organism: Triturus cristatus; assembly: GCF_964204655.1. Classification (NCBI taxonomy): domain Eukaryota; kingdom Metazoa; phylum Chordata; class Amphibia; order Caudata; family Salamandridae; genus Triturus; species Triturus cristatus. Next base: position 1,059,393,278 of record NC_140581.1, on the reverse strand, counting down.
CTGGGATTTCTTCCTGGTAATACATAGTTTGCCTTTCTGCGGTGCATCTATAGCCATAGTTGGACTAGCTCCATTTTTCAACTCCTTTTCTTTCTCAAAATCCCACACTGTTTCACTCATCTTATGTCCTTCTGCTTTCTTGTGCATGTTTAATCTTCTTCTCTCAACCATGTCTAGAAAAGTTTTCTCTTCTTCCTTCAAACTGCAGGTTAAATTGTTTCTAAAAACATATTCTAATGTTAACTCTCTATTTTCAATAAAAATCTCACCTAAAGTGTTAGCTTCGTTAGCAGAATTCAGTTCTTTATTCATAGGCAGTTGCCCAAGAATATTATCTACATTAGACATGTTATAATCTAATTTCCCTAATTGATAAAATATACTAATCAACACACTACATGAAATTCCATACATAGCCGGAAGGTGATGATAAGTCACTCCTTCTGAAACAGATGCAGGTAATTGCATGCAGACATAGCAATCCCTTACATCCATTGTCTTTACGTATTCATACAATAATTTTGAAAATACATTGCTAGAAAAATCATTAATAGACCTATCCTTATGTATATGTACATTGCTAGTTCTAGTTGGAACTACCTTCAGTGAACTCTTCCCTATGTTAGTCATATTCTCAGTATGTCCTTCTAAAGTGTCTATTGTAACTCTAAAAGAGATCAGTAGAGCAAGCACACTCCAAAGTAGCATTAATAATCCTGTACAGCAGCAGCACATTTTGCACCATCTTTTCATGAAGGTACATCTACTTTGATTATTCTCAGTGTTAGCCATCTTGTTACTTTGACCGTGTCTTTTGACTTAGCCTCTTCTACTCCATTACCGAACTTTTAGGGCAGCAAGTACCCACTAGATCATTACAATCTATTAGTTTTTAATTTACTTCTTCACTTTCTTCTTCAAGTGACTTCTTTGAATTTACTCAATTTGGGTTTTCATCATTCTTCACTCTTTCCTCATCATCATCAAACTGTATTAGATCCTGAACATCCGTTTCTTCTCCAATGTCGGACAAGATAACTCTCAGGATTCCAACTGCTTCTTCTTCTTCAACCACTTTCAGCAAAGTCTCCTCTGGATTTCCTTGACTATCTGCCTCTTCTCCTTGTTCAAGCAGTGCCACATATGTCGATTCTGGTGACTTATACTTCTGGTTTGGTTTTCTGATTCTTTTAGTTTCTTCAGATCTCTTTGTTTCCTCTCCTTTCGTTTGGTTTTGACTTGACACTTCGTTCACCTGTTCAGCTTTTGAAGAGTTAACTCGTGTCAGTCGATATCTCAGTCTCTTTATCTTATTGGGCCAAAGATCTCCTTTAGCATTTCTTTTTTGTTTTCCCTCTTTACTTTTCTCAGAACTCGACCTTCATGTATCTCATTCTCACTTTCATCAGATTCTGTTTCAGTTGCCTCTTGTTCATCAACAATTTTCCCTTCTTCAACAACTTTCTTTTCTCCAACAGTCTCTTTTTCCACCGATTGAGATTTCCCTACTTCTGTCCCTCCTCGGGTCTCCGACACGCAATCTTCTTGCTGTCTACTTATCCCTTCACCTAGCTTGTTGTCGATGTTCCCTACACCTCCTCGGGGTTCTTCCGCAATCTGTCCCTCTCTTTCTTTTTCTGTCCCTTCTTCTTCAAGAATTATCTCAGGTGGAACTTTTCCAATTTTCTCATTTGATTCAGGTGTTACCTCTGTAGGAATGTTCTTTTCTTTTCTTTCTTTCTTTTTGTGTTCTTCACTGTTAGTTGGGACTTCAGGCACTTCTTCAGAATCTGGACTCGTCTCTGAAGTTTGCAATGTTCTTTTCAGAATTCCTTCTGGTGGGAAAAAAGATTCTCCTGACTCACTTTCCCCCCTTTCAGGATTCTTTTTTCTTTTTACTGCTTCACTGTCTGCATCATCACTGGAATCTGATTCCTCAAAGTATTCTTTTCCAGTGCCGTCACTTGGATTTGGAACTCTCAGAGTGTGACTTGCATGTATCCAATTTTTCACTCCAGCACACTTCACAGCAGTCGCTGTAGTCAGAACGACTTGTCTTGGCCTTCCCCACCTTGGAACCAGGCAGTTTCTTCTTCTGTGGACTTTTATTCTTACCCAGTCCCTGGGCTCAGATCATGGGCTGGTTTCTTTTCAAGTGTGGTGGCGTCTTCTCCAACCTGGTGAAACACAGAATGGACTGCGTCAGCCAGGCCTTTACAGTAATCCAAAATCATGTCATCAGTTATAGTCATCAGCTTGTTGACTGTTACAAACGCGTGTCTCATTGCACGTCCCATGATGATTTCATGTGGACTCAAACCTGTTGTTCTGTCTGGAGTAGACCTAATTGTCATTAGGACTAGAGGCAAGACATCAGGCCATTTCATTCCTGTGGCCAGGCACATTTTGCCAATTCTGTTTTTGATGGTACCATTCATTTGTTCAACCACACCAGAAGCCTCTGGTCGGTAAGCACAATGTAGCTTCTGCTGTATACTTAATGCTTCACAGATTAAACCCATGATTTCATTATAAAAATGTTCTCCTCTGTCTGATTCAATTGTCACTGGGAACCCATACCTTGGGATGAATTCTCTTAACAGTAGCTTGGCCACTGTTATCCCATCATTTCTTCTTGTTGGATATGCTTCCACCCACCTAGAGAGCAAACAGACTACCACCAGAACATACCTTAATCTATTGGCTTGGAGCATTTCGATGAAGTCTACCTGCATTCTGGTGAAGGGTCCTCCCTCTCTGCCTATTGTACCTAGGCTCACCACTGTTTTCTTTCCAGGATTGAATTGCTGACATATCAGGCATCTCTGACAGAGACTCTCTGCTATCAGCCTGAATTTTGCATTGTACCAGGTTTGCTTAAAGGCCCTTATCATGGCATCCCTCCCCAGGTGTCCCTGGCCATGATACATCCGTGCCATGGTTGACAACATGCTATTGGGCATGACTGGTCTTCCATCCCTATAGACCCATACATGGTCTTTTTCCCTTGGTGCACAACCTGCTTTCACCCAATCTTTCATTTCCTCATCTCCTGCCTCATCCTGCAACTGCTTCACTTCCTCCCATGTTCCCACCACATTAGTAAACATTAAGGAACAAGAAGACATTTCCCTTTCCTTACTCCGGTTAATGGAGTAATTATTCCTTGCACAATACTGTGCTATGTCATTGGCAAATTTGTTCCCAAGGGTGACGAAATCATCACCTTGACTATGAGCAGCACATTTTACAACTGCTAGTTCTTTAGGCAGCTGTATCGCCTCAAGCAATTTTCCAACCACTTCAGCATTCTTTATGGGAGTTCCACTTGAGGTCAGGAAACCTCTTTGTAGCCATAACTGGCCAAAATCATGGACAACTCCGAAGCCATACTGGCTGTCAGTCATTACAGTCACTCTTACATTCCTTCCAATCTTGCAAGCCTTCGTTAGTGCTACCAATTCTGCCACTTGAGCGGATTTAACTCCTTTCAAAGGTGATGCTTCCACAACTCCTGAAACTGTACACACAGCATATGCAGCACTCAGCATTCCTTCATCAGTTCTGAGACAAGATCCATCCACAAACAACACATGATCACTCTCTGGCAGTGGCAGATCTCTTATGTCTGGTCTTGGTTTTGTACAGTAATCAAGCACATCCAGGCAATCATGATCAACCTCATCTCTTACTCCCACACTTTCAGCATCTGGCAACAGCGTTGCTGGATTCACATTCACGCATCTCTCAAGACTCACATTTGATGCACCAAGAATGACTTTTTCATATTTAGTCAGCCGACTATGAGACATAAACTGTGTCCGGCTCCTTGTTAAAAGGATTGCCACATCATGAGGTACGAATACCCGTACAGGATATCCCATTATAATGCCCTCACTTTGTTCCAGACTTCTGCATGTAGCAGCTACTGCTTTCAGGCAACCTGGTAAACCCACAGCTACTGGGTCAAGTGTTGATGAGAAGTACGCAATTGGCCTCCTCAGACGTCCATGTTTCTGGATTAACACTGAAAGTGCACATCCATTCCTCTCACTGCAGTACAGCTCAAATTCTTTTTCGTAATCTGGCATTCCTAGGGCAGGAGCTTCACATAACCTGTTCTTTAATTCTTTGAATGCTGCCATTTCTTCTGGGTTTAATTCCAATGGGTCTTTCACCTCACTTTCAGTCAGTCAGTCAGTCAAAGTACTTTATTTCGATAAATAAATATCATAAAAAGGCATAGAAACAGTACAATAAATATTACAAGCAATCAACAATTCATACTTTCTAAAATGTTTAAAAAGAGGTCAGTTAAATAAAACATCCTAAAAACATCATTTAGCACATTAAGTTTATATTCTCTCAGATTCACAGATGGGGCATTTCATATAAAAAGTTAAGTATTCAACCATTCATAACATTGTAATATTCGGATTAATAGAAAGCTTCCTTTTCTTAACCCTAACAGCACCCACCAAAAAACTAGCGACATGGAACATGGTCCTAGGGGTCTGCAGTAACTGTAAATACAAGAGGGCAGGTTTAACCTGTATAAACCCAGCCTCCTTTAAGATTGGGATCAAGTATTTCTTTCTTAATGCCGCGTAATGGTCACAGAACATCAAAAAATGCATTGTGTTCTGGGTCGAAAAATTGTCACAATTACACGGCATTCCTTTTTCGGGAATACACCAAGTTGGAAAATGGCCAAGAGTTAAATGAATCAGATTGAACCGAAAACGTGTAAGGAGAAACCGGTGAAATGGTTGATTTACAATAGATAAGTATAATTCAGGGCCAACATGAGTACTCAAAATGATACTAGCCCTCACCGATGGTTTCTCATATTCTACTTGTTCTCTTTCTAGACATAACAAATCTCTCATCATGCCTTTAATCAGGCCAATATCTTTACCAATTATCAATTCCGGGGAATAGAAAAGATCTGGTCTCCCTATTTTAACAAGGCAATTTTTGATGTAGACTATCCAAGCTATTTTATTTACTTTATCCAGCTGCAGGCAGTCTTTTAAAATAATATGGTTGAGGGGAATTTCTTGGTTCAACCAAGTCTTTAGCCAGGCTAAAACGGGGGCCATTCTAATCAAATCTGAAATGTAACCCACACCAAGTTCAGTATGAACAATATGTGTGGAAGTAGACTGAGGGAGAGAAAGGACAGATCTTAAAAATGTGTTCTCCGTGACCTGTATACTTTCCATAGAGCAATTACCTCATATCCCACTTCCATATGTGGCAACAGCAAGACATTTTGCTTTATAAATTTTTAACAGAGTTACAATAGGCCTTGCTTCTAGTTTATTCATAAAACCCTGAAGAGCAGAGGATGATTTAACAAGGGCAACGTTTCTATTTTTTATCTGGGGACCCCAGGAACCTTTCTCGTCAAAAGTGATCCCCAGATATGGAAACGTTGCTACTCTACACAATTCTTGCTTCCCACAAATGAAAGTTTTGGAGAGTTTATTTTTGTTACACTTACCCATAATCATTACCTGAGACTTTTTAACATTGATCTTTAAGTCCAAGGAAGTCATAAAGACCTCAAAAGCGTCCAGTAATCGTTGGAGGCCAACACCAGTTCGGGAAAGCAAGACAGCATCGTCCGCGTATAGGAGGACTGGGATACCAAGTTCTCCTATACGTGGAATGTCATGGGTGGCATCTTTTAGTGTGGGTTCCAAAGCATTTATGTAAATAGTAAAAAGGAGGGGTGCCAAAATGCACCCCTGCCTAACTCCCCTTTCTGAGTTAAAGTGGCTTGTGCATCGCCCCGCGGTGGTAACTCTAACTGAAGCAGTTAGATCAGTATGTAGATCTGCTAAGAGATTAACAAGAGCCTTGTCCAGTCCCAAGTCAAGCAGATTTTTCCATAATTTGGAACGGTTTACAAGGTCAAAGGCTGACGAGAGGTCCATGAACCCCAGGTACATGGACCCCTCCCTAGCCTTCGTGTATTTTTCTATTAATAAATGCAAATTCAAGCCTTGATCTATAGTGCTCCTTTTCGGTCTAAAGCCATACTGAACGTCTGCTAGGACCCCTTTCTCTGAAAGCCAATCATTCAGTTTTGTTAAAATTACCCGGCCCAATATTTTCACTGATGAATCGATCAGTGAAATGGGTCTGTAACAGAATGGGTCTTGCCTATTCCCCTTTTTAAAGACTGGTATAATTATAGATTTCTTCCAAGAAGGCGGGATTTTATCAGATGAAAGAGTATTAAAAACCTTACATAGTATTTTAGACCAAAATTTCGGGGAACTTTTAAAAACGTCCCCAGGTACCCCATCTGGGCCCGGGGCTTTATTATTCAAGGTCTGGTCTATAGCCCTTTCCACATCTGCTACTGCAAAAATAACAACATCCTCGGCAGTGCAGATTTCCCCGACTTCGACTTCTAAGATGCCAGCAGGAGGTCCAATATTACATGTTTCAGAGTATATCTGACTAAAGTGTTTAATCCAGCCCTCATCTGGGATGTTTGCCTCTAAGGGAGTATTAGTGTCATCAGAAAGGAAGGGCTGATTTATTTACTTTTAGTCAATTTAATCAATGGCTTGGCAATTAAGGAAAAGTTACTTATCCACTGACGACAATAACCAACCATTCCCAGAAACATTCTTACTTCTCTTTGTGTCATTGGGGCTCTCATCCCTCTGATGATTTTGATCCTGTCAATGGTCACTTTCCTCAGGCCTTTCTCAATATTATGTCCCAGATACTGGACTTCTCTCTTGCAGAATTGCAATTTGGCTGGAGATACTTTTAATCCTCCATCTGCCAAGTGATTCAGTAAAGCAATGGTGTCTACTTCACAAGCTTCACGTGTTTTTGATGCCACAAGCAGGTCATCAATGTACTGGACCAAAACTGAATTTTCAGGCATTGTTAAACTCTCCAGAGATTTCTTCAGCAATTGATTAAATATCGAAGGGCTCTCTGTATACCCCTGTGGAATTCGGCACCATGCCAAAATTCGCTCTCCAAACCGAATTGCAAAAATCGGCTGGCTGTCATGATGCAACGGGATTGAAAAGAAAGCATGGCACAAATCAATTACTGTGTACCATTCTGCATCATGGGGAATCTGATACAAAATCACTGATGGATTTGGCACAATGGGACAGCATGACACAACAATCTTGTTGATTTTTCTCAAATCCTGTACTATTCTGAACTTCCCATTGGGTTTTTTCAGTCCCATTATAGGTGAATTACATGGGCTGCTCAATATCTCTCTTAACACCCCCTGCTGGATCATTTTCTCAATTATAGGTGTTATTCCTTCAATTATTTCAGGTGTCAGTCTGTATTGTGGGATGTTTGGGTAACCTATTCCATCCTTTACAGTAATTTTTACTGGATCTACATTTCTCATCAGGCCCACATCTTCTCCAGTAAAATCCCAAACTGCTGCCTTTACTGTCTGTTTTAACCCCTTCGGTGCTCATGACGGAACGGTTCCGTCATGAGCCACGGTTGAGCTGTGCTCATGACGGAACCGTTCCGTCATGACCACGCCCGCGCAAGATTCCGTCAGCACAGCGGCGGAATCTGCGCAGCATGGAAGGGGTTAATTCTGGGGGTAATTCGTATGGATTGAACACAGCATATGTTCCAATAGCCTCACTTTCCCTATTATCTAGGGTCATTCTGTATAGGATATCCTCATCTGGTGTCTCAAAGGCTATTCCATCTGGGGTACAAAAAATAGCGCAATTCATCTTGCACAGCAAATCCCTGCCTAACAAGTTCACAGGACTGGTGTCACACACCACGAACCGGTGCATGTCTGAGAATTTCCCTATTCTAACCCTTACTGGTTCAGTAAGATGAGTTTTTATCTGTGTGTTGGATACACCAACCACTTGGATTGCTTCATCCGGGAGAGGAAGATTCTTTATATCGGCTGACCTGACAGTCGATCTTGTAGCTCCTGTGTCAACTAAAAAAGTAACACTTTCACCATTGATTTTTCCATCTACAAAAGGTCCTGCCTGGTCTATTTCTAGAGTTGCGCCAAGTACGCACTCTTCCTCCTCTCTTCGGCACCGTCAGAAGTCTCCCTCAGAATCACTTCCCTCATTCCTTAGCCAATATTGTGACACAGCGCTTGCACATTTTGGCTTGTTTACCTGTTCTTCATTGTAGAATCCTGAATCCTGGCTGTACTTCTGGGATCCTCTGTTTTGTGGCAAGGGCGGTTTTGGCACCTGATTCTGCTGCTTAACAGCCTTCTGCTGTTGCTGCTGCTGACCACACCCCTCACTCTGCACCTGTGAATTCAATGATGGATTGTCATTATTAGCAGACGGTGGATTCTTACACTCGGATTTCCAGTGCCCTAATTTTCCGCAGTTGTGGCAGGGAAACCTTTTCTTTGCTTCCTCAATATTGCCTTTCCCTTTTCCTGGGCCAAATCTGGGTTTATTTCCTGGATTATTTGCTTGTTCAACCAACTGTGCTTCCTGTCTTTCTGCAACTTTTACCTGTGCCCACATTGCCTTTTCTTTCAGTTTTCTTTGCTTTGCCTCAATCTCATCACTGAAGTATTTTGCATGTCTCAGGATCTCATCAATCTTTTTGCTCTGCCAGTCTACGGTATGCTGCCTTATCATTTCACTGATTTCAGGTCGCAAGCCATACACAAATCTATATACAAAATGGCTCAGATCCTTGTCACCCAGATGTTCATCTCCACTGAACTGTTTGAAAGCTAGTATTAGTCTTTCATAGTAAGCATGAACTGATTCTTTCGCTTCTTGATGTGTTCGATCTATCTTAACCCAGTCTGTTTCTTTGGGAGGTACCTTATTTTTCAGGAAAGCCATAACCTGCTCATACTTTTTCATTACCTCCGGGTCTGGAGCTCCTGTCTTGGGATCCCTCGGGTATTCTTTAGTGGGCCAGTCTATGACTATCTTACATTCTGCCCACAAGTCTGCTGGTACAATTATATCAAACAGACTATTCAGGTCAATCCACAGCACTTTTGACAATTTCACAAATCTGTCAACCTGTCTATACCACTCGACGGGCTTCTCTCTCAGTCGAGGGAAATATCTTGTCTGGTCCATGGGACATGTACATACCCTCCTCCTGGAATCTCCCTCATGGGATATGCTGCCACTGTTTTCTCTTTTTCTCTCATAGGGAATGTTGAGTAAGTTCTATCTGCTGCATCTTCTCGTTTTTTATACCATCTATCTTTCCATTTCTCCACATCTCCCCATTTTCGCAGCAAAGCAATCATCTCCTTAATCTGCCCTGCTTTCACTGGCTATTCCTTTTAACCTGTCATGTGTGTTCTTTGTTCTCCATGTGATGCTCTTGCACATAAATAGTAATTCCCCATCCTGATGGTCTTTCAGCCTTTCTGTAGGAATTGTTCCTGCTATTAGCTCCTCCAATTCTATACGTAGTCTAGCTACATCAATTGCCTGGGATTCCTTTTCTTTCCCTTGCAAAACTTTCAGCCAATCATTCAAATCTTCAGCAGTTATCCCCATAGATTTTCCTGCACCCACTGGTTCTGTCACTCTTTGTGGTTCTAAAATCGATCCTCCAGTCATTCTGTTCCATTCCACACAGCCAGAATTCAAATCCGAGTTAGTCTGCACATTCAACTCTCCTCCACATATAGTATGTCTCCACTGATTTTCTCCTGATCTCCACTGATTTTCTCCCGATCTCATTTCTGTCTGTTCTGGAGGAACAACCAATCTGTTACCTACATGTGGAACTATTAAACCACCTTCACCAATCCTCTGCTTCTCAAAAATAGGCATAACCGGACCTATTGTTACAGGTACCATAACTGCTTCAAGATTCTTAGTCAGTTCTCTGATTTTCTCTGTCAATTCAAATGTGGTTCTTGCTAGTTCTCTTGTCTTTTCATCCTCAATTTAATTTTCTCTTTCTCTCTCTCTCTCCACAAGAGAACTACTGCTTTTCAACTCAGGGGTCATAACTTCTGTCTTTATAATCCGCAGGGTGTCTCTCATTGGGGTAACTGGTGTTCCTACTTCTGGTTCACGTCTATACGGGGGTGGTCTTTTGTAGAACATGTCATCTAAGACATCATCTTCAGACTCATTCGCCCCATACCTCCTTGTTTCTACATTATGTTCTTTCTCTGTACACTTTTTCCCTTCTGTTTCCCCTGTAGTTCTTACAGGATATAATCCCTCAGTCATACTGGCATCTCGCCATCTTCTCATCCGATCATGATGAGTTTCACGATCATACTTTCGCCCGAACATGTACCGGTAGTTTCCTCCACTCCTCTGCTTTTCTCGCTCATGCATTTCATCTTCCCATTCAGTCAATGCCTCAAACTGCGTCGGCCTAGGCCGAGGCTCTAGATTCATCATCCTCTCTCGTAAGTTTCTCAATATAGCCAGATTAAATGAGCCATGTTCCGGGAAAGCTAAAACTCCATCCTCTTTGGTGTACTTTGCCCAATTGTCTAACCAAATACAGGTATGATACCCATATTTTGCAACCATGTAGGATGCGGGGGTTCTTATCGGAGGAAGTAACTGTCCTTCCCTAGTCACAATATCCTTATCCTTGTCAAACCAGGTCTTAACCTTACTAAACAAGGATTTCTTTTTCTTTTCCTCAGTGTGGTAATACATTTTCTTGTTTTCCGCAACCCTTTAGTCTTTTCTACAACTGTACGATCTCCTGTCCAATTGCAGCGCGACTCACACTAACGCACCAATCCGGAGCGTTTACGTCACTGGCTCAGTCCACGAATCTCAGCGCGACTCACACTAACACACCAATCCTGGAGCGTTTACGTCACCCTGTATGTCTCCCAATCCTTGCGCGGCATACACAAGCACACCATTCACCGTGCTTCCACCGCTCTAACCCACTGTCCAATCACAGCGCGGTCTTCCTGACGTCAGCAGTCGCTGCAGCAGCTTCTGCTCCCGTCTCCTGTCTCTCGTCTACCCCTCCTTTACAAAACTACTCGGTAGACTTTGTTTCAACTTCTACGAGTCTTGTTAGTTACAACATACAAACATCTCCATTGTCTGCTTCGCTAACCACAGAACAGCAAAAGACCTTTCCCACGAGAATTCCGCCTTTCCCGAGAGCAGCGCTTACCTCTGCCCTACTACGGAATCATTACTTCCGTTGATAAAGTAGCACATCCCTCTACTCTACCCTTCTGTCAAGCATCTATTAACTGTTTTCTCCGGAATGCTCCTAAGAGTTTCACAATTAACCAGAATGCCTTTACATTCACGCACTTTCACACCAGAAAATGTAGTACATTCACACAGAATCCTGTCTTTCCCGAGAACAGCGAACAGTCTGTCCTACTACAGAATTATAACACACGTTAACAAAGCAGCGCTTACCTCTGCCCTGTCCTTCTAACAAGCTCAGAGAATACCTATTACCTTCCTAGTGATAAGTGTTATCGGAATGCCAAAAGGATCCCTGGTACCTAAGACCAGAACTTCACAGGTAACCTTCGCTATCATACACACTTCTCTTACACAGAAAATTTGTCTCTAATGGCAACACACGGCGATGCTACCGAATCGAACCCAGACAATGCAACGCGCAACTTCAATTGTTACACGTTTCCCCCTGTCTACATACAGGGCCAACAATTCCGCCTCTTCCGAGAGCAGCGCTTCCCTCTGCCCTACTACGGAACTGTCACCGACTTCCTAGGTCCCAGAAGCCGTACACACTACATAAAACTCAATACGACTTCAACATATAGTGTTAGTACATATATCAATATCAATCAATAATCAATAAGCTTATATACACGCAAATTCACCAGATCAAGACAATAGTTAACCATCATTCTGCTACCAAGAAACTGGTGCAGATCAGTGCTTCCGAATCCCCTCTACTTCCACGGACGGAGCGATTTCACAGTCACCCACACACATACACATCACACGCTGGTGGGGCTCATATCATCAACATTCATCCTACCACTCTATCCGTGCCATGTATAAGAGAAACACTTTTCTCTTTACCTAACCAATCTGCATGTACCCTGAGGTCAATGAGATCAACTAGTTGCTATAGATTTGGTGATACAATTAAACACTCTAAATATTCAATAAAACTTAACAATAAAATAACCACCCGACACAGTAATTCAAACAAAATAATGTTTATCAAAATCAATTTGTAAGAAAAGCCTATTAAATGCAAGATCATTATTTTCCATATTTACCTATTCTGGCTAAAAGTCGTTTTCTAAGTCAGAACTGGTCCTCAGCAAATAGTTAAAGTTTTCTAGCCGTCATGTAGAGTCACCGTCCTCTCCGTCAGCGTAGGGACCTCTGTTCATTGGTTCAAGAAGAAGTGGCGCTAGACCTCTCTAGTCTACTAATATTTATACCAAATTTTACATTCCAAATGTTGCAAACATAACTTTCAAAACATTTGATTGGCGGAAAATATGTCATCTTGGTACATTAAGTTACACCATTAAATTTTCTCATGTATTGATAGTTTCAAATTCTGAATAGAAATTAGAAGTCCATAGCTAATTCGTTACTTCTACGGATGTCTCCTCAGGATAAAATGTATCTCATCCATGGGACCATTATAAGTTCATCAGGTCAGATTTTAAAGTTGCAACATTTTCTACACTTTCAGGGGCATTTGGCATCACTCCCAGATTTGTCGTCATGTACATGGCTTTTCAGTTCAATCAGAGGACAGGGTCGCAGTCAGCGCAAAGCCTCTTTTCATATTTTTATCTACTCAAATGCAGGCTGCGGGTGGTGGCCATTTTACAGCAGGCCACAATGGTCAATTTAAGCGAAGAAAACACAAAAAAACATAGAAATGATTATACAATGTTATTCCCCTGCTAATACCCTTATGTGTATGTATTTATCTAGCCATTTGCGACATCAAAAGCCATTAATGCATATTTATTTTAAGCGCAAAACATAATAACATCACATAAGCAACATCTATTTTGTCAATTCGCTTCACCCACTTAGTTCACTTATTATTTTACTATAAACACTGAATCAACCCGGGTCTAATGCTGTGTCAACAAAAAAGAAGAAAGCATACCTACTGGTTCCGACATCTCTTGTTAATAGAGAACCCTTCTAGGAACAGAACCCATCAATCACAAAGGAGTGGTGTATTTGTCATCATTTGGGTCTGTATATCTCGATACAACGCCCCAGGTCCTGATGGAACGACCTGGTGACGAGTAAAGAGAAGTGGCATACAAGGGTTGCTGTCAGATCTCCAACAATAACAACAAAAGAAGTATAGTAAGCCCTCGCTTTTGTGAAAGGGGTCCTAAAAGTGCAGCACTAAATCATAAAAGTGACGATAAAAATGGCTAGGGGAACTCAAAAGTGCTTTAATTGGTAGAGTGCCTCTGCCATCATTAAAAAGCAAAATGGCAACTTAGCATAAATAATTTGTCATTATGCTCATTGTCCATAGTATCTGGTCGACATGTTTCTGCCCATTAGGATCTGTATAGTATCAAGGGCATTCATCAGGACCTTAAATGCTGCTACTATGTAAAAAAGTGTATTAAAGTATAATGAAAATACAGACAATCCTACCACACCGGTCAACTCTACAGATGTCGAAACCGGATACCCCAAAACTATGGGTGATACCCTCACCTCAACCTGGTCTCTGCTCAGGGAAAGGGGCCCCGCTCTGTCCGTCGGTACCCCACCGACGGACAGAGCGGGGCCCCTTTCCCTGAGCAGAGACCAGGTTGAGGTGAGGGTATCACCCATAGTTTTGGGGTATCCGGTTTCGACATCTGTAGAGTTGACCGGTGTGGTAGGATTGTCTGTATTTTCATTATACTTTAATACACTTTTTTACATAGTAGCAGCATTTAAGGTCCTGATGAATGCCCTTGATACTATACAGATCCTAATGGGCAGAAACATGTCGACCAGATACTATGGACAATGAGCATAATGACAAATTATTTATGCTAAGTTGCCATTTTGCTTTTTAATGATGGCAGAGGCACTCTACCAATTAAAGCACTTTTGAGTTCCCCTAGCCATTTTTATCGTCACTTTTATGATTTAGTGCTGCACTTTTAGGACCCCTTTCACAAAAGCGAGGGCTTACTATACTTCTTTTGTTGTTATTGTTGGAGATCTGACAGCAACCCTTGTATGCCACTTCTCTTTACTCGTCACCAGGTCGTTCCATCAGGACCTGGGGCGTTGTATCGAGATATACAGACCCAAATGATGACAAATACACCACTCCTTTGTGATTGATGGGTTCTGTTCCTAGAAGGGTTCTCTATTAACAAGAGATGTCGGAACCAGTAGGTATGCTTTCTTCTTTTTTGTTGACACAGCATTAGACCCGGGTTGATTCAGTGTTTATAGTGATTTAATTTGAGGGATACACAACCTGCTGGTCTTTAAAATCCTTTCCCTTGGACCTCCTCCTACTTTGTTTTGTTGTTACTGCCACTTATTATTTTAGCCATGCAATTGCATTCCCACATGTAATTCTTCGGTTAATAAGGTTGGTTAGACAAGACTCGACAAATCTTTAGTAATTACTAATTAATCAGTAGTATTTTTAATAATGACATACGAAAATGAAACAGGTATTTGGTTTTATATTAAAAACCCTGCTCCAGCAATTGCACTGCAAAAATACACAAGCGTCATGCTACAACAAGCACTATACACAGATAACTGGGAAAGGAAGTAAGGGGGCCTGATAACTCTTACTTCTACCTGCATTGGCACATCTTGTCAGGAGTGATTGTCAAAGGTATTGCACTGCAGCCAGTCTATGTTAACACCCATCCACTCCAAGCCAATTGTTTAAGGTCATCTTGGGCCGCATATACACAGCCCAGTATCAGGCCCCTGTGGTTGTCAGTGTCGTGAATTACTAAATTCAACTGAACCGGAGGTGTGACCGTGGTTTACACTAGCAGAAGGTTGGGAGTGCAAGTCTCCATCTAGGGGGTGACTGGCTGAATTTGATGGACTTGTCCAAAACGTTTCTCAGCAACTGCACATGGGAGAGTGTCAATTACTTGTGCATAGTTCAACCAGACACTCTGTATCATAATAATTTAAATAATCACTGTAGTTGCAAGTGTGAGATTCCCTCAATGTCAGCAACTGCTCACATTGTTAGCAGTATAGCTGCATGGGAAGTCTGAGTGCAGTCACCACAGATAAAACTGAACAGGCACCAGTCTGTCAGGAAAGGAGGGATGTTGAATTGATTGCCCACTTAGCAGTATGACTATTGCGGGGAGGAAATGGGGGTGATTCAAGGGACACAGGTGGTATGACGGCAACCCAAGACTGTCAGCCTATGCTGGGTAGGGGGTTCCGTATCACCAACTAGAAGGGTGCCAAGTGGCAAACCCAGCGAATATGTTTAAGAAATGTGTGTTTCTGGCCTTACAGCGGTGCAGAGCCATTCTCAGTTAGAGGTATGCCCAGGTGAAAATTGTGTGCTGCTTAAGGTTCTAATGACCAGTGCGGTTTGTGGTATCTCTTCAAGGGGAAGAGAGATGTTATCACTTGATCGCTTACAACATAGCACATTCAAGCGGGCGTTGTTTCATTGCAAGTTGCAATGGGAGATTCCCTTATTACGCCAGCAGCTGCACACATGGCCAGCAGTATGCAGCCTGGGAAGTCTGGGGGCGAATACCACAGATTAAACTGTAAAGGCAAAATTACTGTACGACAGGAGCGATAATGGCAAGTACACGAAGGCAACAATTTGATCCCTGCCAAAGCAAACCAAGGTTCTTATGGTCAAATGCCCAACATAACAACCGTTGACCCCTGCATCACTGAAGGTAGTCTGTCAGCAGAGGTATAGAACGGGACGTCTTGCGCCAGGGTGTGGACAATGCACGGGCAACACTGCAGAAAGTCTGCTGTCAGACAAGGGTGCTTGCGGGCTAGGAGACCAGGCAATGAAGCAGAACCAATTCTAAGGACCCCTCTCCCCCCACTGGACTGCCTGAGAGTGTGAGTGCAGTGGGATTTGCAAGGTTGCAGGTATTTTCCCACCCATACAGGGGCAGAAGGGTACATTGCAGGAAACTGCATAAATGTAGTGGGGGCAAGACCTACAGAGCATCAAGGGTCATCGCTGGTTCGCATGTACGTGGGCATCTGTGATACAGCATTAGTTAAGCAAGTCTGGTAGTAGGCGTAACTTCTCTCCAAATTGTTGTTGTGACTACAATAGTGTGCGCTAGCCGAAAAACAGTTTTGTTCGTCAAGGTTTATTAATAGAGAAGGCCATGCACATGTCTGGTCAACCTCAACAAAGTAGGTGCACTCTGCCCCCAGGTCAGGGTACGGGTCGCTTCAGTGATGCACAAAATGCCCCGTCCGCATAGCCAAGTATAGAGGCTGGTTGTGGAAGCGGTCCTGCAAACAAGTGTGCTGCTGTTCCATGAATTGGGAAAGCAGGTGTTAGGGTGCACGAAAGGCTAGAAGAACTGCAACTACAGGTTGCAGGAGATGGGAGCCACTTCAGCTTGAAGGAAGATAACTATGTTTAAGATGAGAGCTCCCTCCTGGGAGGCCATCACATTCTTTCAGGTCATGCGAGGTTTTGGTACATTCCCAGAGAAGAGTAAACCGCTCCATGTGCAAGTTCGCAGTGCAAGGGGCTTTGGCTTCATCAGACAGGGGCTATGCCGGGCGAACACCAAAGGTTATTTTGACAAAGTTCGTGTGCACTGCCACAGGTGGGCCTGGATCTGTTCCGACTGGACATGAATGAGGCCCGGGAAATTACAGCTTGCAGCGAGGAAGGAACTGTTTTGGTGGGGGGGCTCTTTAGGCGACGGTGGCCGCCTCCAGAGCTGTGGCGGAGTTACAGGGCAATCTGGAAGCATATGGGTACAGAACGGTACCTCTGCAAGAGCACAATTGGGGTGCCATAGCCAAATCCCAGGAACCTCAGCAGAGAGGCCTGGAATAATTACGTCGGCGCCCCGTTAGTCCTTCGGGCGGTTGGGGGCCTGAACAACCAGGGGCTTGCCTTGCTACGCTCCGCCCTGAAAGGGGCGTGAGTAATAAGGGACCAATGTGTCACATGATCCAGTAAGGGGATCACCCCCAAAAGGGTAGCTCTGATTGGATTCTCCACAGTGCTTGGCTCATCAGGCGGGCAGGGCAGCATAGGTTAGTACAGCTGCCTGCCCTTGGATCGCCCGTAAGATAACCCACCATATTGCATACTTTTGTATGGAATAAACCTGCAGCAATATTTTTCCCAAACAAAAGTTGTGTTGTGTATTTATTTATGCATGCATATTCTGTTGTGGTGTGGGTGGGGTGTGTTGCCAATAATGGGACTATGCGGCTGCCCGCGGCCCCCACAGGGGGCCTCCCTCAACGGGCGGCCCCTTTAGTCGCATTTGGGCACTTCCCCACCTCCAAGAATAATGGGGGACTTGAGGAGGAGTCCCCTTACCTGACGCGAGAGGCGCATCACTTCCGGTGCTCTGAAGAGGTGGGGAGGTTTTAGGCCTCCCCCGGCCATCTTGGCGTCCTCTTTGCGCCGGACATGCCTTCTCCCACCCTACCGCTTACCCGGCGTGGGGTTGTCAGGCGAAGTATATAGAACGTTGTAATGTTTTCTTTTGTCGTTGCAGGCGGAGTTACAGGGCGATCTGGAAGCATATGGGTACAGAACGGTACCTCTGCAAGAGCCCAATTGGGGTGCCAGAGCCAAATCCCAGGAACCTCAGCAGAGAGGCCTGGAATAATTACATTGGTGCCCCGTTAGTCCTTCGGGCGGTTGGGGGCCTGAACAACCGGGGGCTTGCCTTGCTACGCTCCGCCCTGAAAGGGGTGTGAGTAATAAGGGACCAATGTGTCATATGATCCAGGAAGGGGATCACCCCCCATAAGGGTAGCGCTGATTGGATTCTCCACAGTGCTTGGCTCATCAGGGCGGCATAGGTTAGTACAGCTGCCTGCCCTTGGATCGCCCGTAAGATAACCCACCATATTGCATACTTTTGTATGGAATAAACCTGCAGCAATATTTTTCCCAAACAAAAGTTGTGTTGTGTATTTATTTATGCATGCATATTCTGTTGTGGTGTGTGTGGGGTGGGTTGCCAATAATGGGACTATGACTCTGTATAATTATTAGGCAGCTGAGAAGAGATCCATGTTCACGGGCCTCTCACATCCTGTTTGCTTACATACTCGGCCCAAAAAGATAAACAAGCAAACATACTGGTTATATAATATCACAATAGCGCTGAATACATCAAACCTTTGAGGCGTATTTTACATATATGTAAGCACGTTAGTGACTAAAACTGTATAATTGGTTAGTACGATTTAAACACACACATGGCAAAACATTAGACTGGGGTGCCGATCACGATCCGGCAAAAACCGGGTACGAACCGTCGGACGGAGCACAATCTCCGCCCGACGCGTACCCGGTCGTCAATTTTTACAAACAAGGAATTACGATTCGCACGGGTACACCATTACCGTACGAATCGTAAAAAAGCCCGACCGAACAAAAAAACACCTACCAATGCGATCCGGGAAAGCGCCGACCTGACGTCGGGACGCTCGCAGCCAGCCATTCACGACCCAGGAATCACGATTCGCACCGACGTCACCCCGCACGGTGAATATTTTGCGGCAGCCAAAAACTGCCGGGAAATCAGGACGACGCGAACAAGGACCACCAGTACGCGACGGACAGACGACGACGCGAACAAGGAGGACCAGTACGTGACGGACACACAGGACGACGCCACCAAGGAGGACCCGTACGCGACAGGACGACGCGATCAAGGAGGACCCGTACGCGACAGGACGACGTGAGCAAGGAGTACCAGTACGCGACGGACAGACATGGACCCGAACCTACGAGTCATCCCTGCCCTCATAGCAGTCCACCTCCTCTACAGGTTACGACTCAGACGCCGCAGAAGGTCAGAATAACTAAGGGAGGGGGGAAAGTGGGGTGGGGTGGGGGTGGCAGGACCAGGGCAGGCCACAAAACAACCACATAAGTCACACACCACACATGGCCTGGACATACCTGACTCCCATGCCCTGGTCACCACGAGGGGGTGGGGGCGTGTCCTGATAAGCCAGCGACCGCCACAACGGAAGTCTGTCACCACGCGAACCAGCAACACAACCAGACAGGTACGTCCCGTACCCACGCCTGAAGAGCGTGGGTACGAGTCGGACCACGCCCACACACATCACCCCAACAATGGCGGGACGGATCGCACCCACGTGGCAAAGGCCTGGGTACGGGCCGCACAAGCATCACATAGCGTGGGGACGGATATGTACGGACCCTACCCCCACCCCGTATGCAAGGAGCGTACCCCCCCCCCAACAGTGTAAGTATGACTCCTACCCCCACCCGCGGACTCACGGACCGTACCCCCCAGCCCAACAGTGTAAGTACGACCCGTACCCCCACCCGCGGACGTACGGAGTGTACCCCCACCCCCACCAGTGTAAGTACGACTCCTACCCCCACCCGCGGACTCACGGACCGTACCCCCACCCCAACAGTGTAAGTACGACCCTACCCCCACCCCGTATGCAAGGAGCGTACCCCCCCCCCAACAGTGTAAGTACGACCCATACCCCCATCCGCGTATGCATGGAGCGTACCCCCACCCCAACAGTGTAAGTACGACCCGTACCCTCACCCGCGTATGCAAGGAGCGTACCCCCCACCCCAACAGTGTAAGTACGACCCGTACCCCCACCCGCGTATGCATGGAGCGTACCCCCACTCCAACAGTGTAAGTACGACCCGTACCCTCACCCGCGTATGCAAGGAGCGTACCCCCCACCCCAACAGTGTAAGTACGACCCGTACCCCCACCCGCGTATGCATGGAGCGTACCCCCCACCCCAACAGTGTAAGTACGACCCGTACCCCCACCCGCGTATGCATGGAGCGTACCCCCCATGCCAACAGTGTAAGTACGACCCGTACCCCCACCCGCGTATGCATGGAGCGTACCCCCCAGCCCAACAGTGTAAGTACGACCCGTACCCCCACCCGCGGACGTACGGAGCGTACCCCCACCCCCACCAGTGTAAGTACGACTCCTACCCCCACCCGCGGACTCACGGACCGTACCCCCACCCCAACAGTGTAAGTACGACCCGTAACCCCACCCGCGTATGCAAGGAGCGTACCCCCCAGCCCAACAGTGTAAGTACGACCCGTACCCCCACCCGCGGACGTACGGAGCGTACCCCCACCCCCACCAGTGTAAGTACGACTCCTACCCCCACCCGCAGACTCACGGACCGTACCCCCACCCCAACAGTGTAAGTACGACCCGTACCCCCACCCGCGTATGCAAGGAGCGTACCCCCCAGCCCAACAGTGTAAGTACGACCCGTACCCTCACCCGCGTATGCATGGAGCGTACCCCCACCACACCAGTGTAAGTAGACTCGTACCCTCACCTCGAATGCATTGAGCGTACCCCCACCGTGTATGTTCCAAGCGTACATATCCTGAAATCAGAGGTGTGTGTGCAGAGTCCACCCAGCAGTGCCCTGAGACAGGAGGGGTGGGTGCCTATCACTCCCAGCAGTGCCCTGAGACAGGAGGGGTGTGTGCAGAGTCCTCCCAGCAGTGCCCTGAGACAGGAGGGGTGGGTGTGGAGTCCTCCCAGCAGTGCCCTGAGACAGGAGGGGTGTGTGCAGAGTCCTCCCAGCAGTGCCCTGAGACAGGAGGGGTGGGTGCCTATCACTCCCAGCAGTGCCCTGAGACAGGAGGGGTGTGTGCAGAGTCCTCCCAGCAGTGCCCTGAGACAGGAGGGGTGGGTGTGGAGTCCTCCCAGCTGTGCCCTGAGACAGGAGGGGTGGGTGTGGAGTCCTCCCAGCAGTGCCCTGAGACAGGAGGGGTGTGTGCAGAGTCCTCCCAGCAGTGCCCTGAGACAGGAGGGGTGTGTGCAGAGTCCTCCCAGCAGTGCCCTGAGACAGGAGGGGTGGGTGCCTATCACTAACAGCAGTGCCCTGAGACAGGAGGGGTGGGTGCCTATCACTCCCAGCAGTGCCCTGAGACAGGAGGGGTGTGTGCAGAGTCCTCCCAGCAGTGCCCTGAGACAGGAGGGGTGGGTGTGGAGTCCTCCCAGCTGTGCCCTGAGACAGGAGGGGTGGGTGTGGAGTCCTCCCAGCAGTGCCCTGAGACAGGAGGGGTGTGTGCAGAGTCCTCCCAGCAGTGCCCTGAGACAGGAGGGGTGTGTGCAGAGTCCTCCCAGCAGTGCCCTGAGACAGGAGGGGTGGGTGCCTATCACTAACAGCAGTGCCCTGAGACAGGAGGGGTGTAACACATGTGTGTGAGGCCAGAATTATCCACATGCATACTGGCTACAAGGGAACATGTCCCCGTGAACTCATGTCAACAGACTCCACACACAAGTACAGTGATCACCAAGGATGCCACGATTGTTGCAGGTGGAGACATGGCCCTGCATGCATGGCCAAAGTAGAAGGGCTCCGTCACACACACAGCTCATGTAGACACAGCTCTGCGCTAAACATTGGGAACACCCTGCAGGGAAGAAAGCTGGGTACACAGAGGAAGGAATCCACCCTGGGACAAGTGCACCATGCAGTAACTGCTTACATGAACAAAGAAAGTTAGCCAACACCTTGTGATGGCACACAGATCCCAGGGTCCCACCAATGAGCAGTACACTACTACATATCCCACACACCCAAACCCTTACACACCACCCAAAACCATGTAGCAGCCCCACCAACACCAATACCAGCATAGCAGTAGTGTGATAATGAAAACAAAATTAAGCTTTATTCAGCATGAGCACAATGTCCGTGGATCGCAGGCAGTTCAATCTTCACAAAGCCCATAGGGCAGTCAATGATTCTCAGCTGGATGGGGGACACAGTGGGATGCGTGTCCCCTACCTTGCCTGCACAGTCAAATGGCATCGTCTTCCACACTGGTGAGGGCATCGGGGGGGGGGGAAGCAACAGGCACCGCAGGGACATCAGGGCAAAGGGGCGGCGTTGTGGGTGCAGGGATGGAGGACTCCACCACAGGGGGTGGGTCAGTGCCAAAGGCGGAGGCCAGGATGGCACTACACACCTTTGCAAGGTCCTCCAGGGAGTCCCCTGCACCCGAAGGGACCTCAGGCCCCAAGGAGGGGGGGGGGGGTCAGAGGGATGGGTCGCAGCGCCACCGGGGGAGGGTGGAGACAGGGGGGGAGACTCAACCACCCTGACCGGGGACCTCCTTGACCGCTTGCGTGGTGGTGTAACTGTGGGGCTCAGGGACAGAGCGGCCATGAAGGAGTCCTTGGGGGAGATGTGGCCAGGAGAGCTGAGGGGAGGGGATTTGGAGGGAGTGGACTGGGTGGAATGCGGACTCCCACTATGGCTGCGTGTCACACGTTTGCCCCCCGACCCAGTGGGTGTGCCTACCTCACCCTGTGTGTGCGTGTCAGGAGGAGTGCGGTGGACCTTCCCTGCTGGTGTGGTGCCCGTGTCCGTTGATGTGGGTGCATGCCGACGTCTGGGTGTACGTGGGACAGGCATGGGAGTGGGAAGTGTGGATGGGGCAGGGGTAGGTGGGGGGAGGTCGCGCTGCAGGAGACCCACTGCTGCAGTCAGTGTGGAGTCTATGGACCTCAGCAAGTTGCGTTGGTCAGCCTGCGATGAATGAATGCCCTCCAAGAAAGCCTCGATGTTGGTGAGGGTTTTGCCGTGGGCATGGAGGACATTAAGGATCGCAGCCTGACCAACCTGCAGTTGCCGCTGGATGTCCACAGACTCTGCATTGGCGGCAGCAGTGGAGACAGGGGCAGGGGGTGCGGTGCCTGGCAGGAAGGAGACATGCTGTGACCGGGCACGCTGGGAAGGGACACGAGCAAGTGGGAGGCGGCTGATGGAAACTTAGGGGGCGGTGCGAGGTGTTGTTCCGCTGTCAGCTGCTGGTGCAGCCTCCGCCCACTCGGAGACATCCTCCTCGGACCTGTCAGCTTCGTAGTCTGATGTGCCAGTCGACAGGTCCTCGGCCACACTCTCCTCCGCCTCTGTCCCACTCGATGTGCCAGACCCGATGTCACGGCTGGAACTGGTGCTCGGTCCCTCCGCCTGGTCTGTGTCCATGTCTCCCTCTGTGTCCCCCGACGATGCTGTGGGCAGGGTGGAGAGACATAAATTAATCAGACACCTGTACACATCTGTCACATGAGTCCAATCTACATAGGTAACATTGCATAGCCTGAAAAGGAAGATCCCTAACATCTACTGAACAGGGTACCGATGTAGGGCATGAAACACACAGTTGGTTGAGCCACCATGCCACTGAAATACCATGGAGAGCATGAGACAATAGCTAAACACAGGAAACGGAGTCTGACATAGCACCCAGGCCCTGGGGACAATCCAGCACTGCATCTGCACCACACAGCGTTGGCGACAATACCGATGACCAGGGACCATATCCATGAACTTGAGACACATGCTGCATAGGTAATGCTGAAAACATGCCCAACATGACTCGGTCACTGCACATTGCGTGTGTGTCCAGACACATCACACACTGCCCAGACCCAGCAAGTAGAAATCAGGATTTGACACATAGGCATTGCCCGCCCCAACAAGACCCTACACGAGGCAAATTGTTGAGACACAGGTGGCACCAACATCTCATAGTCTGGGTGATACACACAGGGGCAGGCAAAAAGCAAGATTGGACGCCAAACAGCCAAGGTGCGCCTGTACAAATAATGAGGTACCAGTGCCCATCCTCAGATGAGTATAACAAGACACACAGGCACTGGCAACTGTGAGTATGAAGAAGGACAATCAGGTCAGGCTGCACAGTGGACACCTGTACAAAATAGCACGTCTATATACATGGTGACAGGGGACAATGGCACAGAGCACAACCTACGCTGTAGACACTGAGATTGGCCACGTTTATGATGACACATACACCACTGAGGAAAAGGTGCCCCAGGGGACAGTAGTGGGCACGCAACTACATGCTACTGAATGGTAATGACTGCAACACACGTCACCATCCCTGCATTATGTGTATCGCACACTCATGCACATCATGTCACAGGCCACTACATAGGACATGCGCGCTGTAAGGCATGACACATGAGAGACCAACTCCCATGTCTGGAGTCAGCATCAGTGCCAACTGACATGGAACCCACATGCAGTGAACTTGACAGTGCACAGGCAAGGTCCCACAACCTGTTACACACCACCCCCACACATGATGCTACAGTCATTGTTCTCGTGGACAAAGCGCCAGCCTACATTACCTTGTGAAGGAGTGACTACACACAGACCAGGGAACACATTGCAAGGAGGGGAAGGGTGGCAGGGGCACAGCGCTATACTGGGGCAAACAGGATCTGCACAGCACCTTTAAACCCTGCCAGTGAATTCATGCTACTGTGCCCTTACAAATGCCGGTGACACACAACAAACACACATGTACCTACCCCCTTCCGGCTGCTGCATCGCCTGTAAGCGCCTCTCCAGGTCTGGAAAGACCACCGGCAGCACACGCCTGTGGAGGTGGCTCAGACGGCGGCGGCCGCGGTTCTTGTGGCTCTCAGGTGAGTCCCCCAGCAGGAGCCGTGCAATCCTCCGCGTCCAGCACCGGATATCCTGCCAGCGTTTCCTCACCTGGGGCAGGCTCCGCCTCCGACCATCCACACCCCTCACGGCACTGACGGCGGTCAGCCAGATCTGCTCCTTGGCAGTGGCGCCTACCTGTGAGGAGGAACAAGTGACACCACATCAATACACCAGCCACATGTCACAGAGAGACATATGGGTACAAATTAGCTGGTTACAACAAGGCATGTCATGCAGCCAACGCATTGCACCTTTGTCATAGGGACATCATCCCCTGGTGAGGGAAAAAGCAGTACGTGCCACAGTGGGTACACAGGTGGAATGATGGCAATGTCACAATCAATGATCAAGGCTCACACTGTGCATCACACCCACCCCTCCTGTCTCAGGGCACTGCTGTGAGTGATAGGCCCCCACCCCTCCTGTCTCAGGGCACTGCTGTTAGTGATAAGCCCCCACCCCTCCTGTCTCAGGGCACTGCTGGGAGTGATAGGCCCCCACCCCTCCTGTCTCAGGGCACTGCTGTTAGTGATAAGCCCCCACCCCTCCTGTCTCAGGGCACTGCTGGGAGTGATAGGCCCCCACCCCTCCTGTCTCAGGGCACTGCTGGGAGGACTCTGCACACACCCCTCCTGTCTCAGGGCACTGCTGTGAGTGATAGGCCCCCACCCCTCCTGTCTCAGGGCACTGCTGGGAGGACTCTGCACACACCCCTCCTGGCTCAGGGCACTGCTGGGAGTGATAGGCCCCCACCCCTCCTGTCTCAGGGCACTGCTGTTAGTGATAAGCCCCCACCCCTCCTGTGTCAGGGCACTGCTGGGAGTGATAGGCCCCCACCCCTCCTGTCTCAGGGCACTGCTGGGAGGACTCTGCACACACCCCTCCTGTCTCAGGGCACTGCTGTGAGTGATAGGCCCCCACCCCTCCTGTCTCAGGGCACTGCTGGGAGGACTCTGCACACACCCCTCCTGGCTCAGGGCACCGCTGTGAGTGATAGGCCCCCACCCCTCCTGTCTCAGGGCACTGCTGGGAGACATCAGGCACCCCCCCCTGGGACCCCCCCGACAGGACATGGCATGTGTGTTACACCTGGACACAATGGCAGAAGTCACAGTCACAACATAGGGACAGTCTGTGGCAGTGGCCTATGCACTCACCTGATACCCTGGTCGCCCATACAGCATGGAGTACTGTGGGAGGATCACATCCAGCAGAGCCATGTTCTCCTCCAGGGTGAATGGCTGTGTCCTCTCCACAGCCCTTGACATGGTTCCAGGGAATCAGTAGCAGCAGCTGGGTCGACGAATGCAAAGATGTGCAGGCAAGTGCTCCCTCATGGGACCTGGCTGCCTTATATGTGCCCTTCTGCCCAGTCTCATGCACAGGAGTACAGAGTGATTGGTCACTCACATTTGCATCCTATGTTTCCACCAATCCCTTCAAACCTAGCAGTCTGTGGGTTCTCTATCGGTTTCATTCTCCTGCATGATGTCAGCCCCACTAACACATTGCAACAAAGTAGAAGAATTCCAACTGACTTCTGCTGTGCACCTTCCAGAACAATTTCGAAATTTGAACTTGGTCTCCATGACAACCAGCATGCATGTAGGCCTTAATACTTGTCCCCTATGTAATTTGGAGCATCACACACAGGTACGGTGCGTTTCGGGGCCCTAGGGCACCCCAAATGCATGGCAACGGCCCGTACATGCATGCCTACGTTCACTATCACTATGGGTCTGCACGCATATGCGTACTCGTAGTGGTACGGGCCGTACACTCGCATGTACGCTCACTATCACTACGAGTACGCATACGCGTGCAGACCCATAGTGATAGTGAGCGTAGATGCGTGTGTACGGTCCGTACCACTACGGGTACGCATACGCGTGCAGACCCATAGTGATAGTGAGCGTACATGCGTGTGTACGGCCCTATCACTATGGGTCTGCACGCGTATGCGTACCCGTAGTGGTACGGACCGTACACACGCATCTACGCTCACTATCACTATGGGTCTGCACGCGTATGCGTACCCGTAGTGGTACGGACCGTACACACGCATCTACGCTCACTATCACTATGGGTCTGCACGCGTATGCGTACCCGTAGTGGTACGGAGCGTACACACGCATCTACGCTCACTATCACTATGGGTCTGCACGCGTATGTGTACCCGTAGTGGTACGGACCGTACACACGCATGTACGCTCACTATCACTATGGGTCTGCACGCGTATGCGTACTCGTAGTGATAGTGAGCGCACATGCGAGTGTACGGTCCGTACCACTACGGGTACGCATACGCGTGCAGAGCCATAGTGATAGTGAGCGTACATGCGTGTGTACGGCCCTATCACTATGGGTCTGCACGCGTATGCGTACTCGTAGTGATAGTGAGCGTACATGCGTGTGTACGGTCCGTACCACTACGGGTACGCATACGCGTGCAGACCCATAGTGATAGTGAGCGTACATGCGTGTGTACGGCCCTATCACTATGGGTCTGCACGCGTATGCGTACTCGTAGTGATAGTGAGCGTACATGCGTGTGTACGGTCCGTACCACTACGGGTACGCATACGCGTGCAGACCCATAGTGATAGTGAGCGCACATGCGTGTGTACGGCCCTATCACTATGGGTCTGCACGCGTATGCGTACTCGTAGTGCTACGGACCGTACAAATGCCTGTACGCTCGCCATCACGATGGGTACACATACGGCAGCACTCCCACAGTGATTTGGGAACATACACAGGCCCTCTCAGCAGCAGTACGGCGGTTTTTACACATCACTGTGGTGATAGGCGACACACAGGTAGGAATAGGGCGGACATACTTGTCCATGGATGGACATACTTGTCCAGGAATGGACATCAAGGCATCGTCTGTGCATTACTACATGTGTGGGGCACAGGTGTCACAGGCTGTGATGTGGAACATGCCTCCTGAGTGGAGAAGGCACCAGATGTATGATGAGATGTGTACAGGTGTACTGTGTGAGGGTGCAATGTGTGCCAGGCATGCCCTTGACTCCTTTGACATGTGTGCATGTGGGACTGCGCACTTGGGGTGAGCGTCACTGGCATGGCACGGACACCAACACACGGAAGTGTCCCATGATGCCCGGTACAGGGGTCATGACACATGACTTGTCACTACCCACAGTGCACAATGTGACTATGTCATATATGTGTCCGGGATTTACATCAGGTTGATGTTGTAGCACCCTCAAAAGCTGCAGCCGTTGCAGCAACCAACATGTGGCTGTGTGTAGATTGTCATTGCACACTGTTCCGCACACCATGCCACATGTGTTATCGGATGTGAGGTGCACATGTATGCATGGGACACGGAGTAGCGTGACAAGGCCATGTCAGCATCCTCACAAGGAATGTGTGGTGAGTCATGACATGTGCACCTTCATGGCAAGGTGTGTGGGCTGGACTAGTGTAATGTCATGTGACCTGTGGCTCCAGTGTTCCGCTACCAGTCTCTGCAATCGGCATCCCACTTCTGCTGATGTGTGGGTGTATGTCACTCCTGTCTTGCGTCGGGCTGTTCACTTGCACTGGGACACAGCTATTTCCATGGCGTGGCATGGGGAGGTTCTCAATCACCGTGTGTAGCTGGGTCTTGGAAGGAGTGTCACCTTGCATCCATACGTGTCCTGGGCATGTAGCACATACCTGACTCCCTATGTAGCATGTGTGTATTGCCAGATTTACATGTGCTCAGTAGACATAAGTTGTTCTCGTAGTGCACTCACTCTTCCTTGTCACTTCCAAATTACTGCAGAGCGCCGCCTCTTGCCCGAAGAATTCCAGACTTGGCTACCATGCAGGAGAATGACAGGATCCGGCTCTACCGCTTCACCCAACCGTTGATTCTGGA
Organism: Triturus cristatus; assembly: GCF_964204655.1. Lineage (NCBI taxonomy): Eukaryota > Metazoa > Chordata > Amphibia > Caudata > Salamandridae > Triturus > Triturus cristatus. The sequence goes on along the minus strand of NC_140581.1, from coordinate 1,059,364,706 downwards.
GCTGACGGCGAGACTGGCACCACACCTGCAACCGCAGCACAGGTATCCTACGGCACTGACACCCCAGCTGAAGGTAATGGCTGCCCTACATTTTCTTGCCACGGGTACCTTCCAAAATACCATAGCTCATGTTGGTGGCATGTCCCAGAGCATGTTCAGCGGTGTGCTGCATGATTTCTTGGAGGCCATGTTGATTCACCTGGATGACTTCATCAAGTTCCCAACCCCTGAACAGATGACTGAGGTCAAGCGTGGATTCTATGCCCTGGGAGGGATGCCCCATGTCATTGGGTCCATAGATGGGACACATGTAGGTTTGGTACCACCACACGCACGGGAGGTGGCGTACCGCAATCGGAAGCACTACCACTCCATCAATGCCCTTGTGGTGTGTCTGTCCAATATGGTGATTTCACATGTCTGTGCTCGTTTCCCAGGATCAGCACACGATGCCTACATCATGAGGCGTAGCGGGATGCCTGATATGATGATGCAGCTGCGCAACGAACGGGCATGTGTTGTTGGTGGGTACAGTCTGTCTGTCCTGTATTCTGTATAGCCGACCAGCACGACCGCTTCACCAGTTCTAACGATGTCCATGTGCTTCCCATGTAGGGGACGCTGGCTATCCCAACATGCCTTGGCTGCTGACACCTCTCCGCAACCCCATCACGCCGGCCCAGCTCCGCTATAACACGGCCCATGGCCGGACAAGGCGAGTGATAGAGAGGACGTTTGGCATGCTGAAGAGCCGATTCCGGTGCCTCCACAAGACCGGCGGTGCACTCCCTTATGCCCCGGCGAAGGTCTGCAAGATCTTCATGGTCTGCTGCATGCTGCACAACATGGCAGTTGAAAGAGCTGTGCCACTCATCCTGAATCAACATGACGAGGACCATCCACCCGTGGAGGACGAAGGGCTTGGCAATGTGGCTAGTGATGTGGAGGATGTGGAGCCGCAAGAGGACATCCGGACTCGGCTCATACGTGACTTCTTTGCTTAGTGGTGAGTACCAGTGTCTGAGTGTGCACGCATTGGTCCCCGTGTGGCATGCGTTGTGATGTGTGTCTCCACCTGCATGTATGGCGTGTGGGTCAGAGGTGTGTGTGGGTGTGTCACTGGAGTGATGGTGGCAGTGATGGTAGTATTTCCCCAGTCATAATTGTGACCTAGCATGTTGTCATCCATACATGTGTCGAGTAAATGCACATGCAAGTGGCTGTGCTTTTTGTGGCTGACTTCTTGTGTGTCTCTCTTCCCCGGGTACCTGCGCATGCCGTTTGCTGGTTGCATTGTTGTGGCACTGCTATTCCTCATGGACATGACATCGTGGGCTGACTCAGCGTTACAGGCACGGACACGTTTGGAAGTCTCCATGGGGTAAGGGATGCATCTGGGGTGTATTGGGTGTGGCAGTTGTTCACGATGTGTGCACACTGCCCCGGTCGGGGTTTGGTTCCTCTGCAGACATGTGGCATCCCCATGGGACACGACATGCAGCTGGGTACACCTGAATAGATGGGCTGCCTGGTTGTCAGTCATCAGTGATGGGATAGTGGATTGTGATGATGGCATCAATGTGTGTGACACTGCCCTCGGACACATACGGTTAACATTGTCTTGACATGGCGTGGGACTTCCACATCAGCGGATCTATGGTGTATGTCAGGCTCTCCGTGTGCAACTGTGGGTATTTAGCTGTTAGCTGACACTTGTGTGCCAGTTCCATGGCTATCACGCATTTGTGCTGCAGAAGGGGGGTGCCAGTGTTGGACCCACATGTTACTCCACATGATGTGTTCATGTGTACTTCAAGTTGCCTCTGCAATCCCAAAAACATGACTAATAAAGGTGTCCCTATGCCTCCAAGGTGCCTCTTCTCAGTCAATGCTGGTGTGTTGGCACGGTGCATCCTGCATGTCTGGCATGGTATTCCCTGATTGTGGCTATGTGTCAATGTGTCGAGTGGCAAGATGCAAGCTGTGTGTGTGTGCTGAGACTGTGTATTGGGCATGATGTCCATGACTGTGTGGGTATTGTGACATGTGCCATCCCCATGCATCCAACGTTGTCCATGACCCCATTCTCTGCATCCACCGGACTCAAGCTTGCAGGACATGGTTCTGCCACCTGTCTACACATACCTGGGTGCCCCCCAGGACACTGGCCAGGATCCCTGACCTCTGCGCATGACTGTTGCTGTACTCAATGTGTCTGTCAGCACGGTTGTTCGGCCACCCCCTCAGCTGGTTCTGCCCATCACGGGTGTGTATGGTGCTCCATGTCTGTCTTGCCTAATAAACTGTGACCCATGTGTCCTGTGCCAGACTCAGGCCCCAGGGTGTGGATGGTTGAAGTGTACAGATGACTCAGGCATGTTTAGACTGTACAAGAAACATGTTAGGTAATAATGCTACCAGCAGGCATCTACTCTTAATAGTGTGATTTATTATTGGGGGGGGGGGGGGGGGGGACAAAGTGAGGGGCTTTCCGGGATTAGGGAATCCAAAGTTCAGTAGGGGAGTTGGTGTCCTTGCCATTGGAAATCCTCAGAGTCCATGCCACAGTCTTTGTCAACATTGGTCAGCCAGTGACCAGCAGGGCCATGTGGCAGAGAATGTCTCTTGATGCTGTGATGTTGTTGCTCCAGTGGGCCAGGTGCCAGGCCAGGTGTCCTGGGAGATGGTGATGTAGCAGCCACCCTCACGGTCCTTTCCGTGGACGACCCGGCTTCTTGCGGGGAACCTCAGCAGCAGGCCGTGACGACGTCTGGGATGCTCCGTCGGATGTTTCCTCCTCCTCCTCCTGATCCCTCCCTGTGGGTGGTGATGTTCTCCGCCTTCTGGCACAGGGAGGGTCGGCCATGGTGTCGGCCATCCGACGGAGTGTAGCGTGAATCCCCTGGAACGCCGTCACTTGCTCAGCCTGTCTGTCCTCCATCCTCCGTTGGTGTACCAGTAGACAGGCTATTAGCTCCGCATGTTGCTGGGCCTGCTGGACCTTGATCCCCTCGAGGACGGACACAACCTGGGCCATGCCCGTGGTGTCCTGCCGGTATGAGTCCAGGATGTTACGGACATGGGAGAATACCGGATCCCCAGCCAACTGGTCAGGCTCGCGCCTCCGCCGTCCTCCACTCCCACCACCCCTGCCCACTTGCGTCTGGCCTGCACTTGTGGGCACATCGGGTCTCCGGGACCCCTGAGGGGTGGCATTGGCGTTGTCGCCTGCCTCCTCCTGGGTGCCCGGGCCACCGTGTCCCTCCTGGCGAGCCTGGCTGCATTGTGGTGTTGGGGCAGGGATCCTGGGTGTCTCCTGGGATGTGGCAGGAGTGGGGGTGGTGGTTGGCACGGTTGTACCTGACGCAGGTGCTGCAGGTGGTTGGACACCAGAGGGGCCAGGTCGGTCGGGGTCGTCCGCAGAGTGGTGAGAGTGGTCGCTGCCGGTGGGATCGGTCTCCTGCAGATCCGGGTCCTGTGAGTGTTCCCCCCCAGTGTTGGGGGGTGCAGCACGACGTTGACCTGTGTGTGAGAGAGACAATGTTAATTTTGGTCCATGCAACATCCATGTTTCATCCGTTTCAAAGTTGGCACATTTCCTCTTGGAATTAGGATCTGTCTTGCATTCCACTCACAGTGCACTTGTGCATGGGTGTGTCCCTTGGGCACCAATTTGGCCCCTTTAACTATGTGTGGCACAGTCTTACTTGCTGCGTCAAGTGTGACTGCAGTCAGCAGTGGAGTGTGCAGGTGTGGCGAGCCATGCATTTGCGCCTTCCTTGTAGCACTGTACATGTGCACATGGAGTGGATCCACACACTTATATGATGCAGGTAGCTGTCCTTGTGCTCGTGTACAGGTTGTGACATGGCCCTGCGTTTTGCCATGATGAAGAGGGGGGGTTCTGGCACTGGCCACCCTTGTCTACATGCACGCAGTCCACCTGCTGACGAGCAGACATTCCCACACACCAAAGGACTGATTTGCTCTCCCTGTGTCTCCCTCCTTCTCTGTCCCCCTCTCCCTCCCTCTCTGTCCCCCTCTCCCTCCCTCTCTGTCCCCCTCTCCCTCCCTCTCTGTCCCCCTCTCCCTCCCTCTCTGTCCCCCTCTCCCTCCCTCTCTGTCCCCCTCTCCTTCCCTCTCTGTCCCCCTCTCCCTCCCTCTGTGTGTCAGCCTCCTCCCTCTGTCCGTCTTCCTGTGTCTCCCTCCCTCTCTGTCCCCCTCTCCCTCCCTCTCTGTCCCCCTCTCCCTCCCTCTGTGTGTCAGCCTCCTCCCTCTGTCCGTCTTCCTGTGTCTCCCTCCCTCTCTGTCCCCCTCTCCCTCCCTCTCTGTCCCCCTCTACCTCCCTCTGTGTGTCAGCCTCCTCCCTCCCTCCGTGTGTCAGCCTCCTCCCTCTATCCGTCTCCCTCCCTCTCAGTCCCCCTCTCCCTCCCTCTGTGTCCCCCTCTCCCTCCCTCCGTGTGTCACCCTCTGTCACCTTGGCCTAGCTTCCTGGGCACACACTGTTAGCAGATCTTTGAGTGGCCCTTGGCCTGTTGATGTGAGTTTGTTTCTGATCTCCAGGCACCCATTTTGTCTGCTGTGTGTCTGTGCGCTGCTGCTGTGGTGGTGTGTGCTGCCACTCTTTCACAATGTTGGCTGTTCATTAGCTGCTGTCATGTGCAAAACAGTGCCTTCACCCCCATGTGTTGATGCAAGGCGTCCGCCATTTGCTGGCAAGTCATTCCTGTGTTGGGACACACTGTTTGTCTGGCTGTGACCTAGGCCATATGGGCAGAGGGCATTGTTGTCTGCTTTGGAGTCGCACTATGTGATTTTTGGTGCCCAGCCTCCCGCCATCCGGGTTACCGTGTCATGTGTTGTTGTCTTCTGTGGCCTGTGACTTGACATTGTCCAGCTGGGTGCATGGGGCATGGTGGCAGCAGTGGCATGTGCCTGCTCATGGAGTGTGGTTGAGTCATGCGATGGCTTGTGGTGGTTGCGTGCTTGTTAGTATTTTGGTTGTGGTTGCAGTTCCCCCCATGTGAGGTGCGTTGTTTGTGGACTCACCCGGGTCTCGGAGTTCTTCTACTCCTTCAACTGCCTCCACCGGCAGTATGGCCATCACCCTCTCCTCCCAGGGATGGTACTGTACGGCTCTGCGGGAGGGCCCTCCTCCGGTGGCGTTGGCCTGGTCGTGTTCCTCCTGCCTCTTGGCTCTGACCCTCCTCCGCAGATCGTACCACCTGTTCTGGCAATCCTGCTTGGTCCTCCTGGTGTCCGCAACGGCATTCACAGCATCGATGATGGTCTGCCACATGGCTGTTTTGGCTGCCTGGCTGGTGCTTCTGACCAATGTTCCAAAGATCTGTGGCTCGACTCTGAGGATTTGATCAACAAGGACCTCCAACTCTCGGTGACTGAACTTTGGATTCTTGGTAGTGGGCATGGTGAGGGGTGTGGGTGGGGATGGTGTGGGTGTGGGGGGTGTGTGGATGTTGGGGGGGGGTGTGGATGGTTGTGTGTGTGTGTGAATGTGATGAGAGGGTGTTTGTGAGGGTGGTCGTGTGAAGGTGTGCAAGTGTAAGGTGTGGTGTAGCTTGTAGTCTGGTTCTGTGGTGTCTGGCAGCAGTGAGTCTGTTGCAAAGGCTCATGGTTTGTGTGTGTGGGCCCTTTTTATTGGTCCATGGGTGGGTGTGGCAGTGTTTGAATTTTGGGTGGGTGTGTTATAAGGAGTGGTGGTGTATTGGGCCTCTGTTTGTTTTTGGCAGTTGCAGGTCAGTGATTGTGTTATTTTAGTGGTTGTTGGCCATGTTTAGTGGCTTTGTGCCTTTCGAATGGTGTATTCTTGTGTTGTTTTGTTTTGTCCTGGTTGTGTACGTGCGTTTTGAGCGTGTGTACGGTGTGTACATGGGCCATTTGGTTGTACGATTATGTCCTTGTGTGTGGCTTTGTACGACTCGTACATGCGGTTGTGATGTTGGGGCATGGGGTGCGCTCCGTACTTAGGAGGTTGTGTTGGTGGTGCGCCAGGAACGTACTGGGGTGTACATGGACGGTGGTACGACACGTACAGGGGTGGGGGGGTGTACATTGACGTTGGTACGACACGTACAGGGGTGGGGGGGTGTACATTGACGGTGGTACGACACGTACTGGGGTGGGGGTAGGACTCGAACGTACTGGGGTGTAGGTTCACGGTGGTACGACACGTCCAGGGGTGGGGGTACGACTGGAACGTACTGGGGTGTACATAGACGGTGGTACGACACGTACAGGGGTGGGGGGGTGTACATTGACGGTGGTACGACACGTACAGGGGTGGGGGGGTGTACATTGACGGTGGTACGACACGTACAGGGGTGGGGGGGTGTACATTGACGGTGGTACGACACGTACTGGGGTGGGGGTAGGACTCGAACGTACTGGGGTGTAGGTTCACGGTGGTACGACACGTCCAGGGGTGGGGGTACGACTGGAACGTACTGGGGTGTAGGTACACGGGGGGTATGACACGTACTGGGGTGGGGGTGGGGGTCGAACGTACTGGGGTGTAGGTTCACGGTGGTACGACACGTACTGGGGTGGGGGTACGACTGGAACGTACTGGGGTGTACATATACGGTGGTACGACACGTACAGGGGTGGGGGGGTGTACATTGACGGTGGTACGAGACGTACAGGGGTGGGGGTAGGACTCGAACGTACTGGGGTGTAGGTACACGGGGGGTATGACACGTACTGGGGTGGGGGTACGACTGGAACGTACTGGGGTGTAGGTACACGGGGGGTATGACACGTACTGGGGTGGGGGTGGGGCTCGAACGTACTGGGGTGTAGGTTCACGGTGGTACGACACGTACTGGGGTGGGGGTACGACTGGAACGTACTGGGGTGTAGGTAGACGGGGCTATGACACGTACTGGGGTGGGGGTGTGGCTCGAACGTACTGGGGTGTAGGTACACGGGGGGTACGACACGTACTGGGGTGGGGGTACGACTGGAACGTACTGGGGTGTAGGTACACGGGGGGTATGACACGTACTGGGGTGGGGGTGGGGCTCGAACGTACTGGGGTGTAGGTTCACGGTGGTACGACACGTACTGGGGTGGGGGTACGACTGGAACGTACTGGGGTGTAGGTAGACGGGGCTATGACACGTACTGGGGTGGGGGTGTGGCTCGAACGTACTGGGGTGTAGGTACACGGGGGGTACGACACGTACTGGGGTGGGGGTACGACTGGAACGTACTGGGGTGTAGGTAGACGGGGCTATGACACGTACTGGGGTGGGGGTGGGGCTCGAACGTACTGGGGTGTAGGTACACGGGGGTACGACACGTACTGGGGTGGGGGTGCGACTGGAACGTACTGGGGTGTACATAGACGGTGGTACGACACGTACAGGGGTGGGGGGGTGTACATTGACGGTGGTACGACACGTACTGGGGTGGGGGTACGACTGGAACGTACTGGGGTGTACCTAGACGGGTGGGGGTATACATATACGGGGGGTACGTGTCGGACGTACGGGGGCTGGGGGGAGTGTTGGGCGCGTATGCGGGCACATGTCTCCATGGTTGCTATAGGTGTTCGGTGTGGACGGTGTTTTTTCCATACGGTTGTACGCTCGGACGCACGGGATGGATCGTGATTCCTCGGTCGGACTTGGATTTTCACGTTTGTAAGGTAAATCGTCCGAGGACGTGTCGGACACATTTTCCGACCCGAGGACGTGTGGGGAATGATTCCCAGTGCGGTTCGTATGGACTTTTTACCATGCGAATCGTGATTGCCAGTTCTTACGGCACTTGTACGATTCGTACGGTAAAAAGACCCGATACGAGTCGCACGGGGGAATTTTTTGCCGGATCGTGATCGGCACCTGGGTGTCCGTGTCACAGAGCCCGATTAGAACACAGATAAATCAACACATCAATGGATCCAGCGGAAATCAAAACGACAAATCAAATGGGAAGGATGCAGAATTCAGATTTCCATGTTTTAGCTTTTAGTCTATTCTTCCGACTTGCTATATCAGAAAAATAAATGCCTAAAGAACAGTTACATGATGTTTCACGATTAAGAGAAGGTGTCCTATATCTTCAGGCATCTTTATGAAGAACAATATATTGCACAGTAGATGAATTTCTTTGGAGCCTCTGATTGGAAATAAGTGATGTGAACTCCTTTACAATTCAGCTACGTTAGCAAATCACGCATTTTATCACGAATATAACATGGCAGTGATGCTCACACTGAATCTTAAATCAAAAAGCTGGTTATAGTGCGCGTCATTACTTTGACATTGGCTATTATTCAAAAAAGAAGAAATAATGTTTGTGTTGCCTTGCAGAGTATCCATTGCGACCAGTTATTCACAGATTAAGGACTTCTATGCATTGTAGTGTAGATCTTTAGTTGGGACTATTTATATGCATTTATGCAAATGAAATATTAATTATTAATCCTCTGTGGGACAGAGGGCGGCCTGGAGTCCAGACTGCAGATGCTCAGCTCTACATTTAATTGATTACCAGAAATGAGCAAGCCAGGTGAGGTGGACCAGTCAGCATAGGCTGGCTAAGGCAGGGTCTGTTTAAATTGATTTTCTGCTGTCCTGCCTCACAACACACACAGGTGTCCAACTTAGCCTTGTTTAACAGGGATCACTGACTAAATATCGAAGGTCAAAATATCGACCTACAAAAATATCGGAACAAAAATATCGATGTCAAGAATATCGACATCCTATCTACAACATGGTAAGTACAAAAATATCGATAATTAAATATCGATGTCAAAAATATCGTTAGTAATAAATATCGTTTGTTTTAGTTTAAAAGTATATGTAAAATAAACCAAATAATACTTATAAATAAAATAAACATAATTAAATATATTTTATAATATTTAAAATTAATAATGAATATATATAATTTAATAAAACATTAATTAAACATATACATATAATATATAATATATATACTTACTTAATAATTAGTTTTAATTATTATTTTAGTAACGTATAAATTATTAATTTTGTAAACAAAATTACCAATACATCTATGCACATAAAACAATAAAATTAATAAATATTAAATATTTACATATAGCAAATTATTTTTTTTTATTTGAATATTTTTTATTATTAATGATATATTACATTAGCTAAAATAATATAAAACATATTAAATATCAGAGAAAATAAAACTACTACTCCAACTCCAACAAAAAAAACAGTAAGGAAAATGTTGGATAGCGTAGGGCTAAAAATTACTATTTCCACTACAGGGAGTGTAACAGTAGGGAAAGTGTTGGATAGCGTAGGGGTAAAAATAACTATTCCAACTCCAGAGAGTGCAACAGTAGGGAAAGCGTTGGATAGCGTAGGGGTAAAAATTACTATTCCAACTCCAAAGAGTGCAACAGTAGGGAAAGCGTTGGATAGCGTAGGGGTAAAAATTACTATTCCAACTCCAGAGAGTGCAACAGTAGGGAAAGTGTTGGATAGCGTAAGGGTAAAAATTACTATTGCCACTCCAGAGAGTGCAACAGTAGGGAAAGCATTGGATAGCGTAGGGGAAAAAATTACTATTCCAACTCCAGAGAATGCAACAGTAGGGAAACCAGTGGATAGCATAGGGGTAAAAATTACTATTCCCACTCCAGTGAGTCCAACAGTAGGGAAAGCGTTGGATAGCGTAGGGGTAAAAATTACTATTCCCACTCCAGTGACTGCAACAGTAGGGAAAACGCTGGATAGCGTAGGAGTAAAAATTACTATTCCCACTCCAGTGAGTGCAACAGTAGGGAAAGCATTGCATAGCGTAGGGGTACAAATTACTATTCCCACTCCAGAGAGTGCAACAGTAGGGAAAGCGCTGGATAGCGTAGGGGTAAAAATTACTATTTCCCCTCCAGATAGTGAAACAGTTGGGAAAGCACTGGATAGCGTAGGGGTTCAATGAACATAATAACCAATTAAATAATTTGTTATTAAAAAATTGCATATTAATAATTAATTTACAAAATAATTATTAATAAATACAAAAAATGTAAACTAAATATTTTAATAAATAACATTAAATTACATCCCACACAATTCCCCCTTTAACACACAACACACTACACATACAAAAAACACAATAAATTTAACTATCAATTTATCTATTATTTACAATTAATAATACATTCTTTATAATTAATATAGTTATTAATTTACTAGTTAATACATATTAACTACCAATTTACAATTAATCACAAATTAATTATTAATTAAAAATACATTAATTTGCAATAACAACAAATAAAATGAAATAATAAATTATTTATATTTACTATATTTAACTAACTAATAACAATAAATTACCAATTAATAATTAATTAATAATAAATACAAATAAAAAAACAATATCATTAATTATTTTAATTTAATTACATCCCACCCTATTCCCCTATAAACCCACAACCCACTACACATATAAATTCACATAATTAATTTAATTATCAATTAATCACTTAATAAAAATAAATCACCAATTAATTATTAATTAACAATAAATACATTAACAATCACAATAAATAAATATTAATAATAAACTAATTATAACTAATATAATTAACCAATTAATAAACTTAATTTACAATTAATAATTAATTAACAATTAATTAATCATAAATACCAATTAAACAAAACATATTAATTCTTTAATTATAATTAAATTACTTCCCACCCTATTCCCCTATAAACCCACAACCCGCTCTCATACTAAAACGCTAAATTTACTTTAAAATAATTATTAATCTCTAAACATTTATTTTTAAATGTATTAAAATACATTACAATAATCTTTAACATACAAATAAAATTCATATAAATATCGATATTATTGACATCGATATTAAGTACTTCGATATTATTTACATCGATATTACTTACCTTGGGGTCGATATTCTGTCCATCAATATTCTTGATTTCGATATTCTGTCCCTACGATATTAAAAACTCGATATTATTGTAGGTCGATATTAAAAACTCGATATTTTGACTGACCACCGTTTAACAGTACTATCACGTTCAAAGGGCACTAGGTGAGTGCCCTTCCATCTCGGGTGGTTTGCAGCATTTTTAAGATCTTATTAAAAGAGAGTTTTTAGTTGCTCATATTAGTGTACTTTCTGATATTTCTGTTTCCTTTGTCTTCATTGCTTGATATTTGCATGTGAGAAAGTGTCACTCATAGGTGCCGATCACGATCCTGCAAAAACCGGGTACGAACCGTCGGACGGAGCACAATCTCCGCCCGACGCGTACCCGGTCGTCAATTTTCACAAACAAGGAATTACGATTCGCACGGGTACACCATTACCGTACGAATCGTAAAAAAGCCCGACCGAACAAAAAAACACCTACCAATGCGATCCGGGAAAGCGCCCACCTGACGTCGGGACGCTCGCAGCCAGCCATTCACGACCCAGGAATCACGATTCGCACCGACGTCCCCCCGCACGGTGAATATTTTGCGGCAGCCAAAAACTGCCGGGAAATCAGGACGACGCGAACAAGGACCACCAGTACGCGACGGACAGACGACGACGCGAACAAGGAGGACCAGTACGTGACGGACACACAGGACGACGCCACCAAGGAGGACCCGTACGCGACAGGACGACGCGATCAAGGAGGACCCGTACGCGACAGGACGACGCGAGCAAGGAGTACCAGTACGCGACGGACAGACATGGACCCGAACCTACGAGTCATCCCTGCCCTCATAGCAGTACACCTCCTCTACAGGTTACGACGCAGACGCCGCAGAAGGTCAGAATAACTAAGGGAGGGGGGAAAGTGGGGTGGGGTGGGGGTGGCACGACCAGGGCAGGCCACAAAACAACCACATAAGTCACACACCACACATGGCCTGGACATACCTGACTCCCATGCCCTGGTCACCACGAGGGGGTGGGGGCGTGTCCTGATAACCCAGCGACCGCCACAACGGAAGTCCGTCACCACGCGAACCGGCAACACAACCAGACAGGTACGTCCTGTACCCACGCCTGAAGAGCGTGGGTACGAGTCGGACCACGCCCACACACGTCACCCCAACAATGGCGGGACGGATCGCACCCACGTGGCAAAGGCCTGGGTACGGGCCGCACAAACATCACATAGCGTGGGGACGGATATGTACGGACCCTACCCCCACCCGCGTATGCATGGAGCGTACCCCCCATGCCAACAGTGCAAGTACGACGCGAACCCTCACCCGCGTATGCAAGGAGCGTACCCCCCAGCCCAACAGTGTAAGTACGACCCGTACCCCCACCCGCGTATGCAAGGAGCGTACCCCCCATGCCAACAGTGTTAGTACGACACGTACCCCCACCCGCGGACGTACGGAGCGTACCCCCACCCCAACAGTGTAAGTTCGACCCGTACCCTCACCCGCGTATGCATGGAGCGTACCCCCCATGCCAACAGTGTAAGTACGACTCGAACCCTCACCCGCGTATGCAAGGAGCGTACCCCCCAGCCCAACAGTGTAAGTACGACCCGTACCCCCACCCGCGTATGCAAGGAGCGTACCCCCCATGCCAACAGTGTTAGTACGACACGTACCCCCACCCGCGGACGTACGGAGCGTACCCCCACCCCAACAGTGTAAGTTCGACCCGTACCCTCACCCGCGTATGCATGGAGCGTACCCCCATGCCAACAGTGTAAGTACGACTCGAACCCCCACCCGCGGACTCACGGACCGTACCCCCACCCCAACAGTGTAAGTTCGACCCGTACCCTCACCCGCGTATGCATGGAGCGTACCCCCCATGCCAACAGTGTAAGTACGACTCGAACCCCCACCCGCGGACTCACGGACCGTACCCCCACCCCAACAGTGTAAGTACGACCCGTACCCCCACCCGCGAATGCAAGGAGCGTACCCCCCAGCCCAACAGTGTAAGTACGACCCGTACCCCCACCCGCGAATGCAAGGAGCGTACCCCCCACCCCAACAGTGTAAGTACGACCCGTACCCCCACCCGCGAATGCAAGGAGCGTACCCCCCATGCCAACAGTGTAAGTACGACCCGTACCCCCACCCGCGAATGCAAGGAGCGTACCCCCCAGCCCAACAGCGTAAGTACGACCCGTACCCCCACCCGCGAATGCAAGGAGCGTACCCCCCAGCCCAACAGTGTAAGTACGACCCGTACCCCCACCCGCGGACGTACGGAGCGTACCCCCACCCCAACAGTGTAAGTTCGACCCGTACCCTCACCCGCGTATGCATGGAGCGTACCCCCACCACACCAGTGTAAGTAGACTCGTACCCTCACCTCGAATGCATTGAGCGTACCCCCACCGTGTATGTGCCAAGCGTACATATCCTGAAATCGGAGGTGTGTGTGCAGAGTCCACCCAGCAGTGCCCTGAGACAGGAGGGGCGGGTGCCTATCACTCCCAGCAGTGCCCTGAGACAGGAGGGGTGGGTGTGGAGTCCTCCCAGCAGTGCCCTGAGACAGGAGGGGTGGGGGCCTATCACTCCCAGCAGTGCCCTGAGACAGGAGGGGTGGGTGTGGAGTCCTCCCAGCTGTGCCCAGAGACAGGAGGGGTGGGTGCAGAGTCCTCCCAGCAGTGCCCTGAGACAGGAGGGGTGGGTGCCTATCACTCCCAGCAGTGCCCTGAGACAGGAGGGGTGTGTGCTGAGTCCTCCCAGCAGTGCCCTGAGACAGGAGGGGCGGGTGCCTATCACTCCCAGCAGTGCCCTGAGACAGGAGGGGTGGGTGTGGAGTCCTCCCACCAGTGCCCTGAGACAGGAGGGGTGTAACACATGTGTGTGAGGCCAGAATTATCCACATGCATACTGGCTACAAGGGAACATGTCCCCATGAACTCATGTCAACAGACTCCACACACAAGTACAGTGATCATCAAGGATGCCACGATTGTTGCAGGTGGAGACATGGCCCTGCATGCATGGCCAAAGTAGAAGGGCTCCGTCACACACAGCTCATGTAGACACAGCTCTGCGCTAAACATTGGGAACACCCTGCAGGGAAGAAAGCTGGGTACACAGAGGAAGGAATACACCCTGGGACAAGTGCACCATGCAGTAACTGCTTACATGAACAAAGAAAGTTAGCCAACACCTTGTGATGGCACACAGATCCCAGGGTCCCACCAATGAGCAGTACACTACTACATATCCCACACACCCAAACCCTTACACACCACCCAAAACCATGTAGCAGCCCCACCAACACCAATACCAGCATAGCAGTAGTGTGATAATGAAAACAAAATTAAGCTTTATTCAGCATGAGCACAATGTCCGTGGATCGCAGGCAGTTCAATCTTCACAAAGCCCATAGGGCAGTCAATGATTCTCAGCTGGATGGGGGACACAGTGGGATGCGTGTCCCCTACCTTGCCTGCACAGTCAAATGGCATCGTCTTCCACACTGGTGAGGGCATCAGGGGGGGGGGAAGCAACAGGCACCGCAGGGACATCAGGGCAAAGGGGCGGCGTTGTGGGTGCAGGGATGGAGGACTCCACCACAGGGGGTGGGTCAGTGCCAAAGGCGGAGGCCAGGATGGCACTACACACCTTTGCAAGGTCCTCCAGGGAGTCCCCTGCACCCGAAGGGACCTCAGGCCCCAAGGAGGGGGGGGGGTCAGAGGGATGGGTCGCAGCGCCACCGGGGGAGGGTGGAGACAGGGGGGGAGACTCAACCACCCTGACCGTGGACCTCCTTGACCGCTTGCGTGGTGGTGTAACTGTGGGGCTCAGGGACAGAGCGGCCATGAAGGAGTCCTTGGGGGAGATGTGGCCAGGAGAGCTGAGGGGAGGGGATTTGGAGGGAGTGGACTGGGTGGAATGCGGACTCCCACTATGGCTGCGTGTCACACGTTTGCCCCCCGACCCAGTGGGTGGGCCTACCTCACCCTGTGTGTGCGTGTCAGGAGGAGTGCGGTGGACCTTCCCTGCTGGTGTGGTGCCCGTGTCCGTTGATGTGGGTGCATGCCGACGTCTGGGTGTACGTGGGACAGGCATGGGAGTGGGAAGTGTGGATGGGGCAGGGGTAGGTGGGGGGAGGTCGCGCTGCAGGCGACCCACTGCTGCAGTCAGTGTGGAGTCGATGGACCTCAGCAAGTTGCGTTGGTCAGCCTGCGATGAATGAATGCCCTCCAAGAAAGCCTCGATGTTGGTGAGGGTTTTGCCGTGGGCATGGAGGACATTAAGGATCGCAGCCTGACCAACCTGCAGTTGCCGCTGGATGTCCACAGACTCTGCATTGGCGGCAGCAGTGGAGACAGGGGCAGGGGGTGCGGTGCCTGGCAGGAAGGAGACATGCTGTGACCGGGCACGCTGGGAAGGGACACGAGCAAGTGGGAGGCGGCTGATGGAAACTGAGGGGGCGGGGCGAGGTGTTGTTCCGCTGTCAGCTGCTGGTGCAGCCTCCGCCCACTCGGAGACATCCTCCTCGGACCTGTCAGCTTCGTAGTCTGATGTGCCAGTCGACAGGTCCTCGGCCACACTCTCCTCCGCCTCTGTCCCACTCGATGTGCCAGCCCCGATGTCACGGCTGGCACTGGTGCTCGGTCCCTCCGCCTGGTCTGTGTCCATGTCTCCCTCTGTGTCCCCCGACGATGCTGTGGGCAGGGTGGAGAGACAGAAATTAATCAGACAGCTGTACACATCTGTCACATGAGTCCAATCTACATAGGTAACATTGCATAGCCTGAAAAGGAAGATCCCTAACATCTACTGAACAAGGTACCGATGTAGGGCATGAAACACACAGTTGGTTGAGCCACCATGCCACTGAAATACCATGGAGAGCATGAGACAATAGCTAAACACAGGAAACGGAGTCTGACATAGCACCCAGGCCCTGTGGACAATCCAGCACTGCATCTGCACCACACAGCGTTGGCGAAAATACCGATGACCAGGGACCATATCCATGAACTTGAGACACATGCTGCATAGGTAATGCTGAAAACAGGCACAACATGACTCGGTCACTGCACATTGCGTGTGTGTCCAGACACATCACACACTGCCCAGACCCAGCAAGTAGAAATCAGGATTTGACACATAGGCATTGCCCGCACCAACAAGACCCTACACGAGGCAAATTGTTGAGACACAGGTGGCACCAACATCTCATAGTCTGGCTGATACACACAGGGGCAGGCAAAAAGCAAGAGTGTACGCCAAACAGCCAAGGTGCGCCTGTACAAATAATGAGGTACCAGTGCCCATCCTCAGATGAGTATAACAAGACACACAGGCACTGGCAACTGTGAGTATGAAGAAGGACAATCAGGTCAGGCTGCACAGTGGACACCTGTACAAAATAGCACGTCTATATACATGGTGACAGGGGACTATGGCACAGAGCACAACCTACGCTGTAGACACTGAGATTGTCCACGTTTATGATGACACATACACCACTGAGGAAAAGGTGCCCCAGGGGACAGTAGTGGGCACGCAACTACATGCTACTGAATGTTAATGACTGCAACACACGTCACCATCCCTGCACTATGTGTATCGCACACTCATGCACATCATGTCACAGGCCACTACATAGGACATGCGCGCTGTAAGGCATGACACATGAGAGACCAACTCCCATGTCTGGAGTCAGCATCAGTGCCAACTGACATGGAACCCACATGCAGTGAACTTGACAGTGCACAGGCAAGGTCCCACAACCTGTTACACACCACCCCCACACATGATGCTACAGTCATTGTTCTCGTGGACAAAGCGCCAGCCTACATCACCTTGTGAAGGAGTGACTACACACAGACCAGGGAACACATTGCAAGGAGGGGAAGGGTGGCAGGGGCACAGCGCTATACTGGGGCAAACAGGATCTGCACAGCACCTTTAAACCCTGCCAGTGAATTCATGCTACTGTGCCCTTACAAATGCCGGTGACACACAACAAACACACATGTACCTACCCCCCTCCGGCTGCTGCATCGCCTGTAAGCGCCTCTCCAGGTCTGGAAAGACCACCGGCAGCACACGCCTGTGGAGGTGGCTCAGACGGCGGCGGCCGCGGTTCTTGTGGCTCTCAGGTGAGTCCCCCAGCAGGAGCCGTGCAATCCTCCGCGTCCAGCACCGGATATCCTGCCAGCGTTTTCTCACCTGGGGCAGGCTCCGCCTCCGACCATCCACACCCCTCACGGCACTGACGGCGGTCAGCCAGATCTGCTCCTTGGCAGTGGCGCCTACCTGTGAGGAGGAACAAGTGACACCACATCAATACACCAGCCACATGTCACAGAGAGATATGGGTACAAATTAGCTGGTTACAACAAGGCATGTCATGCAGCCAACGCATTGCACCTTTGTCATAGGGACATCATCCCCTGGTGAGGGAAAAAGCTGTACGTGCCACAGTGGGTACACAGGTGGAATGATGGCAATGTCACAATCAATGATCAAGGCTCACACTGTGCATCACACCCACCCCTCCTGTCTCAGGGCACTGCTGGGAGTGATAGGCCCCCACCCCTCCTGTCTCAGGGCACTGCTGTGAGTGATAGGCCCCCACCCCTCCTGTCTCAGGGCACTGCTGGGAGTGATAGGCCCCCACACCTCCTGTCTCAGGGCACTGCTGTGAGTGATAGGCCCCCACCCCTCCTGTCTCAGGGCACTGCTGGGAGACATCAGGCACCCCCCCCCTGGGACCCCCCCGACAGTACATGGCATGTGTGTTACACCTGGACGCAATGGCAGAAGTCACAGTCACAACATAGGGACAGTCTGTGGCAGTGGCCTATGCACTCACCTGATACCCTGGTCGCCCATACAGCATGGAGTACTGTGGGAGGATCACATCCAGCAGAGCCATGTTCTCCTCCAGGGTGAATGGCTGTGTCCTCTCCACAGCCCTTGACATGGTTCCAGGGAATCAGTAGCAGCAGCTGGGTCGACGAATGCAAAGATGTGCAGGCAAGTGCTCCCTCATGGGACCTGGCTGCCTTATATGTGCCCTTCTGCCCAGTCTCATGCACAGGAGTACAGAGTGATTGGTCACTCACATTTGCATCCTATGTTTCCACCAATCCCTTCAAGCCTAGCAGTCTGTGGGTT
Organism: Triturus cristatus; assembly: GCF_964204655.1. NCBI lineage: Eukaryota > Metazoa > Chordata > Amphibia > Caudata > Salamandridae > Triturus > Triturus cristatus. The sequence continues at coordinate 1,059,346,598 of NC_140581.1, read as the reverse complement.
CTCTATCGGTTTCATTCTCCTGCATGATGTCAGCCCCACAAACACATTGCAACAAAGTAGAAGAATTCCAACTGACTTCTGCTGTGCACCTTCCAGAACAATTTCGAATTTTGAACTTGATCTCCATGACAACCAGCATGCATGTAGGCCTTAATACTTGTCCCCTATGTAATTTGGAGCATCACACACAGGTACGGTGCGTTTCGGGGCCCTAGGGCACCCCAAATGCATGGCAACGGCCCGTACATGCATGCCTACGCTCTCCATCACTATGGGTCTGCACGCGTATGCGTACCCGTAGTGTTACGGACCGTACACACGCATGTACGCTCTCTATCACTATGGGTCTGCACGCGTATGCGTACCCGTAGTGTTACGGACCGTACACACGCATGTACGCTCTATATCACTATGGGTCTGCACGCGTATGCGTACTCGTAGTGATAGTGAGCGTACATGCGTGTGTTCGGTCCGTAACACTACGGGTACGCATACGCGTGCAGACCCATAGTGATAGTGAGCGTAGATGCGAGTGTACGGTCCGTACCACTACGGGTACGCATACGCGTGCAGACCCATAGTGATAGTGAGCGTAGATGCGTGTGTACGGTCCGTAACACTACGGGTACGCATACGCGTGCAGACCCATAGTGATAGGGCCGTACACACGCATCTACGCTCACTATCACTATGGGTCTGCACGCATATGCGTACCCGTAGTGGTACGGAACGTACACACGCATCTACGCTCACTATCACTATGGGTCTGCACGCGTATGCGTACCCGTAGTGGTACGGAACGTACACACGCATCTACGCTCACTATCACTATGGGTCTGCACGCGTATGCGTACCCGTAGTGGTACGGAACGTACACACGCATCTACGCTCACTATCACTATGGGTCTGCACGCGTATGCGTACCAGTAGTGGTACGGAACGTACACAAGCATCTACGCTCACTATCACTATGGGTCTGCACGCGTATGCGTACCCGTAGTGGTACGGAACGTACACACGCATCTACGCTCACTATCACTATGGGTCTGCACGCGTATGCGTACCCGTAGTGCTACGGACCGTACGAATGCCTGTGTGCTCGCCATCACGATGGGTACACATACGGCAGCACTCCCACAGTGATTTGGGAACATGCACAGGCCCTCTCAGCAGCAGTACGGTGGATTTTACACATCACTGTGGTGATAGGCGACACACATGTAGGAATAGGGCGGACATACTTGTCCATGGATGGACATACTTGTCCAGGAATGGACATCAAGGCATCGTCTGTGCATTACTACATGTGTGGGGCACAGGTGTCACAGGCTGTGATGTGGAACATGCCTCCTGAGTGGAGAAGGCACCAGATGTATGATGAGATGTGTACATGTGTACTGTGTGAGGGTGCAATGTGTGCCAGGCATGCCCTTGACTCCTTTGACATGTGTGCATGTGGGACTGCGCACTTGGGGTGAGCGTCACTGGCATGGCACGGACACCAACACACGGAAGTGTCCCATGATGCCCGGTACAGGGGTCATGACACATGACTTGTCACTACCCACAGTGCACAATGTGACTATGTCATATATGTGTCCGGGATTTACATCAGGTTGATGTTGTAGCACCCTCAAAAGCTGCAGCCGTTGCAGCAACCAACATGTGGCTGTGTGTAGATTGTCATTGCACACTGTTCCCAACACCATGCCACATGTGTTATCTGATGTGAGGTGCACATGTATGCATGGGACACGGAGTAGCGTGACAAGGCCATGTCAGCAAACTCACAAGGAATGTGTGGTGAGTCATGACATGTGCACCTTCATGGCAAGGTGTGTGGGCTGGACTAGTGTAATGTCATGTGACCTGTGGCTCCAGTGTTCCGCTACCAGTCTCTGCAATCGGCATCACACTTCTGCTGATGTGTGGGTGTATGTCACTCCTGTCTTGCGTCGGCCAGTGCACTGGGACACAGCTATTTCCATGGCGTGGCATGGGGAGGTTCTCAATCACCGTGTGTAGCTGGGTCTTGGAAGGAGTGTCACCTTGCATCCATACGTGTCCTGGGCATGTAGCACATGCCTGACTCCCTATGTGGCATGTGTGTATTGCCAGATTTACATGTGCTCAGTAGACATGAGTTGTTCTCGTAGTGCACTCACTCTTCCTTGTCACTTCCAAATTACTGCAGAGCGCCTCCTGTTGCCCGAAGAATTCCAGACTTGGCTACCATGCAGGAGAATGACAGGATCCGGCTCTACCGCTTCACCCAACCGTTGATTCTGGAGCTGACGGCGAGACTGGCACCACACCTGCAACCGCAGCACAGGTATCCTACGGCACTGACACCCCAGCTGAAGGTAATGGCTGCCCTACATTTTCTTGCCACGGGTACCTTCCAAAATACCATAGCTCATGTTGGTGGCATGTCCCAGAGCATGTTCAGCGGTGTGCTGCATGATTTCTTGGAGGCCATGTTGATTCACCTGGATGACTTCATCAAGTTCCCAACCCCTGAACAGATGACTGAGGTCAAGCGTGGATTCTATGCCCTGGGAGGGATGCCCCATGTCATTGGGTCCATAGATGGGACACATGTAGGTTTGGTACCACCACACGCACGGGAGGTGGCGTACCGCAATCGGAAGCACTACCACTCCATCAATGCCCTTGTGGTGTGTCTGTCCAATATGGTGATTTCACATGTCTGTGCTCGTTTCCCAGGATCAGCACACGATGCCTACATCATGAGGCGTAGCGGGATGCCTGATATGATGATGCAGCTGCGCAACGAACGGGCATGTGTTGTTGGTGGGTACAGTCTGTCTGTCCTGTATTCTGCATAGCCGACCAGCACGACCGCTACACCAGTTCTAACGATGTCCATGTGCTTCCCATGTAGGGGACGCTGGCTATCCCAACATGCCTTGGCTGCTGACACCTCTCCGCAACCCCATCACGCCGGCCCAGCTCCGCTATAACACCGCCCATGGCCGGACAAGGCGAGTGATAGAGAGGACGTTTGGCATGCTGAAGAGCCGATTCTGGTGCCTCCACAAGACCGGCGGTGCACTCCCTTATGCCCCGGCGAAGGTCTGCAAGATCTTCATGGTCTGCTGCATGCTGCACAACATGGCAGTTGAAAGAGCTGTGCCACTCATCCTGAATCAACATGACGAGGACCATCCACCCGTGGAGGACGAAGGGCTTGGCAATGGGGCTAGTGATGTGGAGGATGTGGAGCCGCAAGAGGACATCCGGACTCGGCTCATACGCGACTTCTTTGCTTAGTGGTGAGTACCAGGGTCTGAGTGTGCACGCATTGGTCCCCGTGTGGCATGCGTTGTGATGTGTGTCTCCACCTGCATGTATGGCACGTGGGTCAGAGGTGTGTGTGGGTGTGTCACTGGAGTGATGGTGGCATTGATGGTAGTATTTCCCCAGTCATAATTGTGACCTAGCATGTTGTCATCCATACATGTGTCGAGTAACTGCACATGCAAGTGGCTGTGCTTTTTGTGGCTGACTTCTTGTGTGTCTCTCTTCCCCAGGTACCTGCGCATGCCGTTTGCTGGTTGCATTGTTGTGGCACTGCTGTTCCTCATGGACATGACATCGTGGGCTGACTCAGCGTTACAGGCACGGACACGTTTGGAAGTCTCCATGGGGTAAGGGATGCATCTGGGGTGTATTGGGTGTGGCAGTTGTTCACGATGTGTGCACACTGCCCTGGTCGGGGTTTGGTTCCTCTGCAGAGATGTGGCATCCCCATGGGACACGACATGCAGCTGGGTACACCTGAATAGATGGGCTGCCTGGTTGTCAGTCATCAGTGATGGGATAGTGGATTGTGATGATGGCATCAATGTGTGTGACACTGCCCTCGGACACATACGGTTAACATTGTCTTGACATGGCGTGGGACTTCCACATCAGCGGATGTATGGTGTATGGCAGGCTCTCCGTGAGCAGCTGTGGGTGTTTAGCTGTTAGCCGACGCTTGTGTGCCAGTTCCATGGCTATCACGCATGTGTGCTGCAGAAGGGGGGTGCCAGTGTTGGAGCCACATGTTACTCCACATGATGTGTTCATGTGTACTTCAAGTTGCCTCTGCAATCCCAAAAACATGACTAATAAAGGTGTCCCTATGCCTCCAAGGTGCCTCTTCTCAGTCAATGCTGGTGTGTTGGCACGGTGCATCCTGCATGTCTGGCATGGTATTCCCTGATTGTGGCTATGTGTCAATGTGTCGAGTGGCAAGATGCAAGCTGTGTGTGTGTGCTGAGACTGTGTATTGGGCATGATGTCCATGACTGTGTGGGTATTGTGACATGTGCCATCCCCATGCATCCAACGTTGTCCATGACCCCATTCTCTGCATCCACCGGACTCAAGCTTGCAGGACATGGTTCTGCCACCTGTCTACACATACCTGGGTGCCCCCCAGGACACGGGCCAGGATCCCTGACCACTGCGCATGACTGTTGCTGTACTCAATGTGTCTGTCAGCACGGTTGTTCGGCCACCCCCTCAGCTGGTTCTGACCATCACGGGTGTGTATGGTGCTCCATGTCTGTCTTGCCTAATAAACTGTGACCCATGTGTCCTGTGCCAGACTCAGGCCCCAGGGTGTGGATGGTTGAAGTGCACAGATGACTCAGGCATGTTTAGACTGTACAAGACACATGTTAGGTAATAATGCTACCAGCAGACATCTACTCTTAATAGTGTGATTTATTATTGGGGGGGGGGGGGGGGGGACAAAGTGAGGGGCTTTCCGGGATTAGGGAATCCAAAGTTCAGTAGGGGAGTTGGTGTCCTTGCCATTGGAAATCCTCAGAGTCCATGCCACAGTCTTTGTCAACATTGGTCAGCCAGTGACCAGCAGGGCCATGTGGCAGAGAATGTCTCTTGATGCTGTGATGCTGTTGCTCCAGTGGGCCAGGTGCCAGGCCAGGTGTCCTGGGAGATGGTGATGTGGCAGCCACCCTCACGGTCCTTTCCGTGGACGACCCGGCTTCCTGCGGGGAACCTCAGCAGCAGGCCGTGACGACGTCTGGGATGCTCCGTCGGATGTTTCCTCCTCCTCCTCATGATCCCTCCCTGTGGGTGGTGATGTTCTCCGCCTTCTGGCACAGGGAGGGTCGGCCATGGTGTCGGCCATCCGACGGAGTGCAGCGTGAATCCCCTGGGACGCCGTCACTTGCTCAGCCTGTCTGTCCTCCATCCTCCGTTGGTGTACCTGTAGACAGGCTATTAGCTCCGCATGTTGCTGGGCCTGCTGGACCTTGATCCCCTCGAGGACGGACACAACCTGGGCCATGCCCGTGGTGTCCTGCCGGTATGAGTCCAGGATGTTACGGACATGGGAAAATACCGGATCCCCAGCCAACTGGTCAGGCTCGCGCCTCCGCCGTCCTCCACTCCCACCACCCCTGCCCACTTGCGTCTGGCCTGCACTTGTGGGAACATCGGGTCTCCGGGACCCCTGAGGGCTGGCATTGGCGTTGTCGCCTGCCTCCTCCTGGGTGCCCGGGACACCGTGTCCCTCCTGGCGAGCCTGGCTGCATTGTGGTGTTGGGGCAGGGATCCTGGGTGTCTCCTGGGATGTGGCAGGAGTGGGGGTGGTGGTTGGCACGGTTGTACCTGACGCAGGTGCTGCAGGTGGTTGGACACCAGAGGGGCCAGGTCGGTCGGGGTCGTCCGCAGATTGGTGAGAGTGGTCGCTGCCGGTGGGATCGGTCTCCTGCAGATCCGGGTCCTGTGGGTGTTCCCCCCCAGTGTTGGGGGGTGCAGCACGACGTTGACCTGTGTGTGAGAGAGAAAATGTTAATTTTGATCCATGCAACATCCATGTTTCATCCGTTTCAAAGTTGGCACATTTCCTCTTGGAATTAGGATCTGTCTTGCATTCCACTCACAGTGCACTTGTGCATGGGTGTGTCCCTTGGGCACCAATTTGGCCCCTTTAACTATGTGTGGCACAGTCTTACTTGCTGCGTCAAGTGTGACTGCAGTCAGCAGTGGAGTGTGCAGGTGTGGCGAGCCATGCATTTGCGCCTTCCTTGTAGCACTGTACATGTGCACATGGAGTGGATCCACACACTTATATGATGCAGGTGGCTGTCCTTGTGCTCGTGTACAGGTTGTGACATGGCCCTGCGTTTTGCCATGATGAAGAGGGGGGGTTCTGGCACTGGCCACCCTTGTCTACATGCACGCAGTCCACCTGCTGACGAGCAGACATTCCCACACACCAAAGGACTGATTTGCTCTCCCTGTGTCTCCCTCCTTCTCTGTCCCCCTCTCCCTCCCTCTCTGTCCCCCTCTCCCTCCCTCTGTGTGTCAGCCTCCTCCCTCTGTCCATCTTCCTGTGTCTCCCTCCCTCTCTGTCCCCCTCTCCCTCCCTCTCTGTCCCCCTCTCCCTCCCTCTGTGTGTCAGCCTCCTCCCTCTGTCCATCTTCCTGTGTCTCCCTCCCTCTCTGTCCCCCTCTCCCTCCCTCCGTGTGTCCCCCTCTGTCACCTTGGCCCAGCTTCCTGGGCACACACTGTTAGCAGATCTTTGAGTGGCCCTTGGCCTGTTGATGTGAGTTTGTTTCTGATCTCCAGGCACCCATTTTGTCTGCTGTGTGTCTGTGCGCTGCTGCTGTGGTGGTGTGTGCTGCCACTCTTTCACAATGTTGGCTGTTCATTAGCTGCTGTCATGTGCAAAACAGTGCCTTCACCCCCATGTGTTGATGCAAGGCGTCCGCCATTTGCTGGCAAGTCATTCCTGTGTTGGGACACAGTGTTTGTCTGGCTGTGACCTAGGCCATATGGGCAGAGGGCATTGTTGTCTGCTTTGGAGTCGCACTATGTGATTTTTGGTGCCCAGCCTCCCGCCATCCGGGTTACCGTGTCATGTGTTGTTGTCTTCTGTGGCCTGTGACTTGACATTGTCCAGCTGGGTGCATGGGGCATGGTGGCAGCAGTGGCATGTGCCTGCTCATGGAGTGTGGTTGAGTCATGCGATGGCTTGTGGTGGTTGCGTGCCTGTTATTAATTTTGGTTGTGGTTGCAGTTCCCCCCATGTGAGGTGCGTTGTTTGTGTACTCACCCGGGTCTCGGAGTCCTTCTACTCCTTCAACTGCCTCCACCGGCAGTATGGCCATCACCCTCTCCTCCCAGGGATGGTACTGTACGGCTCTGCGGGAGGGCCCTCCTCCGGTGGCGTTGGCCTGGTCGTGTTCCTCCTGCCTCTTGGCTCTGACCCTCCTCCGCAGATCGTACCACCTGTTCTGGCAATCCTGCTTGGTCCTCCTGGTGTCCGCAACAGCATTCACAGCATCGACGATGGTCTGCCACATGGCTGTTTTGGCTGCCTGGCTGGTGCTTCTGACCAATGTTCCAAAGATCTGTGGCTCGACTCTGAGGATTTGATCAACAAGGACCTCCAACTCTCGGAGACTGAACTTTGGATTCTTGGTAGTGGGCATGGTGAGGGGTGTGGGTGGGGATGGTGTGGGTGTGGGGGGTGTGTGGATGTTGGGGGGGGGTGTGGATGGTTGTGTGTGTGTGTGAATGTGATGAGAGGGTGTTTGTGAGGGTGGTCGTGTGAAGGTGTGCAAGTGTAAGATGTGGTGTAGCTTGTAGTCTGGTTCTGTGGTGTCTGGCAGCAGTGAGTCTGTTGCAAAGGCTCATGGTTTGTGTGTGTGGGCCCTTGTCATTGGTCCATGGGTGGGTGTGGCAGTGTTTGAATTTTGGGTGGGTGTGTTATAAGGAGTGGTGGTGTATTGGGCCTCTGTTTGTTTTTGACAGTTGCAGGTCAGTGATTGTGTTCTTTTAGTGGTTGTTGGCCATGTTTAGTGGCTGTGTGCCTTTCGAATGGTGTATTCTTGTGTTGTTTTGTTTTGTCCTTGTTGTGTACGTGCGTTTTGAGCGTGTGTACGGTGTGTACATGGGCCATTTGGTTGTACGATTATGTCCTTGTGTGTGGCTTTGTACGACTCGTACATGCGGTTGTGATGTTGGGGCATGGGGTGCGCTCCGTACTTAGGAGGTTGTGTTGGGGGTGCGCCAGGAACGTACTGGGGTGTACATGGACGGTGGTACGACACGTACAGGGGTGGGGGGGTGTACATTGACGTTGGTACGACACGTAGAGGGGTGGGGGGGTGTACATTGACGGTGGTACGACAGGTACTGGGGTGGGGGTGGGGCTCGAACGTACTGGGGTGTAGGTTCACGGTGGTACGACACGTACTGGGGTGGGGGTACGACTTGAACGTACTGGGGTGTAGATGGACGGTGGTACGACACGTACAGGGGTGGGGGGGTGTACATTGACGGTGGTACGACACGTACTGGGGTGGGGGGGTGTACATTGACGTTGGTACGACACGTACAGGGGTGGGGGGGTGTACATTGACGGTGGTACGACACGTACTGGGGTGGGGGTGGGGCTCGAACGTACTGGGGTGTAGGTTCACGGTGGTACGACACGTACTGGGGTGGGGGTACGACTGGAACGTACTGGGGTGTACATGGACGGTGGTACGACACGTACAGGGGTGGGGGGGTGTACATTGACGGTGGTACGACACGTACTGGGGTGGGGGGGTGTACATTGACGGTGGTACGACACGTACTGGGGTGGGGGTACGACTGGAACGTACTGGGGTGTACATGGACGGTGGTTCGACACGTACAGGGGTGGGGGGGTGTACATTGACGGTGGTACGACACGTACTGGGGTGGGGGGGTGTACATTGACGGTGGTACGACACGTACTGGGGTGGGGGTACGACTGGAACGTACTGGGGTGTACATGGACGGTGGTACGACACGTACAGGGGTGGGGGGGTGTACATTGACGGTGGTACGACACGTACAGGGGTGGGGGGGTGTACATTGACGGTGGTACGACACGTACTGGGGTGGGGGGGTGTACATTGACGGTGGTACGACACGTACTGGGGTGGGGGTACGACTGGAACGTACTGGGGTGTACATGGACGGTGGTTCGACACGTACAGGGGTGGGGGGGTGTACATTGACGGTGGTACGACACGTACTGGGGTGGGGGTACGACTGGAACGTACTGGGGTGTACATGGACGGTGGTACGACACGTACAGGGGTGGGGGGGTGTACATTGACGGTGGTACGACACGTACTGGGGTGGGGGGGTGTACATTGACGTTGGTACGACACGTACAGGGGTGGGGGGGTGTACATTGACGGTGGTACGACACGTACTGGGGTGGGGGGGTGTACATTGACGGTGGTACGACACGTACTGGGGTGGGGGTACGACTGGAACGTACTGGGGTGTACATGGACGGTGGTACGACACGTACAGGGGTGGGGGGGTGTACATTGACGGTGGTACGACACGTACTGGGGTGGGGGTACGACTGGAACGTACTGGGGTGTACATGGACGGTGGTACGACACGTACAGGGGTGGGGGGTGTACATTGACGGTGGTACGACACGTACTGGGGTGGGGGTACGACTGGAACGTACTGGGGTGTGGGTAGACGGGGCTATGACACGTACTGGGGTGGGGGTTCGACTGGAACGTACTGGGGTGTACCTAGACGGGTGGGGGTATACATATACGGGGGGTACGTGTCGGACGTACGGGGGCTGGGGGGAGTGTTGGGCGCGTATGCGGGCACATGTCTCCATGGTTGCTGTAGGAGTTCGGTGCGGACGGTGTTTTTTCCATACGGTTGTAACCTCGGACGCACGGGATGGATCGTGATTCCTCGGTCGGACTTGGCTTTTCACGTTTGTAAGGTAAATCGTCCGAGGACGTGTCGGACACATTTTCCGACCCGAGGACGTGTGGGGAATGATTCCCAGTGCGGTTCGTATGGACTTTTTACCATGCGAATCGTGATTGCCAGTTCGTACGGCACTTGTACGATTCGTACGGTAAAAAGACCCGATACGAGTCGCACGGGGGAATTTTTTACCGGATCGTGATCGGCACCAAAGTCGTTGAATGTCACTCATAATTACACTGAAATTGTAAAAATGTCACACATAGGCAATCTGAAACCTTGGCAGCTGGTGCTGCCCAGTGTATTTTCCGCCCAGTAAAAAATATTTAAAGATTTGATATTGATATAGTGCCTGTTTACTGATGTTTTTACGTCCTTACTTTCTGTGCCCACACCGACAGAGAAATACATTTGCGAGTACATTCAAAATGTCTAAATTCTGTGCCGCTGAAAATTTCGATTATTTGTGGAAAAATAAAAAACCGTAGAGAAACTAAGAAAATGCGTTTTCTGCAGAAACTATCCACTGCAGATGTCGACTTTCTTTAGCAATGATGAGAAAACGGCAAGCATAAAATAAATAGGTACTGCCATCTAGTGGTTACTAGACAGAAATGACGATATCAGCTCTGGGGCAAATGCAGAAGAAAAATGTTTATGAAAATCAAACCTGATTTAAGTCAATATGTCTGCTTTTAAATCTCAGATATGCACCCTGCTGCCATTTTCTCGACATCCCCTAAAAGCTAATGGTGTGAATACATTTATGAAATAACAAGTGGTTGAAATTCTTGATTAAATAGACCACCAAGCTAATTACAGTGGAGTATTTCTTGTGATCGACATTCAAATAGGTTAGAGACTGATGTTATAATCGTGTGAGAGTGATTAAAAAAGGTTATATAAATGACATTATAACTCTCTGATGTGAATTTATAATGAACCAAATTGAAGAAAGATTTACAATCAATGACTAATATAGGAACTTAAAATACTTATAAACATTATGGATCATTATGACACTGCAATCTTGGGAGCTCCATTGAACACAATAAAGGGACTTTGGGCCAATAATGAAGCTTTGTTGCCTGCAACCCTTTCTCATAGTTAGCAACTCTTAGGGGCATATTATCAAGAAACGGCGTTAACATTATCGCCGGTTTAGCGGCAGAAAACTGCCGCTAAAGCGGCGATAATGGGCTTGATAATATGACCTTGAGAATTCCCATAGAAGCCCATGTTCTGGTGTCAACCTGGGCTTCTATGGGAATTCTCTGCGGCATATTATCAAGGCCATTATCGCCGCTTTAGCGGCAGTTTTCTGCCGCTAAAGCGGCGATAATGTTAATGCTGTGCTTGATAATATGCCCCTAGATATCTTAGCGTCCTACTAAAATATTTAAAACTCGAGTGAAAGGGTAATATTATTGCGAACTGGCTCAGGAACACAAACATTTGTCAGGTTGCAGGATAGCAAACAATTTTATTGATTCCGAATAATGCTCATTAAATTCCTGAATGTATTTATTGTACAAAACTGAATTACTAGTGCTTGGCATCTAGTATGAGCTAGTGAAAATAAACAGTGCAAATGGTTAAAATTTTCAACTATGTACCTAGGGCATATTTATGGGAAAGTCACGCAGTGCATCAAGGCACCCTGTTGTGCAGCGTGACTGAGAAAGCGCAGGAATGCATCGTATATGAATAAATACGGTGCATTCTTCCCTTTGTCCCTGTTTTGGCTGCCTAGCACCTCACGGTTAGACTGCCAACTTTGGAGCTGGGAAACCAAGGTTCGAACCTCGGGGTGGATTCTGGGCAAATCACTTAATCTCCCTGTGCCTACCAAGAAAATGAATGAATGAATGTGTCCTTGTATAATGTAACTGGTGCTCATGTAAAGCGCTCCCATACCTTCGGGTCAAGTTCGCACTATATAAATCTGCAACAAACAAAAAAATGCTACCACACTTGCACCATGGTGCAAGGGTGCCTGTGTTTCATACAGGATTGTTTTTGTGCAGGAAGAGCCGCCTTCCTGCACAAAAACAATCCTGAGAGGCATATTCCTCTTTCTATACATGGAAAGAGGAAGTAAGGAGAAATAAAGATATTTCTCCTTGTTACACCTCCTCTGGGAAGGCGTAGCATTATGGCCTCATTACCAGGTTTACCAGTTCTGGTACATCTGGAAATAGGTCAAAAGCCATGGAAGTTGTGTGGGAGCACCCACGCAACGCCCATGGAACACCTTCCCAGGGTAGAGTAACGCAACACAGTGATATGGGCTCTGTTGCGTTACTCTAGATTTAAGAAGCCACCCAGGACCATGCAAAGTGGCCTTGCACGGCTTCATGAATCTCTTTTTTGAGTTGCATCATGCAAGCACCACGTTGCGTAGTGCAAGTGCAATGCAACTGGGCTCATCAATATGCCTACTGGTACTTTTCTTCAAGCTCTGAGTCTGAAGGACAGTGCCATGAATAGCAAGTCAAGGGAAGCAGCTGGTACCTCTGTAGACCATTAAATGACGTCCATGTGTCTTTCGATTAGTGTGGAATTTTCATTAATGAAAACTGCTATACCATTTGAAAAGGTATAGGAGTAGGGCGCTTCCAAAATAGCATTTTCAACATGTCAAAGGAACTACGGGTGTCGTTTAATAATTTGGTGTAAATATTTTCACTTTATTTAAGGAATGTATCCTCATTAGCAATAGCTGCAACAATATATAAATTTCTGCAACAGATGCATATCCTATACAGTAATGACAAAGTGGATGAATATATTTTTCCGTTACCTAGGACTTTGTGAAGCAAGACCAAATCCCACCAATCAATCAATCAATCAATCAGAGTACTTGTAAAGCGCTCTACTTACCCGTGAGGGTCCCAAGGCGCTGAGGGGATGTGGGGGTGCTGCTACTGCTCGAAGAGCCAGGTCTTGAGGAGTCTTCTGAAGGCCAGTAGGTCTTGGGTCTGCTGTAGGTGGGTGGGGAGGGTGTTCCAGGTCTTGGCGGCGAGGTAGGAGAAGGATCTTCCGCCGGAGGTTGTGCGTTGGATGCGCGGGACGGCGGCAAGGGCGAGGCTGGAGGAGCGGAGCTGGTGGATGGGGGTGTAGAAGCTGAGTCTGCTGTTCAGGTAGGCTGGTCCAGTGTTGTGGAGTGCTTTGTGTGCGTGGGTGAGGAGCTTGAAGGTGATCCTCTTGTCGACGGGGAGCCAGTGGCAAGTTGTCAATGTGTGCAAATAGAGGGGGCTGGCACTTCGCGAGTGTATGGTAGGGACACATTTTGCAAGCATTATTATAATGCTGTGGGTTATCTGGCTACCATGCTGATTAATCACTACCAGGGGTATCTGAAAGTTTCCCATCCTCACAAAAACAAGAAAGCTTATCACTCTTGGAATGTTTGTGGTGCTTAGCACACAACCTGACATTTTGTGTTTGAAAAAACACAGACTACCACATGAAGAAATATTTTCCCATTCCTGGAGATTGAAAATATGCTGTCCGGGACTCCACAAAATTGATGCTGGGAGCACCAAAGAGTGGGTGTAATCAGGAAGGGCGAAGTCGTTATGAGCAGAGTCGGTAAATGTAATGTAAGCCTATGATCTGCTTGCTCGTAAGCAGTACTTTATAAACTTTATACATTTCAGATCTACGTTTTCCTTTGTGAATTGGGCCCTAAGGCCTCAGGTCCAAACTTAGACTTCAGGTCCAAACTTAGACTTCAGGTCTAAACTTAGACTTCAGGTCTACATTTACCTTTGTGAATCGGGACCTTTGCCCCCAAAGAAAGGTCACCTGGAACAAATGTGACAGGAAAGTTCTGACTTACTTCTGTCTCTTCTTGAGATCCATCTGCATGCAGTAAAGCTCGGTAATAATACAGGTTAGGAAGCTCATGTTTGAATTGTGATGAAACAGCTTAGAGTGTTAATGTGTCTCCTACGGAGGAGTGCTTGTTTATTTGCAGGTTACAGATTTGTATCCAAATAAAATAGCTCAGTGGGTTAATATGTTTCTCGCACAAGTTCTTATTTAAATTAGGCTATGGATTCCAAGTTCCAAACTAGTTAAAATAGCTCAGTGGTATTTGCTCCCACTGTAGAACAATTACATTTAAAATGCAAGGAATACATTTATTTTTTTTGAAGACTGTAGAACGATCTTTTTTTAAATTAGGTTGATAAATTGAAAATATTGAGTTTGGGTGCAATTAACACCGAATATTGGATGGTTTGAGACTGAATTTCACAAAAAGTATTAAAAAACTCAGCGTTTTAAAGGGATGGTGTCAGACCCCAGATTTATTTTCTATAATTTGTGTCAAAGTCTTGGATGCACTTACATAGAACCACCCCTCCCAGATAATGTGGTCACCTTGGGTGTACATAGCCAGTGCCTCTAGAGTCGGGGGTTAGAATGGGGAGAGCCAGGAGCAGATCTTTTTGAAAAAGATTGCTTTGTTGCTCCCCATTCTGGGAGTTTTATAATTGTAGGCAACAATAAAATCGCTCACGGCCTACCCCGAATGATAGAAATAATGCACACACTGAGACCAAAGACCACAGGATATAAATGGATTGGCTAAACACTGCAAAAACTAAACCTAATAATTAACACTCTGAATATCAATTAATTGAAATCAAATTCATAACAACTAGATGTCGAATGCCCTACAATTTGAACAACAGCAGCTAAGGTTTACTCTAATGCCATAATCAAATAGTCAAATTCCAGTTTTTTCACAGTTCTAGTTACTGAGCGTTGGACCTGTCTCTTTTTGTAGGGTTATCACAAAACATTTTGCATTCTTCCGCATATTTTTCTGACCCTCTTAATGTTGTCTTTACGACTCTGGGCACTTTACCACTGCTAACCAGTGCTAAAGTGCATATGCTTTAAACATGGTTTGGTTTACACCTGTTTGGCATATTTACTTGTAAGTCTCTTGTAAAGTGCTATCCCATATATCCAGGGCCTGTTAATTAAAGTTAATTAAATGCAACTATTGGGCCTGCAGTGCTGCTTGTGCCACCCACAGAAGTAGCCTTTCAAACCTGACTCAGGCCTGTCACTGCAGGGCCTATATTCACTATTTCCTGCTACATTGAGTTGGCATTTAAAACTACTTACCCAGCCTTAAACTCCCCCTTTACTACATATAGGCCCCTGGTAGCTCTATGGGCAGGGTGATGTGTAAGTAAAAGGTAGGACACGTGCCTTTATTGTGTGGCATGTCCTGGTAGTGGCAAACAGCCTATTTTGTTTCTCACTACTATGAGGCCTACTCCTCTCGTAGACTAGCATTACAAATTCCCTTATATGTGTTTACATTGTAATCCCTGATCTGAAAAGATTAGCATTGCCATGTTTGGTATGTGTAGAATGGGAATGATAAATCCTGCTTACTGGTGTAGGTGGATTTTACATTACCATTTTAGAAATGCACTTTTAATATGTGGGCATTTCTCTGTGTTTATAACTCTTGTGCTTTGCAGATTATCTCCAATCCACGTCTGGGCTGGTGACAGCTACACTTTATGCATACTTTCCAGAAAGCCATCACACAGAGGACTAGGTGTGACAGGGTCGCATCTGCATTCATCTGCATACTGATAGTCTTCCTGGGTTGGGAGAGACGGATGTGGGGCACACTTACAATTGTATAGGCTGTGTCCTGCCCTGCTGGGGTTTGTGTTACACTTGAAAGTTTTTCTTTTAAGTGGCCCCTTGAACAAAGCAAATTTTGGGTATAAGTAGAGGGGCTCTGACCCCAAGTTTTTTAGTTCATATTGGGGTCCTGAAGAGACTCTGTATCCAAGAGGAGCTGCGCTGCCAGGAGGGACTGCTACTTTGCCATTTCATTGCTGTGTTGGCCTGCTACAAGCTGATGGCTTTGTTACCAGGAGGGACTGCCACGTTGCACTGGGCTCTGTTGTGTTGGCCTGCTGCCTGTGCGTGAAGGAGGAAGAATCCTCCTCTCTATGCTTAGGTACCCACAAGAACTCCAACGGCCTGTTTAGCTGGTCTCCTGTTGTGAAAGACTCAGGGCCATCAGTCTTCCATCTGCTGAGCGCCACGCTCCCTGCAACCCCAGTACTCTTCCCGGAGGCGTGTCCTTTTTACCCAGATCCTGCTTCAACACCCTCCAGACTTTCCCAGGAGGCGCGCTCGCTAATGACCAACCCCTTTGAGAGCGAGTTTCTCCCCATCTCACCCCAAACACTTTCCAGGAGGCACCCTCACCCAGGATTGATCACTGGAGTGGTGAGCCGCTCTCCTAGTGTCGAGCATACTGCCAGAAAGCATGCAGCTGTCTGAGGGAGGAGGTACCCTCACCAACGATTGCTCATCGGTCCGATCTCCCTACTCCCAGCCTTCTGTAAACTTACAGAGAAAGCTGTTAACAAACAACTTACTGCCTTTATGGAAAATAATAACATCTGGCATCCCAACCAGGCAGGCTTTAGAGCCCAACACTCCACAGAATCAGCCCTGATCTTTTCCTCCGAAACCCTCCGTGGAGCATTAGATCAGGGAAAGAAAGCAGTCCTGGTTCTATTAGACCTTTCCGCGGCGTTTGATACGGTGTCCCATGCCATTTTATTAGACCGACTAGCCGCGGCAGGAATTGTTGGAACCGCATTAGACTGGATAAAGAGCTTTCTTGTGAATAGAAGACAAGTTGTGGTCTTAGGACAGTACAGATCAGAGGAAAAGTTAGTAGGATCTGGAGTTCCTCAAGGATCCTGCTTAAGTCCCACACTTTTTAACATATACATGGCCCCGCTAATCACTCTTATCTCATCCTTTGGTATTGACACCATTGCATATGCAGATGATACCCAGCTCATCCTAATACTGGAAAATGATTCCCAAGAAGCCGAAAGAAGGCTCCAAAGCTGTCTTACCGCCACTTTCAGATGGATGAACTTGAATCATCTCAAGTGCAACACTGGGAAAACAGAAATCCTTCCCTTTGGTAAGGATAATTTCTTCAATCCCTCAGTATGGTGGCCGGACGATGCCATTGCTCCCCCTAGCACTGCCTCCTCAGTCCGTAACCTAGGGATCAAATTTGACCCCACCCTGAGTTTCAAACAGCAAGCCACAGCCGTAGCAGGGACCTGCTTCGGAATCATCAAAGGACTCAGGAAATTCTTCGACCTAATTCCCCTTCCTGCAAGGAAAACGGTCGCAGTAGCCCTTATCACCTCCCGCATCGACTATTGTAATAGCCTATATGCAGGGACTAACAAAGAAGTCCGCCATAAATTACAAATTGTACAGCATGCGGCTGCCAGATTAGTACTAGGATGGAAAAAGAGGACCTCAGCTACGGCAGCAATGAACCTTTTACACTGGCTGCCCATTAACAAAAGGGTGCTCTTTAAAATTCTACTGATCACCTTTAGGGCTTTCAATGGAAAGGGACCCAACTACATTCTAAAAATGTTTAAACATTATAACCCCATGCGATGCCTTAGGTCTCAAACGGCCAATCTTCTTACCATTCCTAAGTTCAGACTCAAGACTAAAGGAGGAAAATCTCTGGCAGTACTTGGGTCCAAGGCCTGGAACCTTCTTCCCTCCTCCCTCCGTCAAATCCCCACAGAAGCGACTTTCAGAAAGGCCCTCAAGACTTGGATTTTTGCTCTCCCTGAATGGCAGTGCAAAAATCTAGTCTAATTACCTTCCGCTTGTTTCATCATCAGGATCTGATTCTTCTCTATAGCGCAAAGATGCTCCCTGGAGTGCAACCTGTGCTTTATAAAAACCCCATTACATTACATTACATTACATCGGAGTGGGAAGTCGCAGGGTACTGCAATAACGCAGGCAGCCAGACTAAGAAGTCGCACTCCCTGTACCCCGGGCCTGCCATGCTGAGGATCAGGAGAGTCCGCCCTCTAGCTGCGCTGCCACTCAAGAACAGTTCGTTGACAGAGCCACATGGCTGAGGAGGACAGGTGGGATTCTGGACAGCTGCCCCAAAGGCGACTGATGGGATTGTCTGACTTGCAGGAACTGGCATCATCATGGCCTGAAGAGCCCGGGACAGTGCTGCATTGAAATCTGCAGGTTTGACTTGCTACAGTCCCGCTCGCTAGCACTGCGGCACCGCACAACCTTGGGCATCGCCCATCCTGAGGTTCTGTAGCGATCCGAACCCGTGAATTCGGTATCATAGTACTGACACGATTTTGGTATCAATGAACCGCAAATGATCCATTATATACATGACAGTGTTTTCGCTGCGCAACTGGCATGAATTCACTGGAAAATAGGGCATTCTGTCAGTAAAGTCATGGCACCCATTTTAGTTACGGCATCCATTTTGTTTCTTGCCCTCACATAGCCAATGAACGGACGATGACCCCGGCAGGATCACCTTGTTAAGGACACGTAAGCTCGAGCCCCGAGAAAGGCTGACGCTACATGACTAGGCAGAATCAAGCTGCCTCCCTTGCCTGAGGCCAGTCCTGCTATACTGGTTCTCGTGTCCGTTGTCCTGACTGAAAAGGCCGAAGACGATTGCCCTGCCCATTTATGATCCATAAACACCTCTTATCCTACATTTCAATCCTTTGCACCTGGCTCTGCTCCTCTCCTTCTGGGCTTTTACAATGGGGAGGTTACGATTTTTATGATGGGGAGGATCAAGTAGAGAATGAAGAACTGACAAGAGAGCCTGATCGAATACCAAAAACCTACAACTAATCATTGTTTGATGTTTATTTATTATCTGTTCGGGATACCGGGTTGGGCATGAGAAATATTCGTGTAATGTTGCCCCAAGACATTTTTCTTGTATTTAAGAAACAACCCACTTAATACAATTCGAACAGTCTCCTAGATTCTGCCTCTGTGTGGTTCCTATGATTTCTGTATCCCTGCAGTAAATAAACCTTGGTCTTTGACGCCGCCATCGAGAAGCCCGTGTCTCTGTTTGTTTGTGCACCGGGACAGGGGGAACTCAGGGGTCTTCGGGTGTTGTTTCCCTGACACCTCTGGACTCTTAAAAGTCCAGAACCTCAAATTGGCGCCCAACGTGGGGCGACGTCATCCGGTACCGGTCCAAAGCCTGAAAAGTTCGAGAAGTTTCGTGTGAAGATTCCGGAGGGAGGTACCCCGCTTCATCGATCCCTGCATGTCGTAAAAGTGGCCCGACGATCTCTTCCACGAGGGTTCCCGTTCCCAGACGGCTACAGAGGACCGCTGCCTTGACTGTCGCCCTGTCTTGGACCCGAGGTGCAGACCTTAGTACGGCGAGACGAAGACGGGTTCTCCTTGGTGACGTCTTCCACATTTCAGTTAAGTATTAAGTGGGTTGTGCTCAGTTTGGTTATTCGGATACGTTTTGGATTTGTAGATTATCATTGGTTGCTCTTGTTAAGATAATCTTGGTATTTGGTATTGGTTCATTTTGGTAGGCCTAAGTTCTCTGCGCATTTTGGTTGGAATTTGTCTTTGTAGTCATGACTAAGGGTAACAATTGTTTTTTGTCCTGGTTACGTTGCAACGGGGATTCACGGTTGGAGGACTCGTGTTTGGTTCCTCCGATTGGGACTCCTACATATGAGCTCTATTGTAAATATGGTGTGGGTCCTATTACGTATAATGAAGTATGGGTCCGTTATACCAAGAAAGATGGTGTCCTTAGTTGGCCACCGCATGGTAGTTTCGAAACGGAAATTCTAGATAATCTAGAAATGAAGTTGTTTAAGAGAAAAGCCCGGCCGGCGATGTTTGATTCTTTTCGCGTATGGCACAAAGAAGCCAAACAGAGAGAAATTAGGAAAACAAAGAAAGAACAGAAAGAGAAAGGGTTGACTTTAATGGAGTCTGCTAGGCAGCTGCATGTCAACGAGACCGAGAAAGCAATGGAGATGGCGAGCAGAAAACATAATTTGGCAATTGATAAATGTTACCCTGTATTGCCATCTTGTCCTGCTAAGCCGATAGAGGACCCTGAAAAGGATCCCCTGTTGTCTTACCTGTTGAGTTCACCTCCACCGTATGCACAGGGTATTACAGTACCACAGTTACTACCTGTTGTACAGCCAGCTGTTGGTCAGCCTGGGATAGGTGCTCCACTCCCTTTGAATCCAGCTCCTGTCTTTCTCGTGGTCAATGATTCTATGGCACCCCCTCTTCCTGGGTCGCCTATTCTGCCTTTGCCTATCGTTTCGCAAACTGCTTTACCTACTACTCCTACCCTTACTACTTCATCTGCTTCAGCTGCCCTGTCCCCAAGCCCTGTCATTCTGACTCCGCTTTCCGTTCGTCGGAAAATAACCGACTCTGTAACTAATATATTAACCCCTCTTTACAGGTCCTTAATTGGGACCCCCGTTTCTGACTCTATACAGAGACGTAGCCAGCTTCCTGGTCCCGAGGAACGAGAGACGTTAGATTCGACAGCTCTTAGGTGGATGTCGAAAGCTGTGAAGTATGATGCACGAAGAGTATTAGACACATTTATGCGGTGGAATGAACCAACTCAACGTTATGTTTTTGACGTGATGTGTTCTCTTGTGCGTGAGGAATGGGAAGATGATGACTTAGATTCCGTCCCTTCTGATTTAATAAATATTCAGCAGAAATTTGCCGCAGGAATGGTGATAGGTTCAGAAGTAGGGAGAGCGATAGAATTAATTTTAGCTTATAGGGATGAGTCCCCTTTTCGGGCGACAAGAGACCCTGATGGTACACCGATAACTAGGAAAAGACGAGGTCAGTATCCGATGAGAGAAGTTCCGCCCATATGGCGCGAAGCAGTTGCCGCTGATGCGAACTTGGGTATTGCAGCTGCTCCAGCACAATTCCAGAGAGTGTGGATACACATTCCTTGGAAATGGGCTGAAGTATTAGCGGTAAAACAAGCATTACCAGACCCTCGTAAGAATCCTGCTGGTTATTACAAAGAATTAACACAGACAGTCCAAGCGTGTATCATGAATTTGGCAGACATTGAAATGCTGTTTGGTAATGTAGTACCACAACCTATATGGGCCAAGATTCGGCAAGAGAACCACCCAGTCGCCTTAGGAGGTGATTGGCCAGCTATCGTAGCGGCAGACGCACAGCAGGTTGGTGGAGCTAAACCTGAACCTCTGATTGCTGACTTACCTGGCAGAATAATTAACCTGATGAAAACGCTGATGCCAGCGTTACGAGTAAATTGGGATAAACTATCAGCATGCAAGCAAAAGAAGGACGAAAGCGTCTCTGACTTCTTCACTAGATTTGAAGAGACCTTCGTAGATCACAGTGGGCAAGATATGAGTACCGAGGGAGGTCAGAGATTGTTTGTTGATAAGTTCGTGTTTAATTTACTACCTGAGCTTAGTAACAAGTTAAAGGATTCTGAAAGTGCATGGGCAGTGTCGACGACAGCACAGATACTTGCAACTGCACAGTATTACGAGAATAGAGAGAAAGAAGAGAAGGAAAAGTCAGAAAAGAAAACGAAAGATTTAAAAACCAAAGTTCTTTTGCAACAGGCATATCCGCCTCGTTCGAATCAGTCAGACTCACAGCAGCGACCCCAGTTTCAGCAGCAGCCACAATTCCAGCAAGGGACGGCCCAGAGATTTAATTATAGTTTTCCCCGACAACAGTTAGCATGGAATCAGTGTGCCTATTGTAAAAAGGAGGGTCATTATAAGAATGAGTGTCCAGTACTACACCCACAAACTAGTGGTGTCCCAGCTCAGAGAGGTAATGTTGGATTTATGCAAGCTCCTAGAGGTAGAGGGCGTGGTACAATGACACCACAGGCTGATCGCCAATCGAATTATTTCGACCAGCGAAATGTACAACCTACGCAGCCAGGTAGATCTCCACAGTATCATGTTGAAGATTACTATGATCATAATGAAGAGATTCAAAGAAACGAACAATAGGACAGCCGCAGGCAGAGAGAGGGAGTAGTATCAGTTCCAGTTGATCAGAGTGGACCTTATGTCACAGTAGTTACCTCAGGCGTGGTCGAACCGTTTCTGTTGGATACTGGTGCGGCAAAAAGTTCAATCATGCGTGCGAAACTCCCTGGCGCACCTTTGTCCGGCTTAACGAACACTTCAGTAGGTTTCTCAGGCGCCCCTGTTCACAATCCTGTGTCCAGTCCTTTATCTATCACTGTTGGGCCATGCGAGCTAGAAGCACCCCTCATTTTAACAACCGGTTGTAATGAGAATCTGCTTGGTTTAGACCTGTTGAAACGCCTGCATGCGACGTTGTACTGTTCTCCTTCGGGAGTACAGCTCACATTAGGTAAAGGAGTCATCTCCCCGATGTACATGTCGATGGACAAGCTCCCACCGGAGTTGCGTTCTCTCCCTGATACTCTTTGGGCAACTGGTCCCAACGATGTAGGCCTCTTGGAAATTCCCCCTTACGTGGTAAGTCTAAAAGCGAATGTTAAATTTCCACGAATCCCACAGTATCGGATTTCAAACGAAGGTGAACAAGCACTCTTACTAATTGTAAAAGACTTGATACAGAAAGATGTGATAGAGGAAACTAGAGGAAACGTCTGCAATAGTCCTGTTCTGCCAATTCTGAAACGTACTGACCCTTCTAAACCACCAATTTACAGATTTGTGATTGACCTCAGAGAAGTTAACAAAATAGTGATTCCACAGTTTCCTGTAGTCCCAGATATCACTGCATTATTGACGTTGATTCCTGCATCGGCATCATGGTTTACGGTGATCGACTTGAAAAATGCATTTTTCAGCATTCCCATAGCAGAAGAAAGTAGAGACATTTTTGGTTTCTCATTAGGAGGACGCAGTTTCAGATTCAAACGCGCTCCACAAGGTTATTGTGAAAGCCCTTCAATTTATAGCCAAGCATTAAAAAGTCAATTAGACGCTCTTGTACTTCCTCATGGTGTTGCTCTGATCCAATACGTAGACGATCTTTTACTGGCTGCTGATGACAAGGAAACTTGCAAAGCAGCTACAATTTCTTTATTGCGTCATTTGTCAGACTTACATCACAAGGTGTCACCTTCTAAACTGCAATATTGTTGCCAAGAAGTGACCTACTTAGGTCATCTTTTGTCAAAGGAGGGAAGAAGGTTGACCCCAGAGAGAATCAAAGCAATTTCACAGATGACTGTACCAAGCACACAAAGAGAAGTGCGTGCGTTTTTGGGTATTACGTCATACTGTAGGCAATGGATCCCAAATTTTTCTCTCATGGCAAAACCATTGGTAGCCCTGACTGGAAAAGGTGTTCCAAGCCCTTTGCCATGGTCTGATGAATGTCAACAGAGCTTCTCCGACTTACGTGATGCGCTGTGTTCAGCTCCTGTGTTGGGTACTCCTGACTACAGTAAGCCGTTTACACTATATGTCCATGAAAGAGAAGGTTGTGCATTGAGTGTATTAACACAACAATTCGGCGACAAACAACGGCCTTGTGCATATTTTTCATCCACATTAGATCCGGTAGCCAGAGCATTGCCAAGTTGTTTAAGAGCCACGGCAGCAGCCGCAGTGTCTATTCGACAGTCTGCTGGACTAGTCATGAACAACATGTTAGTAGTCATGGTTCCACATGCTGTGGATACACTCATGAATAGAACGAAAACTCAGCACCTCACCAGTGCTAGATTATCAGGCTATGAGCTGACGCTTTTGGCAAGTCACATTCAGATCAAGCGATGCAACATATTGAATCCAGCAACACTGTTGCCGACTACTCAGGAGTCGAGTGATTCAGAGCCCCATGATTGTTGTTTCAGAACTGAGGAAGAGACAAAAGGTAGAATTGATTTGAAAGATACTCCGTTATCAGACCCAGACGGCACGTTATATGTCGATGGGTCCTGTTTTAAACTACAGAATGGTGATGTGACGGCCGCGTATGCAGTTACGACTTTGAGTACGATTGTTGAGACTGCAAGAGTGAGTCAGAATTCTGCCCAAGCAGCAGAATTAATTGCATTGACAAGAGCGTGTGTTTTAGCTGAGGGAAAGAGACTGAATGTGTTTACTGATAGCCAGTACGCCTTTGGCGTCGCACACAATTTTGGGCGTCTCTGGAAAGAAAGAGGTTTTCTCACGTCCCACGGAACTAAGATCCAACATGGACAATTAGTCAACGATCTATTAGAATCCCTGACCCTACCGAATGAAGTTGCGATTGTGAAGTGTAGTGTACATCGAAAGATTACGGATAATGTTGGCCGAGGGAATGCGTTTGCTGATGAGGTCGCTAAAGAAACGGCCAAGAACATGACGAGCCGAATGTATGTTGCAACGTCTGCAAGATGGATTGCTGAATCAGGAATGTGTGAGAATACGATTGACAGTGTGAAAGCAATCCAAAATGAGGCAACTGAAAATGAGAAGAATGAATGGAAGGAGAAAACGGGTAAAATGGATCCAAGTGGATGTTGGATTGATCTGTCTGAGCAGCAACGTTGGATGTTACCTGACGCGTATGTACTTGCGGTAGTCACGATGGCGCATGGAGCAGCGCACATCAGTTCGAAAGGGATCTGTAAAATGTTAGCTCCAGTATGGAAGAACGATGGAATTACTAAGTGTGCGGAAAGAGTGGTGAAAAACTGCATGGTATGCCTGATGCATAATCCTGGCAAGGGAACCCCAACCCCAACTGGTCATTTTGCTCCCCCTTCATGTCCCTTTGAAGTGATTCAATTGGACTATATCCACATGGACAGGTGTAACAATCTTAAGTATGTCCTAGTGGTAGTATGTGCCTTTTCAAGATGGATTGAGGCATACCCATTAAAGGATAACACTGCCATGTCCACTGCCAAAATCCTCCTCAAAGAATACTTCCCTAGGTATGGTATGCCACGGATTGTTTGGTCAGACAACGGAAGTGAGTTTGTAGGGAAAGTTATGAAGAGTGTGTGTGCAGGTCTAGGAATTGTACAAAAATTCCACAGTGCGAACCATCCACAGTCAGCAGGTTTGGTGGAAGGGTACAATGGCACCCTGAAGCTGAAGCTTGCGAAAATTCAAGCTTCCACTGGTCTCTCTTGGCCAGACGCACTGCCTCTAGCTTTACTGTCCACCAGAGCGACTGTACATTCTCGAGTAGGGCTTAGCCCATATGAGATTGTGTTCGGCCGCCCTGCTAATGTTTGGGGAGTCCCGAGGCCAAAGGAATTCAGACAGATAGAATACCCAATGTTGATTGATTACCTTCATGATCTGACTGCTAAACTGAGCCTTATTCATCAACAGGTATTCGAATCCTTGCCTAAACTGCCGGAGAGTCCAGGTCATACGTTGAAACCCGGCGACCAGGTTGTAGTGCGGAACTTTGAACGCACTCGAAACCTTCAGCCAAGATTCGTGGGCCCGTTCCAGGTCCTCCTCGTAACCAGAACTGCAGTACGCCTAGCTGGCAGGAAAAATTGGGTGCACGCCAGCCACACGAAGCGTGTCCCTCTCCCACTCCCCTATGACAATTGGGTTAGACAGGGAATTGGTGTATCCGAGACAGAACCTGTTCCTAGGCACATCCCTTTCAGCGATGCAGAGTACCCAACGGACCATCCACGAACTAAAACGCAGAACTTTGGCACCTCAGCAGAAACCACTCCTTTGAATCCTGAACCGAGCATTGTACAAAGTGAACACTTGTCGCCTGTGGAATCGAACATTTCTGCACCTGTAGACCAGCTATTTCCAGACCAAACAAGACCCGGAAAGTACAGATATAATCTACGTTCTCATGTTATGAACTAATGACATTGCATTATCGCCCTTCTGTTTAAAGACTGTAAAACTGTTTTGATCATACTACATTCCAGTCAATCAGGAAGTTTGCTAGAATTTTTATTTTTTATTTTTATGTTTCTTTCACCTTGCCATCTGGGTTACCGTAGGGTCGTAACGTGTGCCTTGTTTTAATTTACAGGGAATCAGACATTAGGTCGGTTTCTTC
Source organism: Triturus cristatus (assembly GCF_964204655.1). NCBI lineage: Eukaryota > Metazoa > Chordata > Amphibia > Caudata > Salamandridae > Triturus > Triturus cristatus. Next base: position 1,059,320,873 of record NC_140581.1, on the reverse strand, counting down.
TGTTTGTCTTGGGAACTCCCAGGATAAACAGAGGTAAGTTTTTAACAGGTACAAACCATCCGTTGCGAACGGTTGTAGAAGATGGAGCTTCCTGAATCACGACGGGTTAAAGTCATAAAGGTGCACAAGACAAAATTATATGACATATTGTATAGTAAATGTTTCCTAATGCAATGTGCCCTGACACTTCTGATTGTTTTTATAACTCTGATAGGCGGAATTATTTTTGGTATTCAATTGATCTTTGCACCTGTTACGTCTACAGTATCTCCCCATATTTCTGTTTCCCCGACTATTGGTTCTATTCATTCTTTTCATCCCTTTCCTGCCCACGAGCAAGCTCGGCGCTCTGAGTTTATAAATAACACTTTCATTCAGCTCTTGCACCAACATCAACTAGTGATTAACACAACAAACTGCTGGGTATGTGGCCTGATACCACATACCATGGACAAGGGCATCCCTTATTTGGTTCTGCCTTTCAGTTATAATGGATCATTCTGGGCATTTCAAACCATGTTCGCCTATGCTCTAGAGACCTACCCTCCACGACCTCCGCGTTCCACCCGGTATAACTCTGCTAATAGAGCCTTGGTAAAAGGAATCACTGATATGGTGAGAGATGTCACTAATACTCCGTACATTCCCAAGGATGAGTTGCGAGTTTACATGGGGTGGAACATTACAGAATATGGCATCACTCTGGGTGAGAACAAACGTAAGAGCTCAACTCCGATCTGGGTCGTACCCCACCAAGGTCAGGTCTGTTTGCAAGGAAATGGGAGGAATCCGAAAGCTCGACTAGGGAAGAGTGACTGTATTGAAACATACGTGTTCCCGTCACAATCTTCCCCTGCATTCTTAGCCGCTAAGGGTACCTATTTTGTTTGTCAAGACAGAGCATATACATGGCTGCCCGCTGACTTCTCAGGCTTATGTTATATCGCTCAACTGTTACCTCCGACATACACTGCTGCACCGGATTATCACAAAACGAGAGTTGTGAGAGGTGTATTCAGTAAAGAGGATACTGCTGGCCAAGAAGCAGGAGACTTTTTCAAAGGTTTCCTCCCGTTCTGGGGGCCTATGGTCAACAGTAGAAACCTGCGTCAACTAACACGAGTAGTTGAATCCACCATTATCGAAACTACAGGTGCCCTTAGTAACCTGACAGCTGAGCTTCAAGCGGATCGCCTCATAACGTTACAGAACCGTATGGTTCTTGACGTGTTACTTGCAGATCGAGGTGGGGTATGCAAAATGATCCAATCAAGTTGCTGCGTTTTTATCCCAGATAATGCGCCAACAGTATACAAGGCCATCTCTAAGTTACACAAGATCTCCGACTCCATTCACGTAGAGGAAGGTGACTGGTCACTAATGGGATGGTTCTGGAATCTGTTATCTGCATGGGGGTGGAAGGTTCTAATGGTCATCGGTGTTACGTTAGTATTTTTATTTTCGTGCTGTCTCATTATTCAGTGTGGCCCTGCCTTATGTAGCGTTTGTGTTTCATCGTGCGTAAGGAGACCACCTGTTTTCGGAAATGCATCACGAGATAAAGTAATGCTACAACAACATATCAGTGACCTAATGAACATAGAAATGGACTCTGACATAGAGTGAGTTATTGCCTATGTAAGGGCAAAAGGACGGTCTGAGGTTCTGTAGCGATCCGAACCCGTGAATTCGGTATCATAGTACTGACACGATTTTGGTATCAATGAACCGCAAATGATCCATTATATACATGACAGTGTTTTCGCTGCGCAACTGGCATGAATTCACTGGAAAATAGGGCATTCTGTCAGTAAAGTCATGGCACCCATTTTAGTTACGGCATCCATTTTGTTTCTTGCCCTCACATAGCCAATGAACGGACGATGACCCCGGCAGGATCACCTTGTTAAGGACACGTAAGCTCGAGCCCCGAGAAAGGCTGACGCTACATGACTAGGCAGAATCAAGCTGCCTCCCTTGCCTGAGGCCAGTCCTGCTATACTGGTTCTCGTGTCCGTTGTCCTGACTGAAAAGGCCGAAGACGATTGCCCTGCCCATTTATGATCCATAAACACCTCTTATCCTACATTTCAATCCTTTGCACCTGGCTCTGCTCCTCTCCTTCTGGGCTTTTACAATGGGGAGGTTACGATTTTTATGATGGGGAGGATCAAGTAGAGAATGAAGAACTGACAAGAGAGCCTGATCGAATACCGAAAACCTACAACTAATCATTGTTTGATGTTTATTTATTATCTGTTCGGGATACCGGGTTGGGCATGAGAAATATTCGTGTAATGTTGCCCCAAGACATTTTTCTTGTATTTAAGAAACAACCCACTTAATACAATTCGAACAGTCTCCTAGATTCTGCCTCTGTGTGGTTCCTATGATTTCTGTATCCCTGCAGTAAATAAACCTTGGTCTTTGACGCCGCCATCGAGAAGCCCGTGTCTCTGTTTGTTTGTGCACCGGGACAGGGGGAACTCAGGGGTCTTCGGGTGTTGTTTCCCTGACACCTCTGGACTCTTAAAAGTCCAGAACCTCAAATCTGGTCTTCCCAGAAGGGGGAAGTAAAATCACTAGTGGGCCCTCATCTGCAGAAGCTCGCCCCCGGCCCCACACTGAGGCAGTCTATTACTTGGGTCATTCCTTAGCAGCCCTGTATACGTTTTGGCATTACAGGCTGCTGCCTTTAATTTTTTTGCATCATGGGGACCAAGCAAGGTCTCTGTGCAGATCGCTATAGTGGGTGCCCCCCTCATGCTTGGACATACCTGCGGCACTGAACCTTGTTGTTGGGGGCATTTAATCAGTGTGCAGGATGGGATGAAACCTATACAGAGGTCCCTGATTCCCATTAGAACTTGCTGCATGCAGGAAGCAGCTTATATTACCTATAACCCATAGGAGGCACACGTGTGTTCCTGACCCCTTCTTTTCAGGCATGAATGTTCTTGCTTTAGATAAGGTTCCCAAAATCTACTGTAACTCTGTTGGGAGAAGTGCAGAGGTGCTGGGTCTTATGTTCTGTGTCTATATGGGAATTGCATGTGGTGGCCTCTAATAAGACTGTATAACATGCACAGTATTTATGGTTTTCTGGTGATAAATGGTGATTCATGCATTTTTAGCTATAACCAAACTGCTGCATCTAATGCCCTGATGGATAATGTTTACTGTTATCATTCTTGTACTGTCAGGATATCGAGTATGACTTCAGGATTTACATAATATCCGCAGAATTTATGATTCATGTCGTTTTGGTCTATATTTTACATACAATATATGATATATTTGTATAAGCTCCTGTGTGGAGTCTCTTTTATGGTGCATTTATAGTGTTTCTGGTGTGAGTGTGTTGCGCAAAAGCTACACAATTTGCCTCTGTGGATAAGCCTGACTGCTATTGCCAGGTTATGAACGGGGTGAGCATTGGTTATTCTTAGTGTGTGCCTTACTCACCTTGACTAGAGTGAGGGTCCCTACTTGGACAGGGTGCGAACTGCTGCGAACTAGAGATCCCATGTCTAACACTGAGGTATTGAACAAAATACCAAAAAGCAGGGAGGCAGATACTACTCTACTCCAAAATGAGAAGTAAATACATTGAGTTGTTTACAACTGATCAGTACCGAAGGTTGAGAAACTTCTAAAAAGAAGAGGAGTCTGAAATAACCTCTTTCGTTTTTTTCTTAAGCTCCCCACTAGTACAGAAATCCAATAAAGTTGTCTTTATCTATGGTATTTAGATTTATTATCTCCTTCAAATCAGATGTTACTTCACAGCAACATGTGATGGGTGTGTTTAACAAAGTCTAAAAAAGCAGTGTTTTCTAAGCCAGAATTCTTGAAAGCCAGTGGTCAGACTGGCCTATGGGGCAACCTGGCAGCGCCAGATGGACCAGACCGACAGTTCAGTGTGAGGGCCAGTTTTGTGAATGTGTGCAGGCCAGTTTTGTGGTGTTGTAGGGTGGCTTTGTGGCTGTGTGTGGGCTGATGTTGTAAACATCTTAGAATAAAGACTAGGTGGATGCCCTCTCCAGCAACCGTCAAGTCACCCTTCATTGCTTGCCTGACGCCAAGGTTTAGACTTCTGTGTGAATTGAAGGGGTTGGAGGCACTACAAAAGATGGGGCATCTTACTGCAGCACTGGATGTGCCCGGGTGAAGGCCGGGCCAAGATGGACCAATCTGAGCCCATTAGAGGTCAAAGAAGGCCAAGCTGGTCCTCCCTATTTGATTCTTATTCTAGGATCTTTGCAACCCACAGATCCTTAAGTTGAAAAGGAAGTCAACGCCAAGAAACGGTAAGGAGCACCCACTTTCACATTCTCTTGGTAGCTTTCCTGCTAAGGCCATGAGGGCCATACACCAGGAAATTGGGGCTGTTAAAAAATCTTTACCAGGGTGCATTAAGTAGCGTTGTTTGCTGAATTGACATCAATTCTGGATCTAGTCCCCTTACCAATTCGCCCACAGGCATAGGAGGTGCACGGAAAGGGGTTGCAAAGGGCAAACCCCTGTGTTTCTGAGGAAATAGTGTTTATTGATATGGTGGGAGAGTGTACCCCAATGTTCTACTCGGATCCCTTGGGCTCACCCCTGGCTAAAAAGAGGAAAGGCGGTGGTAGTATGTGGTACAAGAAGTAAAGACTCAGGAAAAAACCTAATTGCAAACCTGGGTCTTACAAGCAACAGGAAAAAGCAGGGGGTGCCTGTCACTCTCTGACATTTATACCAATTTATCTAATGTGGAGGGTCTATTTTCAAGGTTGTGTGACTCTGTCATCACCGGCTTAAAATAATTGAGGAAATCATCTGGGAATTGCCTCAAAATGTCATCTTCGGAAATGTCAGACTGTGTAAAGATGTTTCCACTTCAACTTCGTATGCCTACCAGGATGTCGACTCTCGTTTAAATGCTCAAACCGTCTCAGCCCTCACTACCATCAGCTGGTCATCCTGCACCAGTTTTGGCCCTTCTGGTTTTGGTCTTCCTGTTCAACCCACTAAAAAATTGCTCACAAAGTTCAAAACAATTACATCAGGCTACCCCTTATGTTATTATACTCAAAACAGTCCCCCAGTTAAATCCCTCACAGAGCAAATGTTAGGAGCAGCTTCTGAATAAGTCACACATTGTTACAATGAGAGACTGGGGGCTTCTGGCTCTTTGCATGATCTGATAAATAAGGCATCTGTGTCATGCATATCCCTTGGATAGGTAATGAGCCTAAGTCTGATCATTATGACTGCGTTGTAATACTTTTAGGAATGCAAATGTTGTATGCAACTTTTTTCATTGGTTAAAGTCTCCCTTTCTAGGGTACTCTAGATTACAGGCACTCACATTGCGGTACTTCTACAGAACTCTTTATTGCATGTCCAACCATTCTCCTGTCAACTTAGGCACAGGTATTTCCATGTGCAATCCACTCTCTTTCCAATAAACACGCTCTGTGGCAACTCTGGATGCCTAAGAGTGACAAAATAACAGTATGCCAATATGCCCCGTGATGCCTCCTGCGTTCCTGTTGTTGCCCATAAACGTAAATTACAGCTGTCCCATTCTATTTGTTAAATGCTCAGTTACTCACAGGTAATCTTCATTACTCTGAGTCCTGGGCTTCCCGTTCCATTCCTGAGGCTGTACCTACCTCACTCCCTGTTTCTGTTTCGGTAATTGATTTGTGTTTTCCCTTTTCTCTTGAGTTTTCTTTGGTATTCTCAGGATGTGTGTTTGTGATGCACTTCTCCCTTTATGCATGCTGGACCGGGTAGGCGGCGCCATATTGAGGGAAGTATTTGGCTTTGCTAGGTAAAAGGTTTCTGTAGACACGCTGCTCCTTGGGAAGGAATGGGACAGGGAGACGGACAAGGAGGTAATAATGGCTACTACTAATAGCTCTGATCATTTTAACCAGTCCACAGCTCTTGATGTGTCCTTGCAAGTGGTTAGTGATGTTCTGTTATTAAATTATGACTGTTCATCACACTAGAGCCGCTCCCAGTATCGTGTTGCTAGTGCTAGTGATGCGTCAGGTGTATGACCGCCCTCTACCAAACCAAGTTTTTAGAGGGCGAGGACTGGTCAATGATGAAGCATGACACCAAGTGGTGTGTGAGACCAGTCCTTTACTTTTTGTGAGATGCCAGCACTCACGAATTGAGAATCACTAGCACTAACAACACAATACTGGGAGCGGCTCTAGTGTGATGAACATTTTATGTTGGAGGCCGCCGACTTCCAGCACCCTGTGCCACTGGTTCCCTTATCCCAGAACCATTCTGGGTATTGTGGTTACACATTAAATTATGACCCCCACAACACTCCAAAGGTGCCTCTGTTATCTGCTTCTTCAAATATTGCAGGGCTAAGTGCTAAAATCTGTAATGAGGACTAGTTAGACTTTATTAATGTGTTTGATTTAATATGTCTCAAGAAAAACTTGAAACTTACCTCTCCTTATAAATGGTTATGTGTCTTTCCACACCCAGACACTCGCAGCAAAGTCAGGCAGGACCAAGGGTGGGTTACTCACCCTAGCCTCAGTCTCTCTTCCTGAGAAAAGTTATTGGTCCTATTTAGCTATCCCACACTGCCAACTCTTTTGGATTGAGTGTACATCTTGTGAGCTTTTGTTAATTCTTCATTTTTACAATCATAATTTTGATCCTAGCAATGATGCTATTTTTGCAGCACTGAGGGGGGTGATTGAGGGACTGGCTCTTAAAACCTCTGATCCAGTGCAAACAGGGGCATATTTACAGACCCCTATCGCCACAGGAACGTCGGTTTTAGTGACGTTACTGTGTTGATATGGGCTACGCCTTATTTACAAGGCAGCATTAAGCCACTTAACATGGCTCAACGCTGCCCTGTAAATAAGGCTCCCTTTCACTCTACATTTAGCGTGAAAGGGGCGTGCAATGGGTGTTGTGGTGGGCGTTCCACTGCAACACACATTGATTGTGATGCTGTCCCATATTTACATGGGGCAATGCAAAAATTAAGACCAGGGAAAACCTGGTCTTAAACAGGCGCAACAAGGAGAAATGTTTAATTTCTACTCATTTTGCTGTTTCTATCTGTGTGTACATAGAAAAACAAAAGTCCATTGATTGTTTATGTGCAGGAAGGTGTCCCTTCCTGCACATAAACAATCAATTTTGTTTTTAAATGACGTTTCGCAACTTCTATGTGTGCTGCATTAACCCCTTCGATGCTCATGACGGAGCGGTTCCGTCATGAGCATCGGTTGAGCTGTGCTCATGACGGAACCGTTCTGTCATAAGCACAGCCCCTGGGGGAAGCGCTGGCGCTCCCCCCCTGGGGCATCGATCGTGCCCCCACAGATGGGGATGGCAGCGGAAGAGTTTCCGCTGCCACCCCCGAGCCCCCCCCACGCTTCCTGATGACGTCAGCGCGCACAGCGCGCGCTGGCGTCATCAGGAAGCGTTGGACGCGCTGGAATTCATTTCTTCCAGCGCGTCCAACGGGGAGGGTAAGTGTTTTGCTGCGGTGTGGCGGGGGGGGGGGGCGGAATTCCAGGGCCTTGAGGCATCGGGGAAGAGGAAAGAGTATTTCCTCTCCCCTGATGTGTCAATGCTGGGCATTCCTGTCCCACGATCGCGCACAGCGTCGCGATCGTGGGACAGGAATGCCCCCACTAGACCCCAGGGATGTTGTTTTTGGCCATTTGGGAAGCGACCCCTTGGGCAAGGGTCGCTTCCCTGGGGGACAATTTTTGGACAGACTTTCTGCCCCCCCTGGGGCAGATCGGTCCACTTTCGGTCCGTTTCTGCCCCCGGGGGGGGCAGAAAAGCCCACTAGACACCAGGGATGTCGTAATGGTGATATGGGAAGCGACCCCTTGGGCAAGGGTCGCTACCCTGGGGGATAATTTTTGCAAAGACTCTTCTGCCCCCCCTGGGGGCAGATCGGTCCACTTTCGGTCCGTTTCTGAAAAGCCCACTAGACACCAGGGATGTCGTAATGGTGATATGGGAAGCGACCCCTTGGGCAAGGGTCGCTTCCCTGGGGGATAATTTTTGCAAAGACTCTTCTGCCCCCCCTGGGGGCAGATCGGTCCACTTTCGGTCTGTTTCTGCCCCCAGGGGGGGGGCAGAAAAGCCCACTAGACACCAGGGAATTTCGATATATTGATATGGGAAGCGACCCCTTGGGCAAGGGTCGCTTCCCTGGGGGAGAATTTGGGAGAATTTGTGCACAGACTTTTCTGCCCCCCCTGGGGGCAGATCGGTCCACTTCCAGTCCGTTTCTGCCCCCAGGGGGGGCAAAAAAGCCCACTAGACACCAGGGAATTTCGCAATTTTGTTATGGGAAGCGACCCCTTGGGCAAGGGTCGCTTCCCTGGGGGAGAATTTGTGCACAGACTTCGACCCCTTGGACAAGGGTCGCTTCCCTGGGGGAGAATTTGTGCACAGACTTTTCTGCCCCCCCCTGGGGGCAGATCGGTCCACTTTCGGTCCGTTTCTGCCCCCAGGGGGGGCAGAAAAGCCCACTAGACACCAGGGAATTTCGTTATAGTGATATGGGAAGCGACCCCTTGGGCAAGGGTCGCTTCCCTGGGGGACAATTTTTGGACAGACTTTTCTGCCCCCCCGGGGCCGATCGGTCCACTTTCGGTCCGTTTCTGCCCCCGGTGGGGCAGAAAAGCCCACTAGACACCAGGGATGTCGTAATGGTGATATGGGAAGCGACCCCTTGGGCAAGGGTCGCTACCCTGGGGGATAATTTTTGGAAAGACTCTTCTGCCCCCCCTGGGGGCAGATCAGTCCACTTTCGGTCCGTTTCTGCCCCCAGGGGGGGCAGAAAAGCCCACTAGACACCAGGGAATTTCGATATATTGATATGGGAAGCGACCCCTTGGGCAAGGGTCGCTTCCCTGGGGGAGAATTTGGGAGAATTTGTGCACAGACTTTTCTGCCCCCCCTGGGGGCAGATCGGTCCACTTCCGGTCCGTTTCTGACCCCAGGGGGGGGCAAAAAAGCCCACTAGACACCAGGGAATTTCGCAATTTTGTTATGGGAAGCGACCCCTTGGGCAAGGGTCGCTTCCCTGGGGGAGAATTTGTGCACAGACTTTTCTGCCCTCCCTGGGGGCAGATCGGTCCACTTTCGGTCTGTTTCTGCCCCCAGGGGGGGCAGAAAAGCCCACTAGACACCAGGGAATTTCGTTATAGTGATATGGGAAGCGACCCCTTGGGCAAGGGTCGCTTCCCTTGGGGAATAATTTTTGCACAGACTTTTCTGCCCCCCTGGGGGCAGATCGGTCCACTTTTGCTCCGTGTCTGGCCCCAGGGGGGGGGCAGAAAAGCCCACTAGACACCAGGGAATTAGTGTAAATAAAAATGGAAGTGACCCCTTTGGCAAGTGTCGCTTCCAGGGGGCAATTTTTATAATATGTATTTGGCCCACCCGCCCCGGGACAGAGTAGCCTTTTTTTTTCCTGCTGTTTTCTGCCCCACCTGGAACATAACGATTGACCATTTGGGTAGTAACATAGAATGTTGTTATGTTTATTGTTTTTTTTGTGTGAACTTTTTTGTTCTAGGTAAAGGCTTTTGCTCTTTTCAGTTTGCCGTGTTTCTGGCGGTTCTGCTGTTTGTGTAGTTTGGTAAGAGACTCTTTTTTGTACAATGTAAATGTGTTTGATTTCTCTGCATGAATTTTTTTTGCAAATGGTGTAATAATAGCAGTATGTTTGTTTTTTGAGTGTCAAAAACTTTTTGCATTGGTGCTCGATGTGTATTTTGTTGTCTTGTGAGTAATTTGTTTTTTTTTTCTTCTTTCTAGTTTGATATCGTTGGTTTTTGCTGTGTCACTGCCGAGTTGGTTTCTGGTGAGTGCAGCTGTCTCTTGTAATTGGATTGTATAGTTTTTGAGTACATTGATCTTTGTGATAAAGGTACACATTTCTTTACTTACTCGGTTTGCACATTGTTGGTTGTTGTTGACTTGTTTGTGCAGTCTTCTATCTTAGTAAGTATAATGGCTAGCCGCAGGATGACTGCTCAGCAGGTTGTTGGTTTGCTGTTTGAGTCTTACTCTGATATTGGTTCAGAGACTGACTCTGCATCTGAGGGAGAGGAGGCAGGGGACGATTCTGGCAGTGAGTTGTCTCTCCGTATGGAGTCATCGGATGATGAAGATACTCTTAGTGCGGATGAAGTGACTGTGTTAGAGGCGGAGACTGATGTGCCGATAGTGCAGCAAGAGGCATCTGGGCTGCAGCCTGGGGCTGCAAGGCTTCCCGTTGGTGTAGTGCGGCAAGAGGCATCTGGGTTGCAGGCTGGGGCTGCAAGGCTTCCCGTTGGTGTAGTGCGGCAAGAGGCTTCTGGGCTGCAGGCTGGGGCTGCAAGGCTTCCCTTTGAAAGAGATGACCTCTGGGTTGCCCCTGGCATGGTGCAGCCGGCATTGCCAGAGTTTACTGGTGTTCCAGGGTCTAGAGTGAATACTGAAAACTTTTTGTCGGTCAATTTTTTTCAGTTGTTTATGGACGATGTGTTTTTTGCAGAGATTGTTGAGCAGACTAATTTGTATGCCGAACAGTTTTTGAGGGACAACTGTGCCAGTCTTAAGCCACACTCTAGAGCTACCCGGTGGACTCCTACAAATGTTGAAGAGATGAAGAAGTTCTTGGGTTTAACTTTTTTGATGGGCTTGCTAAGGAAGCCATCAATGTCTTCATATTGGTCTAGCAGTCCCTTGATGGCAACGTCTATTTTTCCGGCAGTCATGACTCGTGACAGGTATTTGCTTCTGCTTCGGATGATGCATTTTGTTGATAATGGTTTAGCGTTGCCACGAGATCACCCTGACTGTGACCGTCTTTTTAAGATTAGGCCTGTCCTTGATCACTTTGTTGATCGATTTTCTGAGATTTATGCCCCTGGGAAAGAAATTGCAGTGGATGAGTCTTTGGTGTTGTTCAAGGGCCGCTTGGTTTTTAGGCAATACATTCCTAGTAAGAGGGCACGCTATGGAATAAAGCTGTATATGCTGTGTGACAGTAGGACTGGATATGTCTCTAATTTCAGGGTGTACACCGGTAAGGAATCTAGGTTTAACCTCCCTGGTTGTCCGTCCACTTTTGGAGTGACTGAGAAAATTGTTTGGGAACTTGGAAGAGGATTTTTTAACAAAGGCCACCATTTATATGTAGATAACTTCTACACTGGTGTGCGGTTGTTCAGGGAATTGGTCAAAGTGGACACTCTTGCTTGTGGCACAATCCGCTCTAACCGTGAAGGTTTCCCGAAAGAACTTGTTTGTCAAAAGCTTGTGCGGGGACAGTGCAGTGCGTTGCGTTGCCAGGAGCTTCTTGCTGTGAAGTTTACAGACAGGAGAGATGTCTACATGCTGACTACCATCCATGATGAAAGCACTGCACCTGTGACTGTTTGGGGTCCGGTCGCTGAAGCGCGCAAACCTGTGTGCATTTTAGACTATAATAGGCACATGGGTGGTGTTGACAGAGTAGATCAGAGGTTGGAACCTTACACTGCTCTTCGTAAGGCTTACATTTGGTACAAGAAGTTGGCTATCCATTTTTTCCACTTGGCAATGTTTAATGCTTTTGTTGTGTTCCAGGATTCTTGCCCTGAGTCAAAGATGACTTTTGCTAAGTTTCAGGAGTCTGTAATAGGCAGCCTTGTTGTAGTGGAACAGGCAAGTGTTCCTAGAGTTGGACTGGTGGAGGATGTTGCTAGATTGAAAGAACAACACTTTCCAGATCACATTCCTCCCACACCCGCAAAAGATTTTCCCAGTAGGAGATGTAGAGTCTGTTGGCGAAAAGGTTTGCGGAAGGAGAGTCGAATGTACTGCCCCGACTGTCCTTCTCATCCTGCACTGTGTCTCCCTGCTTGTTTTAGAGCGTACCACACACAAAAGAATTTTTGGGAGGATTCTTGAGTGGTAAAGTGAACTGCCTGGTCTGTATTCTTTGGATAATTTGATTCTGTTTCAAGGTTGGTGTTAGTGCAATGTATTTAGTTGCTGATTTTCTGTTAGAAGATTTGTATCTATTTGCAATTTGTTTGTGTTTTTATTTTTTTCTAAAAAAATCCTAAATGAGATGGCGGTGTGTGTAGGCTTGTGCTTGGCTGTTGGTGTGTGTGGACTGGCACTTGGTTGGTGGTGTGCGCGGAATGGTGCTTGGCTGGCGGTGTGCATGGACTGGCGGTGTGCGTGGACTGGTGCGTGGCTGGTGGTGTGCGTGGACTGGAGCTTGGCTGGCAGTGTGCGTGGAATGGTACTTGGCTGGCGGTGTGCGTGGACTGGTACTTGGCTGGCGGTGTGCGTGGACTGGTGGTGTGTGTGGACTGGTGCTTGGCTGGTGGTGTCCGTGGACTGGAGCTTGGCTGGTGGTGTGCGTGTACTGGAGCTTGGCTGGCGGTGTGCGTGGAATGGTGCTTGGCTGGCGGTGTGCGTGGAATGGTACTTGGCTGGTGGTGTGTGCGGACTGGTGCTTGGCTGGTGGTGTCCGTGGACTGGCGCTTGGCTAGCGGTGTGCGTGGACTGGTGTTTGGCTAGCGGTGTGTGTGGACTGGTGCTCGGCTGGCTGTGTGTGAGTAGTGACTTTCTGCTGGTCACTACACACACTGATAGCTGAGTGCCACTCTGTGGTAAATATTTCGTTACCGGTACTATTTTTTATGCGGTAAAATCTATCAAGAATAACTCAGTAAATATAAGAGGCAGAATCCGTGGTATTAGAGGTTTAAAAATGCTTTATTCCTATAAAAAGAAGACAATTCGAATTGTGGGCCTTCTATTCCATCACCACGAAAGTTCAGGAAGGAAGGGAGCATATATTATTGACAGGTAATCATTTTTATAGAAAAGGCATTACAGTGAAACAGATGCAGTAGGCGTAACAACTGATAAGACAAAATAAAATATGCATGCGTAACTAGAATAGGCGTAACTAGAAAACGTCATTATACATGATGTCACAAGTGGGTGGATCCATAAAAGAATCCTGCAATGTCAGCAGAAATGTTTGGCAAAGATGCGCGCGCAGCCGCATGACGTGTGATTGACGTGCAACTAGAGGGTGAAGGGGACTTGACATTTAGCTCTACATGTGGAGACAGAAGTCTGGGGTTATGTCAACCTAATCCCAAATCATATCTAATATCCTATGTTTAAAGAACTGTGTTATCCAAAAGGAGAGGTCTCTTAGGATAGAATCTTATTCTATACTGACTATACTGACTGTTAGTGCGTGTACAAGCGTCTAAGTGTCTACACTAGATGCGAGGGGGTAGGAATATTCCATGGTAACGGGGCTATGAATTACTTGCATGAGGACAGCGAGGCCTGGCCCCTTTGCATGGTAGCTGGAGGAATGTTTACCTAAGCTACTAGACAGGAATGCATCGGATGAGGAGCGAAGGAGATAATCTCGAAGGTGAAATACAGTTTTTGGCAGGCGACAGGCTGGATCAGGCACCGTTAGCCGCGCAAGGAGTAAGACAAAGTTCATGGTCACAGATGCAGGCTCAGACTGGAGCTTTCAGAGGCAGAAGGCAGGAAAAGGCTTGATGACAGAATTCGGGCCTACTTGCTTGAATCTGTGAAATGTGGAAAGTGAACCACATAAAGTCGGTGGCCTTTCATACTTAGGAATGGAATATCTGACCCATTCATGGCGGGTCTGAAAGAGGACATGTTGACGGTGGACGCACATATGTTTGCGTCTTCAGAACTGGAGCAGGAGGGAACATACATGTACTTATAGCATGCACATGGAGCCGTTGGGGTCTACGATAGGGGACATAACTGATCACAAAATTCATATTTCCTCAACTCCACGCAATCCATCAGCCTGTGTAGTTGCTGTGTCTTGATTGTGGGCGTGTGAAAGTGATGGGCCCTTGAATGGCGCTGTCTGCTGGTGTGAGTTTTGTTATGTGATGGGCCCGCGGCTGGCCGTGTGAATGGTTTTGTATGTCTCACACGTATGAAAGGTGTATGAATGGCCTGTAAAGAGGTTGGTGCCTTGTCGTGGCTTTACAGCTCATGAGCTGTGAGTCAATGGTTCAGTTTCTTGCCCTTTCAATTATTACCAGTGCATTTCATTTCTGTGAAATCACTTGCTAATACAATTGTATCTACTGAACCATCACTCACCCTCGTGCCAAATCCAACCAGTATGTGTGTGTGCTTGCGGATTAGATGGCTGTGCAGTAATATTTGTCTTTCTGAAGCAGGGTGTACCTTGTCCCTTTTTGGTGAATTTTGTAATGTGTTGCTTTTGTGCCTGGTGGTGCGAATGGTCTTGTTTGTATCACGTATGAAAGGTGTATGAATGGCCTGTAAAGTGGTTGGTGCCTTGACGTGGCTTTACAGCTCACGAGCTGCGAGTCATTGGTTTGGTTTTTTGTGAATTTAATTATTGACAGTGCATTTCATTTTTGTGAAATCTCTTGTTAATAAAATTTAATACACTGAACCATGACTCGCCCTCGTGCCAAATCCAACCAGTATGTGTGTGTGTTTGAGGAATAGATGGTTGTGCAGGAAACTTTGTTTTTAGTTTCTCTGCCAAGGTACACTTTCCATTCAAGAATAACCCACCAACTGTAGATATTGTCGAAAACCCATGGGAGTTCATGGTGATGTCTCTCTTGTGAATTCAAAACATTTTTTTATCCCCAATGTCCTGCAAACCTCAAAATGTCTGCCACATTTTCTTTGCAATATTATTCCAAAATTCTCACGCTGTAGGAACAATAGTTAATCTGGTTTTGCAAGGGGGGTCACTTTGGTTTTTGGCCCGGTGCTCGGCGGCCATCTAGGGAAACCTACCAAACCCATGCATTTCTGAAAACTAGACACCCGGCGGCTTTCAGGGAGGTATGGCTTGCGTGGATCCCCCAACGTTTCCTTACCCAGAATCCCCTGCAAAACTCAATTTTTGCTGAAAAAATCACTTTTTTCACACTTTTTGGGGTGGGAAAGTAGTGGCATCACCGGGCTCACACAAATTTACCACCACCCAGCGTTCCCCCAGGTCTCCCGGTAAAAATGGTGCCTCACTTGTGTGGGAGGCTCAAGTACCCGCGGCAGGCAAGGGCCCAAAACATAGTGAGGCGACATCAAAATGGCCTATCGCAAAACCACCTGGTTTTGCAAGGGGGGTCACTTTGGTTTTTGGCCCGGTGCGTGGTGGCCATCTAGGGAAACCTACCAAACCCATGCATTTCTGAAAACTAGACACCCGGCGGCTTCCAGGGAGGTATGGCTTGCGTGGATCCCCCAACGTTTCCTTACCCAGAATCCCCTGCAAACCTAAATTTTTGCTGAAAAAATCACTTTTTTCACACATTTTGGGGTGGGAAAGTAGTGGCATCACCGGGCTCACACAAATTTACCACCACCCAGCGTTTCCCCAGGTCTCCCGGTAAAAATGGTGCCTCACTTGTGTGGGAGGCCCAAGTACCCGCGACAGGCAAGGGCCCAAAACGTAGTGAGGCGACATCAAAATGGCCTATCGCAAAACCACCTGGTTTTGCAAGGGGGGTCACTTTGGTTTTTGGCCCGGTGCGCGGCGGCCATCTAGGGAAACCTACTAAACCCATGCATTTCTGAAAACTAGACACCCGGCGGCTTCCAGGGAGGTATGGCTTGCGTGGATCCCCCAAAGTTTCCTTACCCAGAATCCCCTGCAAACCTCAATTTTTGCTGAAAAAATCACTTTTTTCACACATTTTGGGGTGGGAAAGTAGTGGCATCACCGGGCTCACACAAATTTACCACCACCCAGCGTTTCCCCAGGTCTCCCGGTAAAAATGGTGCCTCACTTGTGTGGGAGGCCCAAGTACCCGCGGCAGGCAAGGGCCCAAAACGTAGTGAGGCGACATCAAAATGGCCTATCGCAAAACCACCTGGTTTTGCAAGGGGGGTCACTTTGGTTTTTGGCCCGGTGCGCGGCGGCCATCTAGGGAAACCTACCAAACCCACGCATTTCTGAAAACTAGACACCCGGCGGCTTCCAGGGAGGTATGGCTTGCGTGGATCCCCCAACGTTTCCTTACCCAGAATCCCCTGCAAACCTCAATTTTTGCTGAAAAAATCACTTTTTTCACACATTTTGGGGTTGGAAAGTAGTGGCATCACCGGGCTCACACAAATTTACCACCACCCAGCGTTCCCCCAGGTCTCCCGGTAAAAACGGTGCCTCACTTGTGTGGGAGGCCCAAGTACCCGCGGCAGGCAAGGGCCCAAAACGTAGTGATGGGACATTTGGGATAGGCAATGTTGATGTCGCCTCACTACGTTTTGGGCCCTTGCCTGCCGCGGGTGAGCCCGGTGATGCCACTACTTTCCCACCCCAAAATGTGTGAAAAAAGTGATTTTTTCAGCAAAAATTGAGGTTTGCAGGGGATTCTGGGTAAGGAAACGTTGGGGGATCCACGCAAGCCATACCTCCCTGGAAGCCGCCGGGTGTCTAGTTTTCAGAAATGCGTGGGTTTGGTAGGTTTCCCTAGATGGCCGCCGCGCACCGGGCCAAAAACCAAAGTGACCCCCCTTGCAAAACCAGGTGGTTTTGCGATAGGCCATTTTGATGTCGCCTCACTACGTTTTGGGCCCTTGCCTGCCGCGGGTACTTGGGCCTCCCACACAAGTGAGGCACCATTTTTACCGGGAGACCTGGGGGAATGCTGAGTGGTGGTAAATTTGTGTGAGCCCGGTGATGCCACTACTTTCCCACCCCAAAATGTGTGAAAAAAGTGATTTTTTCAGCAAAAATTGAGGTTTGCAGGGGATTCTGGGTAAGGAAACGTTGGGGGATCCACGCAAGCCATACCTCCCTGGAAGCCGCCGGGTGTGTAGTTTTCAGAAATGCGTGGGTTTGGTAGGTTTCCCTAGATGGCCGCCGCGCACCGGGCCAAAAACCAAAGTGACCCCCCTTGCAAAACCAGGTGGTTTTGCGATAGTCCATTTTGATGTCGCCTCACTACGTTTTGGGCCCTTGCCTGCCGCGGGTACTTGGGCCTCCCACACAAGTGAGGCACCATTTTTACCGGGAGACCTGGGGGAATGCTGGGTGGTGGTAAATTTGTGTGAGCCCGGTGATGCCACTACTTTCCCACCCCAAAATGTGTGAAAAAAGTGATTTTTTCAGCAAAAATTGAGGTTTGCAGGGGATTCTGGGTAAGGAAACGTTGGGGGATCCACGCAAGCCATACCTCCCTGGAAGCCGCCGGGTGTCTAGTTTTCAGAAATGCGTGGGTTTGGTAGGTTTCCCTAGATGGCCGCCGCGCACCGGGCCAAAAACCAAAGTGACCCCCCTTGCAAAACCAGGTGGTTTTGCGATAGGCCATTTTGATGTCGCCTCACTACGTTTTGGGCCCTTGCCTGCCGCGGGTACTTGGGCCTCCCACACAAGTGAGGCACCATTTTTACCGGGAGACCAGGGGGAACGCTGGGTGGTGGTAAATTTGTGTGAGCCCGGTGATGCCACTACTTTCCCACCCCAAAATGTGTGAAAAAAGTGATTTTTTCAGCAAAAATTGAGGTTTGCAGGGGATTCTGGGTAAGGAAACTTTGGGGGATCCATGCAAGCCATACCTCCCTGGAAGCCGCCGGGTGTCTAGTTTTCAGAAATGTGTGGGTTTGGTAGGTTTCCCTAGATGGCCGCCGCGCACCGGGCCAAAAACCAAAGTGACCCCCCTTGCAAAACCAGGTGGTTTTGCGATAGGCCATTTTGATGTCGCCTCAATACGTTTTGGGCCCTTGCCTGCCGCGGGTACTTGGGCCTCCCACACAAGTGAGGCACCATTTTTACCGGGAGACCTGGGGGAACGCTGGGTGGTGGTAAATTTGTGTGAGCCCGGTGATGCCACTACTTTCCCACCCCAAAATGTGTGAAAAAAGTGATTTTTTCAGCAAAAATTGAGGTTTGCAGGGGATTCTGGGTAAGGAAACTTTGGGGGATCCATGCAAGCCATACCTCCCTGGAAGCCGCCGGGTGTCTAGTTTTCAGAAATGTGTGGGTTTGGTAGGTTTCCCTAGATGGCCGCCGCGCACCGGGCCAAAAACCAAAGTGACCCCCCTTGCAAAACCAGGTGGTTTTGCGATAGGCCATTTTGATGTCGCCTCAATACGTTTTGGGCCCTTGCCTGCCGCGGGTACTTGGGCCTCCCACACAAGTGAGGCACCATTTTTACCGGGAGACCTGGGGGAACGCTGGGTGGTGGTAAATTTGTGTGAGCCCGGTGATGCCACTACTTTTCCACCCCAAAATGTGTGAAAAAAGTGATTTTTTTCAGCAAAAATTGAGGTTTGCAGGGGATTCTGGGTAAGGAAACGTTGGGGGATCCACGCAAGCCATACCTCCCTGGAAGCCGCCGGGTGTCTAGTTTTCAGAAATGCGTGGGTTTGGTAGGTTTCCCTAGGTGCCGGCAGGGCTAGAGTTCAAAAACTACAGCTAGTCACTTAGCCAAAAAAGGGTCATTTTTCACTGCAAAATTGTGGTGTGACCACGTTGCGTTTTGCGTCCTTTCCTGTCGCGGGCACTAGGCCAACCCGCACAAGTGAGGTACCATTTTTCTCGTAGGACTTTGGGGAACACGGGGTGGGTGGAAATTTGTGGATCCACGCAGATTCCAGAACTTTCCATCTCAGAAATGTGGGGAAAATGTGTTTTTTTTGTCATTTTTTTACGTTTGCAAGGGATTCTGGGTAACAGACTATGGTGGGAGGCAGTCAAGTCACCCCATCCTGGATTCCCCTGGGTGTCTAGTTTTCAAAAATGTATAGGTTTGCTAGGTTTCCCTAAGTGCCGGCAGGGCTAGGGTTCAAAAACTACAGCTAGTCACTTTGCCAAAAAAGGGTCATTTTTCACTGCAAAATTGAGGTGTGACCACGTTGCGTTTTGCGCCGTTTCCTGTCGCGGGCACTAGGCCGACCCGCACAAGTGAGGTACCATTTTTCTCGTAGGACTTTGGGGAACGCGGGGTGGGTGTAAATTTGTGGATCCACGCAGATTCCAGAACTTTCCACCCCAGAAATGTGGGGAAAATGTGTTTTTTTTGTCATTTTTTTATGTTTGCAGGGGATTCTGGGTAACAGACCATGGTGGGAGGCAGTCAAGTCACCCCATCCTGGATTCCCCTGGGTGTCTAGTTTTCAAAAATGTATAGGTTTGCTAGGTTTCCTTAAGTGCCGGCTGGGCTAGGGTTAAAAAACTACAGCTAGTCACTTTGCCAAAAAAGGGTCATTTTTCACTGCAAAATTGAGGTGTGACCACGTTGCGTTTTGCGCCGTTTCCTGTCGCGGGCACTAGGCCGACCCACACAAGTGAGGTACCATTTTTCTCGTAGGACTTTGGGGAACGCGGGGTGGGTGTAAATTTGTGGATCCACGCAGATTCCAGAACTTTCCATCCCCGAAATGTGGGGAAAATGTGTTTTTTTTGTCATTTTTTTACGTTTGCAAGGGATTCTGGGTAAGAGACCATGGTGGGAGGCAGTCAAGTCACCCCATCCTGGATTCCCCTGGGTGTCTAGTTTTCAAAAATGTATAGGTTTGCTAGGTTTCCCTAAGTGCCGGCAGGGCTAGGGTTCAAAAACTACAGCTAGTCACTTTGCCAAAAAAGGGTCATTTTTCACTGCAAAATTGAGGTGTGACCACGTTGCGTTTTGCGCCGTTTCCTGTCGCGGGCACTAAGCCGACCCGCACAAGTGAGGTACCATTTTTCTCGTAGGACTTTGGGGAACGCGGGGTGGGTGGAAATTTGTGGATCCACGCAGATTCCAGAACTTTCCATCCCAGAAATGTGGGGAAAATGTGTTTTTTTTGGTCATTTTTGTATGTTTGCAAGGGATTCTGGGTAACAGACCATGGTGGGAGGCAGTCAAGTCACCCCATCCTGGATTCCCCTGGGTGTCAGGTTTTCAAAAATGTATAGGTTTGCTAGGTTTCCCAAGGTGCTGGCAGGGCTAGGGTTCAAAAACTACAGCTAGTCCCTTTGCCAAAAAAGGATCATTTTTCACTGCAAAATTGAGGTGTGACCACGTTGCGTTTTGCGCCGTTTCTTGTCGTGGGCACTAGGCCGACCCGCACAAGTGAGGTACTATTTTTCTCGTAGGACTTTGGGGAACGCGGGTTGGGTGGAAATTTGTGGATCCACGCAGATTCCAGAACTTTCCACCACAGAAATGTGGGGAAAATTTGTTTTTTTTGGCAATGTTTTAGGTTTGCAAGGGATTCTGGGTAACAGAACCTGGTGGGAGGCAGTCAAGTCACCCCATCCTGGATTCCCCTGGGTGTCTAGTTTTCAAAAATGTATAGGTTTGCTAGGTTTCCCTAGGTGCCGGCAGGGCTAGGTTTCAAAAACTACAGCTAGACTCTTTGCAAAAAATGTGTACATTTTCAGTGTGAAAATGTGGTGTGTTCACCTTAGGTTTTGAGTCACTTCCTGTCGTGGGCACTATGCCTACCCACACAAGTGAGGTACCGTTTTTATCGGGAGACTTAGGGTAGTTCAGATTTGTAAAGCAACTGTTATTACCTATTGATTTTTGATGCATTTCTCCCTTCCAAATGAAAGACATTGTGTAAAAAAAAAGTCATTTTGAAAAATGACCAATAATTGTCATGCAAGTATGAGTATTCCCAATTTCGAAAAAGTGCAAATATACACTGTTTCTAAACTCTGTAATTTGTTCCCATTTCAGAAATACAAAGGTGTTTTTCATAACAATTTTTCCATGTATACATTTTCACACTCTAATTGCTATATACCCAGAACTAAAAAAAAAACCATTACAAAATGCTGCTCATTTTTTTACTCTGGGTTCCTTGGGCTCTTGATGAACCTACAAGTCCTATATATCCCCACAACCAGGAAGGTCCAGTGGATGTAACGGTACATTGCTTTATGAGAGATGTCATAATTAGAAGAAGTTACAGGTGAAAACGTTGACTCAAAAGGCTGTTTTTTTTTTAACTAATTTTTAATTTTTCCTATATTTAACTGGTAGTTTCTATAAAGAAATCTTGATGGATCTACACAAATGACCCCTTGCTGAATTCAGAATTTTGTCTACTTTTCAAAAATGTATAGCTTTCCACCATTAACTGGAAGGAGGTTGAAAGCACAAAAAATAGCAAAAATAGGGTATGTCCCAGAAAAATGTCAAAACTGGGTGAAAAATGTTGGTTTTCTGACAAAATTCTGTCATTCCCTAAAAGCTGGAGAAATGGTGATTTCAGCCCCACAAACCCTTTTTTGATAGCATTTGCAGAGAAAAACCCAGAAGCTTTCATTTGCAGCCCGTTTTTCCCATTTTTCACAAAAAACCCAAAATGTTGTTGTATTTTGACTAATTCCTGGGAACCCTCTAGGAGAATCCACAAACCCTGGGTACCTTTAGAATCCCCATGATGTTGGAAGAAAAGGACGCAAATTTGGCGTGGATACCTAATGTGGTCAAAAAGTTACAGGGGCCTAAGCGCGCACTACCCCAAATAGCCCAAAAAAGGCTTAGCACAGGAGGGGAAAGGCCTAGCAGCGAAGGGGTTAAGCAGCACACATAGAAGTTACAAAACACCCTTTAATTATTGTTTATGTGGAGGAAGAAACACCTTCCTGCACAGAAACAATCTTCCCCTACAATGCAGTCACCCTTCCACCATGGCGCGAGGATGTCTGTGTTGGCACTAGGCATCTAAAATTAGTGCCAGCGCAGGGGAAAACGCAGGCCTGTACCGTATCCTTGTAAATATAGTACCGCCATGCGTTTTGAAAGTGGCGGAGTTCCGCGTTTAGCCAAGGAGGCTAACGCCGCTCTCCTCCACTTCCTAGTAAATACGCCCCACAGTTTGGATGGGAGATTATAACATTTGTTAATGCTCTCTTTCACACAGCATTTCATGTGGGTACCTTACCTCTGATGGGGATGGGTTGACACACTTTCTGCATACCATCTATGGTCAAGCTCTTAACCTGCTGCTTTTCAAGTATTCTTTGTTGTTTGCTGCTGATTTCATTCACTTTTCGGGGAATTTTCAGTATTGTCGACTTTTTTGCTGGTTCCTAAAGGCCTAAAGAGGTGTTTCAAATATGTTCATGTTGCCCACAGTATTTTTAGTGACCACAACCTTTTGCCAATCTCCTTTTGTAGATGTATCTCGGACCTTTCCGTTCATGGGGGAGATAAATAAGGGCCTTTTGGTAAAATGGAAAGCTGGTGACAAGTCAGAATTTTTATTTAGTTTAATGTCGGGTAATCAAGTGGATATTGCTAACTTCCTGGGCAATACGGCAGAAGCAGAGGTGATTCTTAACTCTTATGGTGAACTCTACAGGAGGATTAGCACCCTCCTAACCTTTGGCATCATGACAGCGCAGTATGTCCCCAGCCAGATGGTTTGATTCTAAGGGGGTAATTTATGAGAGGCTTTATGCTCCGGTGGTGCAAGCCTCTCAATCATATCTATGAGGCGACGCAAAGCCACTCTGTGTGGCTTGGCATGGCCTCATAGTTATGGAGTAAGACAATGACAAAGCAGCACAAGTCGCTGCATTGCCTTACTCTGCGTCAAGGAGGTGTTCCATGGGCGTTGCAGTGTTTTTTCCCATGCAACACCAATGGATTTTTAAGCTGCCCCAGATTTACTTAATCAGGTAAACCTGGGACAGCGCCATAACAGTACGCCTCTCCAGAGCACCCATAACCAGGAGAAATATTTTTACCTCTTTCTATGTGTGTTGCATTAGAAAGAGGAAAACGCCTCACAGGATTGTTTTTGTGCAGGAAGAATTAGGTAGCAAGAATGTTGCTGAATATCCCTATATTTCAGTCTGCCTCTCAGGCTTTCTCAAGGCTGCATTGGCTTCCTATTTTACAGCGGATAGCTTTTAACCCCTTCAGTGCCCCGCCCTTTCCCCCTCCTGTGCCGGGCCTTTCATTAGCGGGCGGGGTCCATGACGAGATAGTCTCGTCATGGGCACAGCGCAACCGTGCTCCATGACGAGACTATCTCGTCATGGGCATTGAAGAGGTTAAAGGTTTTTGCATCGTTTATAAAGTGCTCCAGGGCTCAGGCCCAGCATTTTTGAGAAACTTAGAAGGTATGTTCTGAAGAGAAATCTCTGCTCCAGCTCACCCATAAATCTGGTAGTACTTTCCTACAAATGTTTCTCATGACGAGGTAGGAGCTTTGTAGTGAATGCCACACACAATTGGAACATGCTCCCTCCCTCTTGACATTAAGACCGCCCCCTCGCTCCTGACGTTCTGCACATCTTTAAAAAACTGGCTCTTCGGGAACTAATACTTATGGTCACTCCCTAATTGAGTTACACAGTGCCAAGACGCCTCAGGGTAATTCTTTGCACTTTACAAAAACTTAAATCAAAATAAAAAATCTTAGGTGGCGATTATCATCCACACATAATATTGTCTGGCTTGGAACCATTTGTAATTTAGGTTTCTAATTCACTGCATAAATATCTCCTTAATATTAAGGACCCTTCACATTTTGTTCATTTTTCCAGAGCCTGGACCTTATTTTCCAAAGATTACCCTGTGTCCCTGCGATTCTTGCTCTGCCCAATCCATAACGCATTTTATGATTTTTGGCAAATTTTATAATCTTTTTAGAAAGCGCTGTTTGTTACCTTACTTATGGTGACCAATTTTAAACAGTGCAGACCTGCAATATTGCATCTACTAAATTTACCTCCTATAGATATATGTCTTACAATAGTCAGTTATATTCAGCGCTCACTGAAGTATAGAAGCAGTTTAAGATGGGTGTGTTTAAGCTTTCTATCCTTATGTAATGTTGTTGCTTATTTTGCACATATTTTTTATTCTTGCTTTGGCTCATTACAAATCTCCATAGAATTGATAATTAGCTGTACCTATATGAGTATTACTTTTTGTACATTTATGTATTTTTAATGCACTGTGTATTTTAACTTTGTATGTATCTTTTATGGTAAATCGTAATCAAATAAAGATTAATTACATTGAATGGACTAGGCCTGTAGCAAGCAGCACTGTACAGGCTGTGGTTACTGTTATCTCATTGCATGCAGTGTGGATCGATACATTGAAAAGCAATGAGGTGCCAATTTTTTTTATTTTTTATTGGAAAGGGACAAAGTGAATTTTACTGCCACATTTCTTGAATATTACCGCACAAATTGCCCTCAGCAATCACAAATACATGTGATTCTCCAGCCCTCACAGACCACCCAGACAGCAAGTCTTTAAAAGTCGAGGGCTGCTCGATTTAAAAACGAGGACATCTTTTTTTTTACTATCCAGTTCATAAAGGTGGCATCCTTTATTTTGGTGCCTAGGCCTGTTCTCTGCCCCAATCAGGCACTATTAAATGCTGTCATCTCAGTCCTTTCTGGGGGGGCCTAACTTGTACATGTACTCTGCTGATGAAAGATCTTAGTCAGATTACAGATTTAGGGCCAGCAAAGAGGCTTGCTGGACTTCTGGGAGTAAGATCCAATGGAGATAACCAGCATGATGTATATATATCATTTTTTCATTATTTACCTCCATTTATAAAGGATTTGTGATCCCTCAATTTAGATTTGGCGAGACACTTTTACCAGTTTGCGTACAACTGATTGTCATATGCATAATAGTTGATTATAAGAAAATCTCCAATTACTTCTTTAAAAAAGTTGTTCAACTGAGACTTTATTTTGTAGGGTCTGACATTTCAATGTAGGCAAAAGATCTGCACACTTCTGATAAAATAATAACTAGAGTGCTCAGATATCTGTCTTTTAGGATGCAAAGGTTTGTTTATGAACTATCCACCAGCCTCAAACATTTGAACCAAATCTTGAACATTTTTGCAGTAAAGACTGAATACCAACCAACATTTCAACACTGAAAATGACTACACTTCTTCCATAAATGCTGCAAGTTTTGCCTAGTTTATTACAAAAAATACATTTTAACTCAGTGAGTCTATATGAGGTCCTACTTTGGTTTCTCCTATTGGTAATTTAAAGCACTGTGCCCACTAGAAGTTGGACCCATTATAGAGCCATGAGATGCCTCATTGAGGAAAAAGCTAGAAAATGGTACAACAAATTTCAGATAAAAAACTAGGACAAATGGAGTACATGTATAACATTCAAAACCAATCAGCTAATCAAGAGCAAGCAGTAATAGACTCAGAGTAAAAAGGAACCTAGACAGTTCAGGCAACAAAGATTCTGCAAAGGAATCCACATGAATTTGCAACCTGAGAAGCAACTAAGGAACAGCTCCGCCTCATGTCATGGCGTATCTATGATCAGTGTGTAGGCGCTTAACACATATTAATTGCAACTGTAGTTCTTTTAGAAGTGGGTAAAGGAAAGTATTGTCTTCATATGTGTTTTTCCTTAACCAGGGTTATCAGGCCACAGCCAAGTTCAGCCCATTGCTCGAGACTCTCTACCCATGGGCTTGGGCTGGGGGCACTTGAACCTGGGATCAAAATAGTATTCAGCTATGACCTACACCGTGTCTCAGTGTCTTCAGCTCTCAGTTGTATAAAAAAAAGAAATGGCGAGGAGGAAAACATTTTCTGTATTTACTAAACTATAGGGGACTTCAAATTACCCTATACACAGTACTTAATACTTTTGTTGATTAATGTGAGATATATTCGAACAACAAACCCCATACCACAGGGACATTTTTGAAAAGATAAACATTATTTTTTGTTATTCTTTAAAACATATATATATATATATATATATATATATATATATATATATATTCACTTAAAAAACCATAGGTTTCACACAGGTTATAGTTAGGTGGACATTTCCCTAGTAAAAAACCAATGAAATTCCCCCGTGATAGTTAGTTCAGATAACTATAACTCGCGCGCCCGCAATCCACTGCTCATGACGTCACAAATTACATCACTCATGACATGGTCAGTGGCATCACTCATGACATCACTGATGACATCATCCTTGTGATAGAGTGGCGGTCGCGCGAGTTATAGTTATCTGAACTAACTATAACGGGGGAATTTCATTGGTTTTTTACGAGGGAAATGCCCACCTAACTATAACCTGTGTGAAACCTATGGTTTTTTAAGTGAATTTGCAAGGTTTTTTAAATGCAAATTCCTAACTATAACGTGTGTGAAACCTATGGTTTTTTAAGTGAATTTGTATGGTTTTTTAAATGCTAAGTTATTCATTTTTTATTTTATTTTATTTTTTAAGGTTTTTTTCTGTGCGCGCACTGTGCTACGCTGTTCGTGCCGTGCGCGCTCATTGCGCGCACCCCGCGATTTTTTAAAAAAAATTAAAAACTTTCTTGGGGCCTTCGGGGTCCTACTGTGACCCCCTGACAAAGGCTAGGGGGTCAGGAACTCCCTACCCTGCCCCCTGTTCATGTTCTCCACCTTTGTTTTTCACTGCCTCAGACTGCGAGAGACAAAATGGCGGCCGACACTTCCTGATTTCGACAGATTCGAATGTTTACTGACATCTAACAACCAATCAGAATTTGGCTCGCGCACGGCACGGTGCGCGCACGGTGCGCGCGTATAGATATTTATATGGTTTTCAATGCTATTTTCTCAGGAAATATTGAACAGATTTACACCAGACCTGCAAAAGGCACTTCCCTGACCTGAGGACTACCTCTCTGCCAAATTTCAAGTAATTCTGTTCAGCCGTTCGGGCTGTACCTTCGACTAAAGGTCCTATGGAAAAATGCATTGGAAAACCGCAATTTGGGACC
Organism: Triturus cristatus; assembly: GCF_964204655.1. Taxonomy (NCBI): domain Eukaryota; kingdom Metazoa; phylum Chordata; class Amphibia; order Caudata; family Salamandridae; genus Triturus; species Triturus cristatus. Next base: position 1,059,294,099 of record NC_140581.1, on the reverse strand, counting down.
CCCCTTTTTTCTCGGCCCCCGCTTGACGAATCACCCCGAGACTTTCAGGGTAGGAGCTGAGCGGAGTGCCCCATCTGTTTTGAAAATTTCGCGAGGATTCGTCAACCGGTGCCAAAGTTATTCAAAATAGAATGTTGAGGTTTCCTATGGAAAAAAAAATCCTAACTATAACTATCTACTGGCGACCGCCAGTAGATAATATATATATATATATATATCAGTGAAAAAAACATAGGTTTCACACATGTTATAGTTAGCTGGACATTTTACTGATAAAAAACCAATGAAATTCCCCCGTTATAGTTAGTGCAGGCAACTATAACTCACGCGACCGCAATCCTCTGCTGATGCTAATACTGTATTTAGACACTTATTTGCCCATGTCTTCTTCCATTAAATTTTAGCTATACATATATTGCAAATATTTTTTTTTCATAAAGACACATATGTCATCAGCAGAGGATTGCGGTCGCGTGAGTTATAGTTGCCTGCACTAACTATAACGGGGGAATTTCATTGGTTTTTTATCAGTAAAATGTCCAGCTAACTATAACATGTGTGAAACCTATGGTTTTTTCAGTGAATTTGTACGGTTTTTTAAATGCTAAGTTACTTTACGCCATTCGTGGCGTGCGCGCCCACTTAACGCAGTTCATTCCGTGCGCGCACGCTCTTCGCGCACCGCGCGCCCACTTTACGAAGTTAGTGGCGTGCACGCACGGTGGGCACGCGGTGCGCTACGCGCACCGCGTGCCCACGTTACGCTGGATGGGCCATGTACGCACGATGCGCTTCGCGCACCGTGCGCACATGGAGGACATATTATGCGCTTCGTGGTGAAAGGTGAGCTTTGACATTTTATTTTTGTAATACAGATATGCCATGCACAAATGGTGACCTTCAGGCACCATTTGCAGACGGGGTGGGGAGATTGTGGATAATTTTTTTTTTAACATAATTTTTACCGTACACGTACGGTAAGCCTAATCGGCGATTTTTCGGAAAAAATTAAAAATGAATTTTTGGCCTTGGGGGTTCTTGGGGGACACATTCGCCAAGGCTAGGTGGTTAGGACTTGTCTAACCGCTCTCTTTACATGTTTTTTCCCCTTGTTTTTACTCCCCCCCTCAGAGTGCGAGAGAGAAAATGGCGGCCGCCGCTTCCTGGTTTCGAACGATTCGAATGTTTACTAAGATCTAACAGCCAATCAGAATCGCGCTCGCGCACGGCACCGTACGCGTACGGTAAGCTTACCGTAAGCGCACGGTAAGCGCACCGTAAGCTGGCTCAGATATATATATTGATTTAAATGCTATTTTCGCCGGAACTACTGAACAGATTTACACCAGACCTACAAAAGGCACTTCCTTGACCTCAGGACTACTTCTCTGCCAAATTTCAAGTAACTCTGTTCAGCCGTTCGGGCTGTAGCTGTGTCTAAAGGTCCTATGAAAAAATGCATGGGAAAAACGTGTTTTGAGACCCCCCTTTTTTCTCAGCCCCCGCTTGACGAATCCCCCCGAGACTTTCAGGGTAGGAGCGTAGCGTAGCGCCCCACCTATTTTGAAAATTTCGCGAGGATTCGTCGACCGGCGCCAAAGTTATTCAAAATAGAATGTTGCGGATTTCCTATGGAAACAGGGTCCTAACTATAACTATCTACTGGCGACCGCCAATAGATAATATATATATATATATTCACTGAAAAAACCATAGGTTTCACACATGTTATAGTTAGCTGGACATTTTACTCATAAAAAACCCTTGAAATTCCCCCGTTATAGTTAGTGCAGGCAACTATAACTCACGCGACCGCAATCCTCTGCTGATGACATATGTGTCTTTATGAAAAAAAAATATTTGCAATATATGTATAGCTAAAATTTAATGGAAGAAGACATGGGCAAATAAGTGTCTAAATACAGTATTAGCATCAGCAGAGGATTGCGGCCGCGTGAGTTATAGTTGCCTGCACTAACTGTAACAGGGGAATTTCAATGGTTTTTTATGAGTAAAATGTCCAGCTAACTATAACATGTGTGAAACCTATGGTTTTTTCAGTGAATTTGCAAGGTTTTTTAAATGCTAATTCCTAACTATAACGTGTGTGAAACCTATGGTTTTTTCAGTGAATTTGTACGGTTTTTTAAATGCTAAGTTACTTTACGCCGTTCGTGGCGTGCGCGCCCACTTAATGCAGTTCGTTCCGTGCGCGCACGGTGCGCTTCGCGCACTGCGCGCCCACTTTACGCAGTTAGTGCCGTGCACGCACGGTGGGCACGCGGTGCGCGTAGCGCACCGCGTGCCCACGTTACGCTGGATGGGCCATGTACGCACGATGCGCTTTGCGCACCGTCCGCACACGGAGGACATATTATGCACTTCGTTGTGAAAGGGAATCTATTATTTGTTCCATTCGGTCACATGCCATGCACAAAAGGTGCCCTTCGGGCACCTTTTGCTCACGGGGTTAGGAAAGTGTGGATAGTTTTTTTTTTTTTATTTAATTTTTACCGTACGCGTACGGTAAGCGTAATCGGCGTTTTTTCGAAAAAAATTAAAATTGAATTTTTTGCCTTGGGGGTTCTATTGGGACACCTTAAACAAGGCTAGGTGGTTAGGAGCTGTCTAACATGCACCTTTACATGTTTTTAACCTTTGTTTTTCCTCCCCCCCTCAGAGTGCGAGAGAGAAAATGGCGGCCGCCGCTTCCTGGTTTCGACCGATTCGAATGTTTACTAAGCTGTAACAGCCAATCAGAATCGCGCTCGCGCACGGCACCGTACGCGTACGGTAAGCTTACCGTAAGCGCACGGTAAGCGCACCGTAAGCTGCCACAGATATATATTGATTTAAATGCTATTTTCTCAGGAACTACTGAACAGATTTACACCAGACCTACAAAAGGCACTTCCTTGACCTGTAGACTACCTCTCTGCCAAATTTCAAGTAACTCTGTTCAGCCGTTCGGGCTGTAGCTGTGTCTAAAGGTCCTATGGAAAAATGCATGGGAAAAACGCGTTTTGGGACCCCCCTTTTTTCTCAGCCCCTGCTTGACGAATCCCCTCGAGACTTTCAGGGTAGGAGCGGAGCGTAGCGCCCCATTAGTTTTGAAAATTTCGCGAGGATTCGTCTACCGGCGCCAAAGTTATTCCAAATAGAATGTTGCGGTTTTCCTATGGAAACAGGGTCCTAACTATAACTACCTACTGGCGACCGCCAGTAGGTAATATATATATATATATATATTCACTGAAAAAACCATAGGTTTCACACACGTTATAGTTAGGAATTAGCATTTAAAAAACCTTAGAAATTCAGTGAAAAAACCATAGGTTTCACACATGTTATAGTTAGCTGGACATTTTACTCGTAAAAAACCAATGAAATTGCCCCGTTATAGTTAGTTCAGCTAACTATAACTCGCGCGCCCGCAATGCACTGCTGATGACGTCACATATTACATCACTCATGACATGGTCAGTGACATCACTCATGACATCACTGATGACATCTCAAATGACATCACTGATGACATCACTGATGACATCATCCAGTGAATGTGTGTTTTTCTGAAAATTAAATATGTTTTATATATGTATATCTCAAGGTTGATAGAAGAATAAATGGGTATATTACTGTCTAAATGGATGATTTCTTTTTGAAAAATTGATTGTGTAACTGACTGATTAAGTGTATCATGGTGAATACATGGCTTAGTGAGTAATATTTAAATATGTAAATATCTGTATCATTTTTTCACTTTGTGTATAAGTGGCTGCATGGGTTGGTGAGTAGCTACATGGGTGGCTATATAGGTTATTAGTTGGTTTTTTTGAGTATTAGTCTGAGTGTTTGCATGGTTCGGTGGGGGGTATGACGTAGTGCATAGGTGCATGAATGAGTGACTCACTGTTTGTATGTGTTGAACAGAGCATGTGTGCAGGACTGCATGGGTGGATGCGTGTGTGTATTGGTGTGTTAGTGAGTGAATGACTGTCTGAATAGTGTCTTTATGAGTAACTACATATGTTTTAAACTAGTATATGTGACTATTGGTGTATATATGTGAGTATATGTGAGAGGGAGAGATTGAAAGAGTTCCTGTATGAATAAGTATGTGTTTCTATAAGTGATTGTTTAAAAGACTAAGTATGTGTAAGTTTCCGTAGAAGTAAGTGTGGTGGTGTGTGTATAACTGTATATACAGGTGAATGTATGTTTGATTCTTTATTAGCATGAGTGACTATGTGTGTGAGTAACTCTATGGATGAGTGGCATTATGTAACAGGATGTATAGGTGTATGAGTACATATGATGAGTGAGTACATGTATGAGTGACTGTATAGGACTGTTTGTGAATGAGTGGATGTGTATGTTGATCTTAGAATTACTGAAGAGGTTGTTGTAACTGGTATTGGTATGTCCATTGTTTTGAAAATTTTAGTCTCTATTTTTGAATGTGTGTATCAAAGCTTATATTAAGGTGAGAGGAGGTCTGCCACTCTATCACAAGGATGATGTCATCAGTGATGTCATCAGTGATGTCATTTGAGATGTCATCAGTGATGTCATGAGTGATGTCACTGACCATGTCATGAGTGATGTAATATGTGACGTCATCAGCAGTGCATTGCGGGCGCGCGAGTTATAGTTAGCTGAACTAACTATAACGGGGCAATTTCATTGGTTTTTTACGAGTAAAATGTCCAGCTAACTATAACATGTGTGAAACCTATGGTTTTTTCAGTGAATTTCTAAGGTTTTTTAAATGCTAATTCCTAACTATAACGTGTGTGAAACCCATGGTTTTTTCAGTGAATTTGCAAGGTTTTTTAAATGCTAATTCCTTACTATAACGTGTGTGTAACCCATGGTTTTTTCATTGAATTTGCAAGGTTTTTTAAATGCTAATTTTTTTTTTTATTCTTCATTTTTTTCAAACATATTTTTAATTTAATTTTCTTTCATTTTATAAAGACTATGCTTAAATTTTTAAAATCCTTAAATATTTTTTTTTAATATATTTTTTAAAATAAACATGTAAAATTTATTACCAGATTTATTTTTTTTTTTATTTATTTTTTTAGTACGCGTACCGTAAGCTCACGGTAAGCGTACGGTTTACGCAACGCCCGTAATCTATCTACGCTGCTTGCGTATAGTTACGCAATTTGCGTAGCCGCGCGTACTGCGCGTGGGACGCGTGCGCGCTTACGCCACACGCGCACGTTACGCGGAAGTGCCGGGGAGTGACTGTTATGCGCATGCGCGGAAGCGCGTGTCTTTTTTACGCGCACGCGTACTTTTTGCCGTAAGCGTACCGTAAGCGCACCGTAAGCGCACCGTAAGCGTACGGTAGGTCATGTGATCATGAAACACAACTTTTGATTGGTTGAAAGTACTTTCAGTTCTAGAACTCTCCTACACCACACCCATTCCCCTCATTTCTGCTTGTGATCCCTTGGGAGAAGGAGCTGGTTTGTCTTTGGGATACGATGGCAGAACAGCAGAGCTCTTCTGAGAGTGAGGCTAGCACCAGCAGCACTGTCTTGAGGCAGAGAGCGAGGAAAGTAAAGCCTTCTTATGTTTGGGATTATTTTACTTTTCCAGAAGGCCAGCAAAAGGTGAATGCACCCTTAGTTACTTGCAAGCTGTGTAAGCGTGTACTTTCTAGAGGTAATCCTAACAGGAAGTATTTCTTTGGCAATCACACCATGAAGAGACACCTCCAGGATGTACACAGAAGGACACATGGTCATCTTTTTGGAGGTAACTCTTCAGAAAGACGAGCCAGTACATCCACAGCAGCTCAGCCTGGACCATCACCTGCAGGGCTTACTCCTTCTTCTGCAGGTCAGGTGAGCCCTTCATCTGTGGGGGGAGAATCTCCTTTTGCTGGCCCTCTGGAAATGAACCTTCGATTTCGGAAGGTTGATATTCATTGCACATTTTGTAAAGGTCTAATTTGTCATAGGGAGACCAGTGTTTCCCTAGTGAACAACAAAATAGATCAGCACATTTGTAGCTTTGAATGATTTTCCCATGCTTCCTTTCCTCTGTCCCTGCATGAACACAACGGTTCTTTTAAGAGCCAACCTTATCTTCCATCTTTTTTTTACTTGTTTTTAAAAACTTTTTTTTTTTTTTTTTACCGTACGCGTACCTTTTTTTTATTTTTTTAAAAAAAACACTAAAAATCATTTATCACATTATAAAGTCCTTGAGAGACTACAATTTTTATTATTGACTTACCATACTCACTCAAAAAAATATTTATTCATTTGTTTTTTTAAAAAATAGTTTTTAAAATGGTTGTAGTTTCCGAAAATTTTCTATATCGATCTGAAAATAAAGAAAAAAGTATTAATATTTTTAAACCATTTAATAATACAGTACACATATTTACATTTTTTACCAAAAAATATTTTTGCCTTATTTTTGCTGTTTTCAGAATAAATTGCATTTCACTATTAATTGTGAAAGCAATTGCATTCAGCCTTAGTGATGCTGAATGTATTTGCATTACAGACTTAAACCTGAAAACCCCACTGGCTTGTAAATACTGTGCATGACTATACACGGCAAGGACATGGGTGTGTGCTAAGCCTCTGCTTCTTCCCCAAAAAATTCGCTCCCCCTTTCCATCTAATGCAACTGTGAAATCACCAGAGCAAGACGCAATAAATCTCTGCCTATAATTCTTCTATGCACACAGAGTCATGTTTTCACATTAGTGCCAAAACGAAATTTCTTTGCCAATTTGAAAGCACACTTACTGCTCTTTTTTTTTCGGGCCAAGTGAAAATCTCTTTTTACAATTTGAAATCACTTTTACAGACTGACACATTATGAAACCACTATTTTTGATTTATTTAATTGCACGTGTCCAAGCTGTTTTTTTTTCAGACCACCACCATGTGCATTCTCTGTGACTGCCTACACTCCAGCAAGGGCAACCAGCCTTAGTGATGCTGAATGTATTTGCATTACAGACTTAAACCTGAAAACCCCACTGGCTTGTAAATACTGTGCATGACTATACACGGCAAGGACATGGGTGTGTGCTAAGCCTCTGCTTCTTCCCCCAATAATTCGCTCCCCCTTTCCATCTAATGCAACTGTGAAATCACCAGAGCAAGACGCAATAAATCTCTGCCTATAATTCTTCTATGCACACAGAGTCATGTTTTCACATTAGTGCCAAAACGAAATTTCTTTACCAATTTGAAAGCACACTTACTGCTCTTTTTTTTTCGGGCCAAGTGAAAATCTCTTTTTACAATTTGAAATCACTTTTACAGACTGACACATTATGAAACCACTATTTTTGATTTATTTAATTGGACGTGTCCAAGCTGTTTTTTTTTCAGACCAACACCATGTGCATTCTCTGTGACTGCCTACACTCCAGCAAGGGCAACCAGCCTTAGTGATGCTGAATGTATTTGCATTACAGACTTAAACCTGAAAACCCCACTGGCTTGTAAATACTGTGCATGACTATACACGGCAAGGACATGGGTGTGTGCTAAGCCTCTGCTTCTTCCCCCAATAATTCGCTCCCCCTTTCCATCTAATGCAACTGTGAAATCACCAGAGCAAGACGCAATAAATCTCTGCCTATAATTCTTCTATGCACACAGAGTCATGTTTTCACATTAGTCCCACAACGAAATTTCTTTGCCAATTTGAAAGCACACTTACTGCTCTTTTTTTTTTCGGGCCAAGTGAAAATCTCTTTTTACAATTTGAAATCACTTTTACAGACTGACACATTATGAAACCACTATTTTTGATTTATTTAATTGCACGTGTCCAAGCTGTTTTTTTTTAAGACCACCACCATGTGCATTCTCTGTGACTGCCTACACTCCACCAAGGGCAACCAGCCTTAGTGATGCTGAATGTATTTGCATTACAGACTTAAACCTGAAAACCCCACTCGCTTGTAAATACTGTGCATGACTATACACGGCAAGGACATGGGTGTGTGCTAAGCCTCTGCTTCTTCCCCCAAAAATTCGCTCCCCCTTTCCATCTAATGCAACTGTGAAATCACCAGAGCAAGACGCAATAAATCTCTGCCTATAATTCTTCTATGCACACAGAGTCATATTTTCACATTAGTGCCAAAACGAAATTTCTTTGCCAATTTGAAAGCACACTTACTGCTCTTTTTTTTTTTCGGGGCAAGTGTAAATCACTTTTACACACTGACACATTATGAAACCACCATGTGTAACTACAACAAAAACAATTCCCATTTCTATTATTCATTTCTTAAGTTACCACATACATCCCCTCTCAAACTGTAAACTCACCTTTAAAATTAGTTAGTTGTGAAAGAGATGTGACACTCAAACAGCAGATTATCAGAGCCAGGATCTCTGTTCTGTTCACCTCTCTCCTCTCAGCAGAACCAGATAATGGCAAACTTTCCCTCTATTTTTCCACACATATACATGTAAGTTTCAAATCTCAGTGCTTCCCCCTTTTTTTCACATGTATTCACACATTTCTATTGGTTGAAAACCAACCCTTTTCCAAAAGTACCCTGCCCCCAACTTGACTTCTGCCTAGTACCCTTCCCCCAACTTGACTTCTGCCTGCTACCATAGCAACAGCTCATGGAACACTGCTGTGTGCAGTTAGGTCAGAAGTTCGACACACAATGTTTCAATTCCACAGAGCAAGAGTGCTTGACTTTTCAAACCTTACAGCAAATCCATAGTACTGTTCTTTGGTTACACATTTTTTTGTACCAATACAAAACATGCTTCTATTAATTTTCACATACAGCCTAGTTTTTATTCTAGAATGGTATGAAACAGCCAATCAGTTCTTTTTGTTTTAAAAAAATATGTATGCCTCCATTTCCAAACTGTCTTTCTTTTCTTATTGCCATTCTACTGAAAGACACCTCCTGAGTGCATCCAGTTCTCCTTTGAAGATGTTCACAGTGTGGATTGTAGGGCACAGCTATGTCTTCTGGAGTGAAAAGTTTGCAGAGAAAACAGATATGGTGAGAGACCTTGCTTTGCCAAATGTAGACATTAAATGGATTGGTCAGAGAGGGTTAAAGTGGCACCAATTGATGCCATTGGTGAAATCCTTCATTCAAATCCAACACCCTGACCTCATAATAGTGCACTGTGGTGGCAATGACCTAGGCACTTTGACTGGGGTAGGTCTGGAAATGCTTATGAAGGACACCTTTGCACAACTGTTTACACTTTTCCCTAAAACTGCCTTTGTGTTTTCCAACATATGCCAAAGGCAAAAATGGAACTGGTCCAATCATTTCTGTCCACAGATTGACAAAGCAAGAAAGCACGTCAACAAATCTGTTTCTGCTTTCCTCCGTGACTATGGTATGGGTGCCATTTACCACAACAACTTGCGTTATGACATGCAAGACATTTATAGAGGAGATGGTGTGCACTTCAATGATGAAGGGAACAGAGTCTTCCTCTTGAACCTTAGACTCTGCATCGGTACTTACTTGTAGGTACCACTAAAAAAATGACTTCATAAACACAACAGCTCTTTTTAGAGCTCCCTAATTTCTAAACTCTTAAATCTGCTTTTCATTTATCTATTTTTTTTTTTTTTTACCGTACGCTTACCGTAAGCTTACCGTACGCGTACCCCGTGATTTTTTTTTAAATCAATAAATGTTTTTTTTGTACTTTTCTGTCCTTCTTTGACCCCCTTACAAATGTTAGGGGGTCTGTAACTCTCCTCATTGCCCCCTTTCCTTGTTTTCACTCTTTTTTTTCAGAGTGAAATACACAAAATGGCGGCCGCCGCTTCCTGGTTTCGACCGATTCGAATGTTTACTAAGATCTAACAGCCAATCAGAATCGCGCTCGCGCACGCCGCCGTACGCTTACCGTAAGCGTACGGTAAGCGTACCGTAAGCGGGCTCAGATATATATATTGATTTAAAGGCTATTTTCTCAGAATCTACTGAACAGATTTACACCAAACCTACAAAAGGCACTTCCTTGACCTGAGGACTACCTCTCTGCCAAATTTCTAGTAATTCTGTTCAGCCGTTCGGGCTGTAGCCCTGTCTAAAGGTCCTATGGAAAAATGCATGGGAAAAACGCGTTTTGGGACCCCCCTTTTATCTCAGCCCCTGCTTGACGAATCCCCCCGAGACTTTCAGGGTAGGAGCGGAGCGTAGCGCCCCACCTATTTTGAGAAATTCGCGAGGATTCGTCGACCGGCGCCAAAGTTATTCAAAATAGAATGTTGAGGTTTTCCTATGGAAACGTGGTCCTAACTATAACTACCTACTGGCGACCGCCAGTAGGTAATATATATATATATATATATATATATATATACACACACATACAAACAATATATACAATTGACGTCACGATTCAACAAAACAACAATAATCATATACGAGAATTCCTTCTCCAAAAGAACCAGTTCCTACCACCCACTTATTTGAGACCACAAATCGGTGTTTGTACACTAAAGCAAGACAATACACTGTGAGGTAGTCTACTCAGCACACGAGGTTACCACACCTCTAACTGCCTTATATATAAACTGCTCTAAACCAACAGGATAATTATTTCTCATCTTCAATTAGATTCCTCTTCTCATGAACTGTCGACGCAGATGCGTTTCGGCCTTCATTGAATCTTGGCCTCCTCAGGACAAGGGTAAGGAAACAAAAAACCTAAACAAATATAAAGTGGAACATTTTTACCAGCCAACAGTCTTACTGTCCCTATATTTCTGCACACCATGCTGGACAAGATAAATACTGGAAACCTAATCACCAAAAGGAAAAGTAAAGGGAGTGAAGACAAGTAGGCTATTCAAACACCCACCTATGTGACTATCAACAGTGTTACTTCTCAGAAGTACAAACACCCCAATTAATAAACCAAAGGTAAACAGAATGAAAAGTCAAAGGATATCTCAGTTATCCAAGTGTACAAGAAATATTAATAAACCCACATGCAGCAAACAGTATTGACTAACTGTAGGCTTCTGAGAAATCTGCCTAATGGCGCTCTCCAATGGACCAGCCACTGGTTGCATCACCTATAAGTTACATAAATGCATGTCACTAATGACTATCCTCATGGACCCAATACCTATGTCATGCATCAGAGTCCTTCCATACTTGAATTCCGTAGAGACAGGCAAGCTTGTGGGTAAAAACAAATACCACTCGTCTCACTCCACAATTTGACCAAAGTATTTCACACTACAAAAAGAATGAAAACAAAAGTATCAATATAATGTAAATCCACGAAGGCATTTATCAACAGGTATGCATAAACATACCCTAACCCAAATGAGCTTATCTCCACTTGATATCTAAGGTGGAAGTGCGGTACACCAACGGAACCTTCTTTGTAACGTGCGCTCGTTTTCTCTTTTTCACAATGCACTTAGTCAGAGCCAACGGATCCTCGCTCTAAAACAAGATGTCACAGCAACCTCAGTACGCGTGCTATCAGACACTTAGAATAGTATCTCGCTCCAATTAAATGAACACGCTACTCTTACCTCTATTGCAGGAGATTGCTAACGCGCGGTGTCCATAGTCAACTGTACGTAAACACTAGATCCGGCAACAACGCTAATACCAAAAGCGGCAGGTAAAAATATCGTGGGACGACCTCACGGCCCACGTGATTGTGTCGGAAATTCTAAAAATAAAAGTGGGACTTGATGTCAGAAAACACTCGATACGGCATTAATGCTAGTGCCAAAAGTAGCGAGTTGAAATTTCTCGGGATGAATTAGCTCCCCAAAGTGATCATAATGTGTGGATGTACTAAAAATAAAATAAGCGAGGGACTCAATGTATATAAACTACTAAACTAAGCATGAACAAAGGACTATAATCCTTTTGTTTTTGTTTTTGGATCCATTCAAAATATAAAAGGAATACAGCCTAATGAACCTCTCTGTATACAGGAAGTGAATATATGTGTCCAGCATGGGCTGCACAAAAACAGACTCCCAATCTGTTGTTGAACTGACACAGTATCACAGTACTGTCAAACCAAAAATAGTTATAACGTTCTATTATTAAAACTCACTTAATGAATCAACACTGCTTATAGTTTACAATGTGCACAATAAATATTAATCCTGGAGATGCACAAAGTAATTTGCCTTCAGGAGACATGGTCTACGACTGAACTCCACCTTCTAGGATACAAAAGGATACAAAACTTATTTTTTCCCAGCCGTAGCAGGCATCATGGGCAGGCCCAAAGGGGGACTGACTATTTTTATAGCCAACACAATAAAAGGAATGAAAACTTCCGTAGTGCAGCTGGATGTACATTTTCAGCTTCTCTGTCTTTCCTTTAGCAATAAAGAGACTATCTTATTGCTTAACTTCTATAATAACCTAGCGGAAGGGCAGGTTCTAAAGGTTTTGTCGACCGTTCAAGATAAACTCTCCCAGCAGACAAAGTATTATGGAGAAATGGGCCATGCAAGTATTGTATGGGGCGGGGGACTTCAACCTGCATCCTTGCCCGCAGAGTAGTAAAAACAGCTGTGGGCTGGTGGATGAACATGAGGGTCCTATCGTCCATTTCAATCACTCCAGGCTAGGTTCGTACATGAACGAAGTCCTGTCAGCATTGGATCTTATGATAGTAAATAAACTGGAACCAACTTTAGACCGGTTCCAACCAACATACCTGGGGAGGGGGTACAAAACAACAGTTGACTATGTTTTAATATCAAACATCCTGGCAAGCAGAGTCAGACATTTTGATGCACTAGTCAATGCACTAAGTGACCACTCGGCCCTCCGCTTAGAACTCCATTTAAACCTTACACACTCTTCTCCACAGACTATAGCTAGCGCTCTAAGCCAGAACACCCTACATCTAGACAGAATAAATGGTTACTCTATAAGATGGGAGAAGCTAGACCCCGGACAAATCACCGAAAAGGTAATTAGAGCAGCCTATCAATACATTATTAGTTGCCTAGACTTAGAAGCTACAGAGGAGGAAGTTCTAAGTAACTTAGCGGTAATTCTTGAAAAAATAAGAAAAAATAAGTGAAACACTGACAGCAAAGTCTAAAAGAGATCAACCTAGGAAGGTAGGATGGTTTAATCATAGCTGCACGGCAGCAAATAACAAATTAAGAGCAGCACTAAATAAATCCAACAGAGACCGACAGGAAATTAGCATGCTCAGAAAGGAGTATAACATTGCACGGAAGAAGAGAAAGGGCGAACTAAAACAAGCACTCTGGGACCAACTCTATAAAAGCTCCCTAGTGAAAAACAGCGAGGCCTTTTGGAGAGTGGTAAAATCTCCATTCCTGGTTGATGATACAAACCTCCCAAAAATAGAAGTAGCAATTGAGGAATCAGCTTGGGTGGCCCACTTCTCGAAAATATTTCAGAAAGGCCCAGCACAAATGGGGACTGAGGTATCTCACACTAGCAGTCCCCCTTCGGTCTCATATCCTAACCCGTTAGAATTCGATATTCCGGAAGTGCTTCGTGCATTAAAAGCGAGTAAGAACGGGAAGGCTCCGAGACCTGATGGGGTGCCTACGGACCTATTTAAGTATAATACAGATCTCTGGGCCCCAATATTGACTAGGGTGTTCATGGCTGTAACAGAGAAGGGCTGGAATCCTGGACTAGATCCATCATGGTGCCTATATTTAAAAAAGGAGATCGGCAAGAGGTATCCTGCTATCGCCCAATCTCACTGCTGGATTCGCTGGGCAAGGTTGTGGGTAGAGTGGTGCTTGAGCGTCTCCAGCGGTGGGCGGAGGATGGTGGGGTCCTCTCCGATCTCCAATTCGGATTCCGGGAGGGTTTTGGCACAATAGAACAGGCCCTGAATCTATCAATGATGGTGAGCAAATACGTATACGCAAAACGGGGCAAGCTATACATGGTCTATGTAGACCTGTCCTCTGCCTTTGATTGCGTTTCCCATGTTAAGCTGTGGTCAGTTTTGTCACAATTAGGAGTTGACACCCCCCTCGTAGATTTTTTGAGGGAGCTATATTCCAAGGCATCCGCGAGGGTACGATTCGGTGTAAAAGGCGAATTGTCTGCGTCGTTTGGAGTAGATCGTGGGGTTCGCCAAGGTTGTGTCCTGGCTCCCTTTCTCTTCTCACTGTATACAAATGGTCTGGAGGTGGAGATGCTGAGGGGGGGCCAGGATCTTCCGCAGGTAAAAAAAACATCCAATCCCTGCTCTGCTCTACGATGCCGTGATACTGGCTCGTACCCCACGCGAACAACAGAAGGCTTTGGATAGGTATGCAGACTTTATGGGGAGCCTTGATTTACATATAAACATAAAAAAGACATATGTAATGGCAGCAGGTACAGGGAAAAAACGGGTCAAAGATATATTTCTCAGTAAACAAAAACTTGAAGTTACGGCCTATTATCCCTATTTAGGCATCATGATAGACGACAAGTTGAATTGGAAAGCCGCAGTTGAGGCACGAAAACATTCTTTCATGAGAGCTATTGCTGCACTTATAAGTTTCTCCCAAAGGCTGGGTAAAAGGTCCCCGGTAGAACTGTTAAAAATCTATAGTGCTACATGCCAGGCAATAGCCCTGTACGGGCGGGAGTATGGGGGCACGCTGACACAAGTACCCTGCAGGTGGCAGAAAATACGTTTTAAGGTTCCTTTTAGTGGAACCCAAACGCATTTCCACATTAGCATGTCACATGGAACTGGGGACCCCGTATTTCGGGAACTTGGTAAAAATTCAACCACTTCTTCTTTGGCGACGAATATGGATCTCTGAAAAGAACCTATTAACTAAACAAATCTTGACAGACTGTATGTTACTAGATTACTCAGTGAAAATTAGTTGGCTCCTCTATGTGCAAAACTTTCTAACTGACTTAGGGTTAGAGTCTTACTATACATTACCTGAGACAATCTGTGAGATCTCAAGGAAGGATCTGAAAGCAAGGGCATTGAGCCATTTAGAAATTTTAAGGCTCAAGAATGAAGCAATGAAAGCTTCTGCCCAACACGTAATCGCGGTCCAGACCACCCTGCTAATTCAGCCTTACCTGACACTTGATCTCAACGTTTTTGAGAGACTCCTTTTGACGAGATTCAGGTTGAATCTTTTCCATCGATTAGTCGCTTTTCCTGTAAGAAACAGTTGGGACCCAATCCTTTCGCCATGCCCCTGCGATGAAATATCAGAACAGACGACTATACACACTGTCCTGTTCTGTAAGTTTTATCATGGTCATCGCAAACTCTGGTTATTACCTCTGTTGAAATTCTGGGGCTTTAGGCGTTGTCGCCCGGCTATGTTACGACTCCAGTTTCTAGATTCTGACTGTATCTGCTATCACGTCGTCAATTTCTTAAAATGTATTTTTAAACATAGAACAAATTTGTGAATAGTCTTTTATTCGTGAACTGGATGACTTTCTTTTCTTCTACGTATAGATAGTGACGACAAATGCTAGTATGGAACTGTTTTTTTTGTGAGAATATGTTTTTAACTGATATGTTACTTTTATGGTTTTTCTATTTTGTGAAACCGAATAAAGAAAGAAAGAAGAATAATAATAAATAATAATAAAATCCAACATGGAATTACATAAACTCAAAAATACATAAAGGTTCAGTGTGTAACATGTAAGGAGCAATATACAATATATATGCACAGCGAATGTTCTTCTATTGGCAGATCAAACGATCAATGCCAAAAACTGAGTTGGAACAGACCATACATGGCTTAAATCAATGCCCAAATTTCATCACGGTCATTCAAGCCCATAGTTGATGTATGATATTTCTCAATCATGCGTGCCTCAAGACGATTCAGGTATGTTTGTAGGTCCACTCTATTCCTTGATTTCACCACCAATTAAACGCACCAACTGATATCATTTTCATTGTGGTTACATTCTGCAAAGTGTTGCACCAGCGGGCTGTGAGGATTTTCTATGCCTATCAAAAAAGCAAATTTCAAAAGACCTCCAAGAATAGATGATGGAGCCATACATGATTTCAGGGATCCTCCGGGCCAAGTCAGAACTGGGAGATTTGGTTCCATAGATCTGGAGACACAAAATATTGATATTTTCATGGTAGGGAGGGATCTGCCCTTGTGTGATTGTAGGAAGGTGGAATCTGACTAATGGTTGCCCCCAACTTTTTGCCTGGTATTTGAATGGTTTTTGACTAGTCTGGCTGGGATCCTGCTATCCAGGACTCCAGCCTATCTGCTTTCTCCCTAAAACTAATGTGAAGTACCCTAGGTACAAACTAATTGGATGCTGAGGATGCCCTGACAGTCCCTTGTAGATGGTACCCTAGGTACCCAGGGCATGGGTCCCTCAGTAGGCCTACCAGGGCTGCAGCACTTATTGTGCCACCCTGGGACAGCCATGAAAACTGACACCACCAGACCACTACTGTAGTCTGGGTAATGTGGTGCTAGCACCCCTTACAGGGTTATAGGTACCCTATATCCCACCCCATTACAACACATATACTCTCATAGGGCACCCCTATAGCAGGCCTTGGTAATCCTACAAGGCAGGGTGCTGAGGTATGTGTGAGGGGGGACCCCTACATGAGTAGGGCCTCTCTGCAACCTTCGTAAAATCATTGCTGGGTTGTTTGTAGTGTAGCCATACCATATACTCTTCACCGCATTATAAGTCTATCGCGATAACGCGATAACTTGAGAACGGCTACACCGAACCATATCGTGTTTGGTGTCAAACATGTAGGAATCATACCCCCAGTCCAGCCATGGGCATGAGGGTATGATTCCCCCCTGCTAGAGGGGCGATATGGGAAAAGCGGCAGAATTTAGACACCAATTTAAAAGTGCACAAGTAGCACAAAATGGCTACTACCCGCCACCTACACGACCCTGGCTGGCTGTTCCTGGGGAAAATCCCAGCCTCGCCAGCTGGGCAATAGGGCTCCTGTGGCAGGGAGGTGCTAGCATCTCCCCAGACAGGATAATGTGGATTGGAACAGGGTGGGTGCACCAAATGTCCTTTCAGAGTTGCACGTAGGCAGCTGCAGAAGCCTCATTCTGCATACACCGCTTGGAACCGGTTCAGGGGCATCCTGCCCCTTGCCCAGGCGGGAAACACACAAAGGGGAGAGGGTGTAGCCAACCTTTCCCGCCTCACTAGCCATTGGTGGACACTACTCTGGACACTCCCCTAATCTTGGGGATAAAGGTGAATAACGTGGC
Source organism: Triturus cristatus (assembly GCF_964204655.1). Classification (NCBI taxonomy): domain Eukaryota; kingdom Metazoa; phylum Chordata; class Amphibia; order Caudata; family Salamandridae; genus Triturus; species Triturus cristatus. Next base: position 1,059,276,861 of record NC_140581.1, on the reverse strand, counting down.
CCCAGAGCCTCAGATTACTCTTGAACTTTACAGTCTTGATCTTCGACTTGCTGCTGCCCAGCTGACGGAAGAAATCTCCCTTGGGGTAAAGGAGTTTTCCCCCTGCTTGGCAGGCACCTGAAACACTGCAAGTGACCTGGTTGGAACTTTGCTGCTCCTTTGCACTTCGTCGACTCCCAGCACCCTGAGGTGGGTTTCCTAAGCATCCCAGAGGCCAGTGAGTGTGCCCAGCTGAGCTGAGCACCGTGGACCACGTAGGTGCCGAGATCCCCAATACCCCAGGACACCAGCCACCTCTTGCATAGCACATGACCCTGACCAGTGGGGAAGTCGTGCTTTGGCCCAAACTTGAGCCAACCTTTAAGCAGCAATTGTGCCAAAGACCAGTACCCTAGCTTGCCCCGGTGGCCCGTGGGCTCCCTTTTACGCACGCCAAATTGCTGCCTTCTGCAGTCCCTTGTCTCTCAACTTGTGGGCCCTGGTGGAGGACAATCTTCAACTTTAAGAGTTCCCCTGGTTGCTCCAGGCCTGCTCTCCCGTCTCCTTGAAGGAGACCTCTCACAGACCTCGTGCGTCTGCACCAGTAGCTGATTTGTTCATCTTGCGTGGGTTACAGTTGCCAAGGCTTAGTGGATCCAATCCAGAAACTAATACCGCAGCGACCCTCATCCGACATGGGACAGTCGCCCTCCCAAAGCTGGCCTTCCTTGAAGCCCGTGGCTGCAGATCCAAGCTACACCTTTTTCCACTTGAAGCACCCGACATCGAAGGGCTCTTTGCTTTGAGCCTCCTGGTCACTTTGCCGTGACCCAGACTCTGTCCCCTCTGCTTTCAGGTTCTTCTCTACAATCTTCACATCTTTGATCTTCACAGCATCATCGACGCTTTTGGCTAGCAGAACTTTTGCACATTTTCCTATAGAAAATCAGCCCGCGACCCGACACCAGAATCGACCTATGCACCCGGCTTCCCTGGGGCAGGTAACAGTGGTACCTCAGTACTCTCGTGGTAGTGGGCTCCTCAAAAGCTTAAGTCTAAAGTTTTAACTTTGTACTCCTGCTAGAAGTATTTTTAAACTGTTTATTTCCAACCGCGACATTCTCCATAGGCTGTAATAGAGATCCCGATAGCAGCTACTTGCACTGCACGCGCCTCCCGTGGGTCCCCTTCCTCATAACCTGGTGTGGATTCTTAAGGGGCCAGCGATCCTGAATGCCCTAGGCATTTCCTGTAGAATTGTCGTGGTTCTTATACCACTATTTTAGTATATGGTTTGGTCCCCCCCTGGGGCCCAATGTTATTAGTGCTATTTATTGTGTCTATCAATGCTTGTATGATATTGTAACTTTGCCACAGCTTCATAAAGAGACTGTGGGATTCTGTCTAGAATAAATACATATATTTATATATATACCTGTGTGGGCTACTCTTTCATTTGGTTATTCAAGAGATTATTATGGTAAAACAATAAGCTTAACACCCCTTCATGACTTAGCCTGAAGGCTGCTCTCCACAGCTACCACTAGGATAGCTTTCTTTAAAGGTTGTCTTAAACCTATCATCAATAAGAGTCGAATTGGACTGGTGCAAGGTGTCCCTATAACTAGGAGACAGCATATGCCAGGCCAACTTCTCACATTGGTGTGCAGCGGTTGGATTCAAGCTTGCCATTGTTTTACCAGATAACAAATCGAATTTCTAAAGTGAAAGCCACTTGGTACCAAAGGTACATATAAATTCAAGCTTAGAATACAATAAGTTCTACTGAACTTAGGAGTTGTGTTTGTGAGGGTTTAGCACACATTGACTACAACTCAAGAATGGGTTCAGTAGGCCACACTTAGTGTAGGTAGATACACCACTATCACTACACTAGAAATGTCTTTAGGTTCAGGTGCCCATAAGGCTCTGGAAGGACCCCAAAGGGTCCCAGTCGACAAGTATGATCATCTCTCCTTGGGGAGCCGCTCGGAGGCTTTGGACTCACAGAAAGCGATTGGGCTCATACTCTGCTTCATCTCCACGCTCGCAGTTGATGAAACGCTGCTAAAAGGGGAAGTTGGTGTTTTTAATTGGACTGCTGTTTCACGCGGGACTGCGAGGACCAGGCTGCTCGGCGATTACTCACCTGCCCCACCTGGCTCCTCTTCCCGGCTCCTCCTCCACTACGCCTCTTCCCTTCATTAGGAAGGTTCCGCGCACACGCGTCAGCGGGACGCGAGCGGGACGCAGCTCGGGGCGAAGACCGGGCAAAGAGCGGGCCGTTTGTTGCCGTTCGAGGCCGGGAGTGGACGGGACGGGCCACCCCCGCAAGGTTGACATTTCATGTGCACAAACGTTTGCCCTACTGTGAGTTCCTGTTGTATTTAAGTTAGGTTGCTAGCCGTGCACTGTAGTTGTTACGTTATTCTACTGCTCTTAAATCAAATGTGAATACTGGTTATTCTAATAATTTGCACATCCAGGGTCCATTGTTATTGTTATTGGTTGCCCCCCCCTAGTTTGTACACTTGTAATAATCGAGGATGACATCCCTAAGGTCCGGTAGGAAGATCGTGCAGGGCAGTACTGGGGGCTGTGTATCAGGGACCCTTGATAACTTTATCACAAGAGCAGCACGGGTCCTCGAACAAGAAATCATTCTAACAGAAAAACGACTGTCCTTAGAAATATCAGCAAAGAGATCGTCCCTTGGTAACATCATGGCAGCCATTTCCCCTGAATGTAGGCAACTGCCATCTGTTTCTGATTTGTTGCATAGTAATGTGCCTGGGATGTCGGATTTATCAATACATAGCTCTTTGGAAGATATCTCAGATACCTTAATTATCCCTGAACCCAGTGGCTTACCTACAAATTCTAGTGTTATTCCCACTCTGCCCCCTATTGAGTAGCCACGTATAGCCATTCCGACCTTGGGTAGTAAGTCCCAGCCTACTAATGGGAAAAGAAAACGTGTGGGAGCGCCCCCTAAGGGTAAACGTGCAAAAGTGTCTAAAACGTTTAAACCTGCCATCCTACGTTCTGATTCCCATTCCCATCCGTCTTGTAGTACATCTCCTCCTGTTGGGAGTCTTACGTCCTCCCATTCCTCTGCTACTTTGCCCAATGCCAACTCTCTGCTTTTGGGCTTCTCGGAGCTTTTGGAGCAGTCGCTTAAATCTTTCTTTTTACCCCTACATGAGAGAGTCAAGCAACTCTCTACTTCCATTGGGAAATTAGAGAGTATGGTGCGTACTAACACGACTCTACTGGAGAAAATTACAGCGACTCCTCCTGTCCCAAAGATTTTACCAACTTCTGCCACATCTGCCAAAACAGGGATTGTTTCAAACGGCCCTACCCCTTTGGTTAGTGTTCCCTCCCTCCCTCCGGTTCACAATGAACAAGTTGTGGAAGTCACCCACATACCTGCCAGTGCTGTCACGTCTATCCAATCAGATAGTAACGTTGTTAATAATAAGAGTAATAATGCAACAAGACAGCCTTCTTTTGAGGGTGCAGGTCCGTTTCTAAAAGTCCTTGCCCTATACTGTTATATTGGTTGGCGTTCCAAGGCTCCCCCAGGCAAAGATTGAGTCTCATAGCGAGTTGAAGAGCAAAGTGATTCATTGGCTAAATGGAAATAGGCCTTTGCCGTCCAGAATAAGTGCTGAGATTTTGACTGTACGCAGGGTGAGTTGGTTGGGTACTGTGGTAAAGAATGTGGAGGGTGATTGTGTAATTAGTAACTTTCGGGACCCCAGGGTGGTGAGTCATATATGTTCCCTTCCTAACACCTTGAGAGCCACTGGAATACACACCGTGGACTTGTCCTATTTCTACTCCTGTGACCCATGTGATACTCCTTGTGTCTTGTCTACTGGTTGGGAAAGGGTCACCAGAGGCTTTCGTTGTCCGCCCGGACTGGATTTTCATCTTCCTTTGTTTAATCACTTTGCACCCTTGAATTCTTTGGAAGGGGTTGATTGACTGTCAACTAATCCAATCAATTTGGGTTGTGCGAATAAGACTCTTGTTGGCCCCAAACGTTCCGCCTGCTCGGGGTCCGGAAGTTGGGGTGGGCCAAGGGGGGTACATCTGGTTTCTCTAAACGTGCCCCTCAGAAATTCTGATTCCCCACTAGCTCTGGAGTGCCTAGACTTCTCCCAGGCCACAAATCTTGTTAACTTCAATCCTTCCACCACCGAGACGGTAACCCGTACTCACATGCAGCACATTGATAGTCCATTAATCATACACTCAGATCCTTGCACCTATGTGAACGCGCGTACGGGACCAGGCATCACTGTAACCCACCCCGCCGTACTGGGTTCCTTACCTGCCCCCCAGTTGGTTGGCTCAACTAGCTCTCTTCCTCTCACATTGGCCTCCTGGAACATTGCTGGCTTACGAGGCAAAATAGTAATGGAGGAATGGTCTGCCTGGGCAAACATCCACGATATTCTTGTTTTCCAGGAAACGTGGGATGTAGACCCTATTCTTCTTTCTGGCTAGGTCAACTTTTATAAAGGGGCCTCTGGTGGGTCAAGGGGTCGTCCATCGGGCGGTCTCTGCATATGGGTAAGGCAAACTTTAAAGTACAGACTTACCGAATTGGCAATTGATAGCCCTGACATATTGATCATCCTGATGCAACTTAATGACGAACCTGACTTCCTGATTATTAATGTATATAATAGGGGCCTCCCAGGCGGGAGAGGTACAAATACCTTTTTACAATTGGATGGGTTTTTGGATTCTGTTAACCCATGTACTAATGTGGTAATAGTGGGTGACTTAAATTGCTGTTTCGAGCCCCTGTATTCTGCTTGGGACTCACTTACAATGGAAGTGGATGCAATTTTGAATATCCCAACTCTCGATCTTCCCCCCCATCAAGAGGTGGACTGAATCTGCCATTCAGTGGATGACCTTGTGTATGGAGCGAGGTTTTAGGGCAGCAAACGGACGGACCCTCTCCGACAAAACTGGCAAGGTCACCTTTTCTGATGGTCGTTGTTGTAGTAGAATTGACTATGCCTTAATTAAAGTGGAGTTCTGGCCCATATTAAGCGATATGGTGATTCAGGACCGCCCCGAGAGCGACCATAATCCTCTAGTCCTGAAACTCTTAATGTGTTCAGCCCTCAGAAATAAACCTTCTGAGAATGTTACTGCTGACGCCTTTTTAACTAACAACCAACGGAGAGTGCCCTGGGAAAACGTTGCCATTGACAGTGCAGTACTCTCCGAGATTAGTTCAAAAGTTTCTCGTGCGTTGGAAGACCTCCAATCTCTCCGGAGCCGCGAGGAAGCCGTTGGCGAGTCTACCCACATACATGATAATTTATTCCAAGGTCTTAAGTCCCTTTTTTCCAAACCTAGTAAGGCCAAGAAATCGCTTTTACCAAAGCCAAACTCTTGGTATAACAACGCCTGCCGTGAGTCTTATAGCAAATTGAAATCTGCCATTAAATCTAAAAATCAGGCAAATATTCAACTTGCCAGGAAAGACTACAGCAAGGCTAAAGTCCTGGCCAAAAAAGATTGGGATAATGATCATTGGAATGATCTTTTGGTTGCTAGCAAACAAAGAAATCTGACTTTGTTTTGGCACATTGTGAAATGGGGCAACTCTCCGAGTACACAGGTCCCGTCAAATCATGTTCTCCCCGACATTTGGGTGTCGCACTTTGAAAGTCAGTTTTCGGAGTCTAATCTGGAAGAAGTGACCGCTTTTCCTATTTCCCAGGTCATGCCCTCTCTTTGGAATTTTAAATTTGATTGTAAAGAGGTCGAGTTGGCTCTATCCAGGGTTCCTAGTGGCAAGGCACCGGGTATAGATTGTGTCCCTGCGGACCTTTTCAAATCTGACCATAGCAATTGGGTGCCCTACATCGCACTTTTGGCAACTGCTATAGCCAATGGGGCTGCCATTCCTGAATCCTGGAAGGGCGCTGAGATTTTGCCCATCTTTAAGAAGGGTGATCGCTCTTGCCCGGGGAATTACCGCCCGATCAGTTTAATTGACTCTGTTCAAAAAATCATAGCAAGGATGATCCTGGCAAGAATTCAGTCTTGGATAGAGCAGGAGAATATCATCTCGCCCCTGCAGGCCGGGTTCAGACCCTGCACAAGTACCATCGACCAGGCGTTTCAACTGATCGTCTGGAAAACGGTTTATCTTTGCGGCGGTACCTTGTACGCCGCTTTTGTTGACCTTCGGTCAGCATTTGACTTAGTCAATAGGACTTAACTTTGGGCGGTATTAGCAGAGTTAGGGATGCCTGCAGACCTTTTGTATATTGTCATTAGGTTGCACGAAAATAACTTCGCTCAAGTACGTTGGGGGAACCAAGGGCAGGTCACCGACAGATTCAAAGTCAATAGGGGTGTCAGGCAAGGGTGCGTCCTTGCGCCTACTCTGTTTCTGTTATTCATTAACAGAGTTGTGCAGTACTTTTCTTCTACATCTAAGGACGCCCCTATGCTGGGTGGTATTAAAATTCCACTCCTCATGTTTGCCGACGACACCCGACTCCTATCGCAGACTTTGTCTGGGCTACAGGTGGCTTTGAACGTATTTGCTAACTTCTGCTCTGACTTTGACCTGTTAGTTAATGTTACGAAAACTAAATACATGGTCTTTAATAAAGGGAAATGCATGAAAGGCCATCTGACTATGAACAATGACTTACTCGAACGTGCTAACGTCATGACCTACTTGGGGGTTGTCTTTGAAAATAAGCTGAACTGGAGGCCACAAATAGATGTTCTATCCCTCAAATTTGCCCAACTCTCAGGGTGCTTGGTTAAAGAACAAAAACAATCCCAGATGAAAATGATAGGTCCAGCCATTAAAATGTATAATGCCAGGATTAATTCTGCGATCCTCTATGGCGCCGAACTCTGGGGTTTTGCTGATCTTTCCCCACTGGTTAAGGCACAACACAAATTTCTCAGGATCCTTACGGGTCTTCCTTGTTCTACTCCAGTGAAACCGCTCCTGCTGGATCTTGGTTGTTATTCTTTTGATGACATTGCCAGGTTTAAACCTTTGGCTTTTTGGAGGAGATTATGGACGGTCCCGGAATTAGGGCCCTATGCTAAGACATTTCTGAACGTTCGTTCCATCGTGGGCGCCGGTAACATCCTGTGGTTCAAACAAGTTAGCTCACTATTGGAATCCATGGGCCTGGGAATTCTCTGGACCGACCCGGCTACTAATCCCTTCCCTCCTAAAAAAGTTTTTAAAAGCCTTTACTGGTCAATGGTCCGTCAAAAACAATTATCCCTAGTTCCAGCGGAGTCTTTGTCAGGCAGGTTTCTTGTGCAGAAAAATGTCCCTCTTTTAGAAGCTTATTGGGACATCATTACCAGACCCAGCGACAGGAAACTTTACCACCAACTGAGGGTTGGCAGTCTACCCATCAAATCATTCACTAAAAATTGGAAGGGTGCGACTTGCAATTCCTGCCGTTGGTATACAGATTGTACCGAATCTGTGGGTCATATATTTTTTGTCTGCCCGGCTTATGCCGCCCCCGGCCCAAATGGCTTAAACCTATATGTCGCAATCTGGGCATTAGACAGGGGCTTGAGGCCCTAAGAATCCTGAGATATGACAGTGGCGAATGCATCGTAGTTGCAGTGGCCAAATTTTTGTGTTGGGTCTGGATTATCAGAAATAGGAGGTTTTAGACTTTAGAGCTGTGTTTACTCATGATTTTATTCTACTTGTGTTATATAGGAATAGTTCTTAATCCTTATCTTGTATGTAATGTTTATTTTGTAATTGTCTTTTTTTGATGAAACTGATTGATAATAAAGACTAACGAAACGAAAAGGTAAACAAAAGATCATCTCTCCTTTGCTGATCTTAGGAAGATGTGCACCCTTAGGAAACTTAAGACAAACAAAAGTGCCAATACCCAACGTCTCAGGGAAATCCTGCTCATAGCAGACTTTATGCAGACTTTAGGGTCTGATGGGGTAGACAGGTTGGGTGGGCATCCATCAGAAGAGGACCCTCCAAGAGAGGACTCTGATGAGGACCAGGAAGAGGATGAAGATCCTGACCTGGAAGAACCAGACCACTCACAACATGGAGGTGATGGCCCAAGAGGCACTCCCTCCATCCCTAGAGGGAGAGTGGTGGATCCAAGAAGGAACAGATCCCCCTCAGTGGGATCCAACCATTCTAGGAGATCCAAAAGGACCTCTGCCTCTCCTCAGAGGAGAGAATCCTCCCAAGAGAGGAAATGTAGACTGATCCAGTTTGAGCAGGCAAAACTACAGCTCAGGAGAGAACAGTTAGCATTGGACAGGGAGTCCCTGGAGCTTCAGAAAGCTTCAAGAAAGTGGGGTCTAGAGACCCCTGGTGGCAGTGATGAAACCCCTAGAGTTAGAGAGAATGTCCCTGACAATAGGAACCTCCACAAGATTGTGCCCCCCTATAAGACAGGGGGTGATATCCACAAATGGATCTCTGCTCTTGAGAGGGCCTGTAAAGTACAAAGGGTCCCAGTAGAGCAGTGGGCAGCAATCCTGTGGCTCTCCTTTGCAGACAAAGGTAGAGACAAGCTCCTCTCTGTAAGAGAAGAGGATGCGGATGATTACTATATCTTGAGAGATGCTTTAATAGATGGGTTTGGCTTAACCACTGATCAATACAAACTTAAGTTCAGAGACACCCAAAAAGCACAGGATCAAGATTGGGTAGACTTTGTTGATTGTGCTACCAAGGCATTGGAAGGTTGGTTAAATGGCAGTTAAGTTAATGATTACAAAGGATTGTACAATCTCATAATGAGGGAGCAGATTCTTAATAATTGTCATAACCAACTCTTACACCAGCACCTGGTGGACTCTGATCTGACCTCTCCCCAAGAATTGGGAAAGAAGGCAGACAAATGGGTCAGAACCAGGATCAGGCCCAAGAACCAAGGTGGTGACCAGAAGAAAGATTCTACCAAGCCCAAAGAGAAAGATGGGGATAATAAAACAGAAAAGTCCCCTGAAGGGCTCCAAAAACCCAGTGCTGGGGGTGGGTCCCAAAATCCTTCCTCTTCTAACAGGAAACCATATTGCCATGTGTGTAAGCAACCTGGCCACTGGAAAACTGACTCCAGTTGTCCAAAGAATGGCAATAAAGAAAATGTTCCTCCAGTTGCAGCTCCAACACCTCCTGTTGCTACTAGTAGTAATCCCCCAGGTGGTGGGAGTGCACCCAAAAACTTAGTTGGGCTTTCTTGGGGAACTCAGGTGGACTCTGGCCTAACCAGGTCCCCTACACAAGCAACTCTAGTCTGTGATGGTGGCATGGGGTTTGCCAACTTTACCATGAGTCCCAGTATCCTGGGCAGGTACAGACAAGAGCCTATGATCAATGGTCAGAAGGCTGTGGCCTATAAGGACACAGGGGCTAGTGTCACCATGGTGACCCAGAAACTAGTGCCCCTAGAACAGCTTTTACCTGGGTTTAGCTACCAGGTGACCAATATAGATGGAATTAGGAAAGACCATCCCATGGCAGTGGTAAATCTCAGCTGGGGAGGGGTCACTGGCCCAAAGAGAGTGGCAGTGTCCCCAAACGTGCCTGTAGATTGTCTACTGGGGAATGATCTGGAAATCTCAGCCTGGGCTGAGGTAGATCACAAGGCCCATTTGAAAATGGTAGGAATCCCTGAGAGAGTGGATGAGACCCTGAGGGCCTCACCGCCACCCCAGGATAAAATAAAGGGAGTGAAGCCTGAAACTATGGATCACTCCACCCAAACAGAGAGCATAGGGGGTGAGGAACAGCCCTCCCCCCACCAGACTAAAGGTAAGGGTCAAGTTTCTCAGGGAACTGATCCAGGCCCTTGTGAAGTAACTGCCCCAGAAGTGGACAGGCCTGGCCTGACCACCTCTCTGATGGCAGGGGATCCTTCCAAGGTGGTACCCAGTCTGGAGCAGGTATCCTGCCCCTCTCTACCCTGCCTCAGTCAGCCCAGGACTGCAGAGGTCAGGGAGGTCAGTGGACCCTTAATGGGCCCCTGTCCAGAGGAACCCCCTCATCAGCAGATTAGGGACACCCAGCAGAGTAGTTTCAGCCAGGTGAATATTCCTCTACAAACTGAGGGATCCCCCTTACCCCTAGGTATAGGCACCCCTCAAATGGATGATGTCGAGCACAGGGAAACATGGGGCATAGTTGCCCCAAACATTCCAGTGCCCTCCAGTATTCAACCAAAGGGAACCAACCCCCAGCTGTAGGCAGCCAGAGGTTGACCCTTAGGGCCAGATATGACACATTCATGGGCAGAAAGGCTTCCATGGTGACCAGTGACATGAGGAGGTTGAAACCACCCCAAATAGGGCCTCACTTCCAGACTCAGGCACCCCACCAGCCCACCTCTGACCCAAAAACCAATACAGGTAATTCCCTTAGACTTTGGAGAAACTCTAGAACCCCTTGGGGTAGGATTTCCCAAGTGGACAGGGAGCAACCATGCTAGTGCAGGTTCTTCCTTATATGGCCACTCAGGAAATAAAGGCTTATCTGGACAAGGTTAGCCTTATCTCCTTTCGTTTGGGGGGGGGGGGACGGTTATGTAGGAAGGTGGAATCTGACTAATGGTTGCCCCCAACTTTTTGCCTGGTATTTGAATGGTTTTTGACTAGTCTGGCTGGGATCCTGCTATCCAGGACCCTAGCCTATCTGCTTTCTCCCTAAAACTAATGTGAAGTACCCTAGGTACAAACTAATTGGATGCTGAGGATGCCCTGACAGTCCCTTGTAGATGGTACCCTAGGTACCCAGGGCATGGGTCCCTCAGTAGGCCTACCAGGGCTGCAGCACTTATTGTGCCACCCTGGGACAGCCATACAAACTGACACCACCAGACCACTACTGTAGTCTGGGTAATGTGGTGCTAGCACCCCTTACAGGGTTATAGGTACCCTATATCCCACCCCATTACAACACATATACTCTCATAGGTCACCCCTATAGCAGGCCTTGGTAATCCTACAAGGCAGGGTGCTGAGGTATGTGTGAGGGGGGACCCCTACATGAGTAGGGCCTCTCTGCAACCTTCGTAAAATCATTGCCGGGTTGTTTGTAGTGTAGCCATACCATATACTCTTAACCGCATTATAAGTCTATCGCGATAACGCGATAACTTGAGAACGGCTACACCGAACCATATCGTGTTTGGTGTCAAACATATAGGAATCATACCCCCAGTCCAGCCATGGGCATGAGGGTACGATTCCCCCCTGCTAGAGGGGCGATATGGGAAAAGCGGCAGAATTTAGACACCAATTTAAAAGTGCACAAGTAGCACAAAATGGCTACTACCCTCCACCTACACGACCCTGGCTGGCTGTTCCTGGGGAAAATCCCAGCCTCGCCAGCTGGACAATAGGGCTCCTGTGGCAGGGAGGTGCTAGCATCTCCCCAGACAGGATAATGTGGATTGGAACAGGGTGGGTGCACCAAATGTCCTTTCAGAGTTGCACGTAGGCAGCTGCAGAAGCCTCATTCTGCATACACTGCTTGGAACCGGTTCAGGGGCATCCTGCCCCTTGCCCAGGCGGGAAACACACAAAGGGGAGAGGGTGTAGCCAACCTTTCCCGCCTCACTAGCCATTGGTGGACACTACTCTGGACACTCCCCTAATCTTGGGGATAAAGGTGAATATCGTGGCCCCAGAGCCTCAGATTACTCTTGAACTTTACAGTCTTGATCTTCAACTTGCTGCTGCCCAGCTGGCGGAAGAAATCTCCCTTGGGGTAAAGGAGCTACCCCCCTGCTTGGCAGGCACCTGAAACACTGCAAGTGACCCAGTTGGAACTTTGCTGCTCCTTCGGAATTCGTCGACTCCCAGCACCCTGAGGTGGGTTTCCTAAGCATCCCAGAGGCCAGTGAGTGGGCCCAGCCGAGCTGAGCACCGTGGACTGCGTGGGTGCCGAGATCCCCAATACCCCAGGACACCAGCCACCTCTTGCATAGCACATGACCCTGACCAGTGGGGAAGTCGTGCTTTGGCCCAAACTTAAGCCAACCTTCAAGCAGTAATTGTACCAAAGACCAGCGCCCTAGCTTGCCCCGGTGGCCCATGGGCTCCCTTTTACGCATGCCAAATTGCTGCCTTCCGTGGTCTCTTGTCTCTCGACTTTTGTGCCCTGGCGGAGGACAATCTTCAACTTTAAGAGTTCCTCTGGTTGCTCAATGCCTGCTCTCCCATCTCCTGGAAGGAAACCTCTCACAGACCTCGTGGGTCTGCACCAGTAGCTGATTTGTTCATCTTGCATGAGTTGCGGTTGCCAAGGCTTAGTGGATCCAACCCGGACACTAATATGGCAGCGACCCTCATCCGACGTGGGACAGTCGCCCTCCCAAAGCTGGCCTTCCTTGAAGCCTCCCGGAGCCCGTGGCTGCAGATCCAAGCTACACCTCTTTCCACTTGAAGCACCCGACATCGAAGTGCTCTTTGCTTTGAGCCTCCTGGACACTTTGCCGTGACCCAGACTCTGTCCCCTCTGCTTTCAGGTTCTTCTCTACAATCTTCACATCTTTGATCTTCACGGTATCATCGACGCTTTTGGCTAGCAGAACTTTTGCACATTTTCCTATAGAAAATCAGCCCGCGACCCGACACCAGAATCGACCTATGCACCCGGCTTCCCTGGGGCAGGTAACAGTGGTACCTCGGTACTCTCGTGGTAGTGGGCTCCTCAAAAGCTTAAGTCTAAAGTTTTAACTTTGTACTCCTGCTAGAAGTATTTTTAAACTGTTTATTTCCAACCGCGACATTCTCCATAGGCTGTAATAGAGATCCCGATAGCAGCTACTTGCACTGCACGCGCCTCCCGTGGGTCCCCTTCCTCATAACCTGGGGTGGATTCTTAAGGGGCCAGCGATCCTGAATGCCCTAGGCATTGCCTGTCGAATTGTCGTGGTTCTTATACCACTATTTTAGTATATGGTTTGGTCCCCCCCTGGGGCCCAATGTTATTAGTGCTATTTATTGTGTCTATCAATGCTTGTTTCATATTATAACTTTGCCACAGCTTCATAAAGAGACTGTGGGACTCTGTCTAGAATAAATACATATATTTTATATATATTCATGTGTGGGCTACTCTTTCATTTGGTTATTCAAGAGGTTATTATGGTAAAACAATAAGCTTAACACTCCTTCAAGACTTAGCCTGAAGGCTGCACTCCACAGCTACCACTAGGATAGCTTTCTTTAAAGGTTGTCTTAAACCTATCATCAATAAGAGTCGAATTGGACTGGTGCAAGGTGTCCCTATAACTAGGAGACAGCATATGCCAGGCCAACTTCTCACAGTGATGGTCCCTTATCTTCCCTGGGGTCGAGGAATATACTAATAATCCTGTTACATTCCCTGCATGTGTTTAGTTTCAATGAAAGATCGAAAACTGTCAATGGATCCCTTGCATCACATAATGGTGACTCCAACTTTATTTTTCTGTTGTGACCAGCGAATCAGATTGCCTACATCCCATATGGAATCTGCAGATACTGCACTGAGTGGGATGAGGAAAATGCTTCCTCATCCAACTAGATTTGACTTATGTTTTAATGTTATGTTCTCTGACCCTCTGGGAATTCAAACCCATTAATAACAGTCAACGTATTAATTGTCCAAATATGAATCATTACATTATCAATGCCTTTTCAACACTTTTTTGTGAAACATGTCTTGGAAACCACTTTAGAAAAGAGCATTAAATCCTCGAACAGGGCCAGAAGATAAAAGGCATCGTGCCCAGGGGTGTGAGGGGCTCTCTGCGCCACATTTAGGGCTGTCTGGTACTACAAAACCTTTTTTCCTTGCTTGCATTAGGACCAGTGGCACGCTTTAGACGTGGGCAACAGATAAGTCCTGTATTCCAATCCTTCCAGGCAATGGTCCATACTCTATTCATCTAAACAAAAGAGAGGAAGTAAAATGGGTGGGCTATATTTAATGAGGTCCAGCGTACATGCCCTGGAAAGACATACAAAGAAAGAGTATGCTGTTCCTCCTGGTCAGGGGTGATTCTGTGAAGTACACAATCTACCCCGGGTGGAGATAAAGTGAAAAAATGAAAATTGATGTCAAAAAATGTAAAGGGAGTGGGGGACCCACAAGGGTGGAACTAAAACCCTCACACACCCAGCAAGCTAGGTGTCATGCTTCATCATCTGGGTTTTGCTCCTCGTCGGGTCGGCGCTGCAATACCCAACGGGCAACCTGTAAGGGGCTCTTTATCGGAGATCTTTTGTTCCTTGCCGTAAGATGAGTGCAAGTAAGGGTCAGGTAGGTGTAGATGTTGGTGGGTGTATTAAAAAGGGTTGATTAGTCTGAATAACGTCCCCCACTCCCTTTACATTTTTTAACATCAATTTTTAATTTTTTCACTTTATCTCCACCCGGGGTAGATTGTGTACTTCACAGAATCACCCCTGACCAGGAGGAACAGCATACTCTTTCTTTGTATGTCCATACTCTATTCAGCCACATAATAACTGGCCCTGAAAGACTGGGAATTTAGCACAACAGCTATTAATAGCACCAACCCTTCCAGATCTCTGTCTGTGGTGATTCACAGAACTATAAACAGACCGCCTTAGAAAGCTTAGGGCAGGAAGGCAGGATTTGCCAAGAGCTCTGTGTGCAACATGTGCTCTTCATGTCATGTCGCAAATCAAGTGCTTTCCAGGTGCAGGAGTATCCTTCCCTTTCTGCTTTATGTAAGAAGTGTTTGACATACATAGGCAACTCGCAGCAGCTGGAGAGCAGCGTATGCGTGTAATAGACTGAGGTTGCTTGCTCTTTCCATACAAAATAACTTTTCTTTCTTCTAATTGTATGTTGGTTTACAATTGTTAGATTTTTTGCAGGAATGGGTAAAGAGAACAACTGTTTCAGTCTTGTCATGAGTCACAATGATACTTACCGGTGAAACAATGTTTTAAATGGGATTTGAAAGTACAATAGGTAGACGCCAACATTTAAAAAAAAGAATTTTGCAAAGTACCGAGATACATCTGTTAAGGAGCTTGTGAAAAACATACAGAATGAGGAGTGAAACTTACAAAGTTTTTTGTTAGAATGTGTCATTGGACTATTTAGGGAGAAAGGTTACCAGAAGCATGCCTTTGGATTTTAGTTCTGGTGACAAGACTCTGCCTTTGTGGTCTATTGAAAAGCATTGTTATTGTCACTGTCTAGTTTTGAAAAACACAACAAGGAGCGTATAGGAAGGGAGAGAAAAGATTTTAGCCAGACTATATATCATTTATTAGTGACATTGTGCTGATTTTAGGAATTGAGGTGAATTCTAAGGTGATTTCACCCTGTGAAAAATGCTGCTCCTCTGCTGGCACTTGAGTCACCATCCTTCGACAGAAAGCCATTCTAATCAACCACGAGAATGCTAACATTACATATTCATGAACAATGTGAGGCTCACGTGAATGTCATGTGCTGAAATAGGAGAAGTTGAATTTACAGCATATCCCATGGAGAAGACCATCTAGATCAACAAAAGTAGGGATTAATTTCTTCATGAGAATTATGGTTAACAATCAAGACAGCTAAATTAAGCACAAGTTATTCTATGAATGATCAAATATCTTCCTCAACCATGTGAGAAAAAAAACACTGACATACAAAGTGAAATGTGTAGTTCCAATAGCACCAGCAGTCCGACATTTGATCACCCTGTGTTCTGCTCTACCTTTCACACAGATTTTTAATTAACAACCTGCACGCTAATTTTCTATGTGCATGACAAAAGAGAGGCACTCCTGAATTCCTTGTTGTCTGAATAGGTGAAGTTGGATTTATTTTATTTATAAAGTTTTATATAGCGTGAACAAGATCCCGAAGGATATCAGAGCGCTTTACAATATGATGGAAGGAAGAACATAAATGCAATATCAACATCAGGTAGAGAGAAAAAAAAACATGAATGGTCGCAGAATGCAGGACAATTGCGCCCAGGAGGGTAATACAATAAACAGGTGTAAGCGGGCAATGAGGGGGGGGGGTCACAGTGTGCAGTAAAGAGGATCTGTAACAAATGGAGGTACCATGCTAGTAGGAACATTGTTAACGAGCAAGTGAGCCTATCCCTCTTAGGGTAAGAATTTGTTCATTAGGAATCGTTTGGCTTCCAATTTGAAAGCCGCTGTTGAAGAGATTCTGCGTACTTCCGGTGGAAGAGAGTTCCATATCTTTGGGGCAGCGCCGAAGAAGGCTAGGTGGCAAGTTCTTTTTTTTTTAAGGATAAGTGGTTTCAAGAGGAAGTTAGCGGAGCTTCTTGAGGCTCTTACACCACAGGATAGTTCAAGTTTTTGTGCCAAGGTACCTGGGAGTACTGAAGTGAAGGGCTTTGTGCACCAGAACATCAATCTTTAACTGAATTTGTGCTTCATAGGGCAGCCATTTGAAAGATTTTAGGACTGGGGATATATGTTCGCATCGTTTGGTGCCTGTGACCAGTCTAGCCGCCGCGTTCAGTGATGATCTTAGTGGAGCCTGGACATATTTGGGAAGGCCACAGAGGGTAGCACTGCCGTAGTCTAGCCTCGGCAAGACAAGCGCTTGGACCACCTGCTTGAAATCCTTTAGTGGAAGGAAAGGTTTGATATTTCTGATTGACCTTAACAAGTGGTTTGCTCCCTTATATACATTGCTGATATGATTTTTCATATTCAGGTGCTTGTCCATGGTGATTCTGAGAGATTTGGCTGAAAGGAGTGCAGTTGAAAGCAGTGAGGTGACTCAGCCATAGGTCTAGCTTGGGGATGTGGTTCGGGGGGAGATGAGCAGGAATTCAGTTTTGGAAGTGTTAAGCAGGAGATGGTTCTCCGTTAACCAGTTTTGCGTAGACGTTAGGGTAGTGTTGAGAGAGATGATGTTTTCCGGGGATGAGATTTTAAAATAGAGTTGTGTGTCCTCGCATACATGTGGAAGAGGATGTTCATGGAGTTTAATGAGTTAGCAAGAGGTTCCAGGAAAAAGGTTGAAGAGGATAGGAGATGTAAAGCCTTTCCTATGAAGCAGGCTCAAGTGCAAGAGCATTGAAGTGGTAATGCAGATATGAGACCAATTGTTTAAAAAATGTGAGGGAAAGTATGGATTTTTAGTCACAGATGTTATAATATATCTTTAAAGGGTCAAAAATCTTTAATCAAATAGATCCCTTCTTAGGTCCAGCATCCCCTTTCTGACGTTCCACCCTTTAGGTCACCTAATATCTTCTCCATTTCAAAATAGCAACATTTTGGAATTCATAGGTTTTTTAAACGGGCCATTGGTGAATGATGCCAATAAAGATCTCTGACCCCAAGCTGACATCATCAAAAAGACAGACGTTCTAGAATGCCTGTTGCTGATAATTGATAGTGCTGCAGGACTGGGCAAAGAGAACAATTTTTTTCTCTACACTGGTTGGTCCCTTTAATTCTTTCATGTAAATGTGTGGAAGTCGTTTTTTAAAGGTACAGTAAGCTACTGCAAGACATATATATTTAAAATGAATGAATTTGTGGTCCTTTGGGTAGATAAGCCCTACAAACGAGTTGCCTTTCGCATGTTTTATTTTTGATGTTACTTCTCTTGCTTTCTTTTGTCATTAGTAGGCCTGGGTGGAACTTGTGGAGTTTCACGAGATTCCGTGGAATTCCACAAATGAGCAGAAATAGGCACATCGCACTGTTTATGCTGTGATTTAGCACTGGGAGATTGTTCTATGCTGAAAAATCAGCGCAAACTGCACTACGCAGCGCACCAGGGGGCGCAGTTTCCTGAGTTGATTTTGCTGCCGCTCGAGTGGATTTTGTACTCAAGCAACAACTTTTTGACTGAAAGGTTGTGACCGCCTGCGTTGGAGTAATCTCGCCAGCTGCCCTCCTAGCGACTGAAAATCATGCTAGGGGATGCCAAATCTTGCTCACCAACTTACCATTTTCGAGCAGCGTGCGAGGAAAGACTCTACAAGCATAACATCGAGTGGGCAAATTTCTGCCAATTTCCGCCGGTGGAGTGGAATATATCGCTCACCCCTAGTCAGAGGTTGCATTTAGCTGCATGATTGGGATATTGTTAGATAAATCTATGCACATGATGAACGAAAACTCCCATGCACTACAAAACTTTCACAGACTAGGAACACATTTAATTCATAATGAAAATACATGGTGGTCATTTCAAAAAGCTATTTATGAGTATGTATAGTAGAACCCTTATAGTATTTCTTCACAAATTCATAAATGCAATTCACATTTAAGTAAATCTACTCCTGTGCTGCTACTGATTCTTATGTGCAACGTTTTCTGCTGAAAGTGCTCCGAACTTTGTTCATTTGGACTCTCATTTTAGGTATAAATGTCAGAGTAGCATGGGGAGGCCCTAGAAATTTGAGAATATCTAATACAACGATAGAAATTAAAGAAGAAAACTAAGGAGGGGCACTGAGAGAGACCTACAGATACAAAAAACACACCTCTAGAAGGGTAAATCAACTCCAGTTCAGAAAGGTTACATCCACATTTACTCCAGTTGTACTACACCCCAAACTGGCTCACATCTACTCTAGCCAAGCCTTGGAATACGTCAAAGGCTGCACATAGCCACTCACAGGAGAAAAAAAGGTTTTTCTTTTTGTTACATCATTTCTGGGAGGTGCACCAATTTAACGCGATCCCAGGTATAAAAACCTTTGTAAATCTGGAATTGCATCAAAACCATGGTTGAATGCATGGGATTGCCCATGCTCCAGCTACGAAACACCTATCAGTTCCAAAGGTAATATAACACAGCACAAGCCACTGTGTTGCACTACATATCTGTACAGAGCCATGCAGTGTGGCACATATTGCCTCTTACATACATTCTAGATTTTCCTGAAGCCTTTGCATTGTCCTTACCTAGCCTTGCACAACGCAAGAACGATGCAAAGTCTTAGTAAACCTGGGCTTCAGTCATTATTGGGATACTTACTCATTGTCTTTTGAGAACCTACACTAGAGCTTGTCCTGCTGTTCCCTAGCAACCGGCAGCTAGTTGAAGACTACTGATATAGTTTTTATCACTTTATTGGTTTTTATAAAGTATAGCCATTGTGCACACATTTTTCCTTATAACAAGAGAAGGTTTTAGGAGTTGGCATGTACTATTTGTGTCTAGGTTCATAATAGCTCATAAACTTTTCAAAACTATAATGTAAACTGGTGCAATCTTTTGGTCCCCATGTCCCGACCATCCCCCTAAGGATGCATATATAGTTAAATCTGCAATCCAATTAGGTTGTGTTGATCTGAAGAATCAATCCAACTCAAAGTTGTGCCTACAACAGCTGACACGAAGAATCAATCCAACTCAAAGTTGTGCCAAAAACAGCTGACACGAAGAATCAATCCAACTCAAAGTTGTGCCAAAAACAACTGTCACAAAGAATCAATCCGACTTACAGCTGTGCCAAAAACAGCTGACATTCAAACATGGCTGCATTGGCATGCAACAGACGCGGCCTATCATTTTTACAAGGACTAGGCCTGTGAGGAGAACAATAGGCACTTGATATACCACAACTATTCTCTTAGACCTGTGAGGGAAACAATAAGCACACGATACTCCATAACTGTTCTCTTTTAAATCTTTTTTTGTATTACCCTTTTTTTGTCACTGGCTATATTTGTTCTCTGGTTTCATAGACATTACAATGTTATAGACCTTGGATCATATCTTTGACCTTTCTGTCTAAGCAAAACTTGTGTCATCAGGAACATCTAAAAGTTAATTACACTAAATAAATAGAAGAAACAACAATTTTGATTCTTATTGATCCTTAACATTAACACACCTCAATTGGAATGCAGATGTTAATATATTTGTATTCTCATTGTGTATGGTGGAAAGCTCCTCATGCAGTGAGTTTGATTTGGCATGTGTTGTAGGTATTTTGTCCGGCTCTGTTTCTCATTTGGGAGCTGTGTCTTATTCATGTTTGTAGGTTTAATTTTTCAACATGAACAAACAGTAGAACAACCTTGTAGTTCAAAGATAAACTTTGGTGAATCTATCATTACCACTCCATAATGGGTGTGAATGGTGGAGCGTAATGATCCATATGAACTGCTTTTCGAAGAACAACACTGTCATGTTCCCTGGTACATCATTATCCAACCCTTGGGGTCATGAGTCACCTCACAATGGGCATGCACAAGGTAGGAGAGGGAATCCAGACCCAATTACAACTAGAAAACTCCCTGTTCCCCAGCAATAAAACCACACAACAAAAACTACCACAATACATGTCTCCCACCCTAACCTCTTCAGCACAACTAGCCTGGCCCCAAAGCACAGAAGGTATATCTCTAAATCCTTGAGAGTTCAGAAATTAAGAGGACAGCAACTAAAGACTCCATTCATTAAAAATCAGCAACTTGTAGCAAAGCAGGAGGAACAAGTCACCTCAGTGCCAATTGCCTTCCTGCAACCCAATTTGACATCTACCTGACATGATCTTTACACAACAAATGAGGCTAGTATGCTGGCTCAATTTAGCATCTCTGCTCATCTCTTTCACTAGCATTAGGATTCACCACTTTTGTAGCGCTCAGGAGAAGGCCCCCACAATGTATGTCTCCTTCCTTCCTTTTGTACCCAGCACCAATCTCCAGTCTTAGCAGACTGTATGGGCCTGATTATGAGTGCCCCAAAGATGTATACCACATTTACACTCAATAAAATTGACACGCCTAGGATTGGAATTACCGGTGCCATAAATTCCACCTAGCATGTGTTTTGCCCTAAATCTAGAGGTTTACATGTGGATTTTGGTACTTACCATAGCAAAATCTGTGCGTCCTGGTATTTATCAGGTATTTTTTAACTGATAAATTCTGGCAGGTGTGGTCTACTAAACTTTAACAGAGATGCAAACTTTATTACATATAGTAATTACAGGCTTATAATTGAGATCCCCGCACAAAAGGGTAACCAGGCCTCAATATGCTTGCTGGATAGCTAGAATTTCAAATACCCACCCCACAAAAAGTAGAACAGGTCAAGGTCTGGAAAAAGCACCTCCACAGGTGCAGCACTTACACTTCAACACTTATCGAGCACATCCGATGCACTGTAGCCACTGTGCAATCCGGAGCTAATTCAGGTAGTAGACTTGATGGAGGATTGATCTCAGGTGTCATGGCTGTCCGGGTTGTACACAAGACACTAGAAGCTGTTAGAACTTTGAAAGACGTTTTAGCTGCTACAGCTGTTTGACTACGGTCGGCATGTGCTTTTTGCATATAAACATTATCATGTATGCTGCCACAATGAGTGTCTGTCCAAACTCCTTCATCTTGATTCCAGAATTGAATTACTGAATAAGTGGTGTGTTTCATGCCTCAGTTGGTGAATTGTCCCATATGTAGACCTCTCTGGTAAAAAGATAAGAAGAAGACAGAAAATGTAGTGGCAATAAAATTAATCTTAGTGGTGCAACGAAAAGTATTAGTCCACTTTGTACGGCTGGGTATATTAGTGCAGTTGAAGGATGTTTTAATTTCATGGTTTTATTTACATCATGGTAGTTGCAGCGTCCTCCCTAGCCCGGGTACTCAATAATGGCTATGCCACATAAGTAGCTCAGTATAACACGTCTTTATTCTTCTGCATGTAACCACAAACTCAACATTCTAAACCTATATTTACGTTACTATGCTCTAACGCTTACATCACAGTTCTATGGAGTCCATCAGGAGCCAAAATGGTTCCGTTATTGTTAACTCACACAAGACATGATCAACTTCTTTTGGTGTCGATTTGTCTCAATTGGTGCGGTCGCTTGGCCTTGTGGCAAGTCATCTGTCACCAATATTTAGCCTCTCGGTAGAATCAAATGGTGGTGGTGGTTTGATGAAGGCAACAGCATTTATGTGATTGGCTTACACTGAAAGTGGATTCTCTCTAACTGTTGTCTGCTTCATTCATACCATCTCTAAGGCCCTGTGTTGTACTGTCTTCTGGGTCATCATTGCCAGTCGATGGAACTGTGACCTGTTTCTTGGTCTCCATGGGAGCCCTTCCCTTTTCTGAAGCCCTCTGGCGTTTTTCTGAGATGCCACCCAGCAGCAAAGCTGGTGTGCCGCTTTGGGTTTGGACATCTCCTTAAACACAACCTCGGCCACTTCTTCTGAGGCTACTCTGCCCAATGCTGTGGTATGATGACTCTCTTTATTCAGTTCTGGTAAGCAGATGACCGTTTCTTGTATTTGAATTGCTTCACTTGTAAGCGTCTCTTTGCACTGCCTGACACTTGGTTGATGTCTGCCTCAATGTGCTTTTGTTCACAGCATTATCTTTCAATTTGCTGTCGCTATTTGCTGCTCTTTCAGAACCTGGCTTCATCCACCTTCAGCTTTATCAGTCCGTATGATGTATGGCTTTAAGTTGCATAGCAGCGTGGTACTTCTTTTTACAGCCTTCCCAACAGGGTCTTGTTCCACGATGTGTACATTTCTCAGTGAAACCTTTGTTATCTTCAAATGCTTTACACAGGCTGTAGTTGTGCTTTGGCTCCACACATACCAAGCATCGATTCAGCACACATGACAAGCATAAGCAGCTTCCTGGACCGCAGCAAACTCTCTGGTAGAGCACTGTCCATCATTAAGTTACTTATCCCCTATCTCACCGCCAGTTGTGGTGTCCTCACAAGCCTGGGTACCCGCTAATGACTACGCCACACATGGAGCTCAGTATGACTGGTCTTTGTTCTTCTGCACGTAATTGAAAACTCAACATTCTCAACCTGCTTTCACTTTACTACACTCTAACACTTATGTCACAGTTCTACAGAACCCATCAAGAGCTAAATGGGTTCTGTCATTGTTAACTCACACAACACTACGGTAGTTCATTATAGAAGTTCATTTTTTCATACACTGTCTGTACACTCTATATTTCATGGTCCACAGCTCAGTGGCTTATAACAGTGACATCAGGACTAAATGGACAGATGCCCATTCCATCATGCTTACAGTTTCCCAGCCTCATTTAGATTAGGGAACTGCTGTGTTTTTGAAGGCAGAACTTCAACTAGCTCTGCTATGTGAAACCCTCACTCTGGGGCATTTCAACATCATTTATGATGGGCCTTTGGACGCTATTTGTTCCCATTTTTTCTTATTTGCAACCACCATGCTAGACATAGTCATTGCAAACAGGAAAACAATGACCCCCACACACAGTGAGAAAACTCCCAGCACATTATATATTTTTGTGTCCACCATAAACAAACCCACAATTTGGCAGGTTCCTTTGGAAAAATCAAAATAATGTCTAGTGCCCCACGTGACATGGTGGCCCACCCAGATCAGCATATTTTCATGAGAGTGCGCCTGACATATCAGCGGAGGCATTTTTTCACAAAAAGAAAAGTCCCCTTCACAACAGTATGGTAGATAGTTTGCAGCTGTGCTGGTGGAGCCTGCCACTGAACCAACGGTTTAAAGGGTTGTCAGTCAAGCTCAAAATGTCCTCCTTAGATCCTTCTGCTTACTTCTTAGTGAAGTAAATAATGGAAGCCAATGGCTGCAAGGGGTTAGTTTGATTGCTTCAAGTGAAAATAAATTGCTTACCATTTCTGAGAAATTAAAGGGCTTATTTATGAGAGCCCTGCATCACTTTTGCACCACGTGAAGTGGTACATGCGAGATGCACAGCTCTCATAAAGATTTCTGAAGACATGTAAAACCACCCTGAGTGGTATTGAGTGGCCTCATGAATCATGCGTAAGGTGACACAATGCGAATCGCTGCCTCACCTTACTCTGCACCCAGGAGGTGTTCCAAGGGTATTGAGCTGGGTTTTCCGAAGCAACACCCATGGAATTTGACGCTGCCTTAGAGTTACAAAGTGATGTAAACCTGGGGAAGCGTCAAATCAGTACGCTGCCCGAGGTGAGGCATAACGAGGAGAAACATGTTAATTTCTTCTCGTTTTTTCCTCTTTACATTTGTGCTGCATTGAGAAGCACATATAGAAAGGGGCAAAATGCCTCTAGGCAGCGGAGGCTCCTCTTCTAAGGCGGAGGAGTGTCGCCCCACTGCTTCAACTGTAAACTGAATACAAAAAATAAAATGATAATAATGTTCCGTTATTATCATTTTGTTTTTTGTATTCCGCTTGCAGTTGAAGCCAGGTTAGGTTAGGGCAGGCGGGGCTGGGCTCCCCATGTCACAGAGGAGGAGGAGTGGGGGCTGCATCTTAAGTGCACATGACGGTCTGGCCATCCGTCTCTGGCCGGCAAAACCATCATGCGCACTTTGCATGTTCTCCACTCAGGCTGCATTATAGCCTGGGTGGAGAACATGCACAGCCTCCCAGCCTCTGTCTGAGCGCCGAACCAAGGTGCTCAGACCAATTGCAATGCTGCTGTAAGGCAGCGTTGTGATAGGTCAGGAGATTCTGGGAGGCTGTGTGCTTCCTGCTGCAGAGAGGAGCATGGAGGAAAGGCAGCGGCTGGCGTTATTAAGGAAAGTGTCTATTTTTCATTCTCCCCTGCCCACCACCCTTGTTCGGTAACAGCCACTAATGCTAGTAGGATAGCTTTTGGTGCTTAAATACGGTGCATTCCTACCCTTTCACTTTGTCATAGGGCAGTGTGGCAAGGTGCCTTGCTGCGCTGCGCTATGCCAAAATGCCATAAATGAGTCCCTAGGTTTCTGGACAAGTGTAAGTTTAGGCTGGGTCAGGTTATATTAAAGGCCACATGCTTGATTAGATTTTTCGCAAAGGAAATCACTGTGACCATTCCAAATGTCATCAAAGGTGATAACCTAATTGCCTTTAGCAAAGTTTAAACAGAAATGAAAGCGTGGCCAGATACGAGAGCACCATTTCAGCAGTGTTGAGTGTTTTGTCTCTCATCACCTCCCACGCGCGCATCCCTTTGGTTTTACGTTTCACGCGCCCGGAGTGCATCCTAATAATAGCGGTATCACTGCAGGCATTATGGAACAAGTGGCAGATCCTGTTTAGACAGCAGCTTTAGATATTAGGCTCACAAAATGTCACTCTGTTATTGGATTCGCTCTGGCCTTCAGTGTAGGCACGTTTGGAAGCAGAATTGATGAGGGTTGTATCTTAAAAACAAAATGCTGCAGTTAAATTTCGCTTGCATGACATGTTTTATGTCTCGCCTACGGATAGCTTTAGCTGCCTGGTGACAGCTATTGTGATCACACAACACACACGGTGACAGCTATTGTGATCACACAACACACATATAAGTGTATTTGTACGCGCACATGCAAAAGGGTATCTTTGTGCTGGATAACAGATGTTTATTGTTACCCACCTCAATGGTACTCATTTTATCAACCTCAGAAGGATGAAAGACTAAGTGGACCCACCAGGATTTGAACCTGTGACCATGAGGACGAACACAAGTAGTCCACTAAGCCCCCAGACCTGGCAATATACATATACGCAAAGCGGGGCATATTATCAAGCACGGCGTTAAAATTATCGCCGCTTTAGCGGCAGAAAACTGCCGCTAAAGCGGCGATAATGGGCTTGATAACATGCCCTTGTGAATTCCCATAGAAGCCCATGGTGACACCAGTATATTGGCTTCCATTGGAATTCTCTGCGGCATATTATCAAGGCCATTATCGCCACTTTAGCTGCAGTTTTCTGACGCTAAAGCGGCGATAATTTTAACGCCGTTTCTTGATAATATGCCCCAGAATCTTTTGCACAGTCCCTTTCAGTTATTGGCTACGGTGGTTTAGTTAGACTTTGGCGCTAGCTCACAGGGCTGTCTACCTACGGCCGCTTCTCATTTTCACGCACACATAAATTCAGGTTGCCCCATTGCCCGATAGCACCCACACCCAGTCCTCCTAACACCCCCACGTTTACCTGTTGGCATCTAGTTCTACCCTGCCCATCGCAGTTCCCCTTTGGTGCTCCACCCATCAGCTAGCCCGCCCTTCTCCTTCTCGTGTTTTTTAAAAAATGTGAGCCATATTATCAAGGAACGGCAATAACATTATCGCCGCTTTAGCGGCAGGAAACTGCCGCTAAAGCGGCGATAATGGGCTTGATAATATGCTGCAGAGAATTCCCATAGAAGCCCATGTTCTGGTTTGAACCTGGGCTTCTATGGGAATTCACAAGGGAATATTATCAAGCTCATTATCGCCGCTTTAGCGGCAGTTTCTTGCCGCTAAAGCGGCGATAATGTTATCTCTGTTCCTTGAAAATATGGCCCTTTGTTCTCAATTTTTGAGGGCTCGTCAGCTGAAAAGTGCTGTAGAGCTGCTCCCTTGTGATTTGTGTTACTACATTTTGTTTTTTAAATGTACTTATTGAATCTCAACAGCCAATGCATGAAGTTGTATAAGTAATTTTTGCAGTTCCTATGATGACTCGCGACACATAATTGCAACTATTTCTTTAGTGCACAGATTCATTTGAGTGTGATTTCATTTATGATTTGGTGCATTTACTATATAAGTTACAAACTCATAAGGAAGGATCGTTGGAGCTGCATATAACATTTGCATTCATATTATAAAGCCATATTCTTATTTTCGTTTTGACTGGGGGGTATTCAAGGTTGCCAGTCTATCAGATCTTCAGCATTGTTAATTTCAAGCGTAGTCCCTCTGCAGCCGCCACATCTCTAATCCATCTGCTCAGTTCGGGTACCCTTGCTGACATCCAACTAATCGCTCAGTCTCTGGGCAGCAGCACTCACATTCTGCCAGCCTCATGCTTGATCCTTTGGGATCACCTTCCCACAAGACACACCTTTGGGGTCATTATCAATGACAAGTTTGCAAGTTACTTATATGTGTTTACCACAGAATTCCAATTAAGCTCTATCATTTGACAAAAACATATATTATGAGCAAAAGTAACCATTTTGGTCCCCAATAGGGACTAGCTACCTATCTGGATTCATTGTATACAATGTATATGAGGTTATATATAATCTATGTGAAATATTACAATGTAAAATTTGGCTTTGCCAGATGCCTTCTGCTCTAACTGCAGTGCCTTTTCCCAACCGTTTTCCATCAAGAACTATCCACAGTCTTTCATCCATTTGGCTTTGATAGGTAGTTCTTTTTTTATGAATGTGTTTTATGATTGGTCTTTACAGTAGTGATATAGCTCCCTTGTACACCTATTGGTGTTGGGGTGCTTCCAGCAGTGTTCCACATGTGTCAAGGGCAATGCCTAAAATTCTCTGGCCGTATTTATTACAATTCATAAACATGAAGTTAAAACCTTTCACAACATTCTTGCATATTTTTTACAATATGTACATCATTTCATCTCGGGATAACTAATCAATGGAATCACCTTACGACAGCTTTAAAAGGAGTCATGATTGACCACTCCCCAGGCACCTATGGCATTGACTACTTCAATTAACTAGGGAGCCATGATTCCCCAACAAGTTGCACATCACAAGGCAAACACACTTGCCCCTTCAAGATAGAGGGAGTGTGGGCTGGTATCAAATCTGGATCCCCAAAAAGCAACCATGCTAGAGCCAACCCAAAGAAAGGATCCCAACACCCAATGGCGATGGACCTGGGCAACCTGGCCATTGCTTTGCCCCCTGGCACAGTAACCAACCCCATACATTCCCAGGACCATGTAATGGAGTACAGTGGGAGGCTATGGACAATTGCCGCAGCGGGCGTCCCGAGACCTTCTGTATAAACTGCTATACCCCAGCCTCAAATAAGCAAATAAAGAAGATTTCATTGTTGAAGGATGGGAGAGATTTTAGTTAAAGAAGCCATGCACGGAGAGTCATAAACTCTTATAAACAACCCCACCCGCAACCACACAACTATTTAAATGAGATTTTTTATCAAAATCAAGTTCCTTCAAGTATGCTTCGCCTTAGCCCAAACTAACGTCTGCTTGCAAAAATAGACAAGAAAATCTTTGTGTTCTAAATGTAGGGTTTGTATTTTCCACATTGAAAGTCTGACTCACATTGTCTCAACTTGTCCCAAGTTGCTAACTGAATGTAAGGCTTGCTGCGTAACCTTTTTAATCAGAACTGTACTAGACCCTGCCATCACACCTTACTCTTTTGTCTAAAAGGCAAATGTCTTCGAGTGATTGTGGTTTTCATAACATTCATCACTGAAGCCAATAGAATGCTATCAGATAAAGACTCAGAGGCTGCAATGAGAAGGAAGCACAGTAGCTCCACTCTTTTAACCTCACTGTAACTTCAGCACTTTATCCACATAGTATGGAAGCGGCTGCGTAGGTCATGATGGAGAACATCAAGGTTCAAAGGATTACTAGGGGATACTAGTTAGGAATATCCTGATCTGTTGCTTCTTTCTATTATCTTAAGCACTTATTGTGAATTATGCACCAACTGGAAAAGAAGACAAGTCATTGCTTAGATAAATGTCAAACTGTAGGTGTTCTAGGTTGAGGGGGGTTGAGTAACTGTTTCAAGCTTGGCGTTTTTGTTTTCTCCCAACCCGAGTAAATGTTATCTCATCACAACTGCACTTAATATTTGGTAATATAGAAGATGCAGAGTAAGACAAGTGACATCATTGTGGTATTAGAGAATGGGGTGACACTGCTGTCCAGAAGAGATTTTTCCTCTTTCCTGATTCTTCTTATGACATCCTGTACTATTAGCATTTCTTGCACTGTACTATGTGCCCTATATATTGAGTTTTCATGGACAGGTCATTGCAAGATAAAAAGCCTTCTGCAGATCTTACCGGGTGGGGAGGGCGGAGTAAATGTTGTTCTGATGTCTTCCCCCACTTTTAGTAAAATGTTGTAAAAAATGTAATCTTGTCACTATTGCACTTTATATTTGGTATGATGTATGAGGCAATGTAAGACGATTGGCAACCATGTGGAACAAGAGGACATGGGGTGTCACCGCTGCCTGCAAATAATCCACCCTTTGCTTGTTTCTCATTTATGCTACCCACACACTGCGATCATCCCCGTGCTGCCACAAGTGCACTTTACAATGGGTTCTGTAGGCAGAGACACTGCAAGACAGATAGGGATGCAAAGGAATTAGATAATGCAGACTTATTCTGCTTTCCTGAACTAGGGTTTTATTTTAACTGTTTGTGAACTTTTTTATAATTTGTGATGTGTAATCTATGGTTTTGATTAATCGAAATAAACATGATTTGATTTGCTCTACCCGAGCCCTGGTTTGAGCCATAGAATTCCAATTCCATCTTGAATTTGCCTGCACTTCCCTTTCCCACCCCTTGAGTACCTGCCTAATAAGGAAGGATTGGAAATGATCTGTGCCCCCCTGAAATCTCTACTGGGTTCAAAGGAACGAAGATCCAAGGTGTAGGCACATCGGTGGTTGTCAGGGGCAGCCAAGCAAATCCATGTAGCACTGAGTAGAACCCGCCCAGCTGCACTTGCTGCCTGCCCAGGCGACCCCCATACTCCTTTGGCCAGCCAATTACTGGCATTGCAGGATGCCCAAGAAAATTCAAAAATAATGCGGCCACCGTTGGTCGCTGTCTTCAGCCGGTCTGATCTGGCCCGCACCTGTCTTTGGGGCCCGCCATCGCCCCTAGTCCAATTTCCATTTTTTAATATTGATGCATCCATGAGTTTTGTAATTTGGTTGAATTTGGTGTGAAGCCATAAAATCTCTTGCATTATATAGGGCAGCTTAATGCAAGGCTACCATATGATTCCACTGATTTAACCCAAACTTCATTTACTAAAGAAGAGGAACTGAACAGTTATGATTTTTTGTATGGGACCACAGGTCTTTCATGAGTCCGGTATCCAGTTCTCCGTTTTAAGAGAAGTACTTCTTAAATCTCTACCGCTAAGTGATCACTCTCCATGTCAGCAAACTGCTATGTACTTTTTTTTTTACAGTAAGATAAAAGCATCTCATTTAATTCTATTCCTTTTCTGAGACCACGGTATCAATGAAAGTGTTGTATTTAGGGCCAGGTGTACTGAAGGATTTTGTGGTAACAAACTCTGTGATTCACAAAAATCACAAGGTGTTGGACTACAGATAGAGATTTTTTAATATACCAAACCCTGTTTGTGATTCAAGAAACCCTTTCAGAATCTTAAAGGTGTTTTCAGACTCATCCTGAATCAAAATTAGGAAGGAGCATTAAAGGGGCACCTCCTCTTAACTATGAATCACAATGAGATACATCTAAGGTGTATGACCTCAATTACAGTCACAAACCATTGAAACGTTACCAAAGCCTCAAAGGAGTTGATAACTTATTTGCATGGGGAATTTGCCCCCGTTTGCATCCCGCAGGGTATATTTTTAAAGCAGCACTGGTTATTTTAAGGAAAATAGACTGATTTAAAAAACAAAATCCTTTTTGGGAAGGGGAACACCGGGATGTTGCTCTCCGGTTTCTTGCAGGCTACCATGCTTGTGCATACAGCCTAATGAAGGGGGTTGTAAACAGTAACCTGCCTAATTAATATTCACTAGGCAGGTCATTGTGTGACCTATCTGTGATTGGACAATTTGTGACGTGAACTATTAGTACACAGGCCACATTGCAAAATCATACACAGGTTGCTAAACGTTGGAGCGCAATTTGCATTCACTAATTACGCCCTGTTTGTTAGTACATTGGGCCCCTTAGTTCCTAAAGAATGGCAAAGGCATTGCTTACATACAACACTGAAGTAGATATATACACCAGGGTAGAACAAGTGTCTTGGTCAATGCTACTATGTCCGAGCGCAAGAAAGTTGTAGTTTTCCATAAACCACTGGATTTCTTCAATTTAAGTAGTACTTTGTGTGTATTATGCCTATTCAATTGGGCTTCTGTTTGAGTTATAAAGCAAACACAAGGAGATGATGGACAGAGCCCTGTAACTTTCCAGACACTCACCCCAAGTCACAGATCTGGGTTGAATCCCTCATCGTTCTTTAGCTCACTTTGCCACCCCAGTTCAGACCTAGCTATGTGCAAATCAGTCTTCACCCTGTACCTCATGGCAACAGTCCAGCCCAAACTGCCAAGACAGGTCTTCCCTGGACCGGAAGCAAGCTTTCCAGGACCAGTTTCGGGGTAACACCCCTCATCAGCCAGGCTAGCTTGACTCCAGTGTCAAAGTGAGCATGGGACTCACATCTGGGCATACCCTGCCAACTTAGGGCAAACAGAGCAAACACAAGGAGATGATGGACGGAGCCCTGAAACTTTTCAGACACTCACCCGCAGTCACAGATCTGGGTTAAATCCATCAGCGTTCTTTAGCTCACTTCGCCATCCTAGTTCAGACCCAGTTATATGCAAATCAGTCTTGACCCTGTGCCTCATGGGAACAGTCCAGTCCGAACTGCCAAGCCAGGTCTTCCCTGGACCGAAAACAAGCATCCTGGGACTGCGTTAGGGGTAACACCTCATATCAGCCAGGCTAGCTTGAATCCAGTGGAAAATGAGCAAGGGACTCACGTCTTGGCACACCCTGCCAACTTAGGGGGAACAAAGCAAACACAAGGAGATGATGGACAGAGTCCTGAAACTTTTCAGACACTCACCCCCAGTGATAGATCTGGGTTGAATCCATCATCATTCTTTAGCTCACTTCGCCACACCAGTTCAGACCTAGCTATGTGCAAATCAGTCTTCACCCTGTACCTCATGGCAACAGTCCAGCCCAAACTGCCAAGACAGGTCTTCCCTGGACCGGAAGCAAGCATCCCAGGACCAGTTTCGGGGTAACACCCCTCATCAGCCAGGCTAGCTTGAATCCAGTGTCAAAGTGAGCATGGGACTCACATCGGGGCATACCTTGCCAACTTAGGGCAAACAGAAAAAACACAAGGAGATGATGGACGGAGCCCCGAAACTTTTGAGAAACTCACCCGCAGTCACAGATCAGGGTTAAATCCATCAGCGTTTTTTAGCTCACTTCGCCATCCTAGTTCAGACCCAGTTATATGCAAATCAGTCTTGACCCTGTGCCTCATGGGAACAGTCCAGCCCGAACTGCCAAGCCAGGTCTTCCCTGGACCGAAAACAAGCATCCTGGGACTACTGCGTTAGGGGTAACACCCCATATCAGCCAGGCTAGCTTGAATCCAGTGGAAAATGAGCAAGGGACTCACGTCTTGGCACACCCTGCCAACTTTGGGGGAACAAAGCAAACACAAGGAGATGATGGAAAGAGTCCTGAAACTTTTCAGACACTCACCCCCAGTGACAGATCTGGGTTGAATCCATCATTGTTCTTTAGCTCACTTCGCCACCCCAGTTCAGACCCAGCTATATGCAAATCAGTCTCGACCCTGTGTCTCATGGCAACAGTCCAGCCGAACTGCCAAGCCAGGTCTTCCCTGGACTGGAAACAAGCATCCTGGAACTGGTTTCGAAGTAACACACCTCATCAGCCAGGCTAGCTTAAATCCAGTGGCAAAGTGAGCAAGGGAACCACGTCTGGGCATACCCTGCCAACTTAGGGCAAACAAAGCAACACAAGGAGATGATGGACGGAGCCCTGAAACTTTTCAGACACTCACCCTAGTCACAGATCACTTACTAGGCAGAATGTAAAATATGGTTGTAATTTTCCTTGTAGAACCTTTACAGGGGTAAATATCATTGTATGATATTGAATCTAAAGCAATATTTCCCTGTACCCGTGGAAAGGCTAGAGTTTTTAAGATAACTTTTTTTAAACTATTAAGCTGCAGGTAAAGAAAATCTGAATGCTGTCATTAGTTTAGACACTCATTCACAACTATGACTTTGAAAGCGATTTGTAGAGAGCATGGCTACTCCTGGGGGTATCCCAGCGCTATGGCAAAGGCTACCTGCCACCCGCCGACTGAATATTTCTCTTGTTGGAAAAGCCAGGTTTTTAACTTTTTCCTAAACAAAGATATCTCAGCAACAGAGCGTATGTCAAGAGGGAGCTTGTTCCAGGCTACTGGCCCGAGATAGGAGAAGGTTTGACCTCCTGTTCTCATGCAGTGAACCCTTTGGAAGTCTTGCCAGCAGGCCGTTGGCTGCACGGAGGTTTCTGGAGGGAACATAATTTTTAATCCTGTCCCTAAGATATCCTGCACCCATCAAGTGTAGTACTTTATGGAACAGAACTAACGTCTTGGAGGAAGGTTGAGGAGAAGCGGACTGCTATGTTCTGGACCACCTGAAGCTTATTAAGTAGATATCTTGGGATTCCGAGATATAAGGCATTTCCATTAGTCCAATCTGGATATAAGTGCCTGGAAAACTGTCTTTTTGCGGTGAAAGATAGAAGAGGTAAAAATCTTTTCAAAGTGCCAAACATTGATTTAATTTGTAGTTAAAAGGGAGAGAGAGTTATTAAATTTGATGCCCAAGTTATTTACTGTTCCCTCGTGAGGGCCTGGAAGTGGGGCTTCTTTTTGCCAAAAAGATTGCCATGAGTCAGGCGCATTAGAACCGAAGAATAGCATTTCGGTCTTGTCTGCGTTGCATTTAAGTTGGTAGGAGGTAATCCAATGAAACACAGATGAGAGACAATTCTTGATGGTATCTCCATCAAACACCCCTCCCCTTCCACAAGAGAACAGCAGCAGAGTCTTGTCAGCATATGAGACTACCTAAGGCATCAGCTAAAAGGACTTAAGGGGTGAGATACAATTAAATAATGTGGGACTGAGAGCCGAGCCCTGTGCTACTCCCAGTGACAGCTCATGTACCCTTGAGGAAAAAGGAGGCATCCCTATTTTCAGACTTCTCTCTTTCAAAAAGGAGGCAAGCTATCTTGGGCCAATTCCTCAATCCCGATAGTTTGGAGTTGGGCAAGTAACCCTGAATGAGGGACTGTATCGAATGCCACTGCTAGAGCTATCATAATCAGGACGACCTTCCCCCAATTGCCTAAGACACCTCTAATGTGTTCAGTGACATCCATCAACACAGTCTCCGTACAAAAGTTAGGCCTGAAACCAGACCGGCTTGGTTGCAACAAGTTATTAGTTTCAAGATACTGAGAGAGTTGCTGATTTACAAATTTCTTTAGTACCTTGGACAGACCCCACAGTAAGAATTCTGGTCAACAATTTGATTGGCCATTGAGGTCAGCCAAGGTTTTTTTTAGCAAAGGCAGAATTTGTACTTGCTTCCATTTCACAGGAGCAATTTCTGCAGACAACAAAGCATTAAGAACTTTGTTTACCATAGGTCGATGCGCCTAATGCAAGCAAGCTTGGAGGACAGGGATTAGATGGAGATCCACATTTGAGACTTCTAATAGCAGCCAGTGATCCCGCCTAAGGGATTGGTTGGAAATTAGAAAGAGTGGTCATCCCGGTAGTAGTCTTACTGGCACTTGCTACCTCCAGTAGGCTCGCCCTCATTTGCATTACCTACATGCATGAACTGTCAAAAGCACACAAAAATCTAAAGAAATACAAAAATCACCAAGAAGTATGTTTAAACATATAAACCTGGCATATTGTATTAAAACGTAAACTCATTTGATCCTTATTAACATGTCTTTTTAAACAAAAAAAGCATTTTTGACTAAATTGTATTGAAACACATAATGCAAAGTAGACATTCCCAGTTTTTTTCAAAATTTTGACCTTAAGAACTGACCTGAACTACACAATCGGTTGAAACGCCAAAATTAAGAATACGATTACATATTGTACTACAATATGTATAAGTATATCATTGATAAAAAAGAATTCCAATCATATTAGTTTGGCACTTAAAAAACAAAACATCATCATAGATATGAGGAATAAAACTTTTAATAAATGGCACACAGTATAGAAAACAAACACATCAAAACGACACACACTTTTATTTATTTGTAACTAATGTTCTCAAGAATTCAATAACCAAAACTACAATTTTACAAATTTATAGACAAATTGCAAACAAAATGGAACTAACCATGAACACAGGTGCCAGTGTTATCCTGGGAAAATGGGACTGAAAGATGATTTTGACCGACAGATCTGGAATCCATGAACACATGCAGATTCATCAGAAGGGACCAAAGGACGTACGGAGGGGAGAGGTGCACAGCAATTATTTAATATAATTTGGTGTTGCTCTATGGGCTGACAAAGGGCTTTTGCATTGGCAGCTAAATGTGTGATTCAAATGGACTATGTCACTGTGCTAACAATGTTCTGCCTATAACATGTCACAGAATGCCTATAACACTAGAACCTTACTGACATCCTCTCTTGTAGTCGCGTCTAGTATATAGAGTTTGTATCCCATCTGAGAATGACAGAGTATAATTGGGGGAATTGAGTTAAGGGGGTCTGTTGTGCTCCAAAATGGACCATACATAGTTGTAGATGTAGTATGAATACTAATATTGCCTCTGAGGGAGGGAAAAGAGACATGGGGTTTGCTATCGGTGGTATGGCACCGAAATACCAAGTTTTAAATGTTGTGCTACAAAAATATCTTAACCAACATATCAATGACCAAAATATGGACAAGAGAAGTATATACAGGTAACTAAAGGTTTACTCTACTTAACTCCACATATAAATAGTTGACTAAATAGATCTTCAAGGAACATAGATGTGGAGTTGAGAATATTACATTTGTACTTATCGACATATACTTGCATCCATCATTGTTTGGTTGCTAATATTTTTGCAAAGGGATTCCTGTAGCACAATATTTCTGTGGTTGATAATCAGCCATTTATCCCTCATTCATGGGTAAATGAGATCCAAGCAATATTTGATCTTCCTAGAGAACTTATACTCTCAGAGAGGAAGGTGTCTGGAATGATATTACAATGGGGAGGTGTGTATGTTGGGGCCTGTGTGCAGGTCCAGCACAGTCAAGCAACTTAGTTTATGAGAGAGTTGATAGGCAACACGTGTCATCATCTGAAATACAAGAGTCTGGTAGGAGTTAGAAGAAACTTCACATTTACTTCATTTTACAAGAAAAAATGATCAGTTTCAAAGTGGAGCAGAACCACCCGAACAACCACGGAATGATAGAAACTTAAAAGGTCCTGAAGATGGAAGATCTTCATGCCACTCTTAACATACAGATTTTTTTTCTGCTGACTGCATTTATACAATACATTTCTGTTGGTTCATTTTATCCTGACTATGAGTAATGTCTGCTTCTTAAGTCATGCGCCTTGAATGCACTCAGTGATTTCTTCTTCCAGGGGCTCATTTTAATCTATTATAGTGCCATGCTTTATCAGTTGATCTGTGGTGTATATGAGGCACTTCGTAGTGTCTCATACCATTATTATGTTCAGCATAGAATTTGCCCTGTTCTTAATACTCTTTTGTCTGTTTCTATCAATCAATTGTAAAAGGTTGCTTGGTTGTGTGTGGTTACTAGAGTTTTGTTTCATGGGACACTAGCCTGCAATTGGGAGCGCAACATTAGATGTATCAATGCAAGTGACTCCTGATACAGCCTATGACATGAATGTGGATTCAATCATTTCTGAAAGTGGATGTGCAGAAGGAACTGTTGAAGACCCCCTTCCAAATTGTCTTAATTCGTCTTTGTGCCAGCTTCCCTTTTGGACCTTAAGTCTTACCAACGCATTATCTGTTGTGACTCCAACAGCATGTTTTTCCTCTTGTTTGCCAATCCAAATTCTTTTTGGATGGACTCTGGCAGAGTTAAACAAATGGTTTATCATTATTTGCAAAACAATTGCTCCAGAACAACTCAAGTCCACATCTGAGAACTTGTGTTCTCACTTGTGTCCACCCTCCTCACCTTGTGGCTACTGCCTGCACATCAGTAAAAAACACTCTAGTCTTCTGCTGCTCGTGTTATTTCTTTGGTCTCCAAACAGAAAGTCAGGTATATTGCTCCAAGAAGCTTACTTCCGGATTCTGATGTCATCAATAGCTGCGCATGTGACATTTGCAATTTACGAATATGGATACAAAATTTGTTAATAGTACCAATTTGCGATCACAGAATTTGTATTTTTGGATTACTCATATTAGGAAATCGCAAAGAAAGAAAGGATATTAATAGCGCATATACTTTTGCAATTCGAAAATTGTGATTTCGAATTTTTCGCAATTAGCAAATCTAAAAAATATTTGTTAGTAGATCTGGCCTGAAATGGCTTTGGTGTCCTATTGCTCACATGAGTGTGTAAGGGTTTATAGCATATTCTATTTGGGAAAGGCAAACTATATTTGTTATTATTTGGATTTTCCTGTGATTGAGAAGCAGGCTAGGCCACGAGTACAGAACAATGCAGATTTTAGAAGGCTCAAAATGAGACAAAGCCACTGATATATAAACAAATGCAGCCTTTTAGAATCAACAAGGTAGTGAACATACAAATAACATGTCTTCAACCATGCACACACAAAAATACCATATGGACGTCCATGTATGCTCACGCAGCATATGCACATATATTAACATGTAGAGGCAGAGCAAACATTCAACAGACATTCATGCTTAGAGAACAACATAAAGGCAGCAATTCAGAAAGACCCACACATATACATGAACTTGTGCAATCACAAGCAAACACCTACACATGCTTAAGTAAACCCAGCACAACACAATATAACACATTAAACAGACTCCAATTTACAGACAAGAAACACACAAAGAGGGCTAAAGACAGACAACAAATGAAAAGACGCGCATACAAACACAGACGACATGCATATCAGCACATTTGTATAAACGTATGTTAATTGGAAAGGCGCGAATGTTTGGGGCAATGACTAATATCTGCATGAGACTGTTGCAATACATGGATGGCTTGATGAATACATGAGTATGGGTGAATAAATGAATGTTTCCAGCATTTACACAGTACCTTGAACCACATGTATGACACTCCAGCACCCCCAGAGGCTGGGTGGCCCCCTACACAGATCTGAAATATTTTTCAGCGAGTTGTGTTTAATTGTATATGATTATCTTTGGTCGATGAAGATTGGGGAGGACAATATATTAATTAATACCAGTTTTTGATTAATTGACCAGTTGTATTGATCATGTCCGATAAATGTATGTACAGAAGGA
Source organism: Triturus cristatus (assembly GCF_964204655.1). Taxonomy (NCBI): domain Eukaryota; kingdom Metazoa; phylum Chordata; class Amphibia; order Caudata; family Salamandridae; genus Triturus; species Triturus cristatus. The sequence continues at coordinate 1,059,238,807 of NC_140581.1, read as the reverse complement.
CTTTAACACCTGTTTGGGATGAAAGGCTGCTGTTTGCCCAGGTTGAACAGACTATTCTCAATATTTTCACAGCTAGACAATAGTATATTTTCAATGCAGTGTTGTGTATTTGAGGGTACAGCATGTAGAATTTAACTTGTACTCTGTTTTTAAGATGCATGCTGGTATGATCAACTAGATATGTTGCCAAGTTGGCAATACAATGCCAACTAAATGACTTAGGTGCCCTATTTTACAGATGTAGGTGTCAGGAGTTCTGTTTGTTGATACAGAACAAATTATAAATAGATTTGGGCATAACTGAATAATAATATGCATTGTTTGGGTGTTAAGTGATGTTGGCAGTTTGATTAAACTTATTTTATGGCAGAGATAAACTATGATCTGTCTAGAATGTACTGTTGAGGTATTTTATTTGTTTCTTGGTACAGGAAGGTGTTGTTACCATCATGATAGCCGACAATAAGACTTATCTGTGACTTGTCGAATGCATGGGAGATTTCCTCTCCAATGTTCTTTTTTCTGGCAGGCTATCCCGATGAGGAAATAGCATATAAAAGTTTATAGTACAAAAATGACTAAAAAAGGCACATATATAATAGTGCAATGATTCAGTCAAATTTATTTATTTATTTAATTTATTTATTTGTTTTATTTATTTATATTTATTTATAGCATTTATAAAGCGCTCTGTAACCCTACGGGCATCCTGGCGCTGGATACGTAGTGTATCGGTTGCCCTGGAGTTGGGACACCCGCCGCTTCTGTAGGGTTTCTGTTGGCTGGTGCCTAGACATCTGGTACTGTAGAGTAACGAACATATGAGACAGCAGATAGCCTGAGTATAACTGACTAATTCAGCCGTTCTTAATCTTTTGACTTTTGTGGACCCACCTTGAATCACTACTGGAAGCCGGAGACCCAGGCCTTAGCACTTTCTACAATTTGAACCTCAAAACTCAACATAAAATCACAGAAACAAGTACACATCAACTAAATACACACATTTTTATTTCAATAGGAAGGTGACAGCTTTTTATGAATTGCTGATCAGAAATAGTTTTTATTTATAAAAGACAAAGCTATATGGTGGGCTCTCGCATGTATCAATGTTTACATACTAGTGCTTCAACTGAGGTCACCAATCGTTCGTACTTGATTGTATTTTCCGTGCTCCCACAAATCAAGCAAAGAGTACCAACAACATTTTTACCCCCTGATTCCAAATTTCTTCAATTTTGCTTTGTTGTGTACTAAAATTCTATGAATCTGTTAATAATATATAGTTTTCAAAACAGTTGCGGAACCACTGAGAAGGAATCATCCGCGGACCATACGTTAAGAACCACTGGACAAATGTATTATTTAATAATAAGATTTGTTTGGGACAATGGGCAATTAGATCCTGTCAAAGATCAGTACAGTAAATGTTCTGTATGGATGGGTTGCCTACTGTCCCGATCTTTTATTTTGTTCCCCTGGATTGCACTGAAGACAGTTGCTCAGGGATGAGGAAGTTATTATGATGGGCATCGACTATGGACACATCTTTACTGCCCATCTGACTTTAACGCAATATTGTGGCTTTTATGCCATATTGAGCTTATGTCCCTGTGGTATATTAAGGTTAAATTATATTGAATGTTTGATATGGAGATTGGTCAAAGGATAAAGATTTGCTGTTGAGGTTGTCATACTTTGCCAACTCCATGGCACTGGCGACCAGTTGTGTGGGTGTGATGTTTACAGGTGGGTAGGTGTTTGATGTGTTTTGTTAGTGAAGTGAAATAAAAGCATATTTTCATATGGATATGCTTTGCTTGTGATGATACTTATTCAATGGTATGGCATTTGGCACCATGTTGTACACTGGCCTGGCCTAGGGTGCATGTTTGCCAGAGAGTTTTGTTAAAACCAGAGCAGGAGGACACCATATTGACTTCCTCCATATTTCTACCACTGTTTTGTGTTGATACTGAAATAAAGAGCACAGTTGAAGCTCGTATTATACAGAATGTGGTGCCCGTCTTGGTCCATCATGACTATTAAAGGTGTTTCCTGGTACGGAACATAATAACTTTACATAACTTTTTTGCAGTAACGGGTGGGGCACAACTGGCATTAAGTCACGCACTGCCCATTACTGCAGTTTGAAGATTGAGAAACCATTTAATTCACTAAACTGTGTTTTTTGTTCTAGGCCATTATTTCAGAGAGGCATAATATATTATTCAAAGATGAATACGAAGATGGACAAAACACTTGTGCTACACCTGTCCTTGCCTTTGCGTTAGTTATGTAGCTGTTGGCATGCATGTTATATGCAGGATATATCCCTACCCTGGCAATAAAGGATTCCTTTTAATTGGACGTCTACAGGTAGTGTCATTGTTCTTATGTGACTGATACTCAGTGAAGCATGCTGTAAATGTTAAGGGAAATTGACCCTTGATGCTTGATGCTAGAACATCTGGCCTCTGGACAGATCTACTCTACTTACACCATGGGAAGCCAGTGCTAAACTAGACAAGGGCCTTGGTCTCATCATCATCAACACATTTAATTTGGTTTAAAACTGTGAAAGCATAAATACATAAAACAATTGCTATACAGGCTTTGATCTATATATGCTTAAGTACCTTTTTGTTAAAATCCAAAAGAAACACTGGGATTTACTTAAGAAAAATAAGGTCAAAATAGTGGGGTGTATAAGGAGTCCACTGATTTTTAAAACAACCTCCATCGATCTACAATGAGGGAATATTTTTCTTGAGCCTCAGCTTTGTAATATCCCAACTGAACACTATATACTGTGTTTCAGAGTGTTGCACACAACAGAAACAGTGAGATGTGTCACTCCATAGATTTACTCAATGTAACTCCTTAGGCCTGTCTTAAATTGGAACCGACAAAGTAATTTCATCCCCTGTATCTTTCCTCGGAGCACCTTTCAAAATGAGTAGCAAAGGTGCCAACAACTCTAGTGCAAGTATGGTGAATGCGCCCCCCATCACCTGGGTTGGTTGTAAAAAAACAGCTAAATTATGGGTACAGTGGGCTCCTTCGACCCATGGGCAACTGGTGACTCTGCACCTGCTGCACTATTGATAACTACGCCTCTGACCCAGTATCTTGTTAGCATGTACACTAGGCTGCCTGCCTTGAACAGCTCAAAGTCCTTCGCACTTTATACAAAGAACTTAATTTTACCTTCATGGAACATGTCTACCAAACTCCGGCGCTAGTTATTACATCCTACACCTCTGGTCCAGTGTCGGCTCCTCTGCCCCACTGCTTTTAAGCAGTTTGAGGAAGAAGAAACAAGAAAAGAGTTATTATCATTTTGTGCTCCGTGCTGCTTTGCGGGTGGGCAGGGCTGCTCTGGGGAGGAGTGGTTTGCCCACTCCTAAGTGCACAATGACTGTTTGGTCCGCCCTCAGGGGTCGCCCAAACTAGTCATGCGCACTTTCCCCATTGTCCATTCAGGCTGCATTACAGCCTGCATGGATAATAAGTCCATGCCTCCATTCTCTGGTTGAGCGTCGAACCAGGACTTTCAAAACCAATCACAGCCTATTTAATATTTTTTTATTGCGTGACCCCCTCACGCCCCGTCGACTTGCCCACTTCACCACCCATGAGCAATGCTGGCTGCCACTGCTCCCATCCCCAGTGAAAAAACAGGGTAGTTTTGTTCCGATATAAGTGAGGGCGGGAAAGATAATAGCTCATTGCTAAGGGAAAGAATATCACGCGCTTCTCGAATCATTTTAGTCACGTGGTTCACACAAAGGTTGCTAGGTCGGTTTGCTTTGGCAGCTATTCAATCTCAAATGACTCTCCCAGTGACTTCCTGACACGTGCACACCTAATTCACCTCTCTAATCTAATTACATTTGAGATCTGATCACTCAAAATAACTCTGGGCATGGAGCATTAGTGATTTCTACACTCATTTAGTAAGAACAGCTGTCGCTTAGCATCATGAAGACTCTCCAAAGGGTGGTGTGAGCCTTATGCCACTTTAAATATACAAGGAGGATGAACTTTTAATGTGTTGTGCATGTTCTGGACTCCTGCATATGTTAAATGCATGGATAAAAGTGATCTCAGAAAAAATCATCCTGAAAACTGAACTCATGTTTCTGGCCCTAGTCACAAGAAGACGCTTTACACTGTGCGACATGAAATTCTCAGAGTAGACTCCTGTCCTTTTCTTGAGCCTTGACTTATTCTCAAAATTAACATGGGCAGTACTTCGCACAAAAAATAGTGCCTTATGGCTAATGTGTGGGGGCATTTTAACATTTTGTAGAGATCACAGCGGAAACACAGCAATGCCTTGTTGAACATTTGCAATGCACAAGAGGAAGCTATAATAAATCACAGGTGTAAGGATTTTCTAACCCTCCATTCCCAGAGGTGGAAGTGAATCGATTCATAACTAGACTGTTGATTGTCTCAAAATGTACCTCAGCATTGGCATGAGACCCTACTGTATTTCACTTATTTAGCCAGAGACCAGTAATTGTTGTTCTGGGCCGCTAGTGGGTCAATGAGCAGACATCTACAAGATAAATGTTCATGATGGGCAATCCTTTCTTGCTCAATGGAGTGCATGGCTCAAAAACGCCTTGAAGTTTCTGGGGTGTTCAGACCTGTTTTTGTCATGAGCAGAAGAGGATAAAAATAAAGAATCATATATGGCTATGACATAAGCAGAAAGAGAATAATTAAAGTGAAGCAGACCTCTATCAGTGCATGTTAGACCAGGCACACTTGGCATGGTATTACCCCTAACTTTTTGCCTTCAATCCTCCTGTTTTGCTGACTTCATTTTTGCTGACTTTAGGACTTTGTGCACTTTACCAATGCTAACCAGTGCTAAAGAGCTTATGCTCTCTCCCTAAAACATGGTAGGATTGGCTTATACCCAACTGGTATAATTAATTGCAGCAGTGGCCTGTCCATACAGGCTTAGGGGCCACACCCCGACCTTTTTCAAGGCAGTAAGAGTGTCTGTCAGGCTGAACAAAGGTCATCCTGACAGGCAATCTTCTTGTTCAAGTCAGGCTGGCAGGAGCTAAATATGCGCTAAATGTGCATGCTCCTGGCTGTCTGAGCTGAACTTTGCCAGGCTGAGAATTTGGCAGCCATGTGGGTGTGACCTCCTCAGCCTGGTAAAAGTGCCCTGAGCCCTCCCCCTCATGATGTGGGGAAGTGTCACTTATTGCCTTGAATCTGGGCACTTTAGTTTTAAGCCCGGAGTTGCCCAGGCCCAAGCTTGGCCTGGGCACCTCCGGGCTTAAAACTGAAGTGGCACCTCGTCACAGAGTGCTGTGGGTTCAGCAGTCTCACTGACCCCATCCCACTCTGTGATGAGGTTGGGACTGCTGCCTTTCCTCATTGACTGACCTTAAGTCAGCCAATGAGGGAAGGCAGCAGTCCCAACCCTCCTGGCACCTCCGAGGCTTCGGACTGCTGTCTTCCCTCATTGGCCGATCTAAGGTCCTAGGACCTCAGAGGCTTTTCCTCTCAAAGAGCTGCAGTTAGGGTAAGTTTTATGTGTTTTTTTTATGTTTGGTGCAGAGGTGCGTGAATGTATGAATGTATGTGTCTTAGGGCTTGTTCAGATCTAGCTGTCCGATAAACATCCCGTCCCATGGCTCGGACCGTAATATCAGCCATTTCAGTATCCCCTCTGACAGAGAAAACGCCCCCAAAGGTTATACAGTTCTACCCTATTTTTCATTCAATCATTGCCTCAAAGGCAACTCAACTTCAAGTCGGGCAAACATCTGCAAACCATAGTTAACTCTACAGGTTCCTTACCAGTTTAGTTCATCTACCCAGCCCGATCAATCAACTACTTCTGGGCATTCCTGTTTAGTAAAGCCAACAGCACCCTCTTGCATCCGGTCAAACCTTGTGATTTAACCACCATTCCTCTGGAGGGTGCAGTGTTAAACATCCAGCTAGGTGATTATAATCATGCCAACATGGAGGAAGTAGCTTTACACATCCACCATTTGGACTAGCCTCAAGTTTTTCACCCCAAGTGCTTCGTTGACAGATCTTTAACATTCCGTAGTACAGGTGCCTTATGGCCAACATCTCTGTCCCAGGAGTTGAGGGTCAAGCTTGTAAATTTGGTCTACATCACCTCTAGGGATCCTGAGACCAGAGCAGGGGCCACCGTGTTGAATACTAGTGTTGCTACATTAGTCGGTTCAATGGTGTATAGTAGTTCTCATTTGTACATGAAGGAATTATTGCTGATTCCCTGTTACACATTCAAAGGCACTCATGACATACTTAATAGAAGCACTATACTCAAACTGATTGTCAATTTATAGTGTCTGGAGCATATAACATCAAACAATTTTGAATTTGTTGCTTTTAAGCCCCATCCCACGTTGCGAGGCATAAATATAACTGTGACCTCTTGGTCCACTCAGGCAATTACCACCCAGGTCTGGGAGCATGGGGCCAAATTCTTTGACTGGGGTATTGAGGTTGTATCCAGACTAGGCCTGGGCAAAATTTCCGTTCCATTCGTGAAATTTGCGATAATTTGGCATTTCCGCGTTCCGCGGAGAGCGCGGAAATGTCAAAATTTCCGCATTCCGCAGCTTTGCGATAATTTGGTTCTTGCTCGCGCTGTAAAATAATACATTCTCGCGCGCGCGCGCGCGCGATCGCCTTACCTGAGTCCCCGCGTTCGCCGACAAGTTTTCCCGATCCGGACGCGTTCTCCATGAGATGTTGTATTGTTTTAGCCATTTGCGCTGTCTCGCGACAGTTCGCGTCCGCAGTGACGTCATGCGTCGCGCGATCACGTCTTTTGTCTCGCGATCATGCACCGCGAGACAACTGAAAACAAGATGGCCGCGCCCGCAAGCAACCACATGGGTAAGTTGGCGACCCGCAACCATGCAGAAAATCTCGCGAACATGCCGAAAAAAAACTTCCGCATCTTCGCGATATTTCCGCTTGTTTGCGGAGATTTTTAACATTTTCGCGATAATTTGCGAAAGTCGCTTTCGCAAATTCCGCCCACCCCTAATCCAGACTCCCCTGCATTATCCAACTACTGTGCATCTGAGTTCTACAAATCCTGCCTTCTCCCACAGAGGCCTTCTTAGAGGAGTGGCTGGCGCAGAGCAGCAAAGGAACAACTATTAGCACTTGCAAGTTACTAGCGTTTATACCAGTGGCTGATTCCGGCAAAGTGCCACCTTCCGTTTCTTTCTCCAGAATGGTAGTATGGAGCCCAGGTGTTCATGGGAGACCTGCAAAGAATGACATCCACAATCGCATTCTATTCCAAGGAACGCAAATGATGAACCCAGTTTGATGCTGGGTAAAACAAACAATCATTGCTTGAGGCCTGCTCTGGATAGCACTCAACCCAAAGCTACCATCCTCCCTATACAACAGGAGCTACTCAATGAGATCTGTGTGAGTAGCGTAGAAATGTTCAGTGGGACTTCTAAGTATTTGAGGGGGAGCACCAGTGATCTCGCCCTCAATCCTTGCATACAGAGCTTTCATCCCAGGGTCCCTCGAATCCATCAGATTGCATTGCCAAGTAGCTGGCCCTTCTGGCCCTTCTGGCCCCTAGCTTGGCGCCGGGAAACCCTTCTTGGGTAGCTGTTGCGCCTTATAAATTCAATGAATAAATAAATAAATAAAATAAATTTCTGGAATAGAGCAGGCCTCAGGACTAAGTGCAACAACACTGAGCGGGTCGATTTTATGGAGTCTTTTGGAATTGCTTGTTTGGAAGAAACTTGGGTTACAATAACTTTATAATTAAATGGTTTCAAGACTTTTCATCTTTCTGCTTCTCCTTCCCATTCTGGCAGACCCATGGGTGGTCTGGTAATCTACCTCTTAGTCATGCTTCATACTAGAACATATTTTTACAGAGCAGACACACCTTTTTGTCAAGAGCTCAGCCTTGAATTTAGAGATGGTACAAGGCTGGAGCATCATCAATATTTACAATAACATTCCTTCTGCTGACAGATCCAGCGTTTTGTGCGGGTTGGATACGGACTTGGACTCCCTCACTTTTAGAGGAGGCAACAACTTGGGCATGATTTGGGGGGAATTTACTGCCCACTTATGCCCCCCAGTGCTTTATACGCATTTGGGGTTTTAGACTCAGATGGGTTTCTACAGTCTCATTTATTGCAGGACAACTTTGACAATAGCCTTAATTCTATCATGACTAAGCACAATTTGGGTTTTGCCATTGAATATAGCAGAAATAATCTGTCTTTTGTTTATACGTTTGTGGGCAATGGAGAAGGTTCTCTCATTAACTTTATTCTTTATTCAGCCAACTTAGAACCCTGTGTTGGCAATTTCACCACCCACTTAAGTCCTTTTAGTGATCACTTTTGTACAAAGTCTATATATTGACATCTCTTCTTGGAAGGCTTTCTATCACATGGATAGGCACCTAGCACACATCTCTGTACATGGCAAGAAGGGCTCGTGGATTAAGTGGGAAAGAATTATTCTGAGGCCTTCCTGTCTAATTTGTCGGAAAATAAACGCCCCTTGATAGATATTTGTCTGGACGACAAGGTGAACCCCTCTCACATGATTAAGGCCTTTACAGCTCCCTCTCTCTGAGGCTGTTAAAGCTGCTCTCGAAAGGACCCATAATTTGAATCCAGGAAAGCAGAAGGGTTGGTTCGACAAAGAATGTTCAAGTAGTGGAAGAGGTGTGGCACAGCGGCCAGGGTGCCTGACTCCGGACTATGGGGTTCACGGTTCGATCGCCGGCGGCAGGTTAGCCCAGCACCATGTGACTCTGGGCAATAGTTCGCTTAATCTTCCCGAGGGCCCCCAGCGCCAGGACACCACTTCGGAGGTAGCTGTGCGCTTTACAAAGACGGGTATTTCATTTCATTATTTCAAGTACACACAAGGCTCTCATGCTCCCTCTTCAAAAACCTCCCAGGATATTGCATGAAGTGGCCCAGAGTAGAAAAGTATATCGGGAAGCAGTTAAGACCAGGAGAAATGCTATGAAAAAAATTGCCTGGGATTATCTTGAGCCAGCTAGCAAAAAGTTCTTAGGGCTTTCTGGGGCATTGTGAACTGGCCCTTTTAAGTTAGGTCGATGAGCCTTCCATAGAAATCGCCATAGCTTGGCAAGAGTGGGCATCTTTCTCTGGAGGGGTTTACTCCATGGGATCTGGGAAGGCAGTGATAAGTGAATTTTAGCACATTACTATCATAGTTTTAAAGAATGAGTTCCTGCTCAAATATCGTACATCTTATGATGAAGTGTTGGAGGTCATTAGAACTAGCCATAGTTATAAAACCCCTGGCCCCAATGGGGCCCTTTGGACCTTTTCAAGAGCCAGTTGGACCTCTGGGCACCACTGGTTACAAATATTCTTGGGTCAGCAAGCCGCTCCAGTAAACCTCCAACTTGGTCACAATCAATCATTGTCCCCATTTTTTAAAAGGGGTACCGAGGGGATGTGAGTTGTTACCGCCCGATCTCTCTCCTGAACTCTATGATAAATATCTTGGGTCGTGTTCGTTTATCACATTTTGAGGCCTGGGATGAGGACTCCAGAACACTCTCAGACATTCAGTATGGGTTCAGGAGGCGGCTCAGGACGGAGAACCAATGCCTTAAAATTTCCCTCTTATTGGGCAAGTATACATCACTAAACGGGGTTTGTTTTTTCTGGGTTTTATGGACCTGTCCAGCACCTTTGTTTGCATTTCTCGTAGAAAATGATGGAATTAAATGGAAGATCTTGTCTTGGATAGGTTCCTAATCAACCCCATCAGAGAAATATATAAATACTGAGACTCCAGTACTTCAGTGAGGTTTGGGAGGGGAATGCTTGGAGTCCTTCTGTGTTCGCAGGGGGATAGGGCAAGGTTGTGTACTTGCACCTTTCCTCTTCACATTATACATCAACCATCTGGAGAGGGAATTGGTTCAAACATGCAGGGTCTTGCCCCACATTCGACAGTGTCCTATTCCAGCTCTGCTGTATGCACTTGACGCTGTCTTCATGGGGCTCTCCTCCTTTTAGAATATTTCTCAACCTTCATGGAAGGGATAGATCTTAAATTTAACTTAAGTAAAACCTTTATTATGTTTTGTAGTCCTAAACGTGTGGTTACATTTAACTCACACATTTTTCTACATTCTAAACTCATCCAAACAACGAACAAGTTGAGTTATCTGGATCAATTGTTTAATAAATCTGGCTCTTGGAACCAGCAGTTTGAAACCACAAACAGCGAGTTTGCACGGGGCATTAACTCTCTCTTTTGATTTGCTGCCAAACTAGGAAGGAGACCAGTGCATCAAATGTTAGGGATTTATATGGTGAACTGCCTAATTGTAGCTATCTATGGGGCTGGGGGCTGGGGCTTTAATAAAGTAACCAGGCTACAGATTACTGAAAATAGGTTGCCCTGCAGTTTGCTCTCCCTCCCTAAATGCAATGCCACTTGTATTTGTCTTAATGAGTTGGGGTTACTTCCCCTGGAGGACAAACTACAGACCTGTCCTCTTATGCTCTAGCAACAGATTTGAACTGAGTCTCTTGGTAATAAATTGAGCGATCATTGAAGATTGGCTGACGTTGGACCGAGCCCTTTATATTTTTTGCCTGAGGGAGATTAGGGACTTGACTCTGGCCCTGTCTAGACCAGAGCTGTTCGAAAATATCTCATCCCTTCTCTATCTCAGCAAAAGGACACTGAGGGATTTATGTTACACAAAGTTTGGGACAAAGTTAGAAATATGTCCTCTGTTATATCTTATATTTTGCTGACCCCCCTTCTGAAGGTGTGCAGCCATTTTTGCCACTCATTGCCCAGCACTATCAGAATGTTTCCTCTTGAGGGTTAGACTTAATTTATTCCATCGGCTCGTGGCATTCCATTATTGTAATGACTAGGAGCGTAACATTTATCCTTGTCCCTTTGACTCAATCTCTCCACATAGCACTTTACATGTTATGTTATTTTGCAGATTATATTCTAAACCCAAAACACGTACTGTTAATGCTATTTTGAATAAATTTGCCATGAGACATTACACAAAGGCACTTTATTTCCTTCAGCGCTTAGCTACTAAAGACATTATAACAACTGTTTATACCTATCTGGGATTGGTAACAAAGATTAGGAAGTCGCAGGGGATAAGCGAGGAAGTTATTCCCCGGCGCCCCAATGATCAAGGACCCATGATAATTTGAAGTTGCAGTTCTGTGTTGGTTGAATATGTGCATTTTTCCTTTTTTTGTTATGTTTATATTATTGGGCTTGTGGGTAGTGCACGGGGAGGCCTGATTGTGAACTTGTGAACCCGCACTTTATAATATTACATTGTTGTAACATTTATAACACTTAATAACATTACTAGTGTCCTTTTTTAAGTTTTGCACTTTGCAAAGTGATGATTGTTTTTAGCTTTAATAATTTTGTATTGCACTACCTATTGCAGTACCTTAATTATCTGACCCCTTGTTGCTCTTGAAGCCTTTCTTACATCTCAGGGCTGCCAACCCCAATTTTCGTTGTCATGTCACGAGGTGCGAGAATACGGACATGAACCCTGGTGATGTGTTCTCCATTTTAAGCCCACTAATGCTGGTTGGAACTTGAACTAAGCTCTGTCTCCATTCTTCCCTGGGGCTGGCATCTGCGATGAGCTCGTATTCTGGAATTCCCCCTAGAGCATCTTAGTTATTCAAAGTGTAAATTATGCTGATAGGAGTGCATAGCGGACTGTCTTTGGAGGTTTTGTACTCCACCCTTACCTTCAAAATTGTATCTGAACTTGTGATGTTGCTGTTCGGATGTCAGGGATTGGGGAATGCCAAGGCATGATTGTGCCCTCTCATTAATTGTTTTTATTATGCACTTTTAAAAGACATGTTTGGATATTAATTGTATTTGAATGTATTTTCTTTTATTACACTTTTATGGTCTATTATTTAGATCAAATAAAGTTTATTCTGATTCTGAATGTATGTGTATTTGTTAGTGAGTGTTGTGAATGGGTGTGTGTGCATGAGTGAATGCATGGCTGTGAGTTAGGTGTATGTGTGCATGTGTGACCCCCTCCACCACCCTCTCTGGTAAAATTACCGGCCACCACTATTTAATTGACTTTTAAGTCCCTGGTAAAGTGGCACTACCTGTGCCTAGGGCCTGTAAATTAAATGCTAGCAGTGGGCCTGCACCACTGATTGTATAACACACTTAAGTAGCACCTTAAACATGTCTCAAGTCTGCCAATGCAGCCTGTGTGCCGTTTTTAAACTGCCATGTCAACCTAGCAAAATCAACCTTTGCCAAGCCCAAACCTTCCTTTTTAGAACTTGTAAGCCACCCCAAAGGCACAAAGTGGAGAGAGCCGAGTGCAGTGTATTTAAAAAGAGGGACATGTACTTTTTAGTTTTACATGCCCTGATAGTGAAAAACTCTTAACTTTGTTTTTCACTACTGCAAGGCCTACCTCTCCCATAGGCTGAGACTGGAGGTAACTTACTACACCTGACAAGTGATGATTTCCAAATGGGAGCAGGTAAACAATTCATGTTTGGTGTCTTTGGACTTGCAATGAAAAATCTTCTCTCATGGTGAAGTCAACTTTTAAATTACAATGCTGAAAATTCCACTTTTAGAAAGTTGGCATTTACCTGCCATAGACATTCTGTGCCTTTGGCCTGTCTCTGAGCCACATGATTGGGTGTAGCTTTGCGTATTCCTCCTAGACAGTCACACAACTAGAGAGCTTTTGTGCCTGGATGGGCCATCTTTGGCAGGGTAGGAGGGCGGAGCCGGGAACAGCCCTACTTCTACTTGTATAGGCTGTTTCCTGCCTCCACACAAAAGGCTGAGCCAGGACAGGGAAGGCAGGATGCCTCTGGACTTCAAAACTAAACCTCTAGAATCTTCTTCCACTTCAACGCTTCAGTACACTTCTGGGCCAGTGGATACTTTTTAAGGAAGATGGACTGCTGTGCTGCTGAAAGGACTGCCACTCTGCTGTGCTGCTGCTCTGAAGGACTGCTGTCATGCTGTGCTGACTTGCTGCCTGCTGCTTTCTTGCCCAGGTGAGAATGACTGGACCTGCAACTATTGAACCCAGGACCCCACAGTGAATCTAAGGACTAGTTGGCTGGCCTCTTGACTACAGCCTCAGTGACACAAGCTCCAACAACCTTGAACCCAGCACCTGGACTCTGCCATCGGTGTGTCCTACTCTGCCAAGTGGCGCCACCCTAGTCCTGGACTCTTAGAAGTGGGGCTGAAGGTGCTCTGCCAGCCCATCTGTGGATCCAGCAGAACCGACACATCTCTGCTCTGAGGCACAACCTTACGCAGAAGTGACACGTCACCTCTGCTTTGAAGGTTCTCCTGATGCATTGACTCTACTTCAACCTCACAGCCGTCATTGGAACAGCCACCTGTGCGTACCTTTCCCGACGTTGACCCTCACATCGCAAACCACTAAATGACTGCAGCCTCGACGATGCAGGTACTCACATCGCAGAGTCACAGCTCTTCAGAACTGACGCATCACCTCGACTGCACTGTGCCTCATTGATGCCGGACTTTGCAACGCAAGTCTGCACCTAAGGGATCCTTGACGATGATGCAGGACCTCTCATCATAGAACCACAATATCTTGGAACAGATGCAGCCTGGGCGCAGAACCTCGCAACGCTCCGCAACCAGGACTTAATGTACTGTTGTTCAGTGGGCCTAACTGGTTCCCTGTAGCCGTCCCACACTCCTTTGCGGTTAGCCTAAACTTTTGACTTTGTCCTGGTCCGGCGCAACCGGATATCCACAGATGGCACTTTGTGCTTTTTGGTGCTATTTTCACTGAAATCTTAAAATCTACATATATCCGTTTCTAATGATTGGATATTTGTTGTTTTGGCATTGTTGTATTTATTAAAATGTACACTATTTTTCTAAATTGTAGTGGGATTTTTTGTGTATTCGGTTTTCACTTTATTATTGTTTAAAGTTCTGCATAAATACTTTACATATTGCAAAATGACTTGCGGCACCGCACCATTTTTGCAAATGGGGCTCTAGATCTTTTTGGGTCCTAAAGATTGCGTGCTATGACAAACATAAACATCACTAACTTTATAATACCACTTGCAGCAAATCGGTTGAGTAGATGCAGGGCAATAAATATAAAGTGCTTTTGTTGGCAGGCATACCCCAAAACAAATGTATGGAGCTGCTCGGTTGTAATTTGTTGCATTAGGTCTCCTGTAAAGTGTTGTGTAGGGGCTGGAAAAATAGAATGATCATTACAGATTTGTCAGTGGAGAGGGGCATCTATGTGATGAGCCGCTAATACGAGTGCTACGGAAAAGAGAGTAGATAGTACGCAAAGAGTCCTAGTGAATAAGAGCCACTCTTTTTCCCGTTTCTTTCTCAGAGTCTAAATTCAGTATGGAATATCCTTCAATGTTACCAATTTTGTTGCTGAATTTAGCAGGGTCTTATTGTTGTATTTGGAATACAAGAGTCAAACTTGACTCCGATAGCCTTTTGTTTATCACTTTGAGTAATCCGTGAATACCTAACCAGTATTTTTTACAACTAGAGTTGAATATAACTCCAACAGCCTTCGGTTTACCACTTTAAGTGATCAGTGAATCCCTATCCAGTATATTCTACAAATGGAGTCGAACATGGCTCCAGCAGCCTTCGATTTACTACTTTGAGCGATCCAAGAATCCCTATACGGTCTACTCTACAACTACACAGAGTAGTCGCTCTCAGTTTTATTCAGACTTGCTGTATTTGTGGTAAGCTCCGAGTCCAGGCAAAGAGACAAATACTTTGGGATGAACCATTCAACGCGGCTTTCTAAAATCAAATGCCAACGTGCCCCAAGACTGGAGATGCCAGTTTATGGGATGAAATGATAACCGGCTTGAGGGAGTTTGAAGTTAATACTAACCCCGGGCATACTGCAAACAGTTCACAGTGGTGTTTATTGCGCTGTTCTATAAATAGGGAGTCCAGTCTGAGAGCAGCTTTGCAGTTAGAGCTGCTTGATCCAACCTTTCACCGCCATGTGCTGGAAATCTGTTGGCTGGCCTTCGGAGTAGGTCAGAGGGAGAACTAAGCTTTGAGCTTAAGACCATCCATAGCCACTTTTTACAGCTGCTTTCTGTTGCACAGTGCTAAAAAGTCTAAAGAAAAATAGTTATCTAACTTTGTAACGCTAAAAGCAAAAACTACTAAGAACCTTCCCATAAAGTCCTGTGACATCGGGTAATATCACTAGACTATTGAAATGCACAGCAATTTTTTTTTATTTAACTCGGTGAAATTGTTCACTGGTTGTGCAACTTGCTTTGATAACATATGTACATATGTTATTCCACCCACACCCACGATATTAAAAAGTAGAACTCATTAATTAAAATATGTTTGATGCTATCACTTGGGTTTACAGAAGGATTTTTCTACATTGATTCAATTACAGATTTGCTACATTACAACAACATTGTACTAGCGCAAAAAAGAAGCCAGCTCCATTTTCGACATCTTGTTCTCTATTTATATTGAGGCATGGGAAAAACAAGCACTGCACATTGGAGTGAAAATGAAGACAACATATTACGGACACGCTTTGCATATTAATTAGTTATGAATACATTCAAATTTGTGATAGAGATTTTAACAAAGAAATCCAATTCCTTTAATTTTATTTAAAGGGCAGACTGTACACCCTGGATGCTTCGTAGGCGATATATAAATGGAACACATTGATTTTACCTCAATTATTTTTTTTTTTTTTAGAACACTCCAGAAAGAAGGCAGCAGTAGTATAATTGTTCCTATTTCGGTTAGCAATTTTCCACTCAATAAACATTTCAAGGAATTACTGGGAGGTGTTGTTGAACTACCACTGAGGGGAATAAATGACTGACAGTAACAACACACCAATTGTAATTCAACTCCTTTATCAAACATCTCAATATGGCAAACTGACCTTCAGTTGTGGCATCATGGCTGCTGCCCATTCTTACCGCATTTATTTTTGTGGGCTGTTTTAAAACTAAACCTGAGCCCCGTTAATCACGTTTAAAAAGAAAAGCACACACCTTTTCTCAATTTCTAATGTAGCAAGCACATCAAATATTGGTCATGTTTCCAAAGGTGAGATGGCCTTCTCTTCACTCTCAAAATGGGGTAATAGAATGCAGTGGTGGATGCAGTTGACATTTTCAGTTCTTATGGCTGATTTCTCAGCATCAACTACAATCACAGATGTATGCCGATTATACCAAAATACACATCCGACTTGAGACTAACTACAGGCCTAATTATTACTAGTATGGCAGTCCTGGGACAGCCGTACCCGAAGATGCGGGTCTGACTGCCGCCATCGCGTCAGGCCTCCCACACGATTGTGATGGTGGCAGTGGGACCGCCACAAGATCGCCACCACCACCAGGATCGAGGATACTGTGGCGGTGGCAGTGTGGAAAGCAGGTGGGAATCGCTGTAGTGCTGATGCTGGCACCGCCGAGCAGATTACGACCTGCCTTTCTACCAAGCAGTTCATGGCTGGGACCCCACCAATCAATGCTTGGCGGAAACTCAGGTAGAGGGTCCCCCAACAGGGCCACCGGACTACTCTGCCCATGGGGGTGTTTAGGGGGCACATCATGTGTCCCCCCCAAAAGTGCACGGTTGTGCGTACACTGTGTGGCATGCATGTCATGGTGCATGCCACACCGTGCGCGAACATGCTGGAGGTGCTGTCACGGTGGCAGTATGCTTTTAAGGCTCTTCTATGAGCCATTAAAATTCCCTACGCCACTGCACCGCCAGCCCTGGATCACTGTTGTAATCCGTTGGGCAGGAATGCCGACAGCTTGGTGGTCTTGCTTGGACTGCCATAGCAGCGGTCCAGCGAGAAGACCGCCAAAGTCATAATCAGGCCTAAGACTTAAACATCAATGTCTCAAATGATCATGGGTGCATATACTTCTGATTGAGGAAAAACTTAATTTGCTTCAAAGGCTCCAAAAAGGGAACTCATGTTTATAGGAAATCCTATCTACTCCTCATTTCGATTTGACTGGCCAGTGGAGCTGGGATAGCCACATACACCATTAAGGATGATACGAAGTCTGGGATCTTAGGGGAATATTTACAAGGAGCTAGCAGCGCCGCAGTTTCACGTTTTTGACGCAACAGCGGCGCAATCAGTTCTCCACACTGCTCTATATGTACAAACTGAGACATTAGCCCAATGCGTCAGTTTGTAGAGGTCTGCATCACGTTATACCGGTATCGTGTATAATGTATAAAGGGTAGGCATTCTCACACTAAAAGCCAAGTAGAACTGATGCTGTGAAATTTACATTTCACTGCGTCACTCTATGACTTGATTGCACTTTAGCTTTGCAGAATGGGCCTCAAACACTAGTGCAGCCTCTTCTGTAATAACAATCACACCAGCACACATACCGCACTGGTGCAATCCTAAGGGGGCTTTCCCTCATTCGCATGGGGACATGGCCCCATGTAAATGATGGAACCACTTTGCCTCTGTGACCATGCCTTATAATAGATATGGTTGCAGAGGACAAGAGACCATCTGTGATGGCACACTTACTGTATGCCACAAACAGATGGCACTCAGTTGCACTGATAACCCACTAAATGGAGTAAGGAGTCCATAGACACTTCACAACAGCACAATGCAGGTGGGTGCAGTCCCTCACTGCGCCTGCCTGCGGGGGACTCTCTGTTCCATCTTGTAAAGCAGGCTGCATGCCACCTGCACTGAATAAGATGGAGCAGCTGCATCAAAGAGCTACTCAGCCATTCACTAATGCGCTGCCCCTCACAGTATGTGCCAGTTCCCGTCTGCCCTGGGGGCAGCACATTATCTGTAATAGGGCACATTGGGGCAGCACATTATCTGTAATAGGGAATATTGTCCATATGTGCCAGGAACACCTTCTCAAAGGCGTGCCTGGCACAAACAGAAATAGTGTGCCCTTCACATAATGCATTACTTGGTTTCCATTTCTGTCACACTGGCAGGAAACACCACAGGTAAGAGACAACGGCCAGTGTGGCAGTAATGTCAAATAATGGCTAAAATATGCTGACGGTGCAGTAGAGGTTTTTCTTTTGCCACACTGATCACCTTGAAGACTGATTGCCATTCCATGAATTGGGCACACATGGAAATGAACTTGCTCCATGTTTTGCCCCTTTGCAAAATATAAGGGGCAGATTTACTAAGGAGCTGCATTGTCCTTGCATGATGCAAGTCCTCGCAAGTCAAGGCAAATCCTTAAATGGGATTTACAAAGCCATACAAGGGGCTATTTGCGTCACCTGGCATGACTTTGTAAAGAAATGTAACGTCAAGCAGCAGCTTGTGTGCGTTGCATTTTGTTGTGGTAAGCATTATTACACTCTGGTGCATCCACCCATGGAACCTGATGCAATTCCAGATTTACTAAACACAGTAAACCTAGGATTGAGCCAAAATTGTGCTAACCACAGAGAGGCAAAACGAGGAGATATATGTTTAAAAACAACCTTGCCTATAGCACAGACACCCTTGCAGCATTGTACAAGGGTAGCTGCGTTGGCACTAGCTAGCTCTAGGAGAGAATAGAAGTGCGCCATATCTTAGTAGATATGGTGCATTTCAGTTCTTGCTCTTTCACGCAGCGCTACACAGCAAGTTGCCTTGCTGCATTGCATGAAATATTAGTAAATCTGCCTCTTAGTTTCTAACAAACCCATTTTGCTCTTTCCCTCATCACACATGCAGTGAAAATGGCACAAATGGATCTGCTCCTCTTTTTGCATCAGTGCAAAGTTTCTGTAATATGGCGCCATGTTTCTTTTGTTGTGGCCCAGTGGTCTGCAAACTTCTAAATGCTGCAACCCCTCCCCCCACCCGTATAAAAAAAACTCGGCCCCCCTCAATTTCTTTCTCAATTACTGCTAAATTGGCAATGTTTAAATATGTCTAAACATATTTAAACTTTGCAGTTAAGCTCTGTTAGCCCTTTTTACACATACTCCTTTACACATACTCCCAGTCCGGATTTACATGATAAATGTTGTTAGTGATGGCCCATTTCAAAGTGGCTTACTGCCGCTCATGTTTTTAACACTTAAAACAAAGCAGGATGCTTCTCTTTGGCAGCGACTGGTGCCACCCCCCCAAGATCACTTAAGGCCCTTTTTGAAGACTTCTGTAATGTGGCCAGACGTTTTCTACATTGAACAGTGACTTGCTTGTTGTACTTACAAGTGTTTTTAAGGCTGCCTTGAAGGACTATCACACAGAGCGGCCTCTCAAGTAAGACTACCCTGGGGGCTGGGGGCAGGGCAGGTCTGTATTATGCCATCTTGTGCTTAGAGTTTCATTCAACAATTCGCCAAGCTGTGTAATGGATCCTGTACAGAAATAATAGGAAGATCTGTTGTAACAAAGACAAGTTAAGTCTTCTACAACAGGTGCTGCACTTGGCCTCCAGAGGATACCCAGTATGAGCAAGAGAGGGGTGAGAGAAGGTCATTGAAACACCCTTTGCTTATTAATAACTGGAACACGTAATTCTAGACAGCTTTTCTAGCCTTTTGGTGATTTAAATGAGAATGCATTAAATTAAGTTAAATTCAGTTTCCTTTGTGATATTTTCTTACGATTTAACCCTAGGACCCGCGTAATCCATTGGAATGGGATAAGAGAGAGTTGAAGCTTGGAGCAGTAAAGACATTAATCAGAAATTGTTTTAATTTTTTGGCCAGCGGAAATCTTTCACCGAGCCAAGAGGCAAATGCTGCAGCAGCAAAAGAAAATTCAGACATGGCCTGATTAACCCGTTCCCTGCGTGCATCGGCCAACGGCCGTCGCGAGCACTACCTGGCTAGTGCTGCGCACGTCCGTTAGCCGACGCGGCCCCGCCCACTCATTAAAAGTCCCGTACCGTGGCGGAATTTGCGCCGCGGTTAAGGGGTTAAAAAGCCTTATTTGAAGCCTGCATGTGTGCAAACTGCATTCACAGAAGGGAAGTGGTGCTCAGGGAAAGGTTCTGCTTGAGTACAAATGATCTGCAGACATGCAGAGAGACCAACACAAATCAACCATTTATATGCATGTATTGGGTGTGGCAGACAAGCAGGGCCGGACTGGCCATTTATTCCATTGGGAATTTCCCCATGGAAACAGAGAGTACGACCCACTTTATAGTATCTGGGGACTTCAACCTATACTTAATGGGCTTTTCGGCCAGTGATCTATTAATCTCACAATCTGCATTTTGGGAAATACCAGACCAGGGCAGCAACACACTAGGGAAATGGTCGCAAACTGGTCACCAACTTCTGGATCATCTTGAACATCTATCTCTTAGGGCCTTATACGGTAGGTTTCAAACAGGTAACCCGCCTAATGCTACATGTCCTTCTAACAATACTAGTTCGTGTTTGGACTATACATTTGTCTCCCTGACTATATTTCAACATATTTGCTCATTCCAAATAAAGGATAGATCTGGTAGTGACCATCTTCCACAAGAAGTTACATTTTTCCCATACATTACCCATTCAACGCATATAAGGGAGATAACAGACAAGCATATTTAAATAGCTCGACGGTCGGGCTTGACCAATTGCATGAAACTGTAATGGATACGCTCCAGGAAATCTCAAGCAACGGAAGTATAGCAGTAAACACGTGGGAACGAATCATATGTATACTTTGGGAAAAGCATTCTAAACCAGTAAAACCCAAAGGCAACGACAAAATACATAAAGAAGCCGCCACTGCAAACCATGAAATCAGATTTCGAAAATATAAATCTCGAATTAACAAAGCATTGAGGACGCTTAGGAGAAAGCCAGGTGACTTAACTGCCTTTGTAGCACTGACGTCAAACAAAGAACAAATCAAAAAGCTAAAATGGAGAATTCAAAGAGACAAAGACAACGAACTATGGGCCAAATTACTCTTCGATATAAAATGTAAAAACTGCACTAGATTTTGGTCCACAGTAAATCAACTCCTCAATACAGACAATAGAGGAATAAGTTCTCATATTACAGAGACTACGTGGGTCCATTATTTTAGAACTTACTTCAATGATCCATCAGAAGAGTATGCACCGACGAATCTCCAGGTAATTCCATCAACCATGCAGTATAAGAGCTTGTCGGAGTCTGTTAGACCTGGCATCATTGGCGTGAGTCTCTCTTCCATTTTTTCGGATTGCCTTCTCTGGTTTTGATATGTTTTTGCTGGTTATATGCTTTGGGCACTGTGCCACTGCTATTCAGTGCCACAGTGCAAGTGCTCCCTGTGTTAAATTGATGTATTGATTAGTGACTCCATGATTGGGTTATTTGATTTACTTGTCAGACCCTAGTGCAGTGCACCATGTGTGCCCAGGGCTTGTAAATCAAATGCTGCTGGTGGGCTTGCAGCACTGGTTGTGCCACCCACAGAAGCAGCTTGTAAAGTGTGTCTCAGGCCTGCCATTGCAGAGCCTAGGTGCAGTCTAGTACTGCCATGTCGACTTAGCCAGTGCACCCAATTTCCAGTCCCTAAACCTTCCCTTTTCTTCATATCAGACACCCCTATGGTAGGCCCAAGGGCAGGGTGCATTGTAAGTATAAGGTAGGAAATGCCCTGGTGTGTGTAGCATGTCCTTATAGTGAATTACAGCTATTTTCGTTTTTCACTATTGCAAGACTACCTGTTCTCCATTGGCCAGAATGGGCAGTTAGATTATTCCATTTTATAATCCTAACTGACTCAGGGAACATGGTAGAAATTCGAATTTTGTATGTCTGAACTCAGAATGATAAAATACATCTTTTGGTAAAGCTGGTTTTAACATTCTGTGTTTGAAAATACCACTTTTGGAAAGTAGGTATTTTCTTGTCTAACTATACAAAGCCTGCCTCTGCTAGGTTGTGCATTCCTTGTCTGGAGTTTGAGTGACAGGGCTGGGGGATTCCAGTAGACAGAATGAGTCAGCCCAGTGGTGAATAGGGAGATCTGCATCTAGATGGGAGGGAGGAGTTGCACCTGGGACCTGAATAGGGCTGGGCCTTCCCTCCACCATGCTGGCTCCACCTCCTGTGGTGTGGCTGATGTCTCTGCCCTGCACTGTGAAAGAAGAGAAGGAATCATGCCAACAAAGTGCTCCAGAGCTGTGCTTTCCCTCCACAATGCTGGCTCTACCTCCTGTAGGGCGTCTGATGTTTCTGCACTGCACTATGAAAGGAAAGAAGGAGTCCTGTAAACAAAGTGCTCAAGAACTGGTTTGGACTAGGCAGAGGCCTCTCTGCCTTCAGAGAACAAAGGATTTTGGGGTATAAATATTGGGACCCAGACCCAAGAACTTTAGATCACTTCTGGGAATAAGATGAACCTTTTGCCAAGGAGAAGACCCAAGGAAACTGCAAGAGTTTGGACTGCCCCTCTGCCAGTGTGCTGTTTACTGGGTTGGCCTGCAGTGGTGTCTTCATTGCCAAGGAATGGAGAAGGAACTTTTCAAAGGACTTTCATCATCTTACAAAATATTTCTCCAAGGGCTTCAACTTGTGCTTGCCTCCTGCTGAAGTCTCAGGGACAAAAGACTGCACCACCAGCTCCCCTCTGAATTTCCTTGCTGGGAATTCTATTTGCAGAAGCCTGCGTGTCGCTGGGAGCTGGAAGCGCGTCACAACGAGAAGAAGCGTGTCGCCGCTACATCTGTAGTCGTCGCATCGCCGGAAAAGCGTGCTGCCGCTGCATCTCCCGGGAAGCGTGTCTTCGTCTAAGCTGTCTGCTGTCGCATCACCGGAGAAGCGTGACGTCATTGAGAGGGTTGCCATCGCATCGACGGAGAAGCGTGTCGCAGGACCAGTCACGACTCCAAAGTACAGGCATGCATCCAGGGCGTGAACAAATCGCCATTGCATCGTCGCATCAAGAGCACGATCTTCTCGCATCGCACCAGGATTGTTGCATCTCATCGAGGTGCCATCTTGCGCATTGCAACCGGGCCGCAGGCCGAGAACATACGCATCACCCCCGCACCGGTAAGGATCAAGACGCATCCCCTACTCTACGCAAGCATCGAGGCGCGACGCATCATCTCCCCCGGAGCATGGAACCGACGCATCTCCCTCCGCGAGCCTTTTGTTTATTTTGCGTTACGCATCCAGGTACTTTTGTGAGAACTGTGTCGCATTTATCATCAACTTGAACTAAGTAACTTTTACCACCTTTAAGTCAATCTTAAGTACAGTATTGTGGATTTTTGTTGTTTGTGGTCTTGTGTTAAGTCTATATAAAGCATACTTATTTTTATAGGACCTGTGTGGTGTCCATCTGTAGTGTTTTCACTGTATTACTGTATGTGTTCACAAATGCTTAACACACTGCCTCTGAGATAAGCCTGTCTGCTCATGCCAAGCTACCAAGGGGGTGAGCAGGGGTTATCTAGGAGTGTAATCCCCTTATCCTGACTTAGAAGCAAGGGTCCCTATTTGGACAAAGGTGTATACCATTTCCAACTAGAGACCCCCAGTTCTAACAGAGTCAAATATAGAAATTATCAAAAAACAGATAATGAACGGGTGGAAAGAGGGGGCCCCGGGCCCAAATTGCGTATCGACAAGCCAGACCTTTGGGCTGAAACTCTGGCACCAGTATTTATTAAGGTAATGAGCACACAAATTATTCCTGAATCCTGGAAGGGGTCGATTATATCTCCCATATTTAAAGGAGGGAATAGATCGTTCCCGGGAAACTATCGGCTTGTAACATTAATGGGTGTTGAGGCCAAATACTTCGCCGAAACTGTCCTGGAGGAGTTGACATCTTGGTCTTCTAATAACAACATAATTCCATACAATCAGACTGGGTTCATAAAATCCACCGGCACGATCACAAATATATTGGCAATTTCTTTACTTATGGATGCACTCCATGCATCGAAATCTCCATTATACTTCTGTTATATTGACTTAAATCAGCATTCGACTGTGTAGATCGGGGAAAATTGTGGCGGAAGTTAGTAGATTGGGGTATATCAGAGAATCTCTTGCACACGTTGATAATGCTACAAAGTGACACATGGGTTAAAGTTAAAAGAGGAGCTGGCACACATCTTTCTCTGAAAATTCAAACTACCCGAGGCCTAACACAAGGCTATGTTTTGGGACCATCCTTATTTAACCTTTTCTTGGCGGACCTGACGGAAGTGTTGCAATCATGCAAACCTCACGCCCCGAAACTAGGAAATAATCCGATATCATCCTTCCTATATGCTGATGATGTAGTACTGGTGAGCCGCACTCTGGTGGGGCTCCAACGACTCCTCAATACAATGTCAACCAATTCGCAAACCAACGGCCTGCAGATTAATTACGGGAAAACGAAAACCATGTGTTATAATGTCAAGAAAACACAAACACAGACTTGGTTCATGGGTAAAGAGCAGTTGAAAAACACAGCTGAATACAAATACCTCAGAGTAATTATCGATAATAAAGGGAACTTTCTTGCACAGAAGGAGGCAATCAAAAATAAAGGCCTGGTTTTAGCTACAGCCTTTAAAACCTTGAAGAAAAAGGTAGCTGGACAGGTTTTGACCACACTACTGGAAGTTGTAAGAGCAAAATTCCTTCCAACAATTTCATATGAAAGTGAGGCTTTAAGAGGGCAGGATGCAACCACGTTGGATAATGCAGTCTCCCAAGCTTATAGATATATATTCTCCTTGCCAAGTTATACCTCCCGGCTCAGATAAGGCTAGAATTTGGACTGGTCAAGTAATCACTAACCAGGTGCTGCTCATATATAACATGCTGGAACAAAATTAGGAAAGCTGAGTTGAATACATTGAATCATATGTTGTGGGATGAGTTACAGCATCGTCATACATCACCAGGCAGAGAGTATCTGCAAGAGTCCCTAGAACATACAGGTCTTGTCCAGCTTTGGGAAATGTCAATTGACCAAAAGGCTTTTAAACGTTTAGTAAAGAAGTCTCTTAAAATTCAATCAGCTACAGAAGATAAAGCTACACTAGCACAAAGGACACATGGGTGGATGACAATAAACAATTATAAGTCCATCTCACCACAAGATTACTTTGCCACAGGTTATCCAGTTTTTATTAAGCAGCAGTTTTTAAGATACTGGCTGCCAGCCAAAGAGCACATGGCACCTTGACAATGCGGTAACCTACCCGTCACTTGTCGCCTTTGTAGGAGCTGCAAGGAGGATATGTTGCATTTGGTTTGCTCCTGTAATACCGTATGTTGGACTTGGCCCTTTTTGCAGGGTCATCCCTGAACTGTTTGCCTTCCTCCTGTATTTTTTCTGACCTGTTTTGTTGGTTTTATGACTCTGGGCACTTTACCACTGCTGATCGGTGCTAAAGTACATATGCTCTCCCTATTGTAAAATGATGTATGGATTAGTAATTCCATGATTGGCTGGTTTGGTTTACCTGTCAGACCCTAGTACACTGCACCAGGGGTGCCCAGGGCTTGTAAACCAAATGCTGCTGGTGGGCTTGCAGCACTGGTTGTGCCACCCACAGAAGCAGCCTGTAAAAGTGTGTCTCAGGTCTGCCATTGCAGAGCCTGTGTGCAGTCTGGTACTGCCATGTTGACTGGGCAAGTGCACCCACTTGCAACTAAACCTTCCCTTTTCTTCATATCAGACACCCCTATGGTAGGCCCAAGGACAGTGTTCATTTTAAGTATAAGGTAGGACATGCTCTGGTGTGTGTGGCATGTCCTAATAGTGAATTACATCCATTTTCTTTTTTCACTATTGCAAGGCTACCTGTTCCCCATAGGCCAGAATGGGCAGTTTGATTATTACATCTTATAATCCTAACTGACTCAGGGAACATGGTAGATATTCGAGTTTAGTATGCCTGAACTCAGAATGATAAAATTCATCTTTTAGTGAAGTTGGTTTTAACATTCTGTGTTTGAAAATACTACTTTTAGAAAGTAGGTATTTTCTTGTCTAACCATCCAAGCCTGCCTCTGCTAGGTTGTTTATTCCTTGTCTGGAGTTTGAGTGACAGGGGCTGGGGGATTCCAGGAGACAGGGTGAATCAGCACAAGGCTAAATAGAGAGATCTGCATGTAGATGGGTGGGAGGAGTTGCACCTGGGACCTGAATAGGGCTATGCCTTCCCTCCACAATGCTGGCTCCACTTCCTGTGGTGCGTCTGATGTCCCTGGCCTGCACTGGGAAAGGAACGAAGGAGTCTTGTCAACAAAGTGCTCCAGGACTGACCAGAACTGGTTTGGACTAGGCAAATGCCTCTTTGCCTTCAGAGAAGAAAGAAAAACTGTGTATAAAAAGGGGGACCCAGACCCCAGAACTTTAGATCACTTTGGGAAACAAGAAGAAACCTTTGCTGAGCAGAGGAACCAGAGATACTGTGGAGAGACTATCCCTAAACTTGAGGGATTGGCCTGCAGTGGTTGCCTGACTGCCAAAGAGAGGAGAAGGAACTTTGTGTATACTTTATTCAACTTGGGAAGGATCTCCAAGGGCTTGATAAAAGAGCTTGCCTCCTGCTGAAGTCTCAGAGACAACAGACTTCACCAACCAGCCCCCCAAGAGTTCTTTGGAAGTGCCTGCTGTTTTGTGAGGCTTTCTGAGGGACTGGGTGTCGCAAGGAGCTGAAAGCAGAACTCACGAGCAAGAAGCATGTTGCAGAACTGCCGCTGTCACTTCACAACGAGAAAGAGCCTCCCATCGCTGGAGAAGAGGATCGACGTAGCATCAGACGCCGCCTCATCACCGGGAAGCGTGTCGCAGGGCCTGTCGCAGCCTATAAGAATCGTTGAGTCATTGCAGGGTCCCTGAAGCACCTCGCATCGCCAGAGAAGAGGATCAACGTGGCATCAGATGCTGCTGCACCACCGGGAAGCGTATCGCAGGGCCTGTCGCGGCTCGCATCGTTGCCGAAGCATCCATCGTCGGAGCAGAGTATCGACATCGCAGCAGATGCTGCTGCATCACCGGGAAGCGTGTCATAGGGCCTGTCGCGGCTCGCATCGTTGCGGAAGTGTCTCGCATCGCTGGAGAAGAGGATCCACTTTGCTTCAGACGCCGCCGCTTCACCAGGAAGCGTGTCGCTGGGCCTGTCGCGGTCCGCATCGTGTCGCATCAAGGAAAAGACGCCATCTTTGTTTCATTGCACCGGATCTTCATCGCATCACGGCACTGTGTGCCGCATCGCCACGGAAGCACAGTAAGGAACCGACGCATCACCTCCCCTCGCAGAGAGGATCCGACGCATCCCCTACGCAGCAGTAGGGACCCGATGCATCACCGTTCTTGCGTGTAAGGAGCCGACGCATCACCTCCCCTGCAACACTTTTGTTGTATAGCGTTACGCATCTAAAATACATTGAACTCAAAGTGTCGCATTTTAACATCTAAAGAGAACTAAGCTAATTCTACCATTTTAAGTATTGTATTGTGGATTTTTGTCATTTGTGGTCTTGTGATAAGTCTATATAAAGAATACTTATGTTTTATATAAAACTTGTGTGGTGTCCATCTGTAGCATTGTTACTTGGTTACTGTATGTGTTCACAAATGCTTTACACACTGCCTCTGAGATAATCCTGTCTGCTCGTGCCAAGCTACCAAGGGGGTGAGCAGGGGTTAATTTAGGAGTGTACCCTCTTACCCTGACTAGATGCAAGGGTCCCTATTTGTCGAAGGTACCTACTTCAGCCAAGTGGAGACCCCCAAATGTAACACCTTAAGGGAAGAAAGGAAACAACTGTTAACGAAGGCCTTTAACCCAAGAGAAATTCGAACAAGAAGACAGGCTATCTTAGCCTGCTTTGACCCAGGGGAAACTCAATTAAATTGCCATTTTGTCAAATTTCTACTAAAGGTGGAGCAAAGACTAAAAGAACAATGAAATCATCTAGTACCTTTGACATAAGTAGCAATTTAACCGCCATACCAAACCTTTAGAAGTAATATAGAGTCCCCATAATATTATTAGGGGCTGAACCATCGACTCTTATTGAATCCCCCTAAGGACAACCAATGAACTAGAATACTTTCCTTGAATGCTCCTTTTGCCTCAAAATGATGACCTATGCTTGCCTCCTACCATTAGAAATATTTTGATACTAAAGTTTTTATATTCAAATTTTGTGTCACCATGAATTTTAGGTTTTATCATGTATATATATATAAGTTACTATCAAATGATTACATTATTTGTTAGGCCGTTAGGGGCGGATTGTTTATCCATTGGCATATATATGAATTGAAATGTTTGGGTGTAACAGCATCTTCAGTTTTTTTAAATTGAAACTACCAGATTTCCTTTTTTAATCTGTTATACTTGAAAAACTGAATCGGAAGATTTTATTAATGATTTTTTCATTCACTATGTAAATATATATCTTGTATATTTATTGAAAGGGTTTCAAGTATCCAAGCAATTGTTTAAATAAAAACTCAAACTCCAAACCCATGAGGCTGGAGCCATTGTAGGCTAGTTTTTGAAGGTCACTGGCCGCTTCCTATCACTGTATCCAGAGTTAATAGCACTAGGCACAATCAGGCCATAATGAGAGGGAGAGAGAGAGAGAGAGACATAACATGAGGGAGAGAAAGAGAATTAGAGAGAACGAGAGATACAAAGCGAGAGGAGCTGGTTTGAACATTTTAACCTGGGCTGCTTCGGTTCCCTGTGCAAGGAGTGTTGTTATGGCATGTCACAGGGTTTATATATTGTGAAATATTTACCATGTATGATAACGCCTTAGTGCTGTTTGGATAATATCAGCATAGTAATGGTTACCCCAATTGGATGGAGCTTCCAAGAAGATTAAGAAGTGTGCCTCTCAAGCTTCAACCAATGTCTCTGTGTTCTCAACCTTATATAGTCTGTCCTGCTTTCCCTGAGAGCGGAAGTTTATTGCGGTTTACTGAGTAATCATCCGTACACCTGTTGTAGCAGTTTCAGAGGTGGCCTTGAGTTCTGGCTCTCTATCACTGTGTACTCCTGGTCCTCTCCTTGTCGATTTCCTACTAGGTGTTATGGCCAAGAAATTAGGGATGCATGATCTGGGTTTCATTGGGGTGTGGTATGCACATCAGTGTCTTGGGTTCTATGATGGTGTTCTCAATGCTGTTGTTTTTATAGTACAGGGTCTCTTGGAATACAGCTTGACTCATTTTCAGAAGCAGAAGTAGATTGGAACTAAGGACAACCAGACCACAAAGTGAAAGTCCCATGGGCCAGAAGCAAAGATAACAGTATCACAGATAGCTCTGTATAAAACCCTGAACAAACAAACAACCATGCAAACAAATCATTAAATAAAAATTTTTATAAATAAATAATGTTAAGCATTTTTGAGTTAAGGCCACAGAACCCAGCACAATACAGGTGAACGGACAGCTGATCCTGTACTGTCATTAAAAATCCACTGGTCCACCACAGTGTGAATGAAATTAAACTGATCAGTCAGACCATCTGACCTCAAATTAGTGTGCAGGCATCAATGTTTGAAATGCAGTGTATACTGGGGGGCATGTGAGGGAGGGGAAGCACTTCTAAATAGTAAAATATATATATATCAGGATGAATTTAAATTTAAAAAAAATTATCACCCTGTCATCCCCGCTATGTACTTTATTCCAAAGGTACATAAAGATTCTCAAAAGCCTCCTGGCAGGCCTATCATTTCTGCATGGAAAAGTCTAACAGAAAACACATCTAGATATGTGGACTCTTTCCTTCAGGACCATGTAAGGGTCTAGTCTTCCTTTATCCAAGACACTGGCTATTTCCTCCGGAAAATAAATGATGTTGTCTGGCATAATGTATGCTAATGAATGTATGCTAATGACATTGGATGTTACAACCCTTTATACCTGTATACATCATCAGGACGGTTTAAAGGCGGTTGAGCATTATTTGGGTACCAGGCCTATTCAGTTTTACAATCACAACAAAATGTTGCTATCTATGATTTCCACTTGCCTCAATAACATCTTTTGGGGAAATGTTGCGTATCCGGCGTATATGCAGCACACAAGAGGAATGCAAGGCAGCTCAGTTGACAAGCAGAGACAGATTTTTGGCCAGGGGCTATACTGCTGGTATAGTTGACAAAACCATAAGCAAGGCCAATGGGATCCCTAGAGCAGTGGCCCTATGTAACAAAAACTTGAAGGCAGCTAATGCAGTTGGTCAGGAGTATTCATGTACAAGATTAATACTGACATACAACAGGCAACACCAAGCCCTGCGTAAAATCTTTAGAAAGAATTGGAGCATGGTGCGCAGTGACCCAGTTATTGGCAATTTAATGTTAGCTACCCCTGACATTACATTTAGAAAAGCAAGGTCTATGAGTGACACATTGGTAAAAAGCAGCCCGGAATTGGTTGTCGCGAAATCTTCGCTTAATTCCAGGAAGGGATTCATTAAATGATCTATCAATGCTTGCAGACAAGGTATCAGTAAAACATTTTACAGAGTCCCTTTTCAAGATGCCCCAATCACTAATTCTAAGCTGCTCACTTGTAAGACCGAGTTAGCGGTCTATGTGCTGGAGTGCCCTTGTGGGCTGCAATATGTTGGTAGTACCAAGTTGCAGGTCCACTAGAGGATACTCCAGCACATTAGAGCGATACGTGGCAGTGACGCTTCCTACCCGGTTGCACGTCACTTTAAGGAGTCTCACGATAATGATTCTGATCTTTTGAGATATTTTGTGATTGACTCTGTTCTGCCACTTAGAAGAGGGGGCAGCCGTGAAGCCCTTCTTTGTGCACCGTAAACAAGATATACCCTGGAACTAGATACTAAGACTCCTCATGGTCTAAACGCTAGTGAAGATTTCTTCACATGCTTATAGAGAAGCCAGTTCGCATTATTTTGCACACCTGTTATATGAACTTCTCATTGTTGCAGCCTCCATTTGTACATATATATATATTCTTAGCTGAATTCTAACAGGGTTTTTTTAGGGCACACTTTTTTAAATCACTTTACTGCACTAGCACTTTAGTACTTTTTAAACATAGAGGTTCAGTAGGATGGCCACTGGGGCATGACTGCTACTGTTGTTCGTTCTTGCACTAGCACTTTAGGCTATTTATTTGCTCAGTGGCAATTTTGTAAATAGAAACTTTTTTATCATCTAAAGTTTTTATGTCTACTTTAAATTGCCTTTTGTATTCTATACATGTATGAATCAATTGATACTATATTCTATGTATTTATTAATATTTGTCCCGATTGGTTTTATTGAGAAGTTTTTAGCCTATTGAAGTGCAATAATTATTGATTAATTTTCCCTTTTGTTTATTACGATGTGTCATCCCCCACTTGGGTTTTATCACTTTTTAATTACGTTTTAAGTAATAATTGAAAGTTTCAGGTATATTTACGATTTTTAAACAATCCATGAAGTCTATTATATTTTTCAAATGTACCTAATATTCATGATACAATGTTTATTATGTATAGTTTATGATTTGTATCAATAGTGCTAGCATTTCTGAACGTAGGTACTTGCCTAGTACTCACGAATGTTTCCTCTATGTCTATTTGTCATGTGCTCTATGTCAATTACGATTGCAGGCACGTAGCACTTTAAATTTTGTACCTTCCTCCACAAGTGTCATGTGATCAAGGCCTCCCGAAGGCCGAAAAGCGTCATGGCGGACACGAAGGGTATTCAATAAAGAAAATCTTCGCACTTATTTATGGGTCTGCTTTTGTCTGTTTAGCTGAAGGATTGCAGTGGCGAAGGCTAGCGCATGTATATATATATATATATATATATATATATATATATATATATATTATCTACTGGCGGTCGCCAGTAGATAGTTATAGTTAGGACCGTGTTTCCATAGGAAATCCGCAACATTCTATTTGGAATAACTTTGGCGCTGGTTGTCGAATCCTCGCGAAATTTTCAAAATAGGTGGGGCGCTCCGCTCCGCTCCTACCCTGAAAGTCTCGGGGGGATTCGTCAAGCGGGGGCTGAGAAAAAAGGGGGGTCCCAAAACACGTTTTCCCCATGCAATTTTCCATAGGGACCTTTAGTCCAAGGTACAGCCCGAACGACTGAACAGAATTACTTGTAATTTGGCAGAGAAGTAGTCCTCAGCTCAGGGAAGTGCCTTTTGTAGGTCTGGTGTCAATCTGTTCAGTAGTTCCTGAGAAAATCAAAAGTAAAACCATATATATATGTGGGAGGAGCCTAACCACACATCTCATCCAGAGATCTGATTGGCTGTCAGCACTTCATCCAAGAAGTGTTGGCAGCCATCTTGGGACCAATATACATGATAGCACCTCATTAAAAAGCATTGCAGTTAATAGAAGGTTTTAAGACTTTAGTTACATTATAAATCATTTGTTGATGGTACCATACTCATTTTAGGAATTGTGGAATGTTCTAAGGTGATTTCACCATGTGAAAAAGCATTCTGCTGGGATATAATGATTGAGAGAGAAATATTTTCTCATGCTTTTCCCACAGAGATTTGGAAGGTGATCTATAAGCTAAACTGAGAGCTTATTTTCTGTAAATTCACATTATCTTTCTCAGTCATGTGAGAATGAAGTCTGACATTCTCAGGAAAACATGTACATCCAACAAGGGCAGAGACTGTCAGTTGATTCCTTTGTGTTCTACTGCAGCTTCCCAGAGTGTTCCAAAGAACAACTAGAGCGCTAACAGTCCTACTTATGATAAACGTATGGCACACCCGAAGCCATCTTGCTTGGATTAAAGTGGTAACTCTTAAAACATTTAATTTAAAAAGGAACAAAATGAGGGGGTTCATTTTTCCATAACAAGTATGATTAGTGCTGCAGAAAGAAAAACTAGGGCACATTTTGACTTCTGAAATCCTCTTTTATTTCATTAAAAAAATCTGACATGCAGACTGAAACATGCACTTTCAATACCAGCAGCAGTTTTTCCTGGTGAGCAGTAGCTTTACTACAGTGATCTAATGAGCAAAAAGAGTGCTAACATTCTGAATTTATGGCAAATGTGTGACATATCTGAATGCCTTCTTGATGGAATCAAAGTAAAAAGCTGAAAGTATTTCCTACTGAGGAGACTGCAGTAAATGAGGAAATTAGGGAACTTCATAACAAATAAGTCTCCCAAGATGGCCACCAGAGACAAAAGAGCCCAAATGTAGCCCACATATCACCCAGATGTAGCCCAAGTATAGCCCAATGACAGAATGTCCCAGAGTGTTCTTAAAAACAACTAGAGCGCTTACTGTCTTCATTATGACAAAAGTATGGCACACCTGAAGCCATCTTGATTGGAATAAACTGGTAACACTTAAAACATTTAATTTAAAAAGGAACACAATGAGGGGGTTCATTTTGCCATAGACATTATGATTAATGCTGAAGAAAGAAAATGAGGGCACATTTTGAGTGACTTCACAATTCCTCTTCTATTACATTAAAAAATTCTGACATGCAGACTGAAACATTCACTTTTAATACCAGGAGCAGACTTCCATGGTGAACAGTAGTTTTACTACAGTGATCTAATGAGCAACTAGAGTGCTAACTTTCAGAATTTATGGCAAATGTGTGACATATCTGAATACCTTCATGATGGAATCAAAGTAAAAAACTGAAAGCATTTCCTACTGAGGAGACTGCAGTACATGAGGAAATTAGGAAACTTCATAACAAATAAATCTCCCAAGATGGCCACCGGAGACAAAAGAGCCCAAATGTAGCCCAAAATCACCCAGATGTAGCCCAAATATAGCCCAATGGCAGAAGTGTGCAAAACACTTATTATTTTGTGTTTTTGCAGTGTTATATAGTGCAGACTTGTCAGGTATTGGAGTGCTTTACATGAGCATTGGTTACATCACACAAGAACAAATTCATTTTGGTTGTAGACATGGGGAGACTAAGTGATTTGACCAGAATCACAGAATGTCGAGCTGAAGCAGAAACTCCAACCTGGTTCCCCAGTTGTAAAGTCTGCAGTTCTGGAAGTAACACCACATCCTCTCCCCTAAGTGCAACATTTAATCAAGTGGTCAACTGGATAAAAAAACATAAAGATAACAAATAATTTAAAAGTGCTTTGTCGCTATTTGAAAACTCAGAAAATATGTCCTTATTTTAGTCTTTTAGAGCACTAACCATAATTTTGATGCCAATAAG
This sequence comes from Triturus cristatus, assembly GCF_964204655.1. Taxonomy (NCBI): domain Eukaryota; kingdom Metazoa; phylum Chordata; class Amphibia; order Caudata; family Salamandridae; genus Triturus; species Triturus cristatus. The sequence continues at coordinate 1,059,204,536 of NC_140581.1, read as the reverse complement.
ACCCTCTCATGTATGTAATTTCTAAAGGAAATGCTCTAGGTATTACAGTTTTGATTACATCAAGATGACGTCAGGCGTTCCACACTTTTGTAATAAATATAGAATGTTAGCAATCTAGTTGTTCATTAGGATACTGTTGAGAGGCAGAGGCCAGGGGCACGGACTCTGAAAATTGAAGGCAGGTAGGAGGGTGCAAAGGCAACAATTTAACCACACTGAGCAGGCAGGAAGGGCCGTGGCAGCACAACAGACTATGGAGGGCAGTGGAAAGGGGGGCAGGGGCAACAAACCAACAATCCAGGACTTGCAAGAGAGGCTGTGGCAATGTAATAGACCATTGTGGGCAGAAGGAAGAGGCAATGGTAGTACAACCATACATGCCAACAGACCCGATTCAGCCAGGAAACGTCCAATGTTTTTAAGCTCAAATGGGCTTTATTTGATCCGTCTCCTGTCTACAATCTCCTCTTTTTCAATGTAACTCAAAGGGGAAAATCAATACCCCAGTTTTTTTTTCAAAATCTCCCTCTTACCAAGTTCAAAATGTTCGCAAGTATGGTACATTGGATCATGGAAGGAAATGGGGTAGGGACATGGACTTGGATAACAGAGGACAGGAGGGACATGGAGAGGTGCACCAAACTGACCCTGCAGGGCAGGCATCAGGGTTTGCAGCAGCACAATACACCACACAGGGCATGCGGACGGGAGTGCAGCATAAAAATCCATAGAAAGCAAGAGGGAGGGAACAGGACCATGCACATGGACAACAGAGAACAGAGGGGCAAGAGGCAATGGTAGCTAGCTGACCATAATGGACAGACAGGAGAGAAATCTGCAGCATAACAGACCATAAAGGGCAGGAGGGACGGATCAGGGGCATTACAATGGAACAGACCAGCCAGGAGGGAGAGAGTAGGGGTCTGCATATGTAAACAGAGGGCTGGGGGCAAGGGGGCAGGGCAGGAGCAGCAAGATAGCCATGGAGGTCAGGCAGGATGGGCACTAGAAGCAAGACACACCATGAAGAGCAACAGTGAGACTGTGATGGCATACACACAGACCATGGAGGGAAGGTGGGAGGGGGTCAGGGGCAGCTAACTGACCACACAGGGAAGGTGGGAGGGGCCATGGCAGCACAGAAGACCATGCATGGCAAGTGGGAGGGTTAGTGGCAGCACAATGGCTATGATGGGCAAGAAGGAGGGTGCAGGGGCATGCACAAAGGACGATGGAGGATAGAAGGGAGGGTCAGGACCTGTGCACAGACAAGAAAGTTCAGGGGAAGGGGCCTCACAACAGACCGCACGGGGCAGGCAGGAGGAGCAGTTGCAGCACAACAGACCAGGGAGGGCAGAAGGGTGTGGCAGCACAATGGACCATGTAGGACAGGAGGAAGAGGATAGGGGCATGGCATGTGGACAGACAGGGTGGAGGTGGCAGGGACAGGTTACAGTCATCTGACAATGCTAGGCAGGTGGGAGGGGAGTGGCAGCTCAACAGAACACTCAGAGTAGATAGGAGTGGCAGGTCCATGGAACATGGTGGGCAAAAAAGGATGGAGCAGGGGCATGCACAAAGACATCGGAGGGCAGGGGGAAGGAGAATAGGGGCAGCAAGCTAAGCACAGAGTTTAAGCATGAGGTCAATGATGGGGCATAGAATTGGGCAATGGAGGGCAGGAGGAGGGGACTGGTACATCATACTAAATTGAGGGCAGTGGCAGCACATCAGACCATGCATGGCAGGAGGGAGGAGGCTAGTCCATGAATTCACACAACAGAGGATAGGGAGGAGGGGGATGGGGCAGCAAGCTAACTGTTCAGAGAAGGCGGGTATTAGGAACTTTATTGTTTTTAAAACGTGCGTCTGTGCGAACTACTTAAAATATGAACAAGTATGCAGCATAATCTCACTTTTATTCAGGAAGAAGAGGACGTTTGTGACTGTGACTCCGGGCTCACTTGGCAGAAACACCCCCTGACCCTCCACCCCCTATCGCAAAATGTAATGCCTGTGAAAAGGGTAGGTGAACACAGTGTTATATAGAACATAGTCCTGAGAGCATGATTGAAAATGAAAACCAGATATAGTGTATGGTATAAACTATGCACCAAAAAGTGTGATATAAGATGAACCGGGCGTGAAATATAATATGCAATACATTGTGCGCAATGACAGATTCATTGGAGAGCGCGAGATAGCACAGGCACTAGCGCGTGCTATGCGATGTGCGCCTTGGAGTGTAATATGCACAGGGCAGTGTTGTGTAACCTAACTAGTCTCTAAAGTTGTAATATAAAATATGTGCTGGGGAGTGTAACGTTGTATATGCACTGTGACAAAGATATGGATCCCAGATTGTAATATGTATGGCATAGCACTGTGCGTTATAACATAGGCATCGTGGAAGGCACGTTAGATAGGGCAATATAACCCGTGCGAAGACAAGTGTGGCATGACATATTCACGGGGTGGTGTTACAGTGCACATGGGCTAGAGAGTGTCATAGCATATGCACTAGCTGGTGGAATACAACACAGAGGTGTGTGGCACTCGGCAGGTAATGGTGGGTGTAACACAGCATTGGGCTCTACCAGGAGCGCGCTGTGACTCTCAAGTGATGTTCGTCCCCTTTCCAGAGAGTAAAATAAAAAGTATTACACATCCGGCAGTGGATGTGTGTTTTATTAACCGTGAGGGGGGTTTCTTACATAGTTTTGGTCGAATTTTTGTCGAATCCCCTTTGAATGGCTTGGTGTGCATGTGTATTAAATGTGCCCGTCAATAGCTACCCATGTTTGTATAAATAAACGACAAGGGTGTCTACCGGGATTAGGCACGGTAGGGCATCAGACATGTCAGAGCTTCACTAGTTGTGTAAATACATTCCACGTGGATTCATTGTATGCATAGTCGCCTTTTAATGAATATCACGCAAATCGTCATGGTGATAGGTACGTACGGTTTGTCCAGCATGTCCTAGGTGTGTCTATAAATATATATTTTTTAAAAATAATAAAAAACAGTGGCCGGCCCTGGGGATTGGGGTAAAAAAAATAATTAGGAGACAGGCCCTGGGGGATGGGGTCATCAGGGCCAATAAATTAGAATAAGAAGGGGAACCACACAGCCCCCCTTCTTAAAAAATTAAAATAAATAAAAGACTGGCATCGTGCCGGAGGCCACGCCCCCTCCTTGCAGCACTCTGCAAACGCGCCCCCTGGCGAGTTGTAAGTTGGGGAATTAATTCCTCTTCAATACTGAGGGTCCCTGAGGGCCAACTAGCCCAAAAGGCATCTCCAGTATGCCCCAGGGAGCTGCGCTGCAGACAGGTGTTCTGAGGCCAAGCTCCTTTTTACACCTCTCTGCAACGCAGCTCTGTGGCGCTTACTGGAGGTACCTAGTGGTCTAGTTTGACCCTAGGGACCCTTAGGATTCAAGGGGACTTAATCTCTCAACTTAGAACAGCCACAGGGCGCGCTTACACAGTGGTGAAGGGAGGGGACGGGGCCTGAGGTGACGTGTGCAAACACGCACTATGGCACGTTTTAAATTGGGGATATAATTTCCCTTCAATACTGAAGGCCCCTGGGGGCTAACTAGCCCACCAAGTGCTTCCAGTACGCGCCACTGAGCTGCATTGCAGAGAGGTGGTCCAGGCTGTGCCACTTTTTACACCTCTCTGCAACGCAGCTCTGTGGCACTTACTGGAGGTACCTAGTGGGCTAGTTGGACCCTAGGGACCCTCAGGATTCAAATGAACTTAATCTCCCAACTAAAAACGGACACAGGGCGTGTTTACACAGTGGTGAAGGGAGGGGACGGGGCCTGAGTTAACGTGTGCAAAAACGCCCTGTGGCCTGTTTTAAGAGGTAGTTTTAATCCCCCTGCCCTATTATATACTAGGGGCTTACAGAGGAGGTCATGCTAATCACAGGGGGACCCCAACGCATAATGTTCCCTAGTGTATGTAGGTGTTTTCACTGTATTCTAAGTGTCTTTTAACATAGCACTGGCTCTAGGACTGGTTAGTCAGACTCAGTTACCACCAGTATCCATCTGAAAAAGTTGAGGGTACAGGATGATTTTGCAACAAGGATTCTTTCTGCTCTTCTTTTTGTTCTTTCTGCACATTATCCTTCTTCCTGCACTTTTCTTCGTCTTTGAGGACTTCTGTTGCTTCTTTCTGCACTTCTTTTTTTTCTTTCTGTGCATTTTTTCTTCTTTCTTCACATGTCCTATCTCTGTAGGCATAGTTAGAAATTAGCATTTAAAAACCTTTGAAATTCACAGAAAAAAACATAGGTTTCAGGCATGTTATAGTTAGGAATTAGCATTTAAAAAACCTCAGAAATTCACTGAAAAAACCATAGGTTTCAGGGGTGTTATAGTTAGCTGGACTTTTCACTTGTACAAAACCATTGAAATTCCCCCGTTATAGTTAGTTCAGCTAACTATAACTTGCGCGCCCGCAATGCACTGCTGATGACGTCACATATTACATCACTCATGACATGGTCAGTGACATCACTCATGACATCACTGATGACATCTCAAATCAGACACCCCTCATTCCACTGTATGTCAGCAATTTTCCTGATAAAATCCCCGGTATCCTGCACAAATGAATTCAGTTTTTTAACATGTTCTTGAAGGAAAGAATCAATGTAGCGCAACATATTCTCTAGTAACCCATTGTTAGCCGCTATTATTGGTCTTTCAGGAGGTTTTTCAATGTTTTTATGGACCTTAGGAATAAAGTACATAGATAGCGTTATCGGATGTTCTGTCTTTAAATATTTGTATTCTTCCATATTGAGAAGGCCCATACTTTTCCATGCTAATAATTTTGAATAGAATTGATTCTGCACGGCTTAATATTTCAAAAGGGTACTTCTACGATAGCATTGGGCATCATTTAATTGAGAGTAAGCTTCCTCTAAGTACTCCTTTATTGGCCACAGCATGATGTTTCCCCCTTTGTCGGAGTTTCTGATCACCACATTGTTCTCTTTTTTCAATTTCGTTATCAGCTGGTTGTACTACCTTTCATGATTTGTCATTTTCCTTTTTTGTTTGTTGATGGTTGTATTCAATTTCTTTATTTGTGCCACAACCTGTTCATTAAAAACATCAATGGAATCTCGAGGCATGATAGGCGTAAATTTAGATTTTGTCTTGAATGGAGTAGTTGGTTTAGCGTTGATATTGAGTTCTATTGACTGATCGTTGTTGGCAAATTGTGAAAAAGGGCTGAGGCTGGGTTCTCTTATAGATGTATCTGACTCCTTTGCCAATTCTTGCAAATTTTGTAAGGCCTCAAGATCTGCCACCAAGAGCTCACAGGTTTCCCTTGTACTCATTGCCATCCCTCCCTTTTCATCTTTGGATGATCGGGATTTTAATTCATGAATTTTTTTTTATTTCAGTTTACGGATAAATTTGTAAATATCCACCCGAGTCGTAGGATAATCGAAATTCGACTCAGGACAATATGACTGTCCTAACGATAATAATTGCTCCTCGGCCTGTGTCAGATTTATGTCAGCCAGATTGATTATAGTTTTGGCCTTTGGTGTTGTGGATGAGTTATTACTTTCTATCTGCTCTTCCATCCCCCCCGTCGGCCTCTTTCCTTGTTTGGACGTTTGTTGTAACCGGCGGCCCCTTGCTGCTTTTCTCCTTTGTCTTTGGGACGCTCTTCGTCGTTTTTTGCCGGTTGGTTGCGCGGCCGCAATGTTTCCCTTCTGCTCCTTCTCATATAATCTGACTCCTCACCTAGAGTAGGTTTAATGGCATTGAATTGTACCTGCTCCGCTCTCACTTCTGCTTCCGACTCGCTCTCTACTGTGGAGCTCAAATCGGACGCTGTGGGTGTTTCATCACGACTATATGATGCGGAAGCGGATTTATGTGCTTGCCCATATTGACTTGCTGCTGCTGATCTGTATGCATCAAATTTAGGTGCAAAAGTGAAAATCTGCCCACTTGCGTAATCATCTTTGGAATTTAAATGATTTTCGCTGTTTGATCTTTTCCTCTTCTTTGCTAAGTCTAATCACCATGTCCTCATGTAATTTGGATTTCTGTTGGGAATCCCCCATAGCGTTTATTTCCAATTCAAGGGCATCTATTTTTGTTTGTAAAACCCCACGGTCAGGTCAATCACGGCATATTTGACCAGGATTTGGACCGGTTTTCTTGATGATTCCAAATTTGTCTCTGCCCATTCAGCCATCATTTGGGAGTTTGGAGTGTCGTAACTCGGGGCAATCATAATACGCAATCCCCTCGGTATCCTGCTCACGTCCAAATACCCCTGCAATGATTTTGATTCCCACCATTTTGCTTGTTCTTGCTGCATTAGTTTTTCCAGAGTGCGGTATTTTTCTTTTAAGCCTTGCTCGCTACTTGGTTCATTATTAATCCCACTAATATTTGGGGACTGGGATGTTGAAGGTGAGTCTGAAAACATCCCCTCTGCAGCCGATTCTCTGTTGCGTAGCGCTGCGGCAGACATGTTATACTTGCACTGCTAATGTCACAATATGCCCCAGATTGATGCCTTCGCCATCTTGTCAAATGTTCCTAGAGGCAGGCTCCCCGGGTGCACACCTCCCCACCTGTGGCTTGTATGAACGCGGTTCCGTACCTGGTTCTTGGGCTGCCGGTAGCGCCGCCGCCTCCTGGCTGGACACAACTCCTCCGAGTCCACTCCACTCGAGACGTTCGGGTCGACGCTATCCTCACTCGTCCCAGGAAAATTCTCAACCGCTGTTTTCCGCAGAGGGCTCCGTGTTTCCGTTGCCGGACTCTAACCAGTTCACTTCCGGGTTGCTAGCGTCTTCGAAGCCTCGAGGATAGTCAGCTGACACCGGAGTAGCGACTTTACCATCCAAGGAGCCAACTCGAGGGGAGGGGGTCCACTGCACCGGGAACAGCCAAAGCCGGTGAATATATGAAGGATCCTCGCCTTTCAACTCCACTTCACTGGAACAAAACGAGAGTGGACCCTGTTAAGTGCTTAACTTGATTTTATTGCAAGTAACACTCCGCCATGACGCGTTTCGGCAGCTCCTCTGCCTTGATCACATGACAGCGCTCACATGGAGATTCACCATTTTTAATGTGCAAATGCCAGGTCACATGTTCCAATAGACATGGAAAAAATATACAAATCTATACATAATGCAGAGAAAAATAATTGCTTAAATGCATATTATGTTTCAATGCCTAGAGTCCCGTAACTCCCCTGCATATACGTTTTACATATAATCTGATTAGGATCATTCCTAACAACATGGCAGCATAAATACGGGAGGCATATATATATATATTACCTACTGGCGGTCGCCAGTAGGTATAGTTAGGACCTATTTTCCATAGGAAATCCGCAACATTCTATTTGGAATAACTTTGGCGCCGATTGACGAATCTTCGTGAAATTTTCAAAACTTTTGGCCATATCCGGTCCACTCCTATCCTGAAAGTTTCACGGTGATTCATCAAGTGGGGGCCGAGAAAAAAGGGGGGGTCCCAAAACACGTTTTCCCCATGCATTTTCCCATAGGACCTTTAGCCGCAGCTACAGCCCGAACTGCTGAACGGAATTACACCAAATTTGGCAAAGAGGTAGTCCTCAGTTCAGACACGTGCCTTTTGCTTAAATGGTGTAAATCCGTTCAGTAGTTCCTGAGAAAATGACATTTAAAATTACATATATATCTATGGCCTCAGAGGATCCGCGTACCCTAAGCGCAGCCGTGCACGAGCTGTATTCTAATCGGCTATCAACACTCCAAATCAGGAAGTGTTGGCAGCCATCTTGTGCCTCGGTAGAACCGAGGCACAAGAAATCAGCAAAAGAAACGTGAAAAACGCAAAAAGGGGGCAGGGTAGAAACACCCTGACCCCCTAGGCCTGCTCAGGGGGTCCCACAAGGACCCCCAGGGCCAAAAAAGCATTTTTTTTTTTTAAACGGCGAGATTCGCGCACCCAGCTTGAATTTCAGCCGGAAAAAAAATATATGAAGCGCGGGCTCCCACGCTTCTTTGGCAATTGGCCCCCGGGGGGGCCAAATCCCGAGGCATTTTCAAAAAATAGTGTCGGGAGTTCAAACCCCCACACTGCCCCGGGGACCGCCACCCCCCGGGGCTTATTAATATTAGGTGCTGGGGCTCTCAGGCCCCCCCAGCCCCGGGGACCGCCACCCCCGGGTTTATCACAGGGGGAGCAGCATGTTAGCTGCTCCCCATGTGGAAAAGCAATACCGGCTCCCGCAGGACGCAGGGAGCCGGCTGGGACCCTGGGGGGACTGGGGACCCCCCCACGGCCCCCAAGGAAGAGGGCCAGCCCCGGGGGATGGGGTCCCCGGGGCTAGTAGTGGGCCGGGAGGGGGGCAAGGCAGCCCCCCCTCCAAAATAAAAAATAAATAAAAAAAGGGCCATGCCCTGAGGGATGGGGTCCCCGGGGCAAATTATGGCCATGGGAGGGGTCCACGCGGCCCCGTCCTGATTTTTATATATTTCTTTAAAGAAATTGGGGGCAGGCCCTGGGGGATGGGGTCCCCAGGGCCAATAAATTAGAAAAAGAAGGGGGGCTACACAGCCCCCCTTTAAAAAAAATAACAAAATAAAAAAACGGGATCGGGCCGGAGGCCACGCCCCTTCCTTACACCACTCTTCAGAGGGGGAACTAATTTCCCTTGAATACTGGGGTCCCTGGGGGCCAACTAGCCCACCAGGAACCTCCAGTATGCGCCAGGGGACTGCGTTGCAGAGAGGTGTAATGAGGCCACGCCCCTTTTTACACCTCTGTTTATGTTTATGAGATTTATAAAGCGCTCAAATACCCCTGGGTGTCTCGGCGCTAAGGACGGCAGCATGAAACTTATACCAAGGAGACTTATTGTGTGAACAGCCATGTTTTCGTCATTCTCCTGAATGTTAATAGTGATTTGGATGATCTAATATGTAATGGGAGCGAGTTCCAAAGTTTAGCAGCTGCAACAATGAAATGTTTATCGCCCCAGGAGACAATTTTAGTGCGAGGCACTGCGAACAGGGATGCCGTAGATGAGCGAAGAGCCCGTGATGGAGTATAGACTGCTAAATCTTTAATCAGAAATTGAGGCCCTGTGTTGCGTGATGTCTTGTATGCGATGCACAAGGCCTTAAACATTATACTACTCTTCACAGGGAGCCAGTGAAATTTCCGAATAACATGAGATATAGGCTTATATTTAGGGGTTCCTGAAAGCATCCTGGCAGCTGCGTTCTGAATAGTTTGCATCTTACGAATAACCTTATTTTGGGCATTCAGGAAGAGCCCATTGCAGTAATCAATGGTAGACATGATTAGAGTGCTGACAAGAGTTTTTCCTGCTGTCAAGGGAAGAAAGGGTACATCATACGCAATTTGTAAAATACAGCTGAAACTACTGAGTTGGCATGAGGGAGAAAAGTTAGTTTGTCGTCAAATATGACGCCTAGATTCCTAACCTTGGTGACTAGGGGCGGTGGAGGACCCAGTGACAGCGGCCACCAGGTTGAAGACCAGGCTGGGGATAGTTTACCGAAGATCATGACTTCTGTTTTATCAGAGTTTAACTTAAGGCAATTGCTGGTCATCCAATCACTAATGGCCAGCATGCCTCCTTGAAATTTTTCGGCTACTTCCTCTCCATCATGGTGTATTGTCAACACCAACTGAGTGACGTCTGCGTATGAAGCAAGGCCCAACCCATGTCTCTTGATAACTCTAGTCAAGTCCGCCAAGTAGATATTAAAAAGTGTTGGGCTTAGGGATGAGCCTTGCGGGACACCACATGGGAGGCTCAATTGGGTGGACTGAAAGTTACCAAAATTTACCGACTGAGTACGGTTGGCAAGGAAGGAAGCCAGCAGGTCTCGGGCTTTTTCCTGGATACCTAGTTCTGTGACCCGGTCGATCAAGATGGTATGATCGACCGTATCAAAGGCCGCTGAGAGATCCAACAGCACAAGAACTGCAGTGCCTCCCTAGTCCAGAATAACTCTGATGTCTCCAGTCACCTTGATGAGTGCGGTCTCAGTTCCGTGGCCTTTACGGAAACCAAATTGAGTGGCATCTAACAGCTGGTGTTCTTCAATATATTTGGAAAGTTGGATATTCATTACCTTTTCAAAGATCTTTGCCGGAAAAAGCAGGCTGGCTATTGGCCTGTAGTTTTTAGTTTTGATGGGATCAAGGTTTTTTTTTTTTTAAGAGTGATTTTATGATCGTTTTCTTCCAAATCGTAGGGTAGATACCTGAGGCAAACATGGAATTACAAATAGTGGACAGGACTGGTGCCACTTGATCTAATACTGGTATAAGTATGGCCGGGGGACAAGGATCATTAGCGGAACCTGATTTGACGGTTAATATTATACTGGCAATCTGCTCGGGGGTGGTATTTTCAAATTCCACTAAGGAAGATTTGGAGAAGTCCCTTATTATTGGTTGAGCCTTAGTGTTGGTTACCAACATGAATTTCGAGTAAATATTGTTTACTTTATCGACAAACAAATTCGCTAAAGAGTCACATAGTGACTGAGTAGGGGCCACGTTGCTAACGGATGTTTGGCCTGATAATTTGGCAACTACTTGAAATAAGTGTTTATTGGAATCTTGTGCAGCTTCGATCTGAGCAGTGCAGTATCTCTTTTTTTCCTACGCGATCAAGTGTTTGTAATTGGTAAGTGCAGTTTTGTAAACTAATTTTTCCTGAAAGTTGTAGGATCTACGCCATTTTCTTTCACAGTTCCTGCACAGTTTATTTTGTTCTTTAAGGAGTTCAGAGAACCAAGGGGCTGATGGCGCACACTGCGATTTTTTTAGATAATTTTATTAGGCACCAACCGGTCAAAAGCATCATTTAACCAGTTGGTGTAAGTTACTGAGGCCACATTGGGGTCTAACGAGACTATTGGTTAAGTTGAGGATAATTGTCTTTTTTTAAAGTTGGGGGTCTAAGCACTTCCAAGCTCTCCATGGACCTGGCTTGATCGATAAAGTACTGGGTGGGTGCTTGACGTTGGTCAGAATATCAAAAATGATTGCATGGTGATCAGACCAGACTAAAGGGTGAATACTCTGTAAATGGATGGCTTGAGAGTTTGAAAAGAGGCCATCTAAAGTGTGGCCGGCTTGATGTGTGGCGTTTAAGATTCGCTGAGATAAGCCTGTCGCTTCCATATCTAAAAGTAGATTATTAGTGTTGCTGTCCAGATAGTTTTCTAAATGAAAATTAAAATCCCCTAAGACTGTAAAGGTGGATTCATCTGCTAAAGGTTCTAGCAGAGTGCTTAGAATTGAAAGAAACTCTGTCCTGGGTCCTGGTGGGTGATAGAGTAGAATGCCTTTAATGGTTTGAGATGCAGTGAGCTGAATAGAAAAATATAGGGCTTCGCAGGTTGGCAAAGGGATGTGTTCAATTTTTGCTGTGAGGCTATTGCAAAAAATTATTGTGAGCCCACCACCAACGCAGCTCCGTGGCGCTTACTGGAGGTACCTGGTGGGCTAGTTGGCCACCAGGGGACCTCAGGATTCAAGGGGACTTAATCCCCCAACTTAAAACGCGCCATGGGGCGCGTTCGCACAGTGGTGAAGGTAGGGGGCGGGGCCTGAGGTGATATGTGTGCAAACACGCCCTGTGGCGCGTTTTAAGTTGGGGAATTAATTCCTCTTCAATCAAGAGGTCCCCTAGGGGCCAACTAGCCCACCAGGTACCTCCAGTAAGCACCACGGAGCTGCATTGCAGAGTGTTGTAAAAAGGGGTGTGGCCTCTGAACGCCTCTCTGCAACGCAGCTCCCTGGCGCATACTGGAGGTACCTGGTGGGCTAGTTGGCCCCCAAGGGACCACAGGATTGAAGAGAAATTAATTCCCCAACTTAAAACGTGCCACAGGGCGTGTTTGCACAAGTCACTTCAGGCCCCGCCCCTTCCTTCACCATTGTACAAATATTCCTCTAAAATCAGCCGAACTACGAATTATGATTTACTCACCTGTTATCAGGAGAGAACCCAGTGCTGCATCTTTTAGCCCAGCGCTGACTATGAAAAGTAATTCTAAGCGTACTTACCAGTAACTTGTATTTTCTTCCATAGGAATCCATTGTGTGGTTTTCAGCAGAAAAGTTTCTGTCTATTTTCACAAACTAAAAATATTCCTAAAAAATCTGTCATGAGATGTCATAAGTGATGTCATGAGTGATGTCACTGACCATGTCATGAGTGATGTAATATGTGACGTCATCAGCAGTGCATTGCGGGCGCGCGAGTTATAGTTAGCTGAACTAACTATAACAAGGGAATTTCAATGGTTTTGTACGAGAGAAATGTCCAACTAACTGTAAGGCACCTGAAACCTATGTTTTTTTCAGTGAATTTCTAAGGTTTTTTAAATGCCAATTCCTAACTATAACGTGCCTGAAACCTATGGTTTTTTCAGTGAATATATATATATATATATATATATATATATATATGAAACCACAAGTACCGGTAAAGGGATCCTTCTGTCACGGGCGGTCCGAGCCAGGAAACCGGAATTCCTATTATTTGAAAGCCACCACTGTCGTAATCACGAAAGTAGACTCGAACTCCAGTGCTGTATGCAAATGTTTAATCCAAGTGCAAGAACGACGCGTTTCACCAATACGGCTTGTTCACGCTCGAAAATGCAAACCAACCACCATGTTTAAATACACCGGTTCATACATCACAGGTTTACACGTGGTATCAGGAAAGATGTAAATTGGGCGGCCATCTTTTAACGATATGTACTACATTGTATACTTATTGTTATTTACACAATTGTATGCAAAATACAAATTAATGCATGTTAACAACAATGGAATCCTCATTGTATATGATAATAATACAAAGGCAAACAAAATAGATGTTGATGCGTGATGAAAACGCGATTCAAATACAATACAAAAATTACGTGATTTAATATCCACAATGATGTTTCTCTATCTGCAAACACCATATTACATTGTGGGCGTGCTGTTGTGATGCACGACCCCCAAACCGGTACATACAATCGTGAGAAAACGATGTAGCACGCGTACCAAACGCCCAAGTGGGCGGAACCAGGAGCGTCAACCGATCAGAAATGGAAATACCCAATCAGGTCGTATACCAAGCCAACAGCACTCCCAAAATAGTAAATGGTTCTTTTAGTACCATGTCCAATGGAAATGCATTGTCATTTGCGTCCAATCGCCCAAGTGGGCAGGACTGAGATCAATCTTGACCAGTATAGAGATCAAGCCAAATATATAATCAAAATATCATAAGATGGTACACATACCTCAGTGTGTGAATACAATATAATTATGTTATTCCCAGTTGGGTTACAGACAAGAAATAATAAGCAAGAATGTAAAAGTGATAAGGTCCCTGATAGCAACTAATGAAAGTACAAATAACTGAATTCCATCTCTATAATAAGCATGACCACCTTCCTCAGTGTTCCTGATACACCGTCTGAAAAATAATCAGATGTAAATATAAAATATTAAAATGAGTCTACAACAGCTCAGGATAAACTTTCATTGATGCTTAATCATGTAGATGAACAGATAATTCTTCGCTCATATTTAATCCCTTAGGAGCGAGACTTTCAAAATCCACAATATAACGGGATTCTAATTTCCTCAACAGTAGTTCCCGGTTACCACCTCTTATACCCATATCCACAGAATCAATCACAACCATGCGTAACTTAGTCTCGTCTTGGTAATGTTGATCGAAAAAGTGTCTAGCTATGGGATATGCTCGGTTGTTGTTCCGTATAGCCCGTAAGTGCTCCAACACACGTTTCTTGGCTGCATGTTTGGTACTACCTATGTACCATTTGGCACATGGGCAGATCAACACATACACGCAATGGTTGGAATTGCATGTGAGTTTCTTTTTTATAGCAAATTCTCTTTTGGAATTGGGTATCTGTAACTTGGCACAATCGGTGCTGTTTTTGCACGCTTTACATTTCTGGCAACATTTGAAACCCCCTTCCCTGTTCCTGGGATCATTTTCATTGCCAGTAATGTAACTGCAACTTAGTTCATCCGCCAGACAACGACTTTTTCTGAAAGTAATCTGTGGATTGCTACTCAGATCTTGTTTGAGATGTTCATCCGTGAGTAGCACATGCCAATGTTTGTTAAAAACTCTGCGTATTTCAGCAGCTTGGCCTGAGAAAGTGGTGATAAATCTAATTTTCTCTTCTTTGGTTTCCTTCTGTTTGGGATAAATAAGTTCATCACGTGTTTTTGTCTCTACTCTTGAGATTGCATCTTTCACAATTCTGGCACTGTAGCCTCTTTCCCTGAATCTCTGGCACATAATGTCCCTCTCTTTTTCATATGCCACTTTCGTGCTGCAATTTCTTTTTGCCCGGAGCAGTTCCCCATAAGGGATGCTCCGTATTAGATTACCTGGATGGCTGCTTCTGGCATTCAAGATGCTATTACCCGCTGTGTCCTTACGGAATAATTTAGTGGTCAACTGATTGTTAGTGACTTCCAGACGGACATCCAGAAACTCCATTGTATTTTTGCTGATGTTTTCAGTGAACTGTAAATTGCAGGTGTTTTGATTCAATTTGTCGATAAAGATTCGAACAGAATCTTCATCACCACACCAGATGAAAAAGATGTCATCAATGTAACGCAGCCACAGGGCAACGTTGTTAAATTCCAGCATACTAGCGACCACCTGCTCCTCCCACCAGCCCATGAACAAATTCGCATAGCTGGGGGCGAAGCAGGTTCCCATCGCTGTGCCCTGTGACTGCTTGTAGATGACATCATTGAAAATGAAAAAATTATTTTTGAGACAAATCTCAATCATTTCCAATAACATCTGGGAGTGATGTAATAAAGAGATGGATCTGGTTTTAAAGTAATGTTGGATAGCCAATAAGCCTTGTTCATGTTGAATGCTAGTGTATAAACTACTGACATCCAAGGAAACCAGAGTGTACTCTGCCTCCCAATGTATGCCCTCAATGATGGTTAGAAAATGTGTTGTATCCCTGAGATACGAGGGTAGAGCAACCACATATGGCCTCAAGAAGTAATCGATGAACCTAGAGGTATTCTCGTACAATGACCCAATGGAAGACACTATGGGTCGACCTGGAGGATTTTGCAAATCCTTATGTATCTTTGGTAATAGATACAAGATTGGTATTCTGGGATGTGCGCAATACAGGTAACTGAATTCTTCCTGTTCTAGCAGACCCCTGTCTTTCCATCCCACCAGGATTTCTCTGTATGTGATCTTAGATTTGAGTACCTCAGCCATATCCGTTTTGCAATAACAGTTAACATCCTCCAACTGTCTCAATCCCTCAGATAAATATTTGTGCTTGTCCAAGACAACCACGTTGCCACCTTTATCTGACTGGCGGATCACGATATTGTGATCCGCTTTCAGCTCATCAATAGATGTAATTTGTCTAGCTGACAGATTTTTTCGTCTCCCTGATATCTTATTATATCTCATTTTCTGTAGGTCATACAGCACACCCTTTTCAAAGATGTCAATTGCCTCACATTGTACATTAGGGAGAAATACAGATTTTGGTTTAAATTTGCTCCCTGGGTTGTTATCCAAATTCTCGCCCCATGTGTCCCATTCAGGTATGGACTGACCAACATCAACGTTTTCCGTCATGTCATATAATGCATGCATAAGTTCAACATCCAAAACATTCAAATTACTCTCTCTTTGATTGACACTTACAGTTTCTTGTTGTTGGGGTTTAGTGTTAAACCATTTCTTAAGTTTCAGTTTTCTTGAAAACAGGAACAAATCAATACGAGTCTGAGTATAGTTCATATTAGAAGTGGGACAGAAGGTGAGTCCAAGTGACAAAGTCTCAATTTCCTCACGGGAAAGAGACCGCTGGGATAGGTTCACAACTGTCATATTTGTTGCTGTTTCTTGCCCCTTGTTTCCATTCCCATCGGGCTTCTTTCTGCGTTGTTTCCTCCTCTTCTTTGCCAATTGGTTCCTCTTGTTCTTCCTCTGTTTCCTCGTCCTCGGCCTCGTCCCTTCTGTGACCCACTGTCTTGTTGATGTTCCGTCCTGTTTTGATTTAACAACTGGAACTGTAATAAAAAATTGCTGCCTTTTCTCTGTGTGTCGTTGTTAGCTTCTTGATTCATGCCCGAAGCAGACACATCAGAGACATTGCCATCAGAAACATCACTTTCGACCAATTCCTCCGTTGTATCTGCAGGCCTGGGAGAAACTTTCATCATGCCTGTCTTCTTTTCAAACAGATGGTCGTATTTCCTCTGAAAGGTTAGTGTTCTACCAGCCTGATAATCCTTATAATCCCGAAGAAATTTACGCTGTTTTTTAGCTGTTATTTCTTCTTCTAGTTTGTCCATCTTCTTGTGTAAGTTTTCCATATGGTCGTCTAATGCTTCTTTGGTCATGATTTTACTAATTTCAGTGAGTAATTTCTCAATTTCCGAAAGCAATTTGGCACGATCTTTTAGGGCATATTTGACTAATATGCGCATCATAGTCATCGAACATTCTGCCGAATTGTTGGTCCATTCCTCTAGCATGTCAGTGTCTGGATCCTCATAGGTCGGAACAGTGAAGATCCTCAGTCCTCTGGGGACTCTTTTTACCTCAATGTAACGTTGTAAGGACTCTGCTTCCCACCACTTTGCCAGTTCTTTCCTGTGTAATTTTTCTAGATTACTCAGTAATGTTTGTAAATTAATTTCTTCAAGGATATTGGATATATATATATATATATAGGCACGTAGCATTCATCAGTTTTCTCCATGGAAAAGAATGCACGAACTCCTCTTCGTCGGTAAACACTTTTTATTAGTAAAAGTATAAGAGTCTCCCTTCTGTCATGACGCGTTTCGCCACCGAAGTGGCTTGATCACAAGTTTGTTGGCGCGCTAAGCCGGCAGAGCTCACGACCGGCAATTAATATTCCAAAGGTCCACAAAGTAAAGCGCACTCTCAGAAGATGTTGAAAAGCTGTTTTATTTTCTCAATGTTACGCGTTTCGAAAGATAAACTTTCTTGATCACATACTGAGCGTTGTGACACGGTGCAATACATACTATGAGTAATCAACATAGAAAGTGGACTTACAATGAGGGTCAATGTTCACTGCCTTACAACTTAGGCGGCCATATTGGAATGTCACAGTATTACATACCACATAGTTAATACACTATTGCCTTATTTGTAAAAGTTTGCATGGCTTGCTGATATAATGCTTCAAACCATATTGTAATTCGATTGGCCCATTCTCAATTAAAAGAAATAAAGTTGTTCCGACTACCTGTTACATTTTTTATAATACGTTATATTATATATATTAAAGGATTCTAAAGATTTTTGAAGAGCCTGTCACCAGTACTACCACATGCTGGGAATGCAGAATACCAAAGCTGTTCAGCCTTGATTCCACTACCTTCATTTGAAAGATATTGCTTCCTCTACTTTGGATTTCTTGAGAAGTGGAATGAATAACTTGAAATGCCTACAGAGAACTTGTTAAATTAGATTGTTAATGTACAACTGGGATGATTAGCATTTCTTCTAATCTTTCGATAAATTTCAAATGGAAATTAGATTTTGAAAATGCATAACAATGTTTCTAATCTTGATAGCTCAACATATATAACTAGCTTTTAATCATTGCAAAACAATCCTTTGTGATTTAATGCATATCTTTATGTTATACGACATACCGCAGTTTGTGAATAGTCCCCTTTTTATGCTGGACGCTGAAGTTCCTGAGCCATTCACTCATGGTTCTAGGATACCTTTACCTCCACACTTTAAGTTAGGTATAAAACGTCTATAACATTTAATGAAAAAAATGCATATTAAATAAATATTCTCTAATTTATTAAACATACTGAACATCTTGAGGACTAGCCCTCGTCTAAATGTTATGTTATTAACACTTATATAGTGCACAATTACCATCTGTGTCTTAGTGCTTGTCTAATGGTTAGCCACCTTGCACCAACTAATACTTGACAGAGACTTTAGATCAGACTCCACCAAAGGCCTGTTCGTACAAAAAGGTTTTCAATCTCTTACGAAATGGAAGGAGAGGATTTTCTTTTTGCAGACTTTTCGGGAGTCCGTTCCACAACTGAGTTATCAAAACTGAAAACGCCCGACTGCCCACCGTCGATGTGTTAAAACGTGGATGGGTCAGCAAAATTGCCTCAGATGAACGAAGACAGCGTCCAAGTACATATCGCCTTAGACGGTCCTTGATATACGCTGGTACCGTCTCATAGAGGGTCTTATGTGCAAAGCATAATCCGTTGAACCTGACCCTCTGCTTTAGTGGGAGCCAGTGAAATTGTTGCATTAGTGGCAAGGCATGCACCCATCTAGGTATATTATATATTAATCTTGCTGCATCATTCATGACTACTTGGAGATTATCCAGCATCCTGTCCAGGAGCCCAAAGTATAAAGCATTGCCATAGTCTAGCTGTGGCACAATCAGTGCTACCACCACTGTTCTTATCGTTGCATATCATATATGAATGACATTGCCAGTTGTACAGTACATTATATTGTGGTAACTTGCATTCTGGTTTTAACCACAATACTTGTTACATCGCTATGTAATGAAACTGAATGTAAGTTATGTATACCATACAAACAGTAACATCACATTATTTATTTTGCATCACACATGAAAATAATATTTTTTAAACTGAAACACAATATTAAAGCAATTGTGATAATATCTTTTAATTAAACAGAAAAAAAACTATTCTTTCCCCAACCAAGAATGTGTCACTTACATATGAATAAAGGAAATCAGTGAGAATATTCTTTTAAAACAAAATACCTAAAAAAGGTTTGTTTCTATCACATATTTATACTCCTATTTGGCAAATAACCAACAAGTTTTGCATTTCTTAAAACGTTTTTAATTAAAAAAACAAAATCATCCTTTAGAGCCAGTAACTACAGTTTTCTGTTCAGTTGTTACAACACTCCTGACGAGTACCGACATTTCCTCACAATTCGTCTTTCACCAAACAGTGCCATCTATACACCACCAATGGTAAGTGCACCTTTTAAAAGTAAAGTGATGAAAACAAAACAGACTAAAGCGAAACATACACCAAATATAGGGGCATATCAACAACGAGGCGATGGAAAATTATCGCCGCTTTTGCAGCCGTTTATGGGCGAAAAGCGGCGATAATTTTATCGCCTAATTAGCAAAGTCACGCTAACGCGTGAAAACTTGCTTTAGCGTACGAAATATTAACGCCCAGCTTTGCATCTCTAATGAGATGCAAAGTGGGCGTTCCTGACCTGACATGACAGGAGAAATGTTGCTAAGCGACATTTCTCCTATCATCAAGCCCCACGCTATGCAGCATAGCGGCAGGAAAAGTAGCGACTTTCCTTACGCCTGCTTCAGGACTGACTTAGCCATGATATCCTATGGAAGGAGGATATCATGGCTACGTTTGTGAGTCCCTATCAACAAGCTAATGCCACATTTCGTGAGATTATCGCTGGGTTTCCAGCGATAATCTCTCGTTAGGCAGTTAGCGCTAGGATTTTTATGGCTTTTGAGATATTCGGTGGTAATAGCCCGCTATCTCAGCGATAAAAATCCACGCTAGCCGGCGATAATTATACTAGCGCTAAGTGCGCTTAGTGACAATTATCGCCGGTTGTTGCTGATATGCCCCTAAGTTAGTATTTGTGTCATTTTCCTTCTGCTTTATATCTGAATTATCTGGCAAAAGGGAAAAAGGAAATCAATCAATTACAAAATAGACATCATACTGGCAACGCTTGAAATCACAAACTCGTGAAAAGGGACAAGAACTGACAATAGGTTGGTTCACATTAGTAAAAGAAAAAAATATATGTTTCAAAATTTATTTTTTTAATAAATGAAAAAAAAGTCAAATAGTACTAACCAAATGTTTCTATACACCCTCCCTCATGTCTCTCAAAACGTTGGAACACACTAAGTGAAAAAAGAAGGTTCACTACAACTATCGAGAAGTCTTTAGCTAAAACCTAAATTTCACTGACCCAATTGAATAATTCATATAGGGTACATTTTTAAATGTATGAATATATTATTGTCATAGAAATTAAACATATAATACCAACATAGTGTTTATCACATTCCTTATCTCCTTCTCTATCTTCTTCCTTCTTTCTTTCCTCTGTTCCTTATTTCTTTGCTTCTTTGTTTCTTTTTTAATTTCCTTCTTTTCTTCAATCGTTTCCTTCTTTCCTTTAGTTCTGTTTTTCATTCCTTCTTTATGATCTATTTCTCAGCACCCTTTTCTTGCCTTCTCTACTCTGTTTGTTTCTTTCTTCTCCTTCCTGTTTTCTGTTATATCCATCTCATTCTGCCCTTTCTTTTTCTCCTTCAGCCCTCTGATTCAGTCGTGCCTTCATTACCCACCCCTCACTTCCTTCCTCCTTCTCATTTCTTCTCCTCATTCCTTGCTTCCTTTCTCTCCATTCTCAGTCTCAATGTTTTCTTTCTCTCCTTTGTTCATCTCCTCCTCTCTTTAAAAGCGCTCAACTACCTGTAACAATCTCTCTATTCTTTAAGTTGGGTTTCATTATTGCCTCAAAGCTACACCCATGAGGAAGGAGATGACTACAGATATATGTTTGCTTGTTGAGTGCTACCTAGTCTGCATGTGCCTATTGTTAATGGTCCTACTTAACGGTGCAAAGTATATGTTAAAAAAGTAACTTCCTGACGTCGCTGTCTGTTAATTTGTGCATTTTGGTGAGTACTAGGGCATTTTCACCTTGCGTGATGAAAATTCTAGCACTGGCCTTTCAGATAATCCTTGAACTGTGCCTACCATCACGCCAGGCCAGTTTCTGGACGTCAGCCAATAGACTTTAGGGCCGTTACCTAGACTCTGGGGGGGCAGATTTATAAGGAACTGACGCATCTGCAGAGATGCGTCAATTTCCTGGCGCCTGTGCCAAATGTCCATGCGCCACCATGGTTGCGCTGTATTTACAATACAGTGCTCCATGGCCCAAGGATCAACAGATGCATCTGAAATACTGACGCATCTGTTGGCACAAACGTGATGCATTGCTGGAGTTGCTCAGGAAAGTGACGTAACTCCAGCAATGTGCCACAACAGATAGGTGAGTCCCATACAAAAAGCCCTGTATCATTTCTTACACCTGGTCTGAGCAGGCGTAGGGATTTTGACGAAGTGAAGGCGCAGAGTGATGCAGTGAAATGTTGTAAATTTCACTGCATCAGTTCTACATGACTTTTTGCGTGGGAACGCCCACCCTGGATACATTATACCTGGCGCAGGTATAATGTGATGCTGGGCTTTACAATGTGACGCATCTCCCTAGATGCATCAGGTTGAATTTTTTGGCCGTATAGTTTGCGCCAGTGTTGCGTTAAAAAAGGTGACGCAATGGCAGCACAAGGAGGCGCAAGGGCTTGTAAATCTGCCACAGGGAGTTTTTCTCTTATAAAGAGAGCAATGCCATCGTTAATAGTCCATGACCAAGAAACCGCAAACACCAGGGAGACACTCACCTGTCAGAGGTGATTCACAAATTAGGGTAAAAAGGCCAAATGGTCTTTCAGGATTCCACAAACAAACCTGTCATAATTCTAGTCATCTGGCATTAATGCAATGGCATTAACTGCAGCAGAATGGAGGCTCAGCATTGAAGATACTTCACCTTTATATACCCTTGATTACTATATATTTCAGGCAGTAGCTTGAGCAGAAGCAGCTCTCACTATTGAAAAGGTTTTCGACCCCTGCTTTACAACCTATACTGAATTTATGGCAGTAATTTCAGAAAAAAGTAAGCAAATCACAAAGGGAAAATAATAATAAATGTTGAATTGGCCATGCTAAGTAATAATAAAAGCACACCCTCAAGAAAGAATACAGAGATGATTTTTCACTTCTCCCAAGCTACTTGAAAATACAGAAAGTCATCCCAGGGTTTTATATTACAGAGAGCACACTACGATTAGAAGCTAGAAATCTCACAGAACATAATATCACCTGCCATAGTTGATGGTCATTTTAGTGCACTGAAGTGAATACTATAATAACAATGAAGAGAAACTGGCATCTTTCTTAAGCTATTTCGAAGACACCTGGATTGGGTGACTAAGTAGGTCGGGTTGCAGAAGGTTACCACGTTTTATCATTTAGTGGTGGAGCTGATACTCAACCTGCTTACAGGCAGATATGAAAACTAGAAATGCCAACAAAGGTTGGAATAATTCTTTCTTTACTTCCATTTCAAGACCACATGCAGATTCTATCTGTTCGTGGAAATTTTAAAAAAAGACTAGAGTTTCCAGGAAAAGGAAGAAACACAATGTTTTGCAGGTTATCTAGAACTAAAACTTTTTTTAAAACGTAAGAACATAAATGAATGACTATTGTCAAGATTCCAACAATTTAGAATGTTTGAGGGGAAGACTGTGTACAAACCTTTGCATACATCCTCAACTACTAATGCACTAATCAAACTATTTCTATTTATCTCTTGTTTCCAATGCTATAATGGTGATTTGATTATTAAAAAACAAAAACCACAGAAAGCTAATTAAAATCTTCAAATAAAAAGCTTTCCTAATACAAGAAACATAGGGCCTCATTACGATGGCGGTGGGACCACCACCATCAGGCCCTGTAGGACCGCCCAACACTTTATGATGGTGGGTGGATGGACGGCGAGCGGAGAGACCGAATGCCGCGCATCCGCAAGGCTCAAAGAGCCCCTCGGACTGTCGGAGGGACTGCAATCCCTACAACACTGGCGGTGCCTGGTCAGGCACCGTCGTACGGATTATAATGTCCCTTTACGCTGGCCATTCCATAGCGGTTACCCCTCAATGAAAAGGCAGGCAGAAAGTGACTTGGGGGCCTGTAGCGGGCCCCCTTTCCCCATTGGCCCTCCAATATGGTGCCCTCTACATATCCCTGCACCATGTGGCATGCACCGCATGGTGTCTGCCACATAGTGCAGGGATATGTCAGATGTGTTTTTTTTGTATTGTGCTGTGTGCTACAGCACACGCCGCAATACACATTGCAACCACCGTGAAGGTGGTTGCATCATAATGCGGCCAGCGGGACCTCCGACTTCTAGTTGGGCGGTCCTGCTTCACCGTTGGTTACGTCTGCCCAACATCATAATCAGGCCCATACTACTCAATCCCAAAATCTGCTATTAAAATATTGAAAAGTATATTTTACTAACTGTTTGAAGTATCCTTTATTCAATGAAGCAATAACAATCCTTCTCCTTTAAAAAAAAAAAATATCTAAATGCATTAAATGGAACAATCCATTACAAAACCCCAAAAGAAAAACACCATAGAAAAAGAAAATAAGGTAGGTATTAGGTGCAGTCCAATTTTCAAATGCACCTATAAATGCAAAAATAAAATAAAAAAAGCCACAATCCTAAGAAAAATAAAAATTAGTAGCTATCCTAAAAATAACAATTTAAAAAAAATGTCAAATCAAGTTAAAATTCCTCACGATTACTGCATGTGTAACATCCAGCAGCCTCTTTAGAAAAACATGAACAGAAACAAACAAAATCCAACACCATTGTTCTCAAAAACGATTATAATTAGTTTAAAAATACTTTCGATACAATAAACAGTTCTTACCTCATCACAATAACAGCAATCCTCCGTTCTCGACCTCAGTGCTCCACAATTTATAAAAGAGATGCAGAAACCATGAAAGAACATAAAAAGTGGCTACTGTGAACATAAAATATTATTGCCATGCGACATAGTGCCACCTCACTTGCCACACTGCAATGATTAAAAGTCATTGCTCCGCCATGCACTATATTCTGACAAAAGATGTTATTTAAGATGTGATAAGTGTTGTTATGAAAGCTATAATTTCATATAACTAATGCATGGAGAAGGGGCAAGCTAGTGTTGCAAGTGAGGTGCCAATACTTTGTAATGAGGTGCGTGACTTATAGTAATTTGAAGGTGGTGCATAAATTATACATTTAATTATAACTATAACTTTAGAATTTCTATTTTTTGTACAGTTTCTGTTGGGTTTGAATAGAAAGAATAAACAAAGTGTCATTCAGTTGCGTAATGTTAAGTGGAGTGTCGCAGAGTATAGTGGAAGACAGTGTCAGAGAGTGTAGTGTTGTACAGTAGAATAGAGTGGAGTAGAGTGGAGAGGCGTAGCACCCATTGAAGTAAAGTGTTATACAGTGTAGTGGCGTGTTGTGTCGTATGGTGGAGTGGAGTGCCGTTCACATAGTGGAGTGCTGTGTTGCATAGTGAAGGGGTGTGTAGTACAGTACAGTTGAGTGTCATACAGTGGAGTGTTGTTGACTGCAGTTTTGTGGAGCCAAATATCATGGCGTACAGTGTCGTGAAGTAGAGTGTCGTACAGTGGCAGTGATTCAGTGGAGTACAGTGTCACATAGTTCAGTGTTGTCAAGTGGAGTGTCGTACAGTAGAGACTCAGAGATTCTCGTACACTGTAGTGTTTTATGGTGGAGTGTCATAAAATGGCTTGTCATACAGTGGACCGTGGTACAGTGTAGTACAGTGGAGTGTAAAGGCATAGAGTAGAGTACAGAGTTGTACAGTGGAGTGAACGGGGAGAGAGTGTTGTAGAGTGTAGAAGAGTTTTGTAGAGTGGAGTTATATATAGTGGATGAGACTGTTGTGGAGTGGAGTGTTGAACAGTGGTGTAGAGTGGGGTAAAGTATCATATAATGAACTAGATTGGAGTCGAGTTGTGTGGAGTCACTTAGGATAGAGTGGAGTATAGTGCAATAGAGTGGAGCATTATGTGGGAGAGTAGAGTGGCATGAAAGCGCTTGGCATATCATACAGTGGAGTAAGTTTCAGACAGTGGAGTAGACTAGAATGTCGTAGAGTGTTGGAAAGTTTTGTAGAGTGGAGTAAAGTGGAGTGCCACAGAGTTGATTAGAGTGTTCAACAGTAGAGTGGAATACAATAGAATGTGGTACCGTGTGGTAGAGAGGATTGGCATACAGTCTCACAAAGTTGAGTGGCATAAAGTAGCGTAGAGTGGAGTTGTGTAGAGTGGAGTACTGGAGTAGAGTAGAGTGGAGCAGTATGTCAGAGTAGAGTGCAGTATAGTGGGGTGGAGTAGTTTGGAGAGAGTTTTGTAGAGTGGAGTAGAATGGAATATAGTGTTGCACAGTGGCATAGAGTAAACTAGAAAGTTGTACGCTTGGATAGACTGGAGCACACTGTTGGTTATAGTGGATTGCTATAGAGTGAAGTTTGTATGATAGAATAGAGGGGCGTAGAGTGTCGTTGAGTGGAGTAGAGTGTCGTAGAGCTGAGTACAGTGGAGAGTCAGAGACTGGAGTTGAGTACAGTGGAGTGGCGTACAGTGCAATAGCATATAGTGGTGTGGCATAGAGTGGAGTAGCATGTTGTAGAGTGTTTAAAAGGAAAGTGTTGTAAAGTGGAGTACAGTGCACTGGCAGAGTGGAGTGGAGTTTTGTAGAGTGGAATGGCATATGGAATAGTGTCGTAGAGTCTGGTGCAGAGAGAGGAGTAGAGTGTTGTACAGTGGAGTGGTGTGCAGGGGCACTGAGTGTAGTACAATGTCATACAGTGGAATACAGTGTAGTAGAGAGTTGAGGACTAGTCTAGACTAGAGTGTTGTAGAGTGGAGTGGAGTAGAGTGGAGGGTCGTAGAGTGGCATAGAGTGGGGTAAAATGTCGTAAAGTGGAGTAGAGTGGATTAGTGTAGCATAGAGCGGAGTAAGGTATTAAAGAGTGGAATGGCATCTTGTACAGTACAGTGGAGTGGAGTGGCGTGGCATAGCATACATTAGAGCAAAGTGTCATAGAGTGGAGTGGCATGTCGCACAGAGGAGTACTATAGTGTGTTGGAGGATATGGGAAACTGTTGTAGAGTAGAGTAGAGTGGGATACATAGAGTAGAGTACAGTGTTGTACAGTTGAGTGGGTTGGTGGGTTAGAGTACAATAGAGTGTTGTACAGTAAAGTGGCATAGAGTGTTGAAGAGTCAAGTGCCATTGAGTAGAGTGGTGCAGAATAGAGTAGTGGAGTAGAGTTGAGTAGTGAGTTATAGAGTAGAGTGGAGTGGAGTAAATTGTGGTAGAGTATTATAGAGGGAGTTCTGTAGAGTATCATAGAGTTTGGTTGAATGGCATGAAGTGACCTACAGTATTGTATAGTGACTTAGACTAGAGTGCTGTACAGTGGACTAGCATGGAGCGGAGTAGAGTTTGGTAGAAAGGAGGAGGTAGAGTGTTTTACAGTGGAGTAGAGTCTCGCAGACGCGACTGGGATAGACTCAAGTAAGTAGCGTAGAGTGCAGTGTCCTACAGTGTTGTGTTGTAGAGTGCTGTATCGTAAAGTATTGTGACGTAGAGTCTCATGGCATGGAGCAGGGGTCTCCAACCAGTAACTTGTGAGCTACTGTAGCTCTCCAGCCAGCTACATCCGAGTACCTCACTTGTGTGCAGCCCAGCCTATTAAATTGGAAAGATTTTGCTTGGTTGCATTATTATACATATTAAAACAATTACATTATGCAACACTAATAATATTAGTAGCTCTCAATTCGTTTCATTGACCATAAGTAGCTCTCAGTACAGAAAGGTTGGAGACCCCTAGCATAGAGTGTTGTTGCGCAGAGTGTTGTGGTGAACAGTGGAGTGGCTTAGAGTACAGTGAAGTGGCATAAAATGGAATAGTGTAGAATTGAGTGGCGTACAGTGTGGCGGTGTACACTGGAACAACATATTTGCACGGCATAGACTGGAGTGGCATTTAGTGTAATAGCGTGTAGTGGAGTGGTGTCTAATAGAATAGTGCAGAGTGGAGGGGAGTAGAGTAGAGTTGCAAACACTGGAGTGGCATAAAGTAGAGTACCGTTCAGTGGAGTTGCATATAGTGGAATAGTGTAGAGTGGCGTGGTCAAGAGGAGAGTAGCATATAGTGGAATAGCGTTGAGTGGAGATGCTTACAGTGGAGTGGTGTAGAGTGTAATGGCATAGAGTGGAGTAATATAAAGTGTAGTGGCATAGAGTGGAAAAGAGGAGAGTGGAGTGATGTACAGTGGAGTGGAATAGTGAGAATAGTGGAGTAACGTACTGTTGAGTAGGCCTGGGTGGAGCTCACACAGTTTCACTCTGCAGAATTCCATGGGGTTACCAAAAAACTCTGCACGATTTTGCAGAGTTCAGAGAGAGCGCGCAGTATGGCCTCAAGCAATTAGCGACATGCAAAGCACGATAATGTTGACTCACAAACTTACAGTAAAAGCATGCTCCCCCAAGTGCACCCCCTTGCAGCTACCAATACAGTCTCCTCACAGCAAAAGCATGCCTGCATGCACCCTCTTCTTGAAAGCGTTCAGCAGTGTAGGCAAGAAGCCCCCTGCATACAGCACCCATTCCTTCCTAACAGCTTGAAGCGGGGACTGGTGGCCCTCTGCATGCAGCACCCATCTGCAACATGCATGCCATGCACGCACACACATTAAGCTGGCAGTACTCCATTGCAGGAGACGCATGCACTGCAAAATCCCGTCCCCCTTCCCTTGTCAATAGATCATGCAGTGTGGCCAGGACTACTACCCCTTTGAGTAATTTATGCTGTGATTACATTTATTGTTACATGAATTTTAAAAGTTAAAATAGGGTATTTAAATGTTTTATAATTAAAAGATAAATGTTTATTATTGTATATATTTTGTAACCTAAAGTTATATCTATTTATATTTATAACTGTTTTAAGTAATTTAATTCAATTTAAAATTATTTCCCATAGGATTTTATTTTAATTTCTTAACTCCAATATTTCCTATAGGGAGGTGGTGCAGTACCAGTGGTTGGCCATGTGTAGTGCTGGACTTTAACTATATATTTTAGCAGCAACTTACTCTCAGATTTTGAGAATAATGAAAAGGTAGTAAACTTACTCAAAAGTGTAAATAACTTTAAAGAGTAAGTTACCTTTGTGAATCAGGCCCATAATATTTTTGTGAAAAACTAAATGTTCACTTTAAAGAACAGGCTGACAAAGAGGTCATAATGGAGCATTGGGTGGTTATACAGGATATGAGGGTGCATGAATGAGGAAGGAGAAATAGTAATAGGTTTTAAAAAAGGGAATAAAGGGTCAGGAGTTAGAGTAAAGGGAACATAAAAAGAGTAAAATTGGTGGAGGGCATAATAAGCTTGTAAAAATTGGAGTAAAGCAGGAGGGAGAGTATCACAATGAGACAGCAAGAAAAAGTGAGAAAGGAAGAGAGTTAAAGGGAGAGAACCCACCCTGGGAGAGACCACCCCAGGAGGAACTTCACCAAAAAAGTGTGAAAAAACAACAGACTAAAGAAAGACATTTTTTTATCGAGAAAGGCTTTCATCGGGTTGGTTTAGTCAATCTGGTAACCCTTATTTTTGATTTAAAAAAAATACCGAACATTGGTTTGACGAAAATATATTGTCAGAACCACTTTCTTTATCCTGGTTTTTTCATCCAAAGTGCATACAACCGTGTATAAAGAGACTTCTTTCCCATGAGAAATTTAACTAAGTAACTTACTTGTGCATTAGTCTTCTAATGAATACAACATTTCAATATGTAGATTATTTGTTTTAAGTACTGCATAGACTGACAGCATAAATATTGTTTTGGATTGTTTTTCTTTATGAGGAGAAGACCACATATATTACTTCACTTTTAGCACTTTCTTTGTTCATTTTTTAGTATTTCCCTCATTTAACTGATTTGACCACATAGAACAGACGTTCTGTATGTCAAGTGATCTAAGAATGTCATCTTGAGAAAGACTCAGAAAGAATCAGAATGCCTGAATGTGACCACCATACTAATGAAATTAGAATTTGACCTCTACTTATGGAGAGTCAAGCTTCACCTATTCGCACCTGAAGCACCCGACATCGGTGGGCATTCGTCTATCGGGCCCCTGGTCACGGGCAAGTGACCCAGACTCTGTCTCCTCTGCTTTCAGGTTCTTCACATCTACGATCCAGGCTTGGATCACACGGACACTTTTCTTCCTCACGGCAGCAGCACTTTGCAGCAACTCGCCATTGAAAACAGCGAAGATTCCCGACACCATTTGATACCCATGCACCCGGCTTCCCTGGGTGAGGTAACATGAGTACTCCAGTGCTAACATGGGTGCTGGCCTTAGAACCTTCTAAGTCTGAAAGGGTTTGCTCCAAGTCCTCTCCTAAGTGTCCTTAATCTTTAAAATACCAACCACGACTTTCCCATGGAGTTGCACGAAGCTTGCGTCTGTGCTCTCACACTGCACCCGTCCTCCGTGGGTCCCCTGTGTCACTACCTTGGGTGGTTCCTTGGGGTCCCAGCAATTCTACGTGCTCTAGGCACTGTGTCTAGTCAAGTCGGGGTTGTTATACCACTTTCTTAATATATGGTTTGGTCTCCCCCTGGAGCCCACTGTGTATTGTGCTATTTACTGTCGTTATAAGACTTTAATATTGTGTATCTTGCTCTCTAATCTCATAAAGAGGTTAGTAGAGAGTGTTTAGTAATAAACAGATATATTTTATATATATATAATTGATATATTTTATATATATATATACCTTGTGTGGTTCTCCTTTCATTTGGTCATTCAAGAGGTTATAATCTGGTACATTCCTTTGAGACTTAGCCTGAAGGCTGCTCTCCATAGCTACCACTAGGATTGCTTTCAATAAAGTTTGTCCTTAACCTAATCATTAATAAGGGTTGTTTGGACTGGTACAAGGTGCTCACTATAACTAGTGGACAGCATATACCAGGCCAACTTCTCACACCACCCTTGACATAAGTATACATGTCACTTCCCTTCAGGGAGCCCTCTCCCCACATAGAATATCTCTATAGAGTACCCCGGTTAGCCATCAATAGTAACCTGAGTGAGCATATCCTTCAATCGGGCCAAAAAGTCATCCCACTGGTCCATAAGGTTACATCTCCCATCCATAGCCCTAGCATCCACCAAAAAGTACTGCTGAAGCCCAGCAGACTACATCTTTCTTCCATAGGGGACCCGGGGCCACCGTCGTCTTCCAGAACATGGCAATGCTATGCTTTGAAAGTGTCAGTGCCAGGCCCTGGAACTCAACCAGGTGTTTCATATGCTTAGTCCCTACTCCATTATTTAGAATGCAGTGGGCGGGGTCTCGTAGTAGGACAGAGGCTGCGACCTCTGATATGTTTGAGGTCACCTTTTGCCAAACGTCTACTATTGCCGACCATATCCATACCATATAGAGAAAGTCTGCATCAATATGTTGACATCTGGGGCATGACGCCCAGGTCCCTGGATCCATTCTCCCAATCCTGTCCGGTGAAAAGTATGTATGGTGTAGGTAGTTGAACCATGTAAAATGGAATTGGGAATTCCATGTGATTGTCCTGATAGAACCCAAACACCCACACCCAAAACGAACTTTGACCGGAGCGCGTCAGGAGACTGTTTAGTCCTGCCAATTGGCTTTAATTTCAAGAAGAGTGGTTGTAGCAAGGAGGTTCGAAAACCTGGAGGGTATCCTGTCCCATAATCACAGATCAGTTGAATTGTAATTCTTTCCTGCACCACTAAACTACAGGCTCATAGAGATTACTTATTTATAAAAAGATCACGGGACATGGGCTAGAAACAGCCTTTCGTCCTTTTACTTTGAGGAGCGAGATCCCTAAAGAACCGATTTTCAATACATCACTATTTTTGATTGACGTTTTGGGAGCTATCAAGTATTTCTGCCTGAACAAGGTGGTTGGAACAGTATAAACCACCGAAACGAGTCGCACAGCTACAGTACAAGCACTAAATTGAATTGGTCTTGGTCAAAAAAAAGAACTGTACATAATGATGTTTTGATCATGGAATTGTTGTCGAATTAGTGCCTAAAATGACAAAACATTAATGTCTATTACACTCTCCCATATTGAATTTTATATGTATGATTTTATGTATGTGACTTTCCATATTGGCAGTTTATTTACGGTGTAATAATTGATGTTTTTTAATGTATTTTTATGGGTTTTTTTTAATGATACATTTATATATTAGATTTGGAGATTCTGTGACACTCCCTGGTGATAGTGGTGTGCTTTGTACGGATTTGGTATGAGATAGTGTGTTTTAAAACAATCCAAAGGGAAATTGCTGCTTTGATTTGTTGTCAATTTGGTGTCCTGTCCCTTTGGTAAAGGAGGACCCCTCTCTTATCTTTGTGATTCAAGAGTACCCTACTCCACCACATCCTCGAACACGCACAGTCTACCTTCCATCACCACATCTCCCCAATGTGTATGCCCCGATGTGACCCAGCAGTTTATCTGGTAAGTCGCTGTCAGTGCCTCCCTAGTAGTGGTGCCCATTGCCTTAAATTACATTAATCCAAGACAGAGGTAATGGTCTTTGGAAATGTATCTCCTGGGTGGTCTGCTGCCTGGTGGCCGGATAAATTGGGATCACACCCAATCCCAGTCACTAAAGCCAAGAACCTGGGTGTCATTCTACACAATAAGCTGTCTTTTAAATAACATGCTAACGCAGTGGACTCCTCTTCCTTTTATGTCGTAAAAAGGGGGAAGAAACTGCGTCTGTTTATCTTGATTGGTGCCAGGAGAAAGTTAATATCTGCTTTGGTTATGTCCAAAGTTGATTACTGTAACAGCCTTCTAATCAATACACAGGAAATGGTTCTTAGTAAGCTGCAGTTGGTGCAGAATGCGGCTGCTAGGATACTGTTGGGTACTCCGAAATTCAAGTCTTTATCTAATGTGGTGAGACAGCTTCATTGGCTGCCCATAAGAAACAGAACATAATTCAAAGCACTTTGCATTGCCTATAAGGCCACTCACAACATTGGGCCAGAATTTTTGAACTGGGGCGACAGAAGCTTCGTAGTTGCCACGGCTAAGCTGTGGATCTCTCTTCCCTTGCAGATTAAAGCAAGCCCTACTCTATTGTCATTCAGGCAACAAATAAAAACATGGCCTTTCAATTAATAGGTTTTTTCCATCCTAGGACTTACCTTTTGCAGCACATGGTGCCGAGGCACCTATGAGTATTTGCGCGCTTTATATGTTGTTAACATAATATAACAGTAGGCTTGATGCGTATGGCACTCCCCTCTTGCCTCTTATGCATATATCTCCTCCAGCCCCAAATTAACACCTTCAGCAGCACGTTCAGTATGGTACGGAAGGAGAGGTATTACAGGAACCACTCCCACAGTGAGCTGCCCCTGAAATCAAACAAAACCCAGCATGGCCTGCTCAGGATTCAAAGTATCCCTCAGCCATCTCAACGGCCACTGAAGTTGGGCAGTGGCTTAGTAGAGCTCATAGTTGGGGCTCCCAGGCCCCTATCCTCCATTGCAGCATATAAAGTGATATTTGCTACCTTGTGTCTCTTATTTCCCCAGATCAAGGAAGCGAGCAACCCCTGAAGCTCCATGTAGAATGATTTCTTCTGTATCACCGGTAGAGCTGTATAAAAGTAGAGGAGTTGGGGAGAGTTACCATTTTCGCGATCAACACTCATTGGCGACTGGGGTAACTGTGTCCAAAAGGATAATGACTGTCAGATTGTGATTAGTGCTTTACCCAAATTAACTTCTATCAAGTCATATTACGAGTGTTAAATCTGGACCCCTAAGTATTTAACCTCTTCAATGCCCGAGACCAGCTCGTCACAAACCCCGCCCGCTAATGAAACGGCCGGCACAGGGCGGGGAAAGGGGCGGGCACTGAAGGGGTTAATAGTTCTGCGTTTCCATTGTAGTGAGTCCGTCTCATCTATGTGGCGTAACAGTTTGAGTGTTTGCAATAGGGGGAATAAGCATGACTTTCCCCAATTGATCCACAGCCCTGAAATGCCACCAAAGCGATCCAAAACAGTCATAATGGGCGGTAGGATCGACGGATCGGCCTTTAGATACATTTGGGTGTCATCCGCATACATAGAAACCACATTGGGGTGACCCGCAACCCAACACCCCCATTGAAGGGCGCGCCCCTGCAGCAGAAAGTCCAATGGTTCCATGGCCAAGGCAAACAGCAAAGGGGCCAGGTGGCAACCCTACTTAGTGCCCCATTAGATGGCAAAACTGTCAGAAATTATCTCACCCGTAAGCACTCTGGCCATGGGGGACTCATAAAGAATCCCTATCCATCTGCAAAACCTTGATCCCAGCCCTAATTACAGCAGTACTTTTTGCAGGTAGGCCCACCACAGGGTGTCAAACGCTTTCTCTATGTCCAGTAAAGCCACCCAACAATGGGTATCCGTTCTGCGTGCACTGTCCATGATGCTGAATAACTGATGGAAATTCAGAAACATATTCCTACCCGAGATAAACCCATTCTGGTCTGGGTGGATCACCGTGTGCAGCATTGGCGTCAGTCTGTTCCCTAGGACCTTACCCAGTACCTTGTAATCAAGGGTGAATAGTGAGAGGAGGAAGTAGGAGGCCACCTCAAGCAGATCACTCCCGGATTTTTAAAGTACTGTAATTGAAGCCTCCCTCATGGTGTCCGAAAGTCTGCCATGCTCCTTGGCCTGCTCATACATTTTTAAGAGCCAGGTGGCCAAATGGGCATGGTACCTGGCGTAAAACCCTATTGGTAGCCGGTCGGTGCCTGGCGTCTTGCCTCTGGCTATTGTTTAATGACCAGTTTAACCTCCTCAGGGATCAAGGGGGTGTCCAGCTCCTGGCTCAACAATGGGTCAATAAGGGGAGTCTTAATAGTACTCAGATACGCCATGATCACCTCTTTATTCACACCCATTGGGGCTCGATATAGCGCACTGTAGTGGGCCTCAAATTCCCCATTAATAGTTGAATGATAGTTCACCATGGATGGCCACAATTGAGGTGCACAGGCGTTCAGATTTCAGCAACCAGGCCAATAGGCTACTGGTCTTATCCCCCCGCTCATGTTGACGC
Source organism: Triturus cristatus (assembly GCF_964204655.1). Taxonomy (NCBI): domain Eukaryota; kingdom Metazoa; phylum Chordata; class Amphibia; order Caudata; family Salamandridae; genus Triturus; species Triturus cristatus. The sequence goes on along the minus strand of NC_140581.1, from coordinate 1,059,170,470 downwards.
TTGATATATTCTTTACTATCAAAGGCAGATAAGTGTCTTGACACTTCCCTGTAGTTTGTCTTAATGTCCTCTTGTGTGGGATACACAGCAGGGTTAGACGCACATTCTCTTTCTGCTGTTCTCAATCTACCCTATAGAGATAACACCTCTGTCTGAAGTCCCCGTTTCATGCCCTGCTGTGTAGTCATGCGCACACCTTGTTTCATCACTTTCAATGCATCCCACTCAATCACCTCACCCGTGACAGAGCCCTCATGTTCTGTAAAGTATCTGTCGATATGTTACCCTCACATGTGACCGGAACGGCACGTCTGCCTATACCCACGGTTATAAGCACCAGGTGAGGATCACCGGGCTGGACCTACCCCACTGAATAGTCACCATCGAGGGGCAGTGGTCGGACAATGTCCTGCCTAAGTACTCCACCGGTTTGCATTTATTTGCCAATGCCCCACTTCTATACACCAGATCAATCCTTGTGTGAAGAACGTGTAGGACAGAGTAATGTGATTACTCTCATTGGTGTAAGCGCAAGGTGCTCCAAACATCTAGCACTTGTACATTTAAGGACCCACTGTTGTAGCAGCCTTGTGATGGCATGTGATTGGGCCCCCTGGTACGGGAGGTGTGCACCGGCGCTTCACCAGGTCCGGAACACAATTGAAATCTCCACGCCAAAACATTTGCTGAATGCCTAATAATAATCCTGATGTTGAATTTACAATCGAAACTCCAGATCCATTTAAGAGGTTCTCCATCTATGGTAGGAATCCTGTTCTTGATATTTACATTTTGTACATGAACCAACTCATTGTTAGAAATGGGGTCTCTAGTTGGCAGCGGTTTGCACCCTGTCCAAGTAGGGAGATATCAGGGTAAGTAAGTTAGATACTTCAGATAGCCCCTGCTCATCGTCTTGGTAGGCTGGCACAGAGCAGTCAGGCCTATCCCAGAGGCAATGTGTAAAGTATTTGTATACACACACACAGTGACACATTGAAAACACTACAAAAGGACTCAACACCATTTTCGGAATATAGACAATATTTATCAGATTAAAACAAGACCAAAACAACAAAAATCCAACATACTCAAATCAGGATATGAATTTTCAAAGATTAAATAAAGTTTTAGTTATTAAAAATCCATGGCTGCACTTGATCAGGCCACAGTACCTTAGATGCGTCAAGAATCAAAATTGATATGAGGCGCAGGGTAGGTGAGGCATCGAAAAAGTAGGTAATGCATTAGTTCCTTACGGTTGGACTGGGGAGGTGATGAGTCATTTGCGGGCACGATACCTCAGTTCCTTACTGCGGGGTTGTGTCAGTGGAGAAATTGGCACCCAGGAACATGCATTGAAAGTCAAGCCAAGTTGCACTGCATTGATTACACTGCTTTGAAGCAGGCACTGCATCGGACTCCAGGCGATTCTTCACAGACTTCTGTGATGCAGTGCTTGAGACTCACAAAGCGGCAGTTCTTTGCATGCGCTTCGATGAAAATCTGGGTGATGCGTTGTAAGCAGCGGTCACTGCATCATGGAGGGACCATGCTCCCGTGCTGGCATCGGCAATAATTTGAGTTTTGGTGATGATGCACCGGTTCGGAATGACGCTTGGAGTCAATGCGAGGATTTTCTTCTTTGTATCACCAGAACTCACTTCCAAGGGCCCAGGACCTGGATTTGGCACCACTGGACAGAGTAGGTCTTACAGCAGCAGAGTCCAGGTGATTGCAGGTGAAGTCTTTGATGGCCCTGAGACTTCTTAACAGGAGGCAAACTTAACTCAAGCCCTTGGAGAAAATTGGAAGCAGGATGTAGAAATCAAAGTCCAATCCTTTCAGTCCCAGGAAAAAATCATCCAGCAGCAGGCCAACACAGCAAAGAAAACAGCAGAGCGGTAGTCCCTTCTGACAGCAATCCAGCTCTTCGTCCTGGCAGAATGTCCTCAGTCCAGAAGTGTTCTGAGTGTATGGTGTCAGAGGTCCAGTACTTATACCCAATTTCAGCCTTTGAAGTAGTCAGACTTCAAAGAAAGGTCTTTGCAGTGCAAAAGACCCTGCCCTTCCTTTCCCTGGCTCTAGACACACAAGAGGGTGTGGAGACTTATTTGTGTGAGGACAGTCACAGCCCTGTTCAGGTGTCAGTGTGAACTCCTCCCACCACTCAGTAAGGTCCATCAGCCATGTGATGGGTCATCAGAATATGTAGGGCACACCTCAGCTCACTTTGTGTGACTTCCAAACACATGCAATCACTCAAGTTTCCTGCCATGCACAAAAAACTCTTTTGCCGATAGCACTTGGAAAAAGCTTTGGCAAACCAAATAAATATGGCTTTGTGATCTAAAGAAGTTTCTGGGGCAATGGTTTTATTTATTTTTAATTTTAGGGATCCAGCTGAAGCCTTTAACTTGCATGTTAAATAAACCCCTAAATGATGTTCACGCTCCATGCAAGAACGTTATTTGTATTGATTATTTTAAAGAGAGATAACCAATGTTGGTTATTTTTCCATTTTTTTTTTTTACAGCAGTATTTTGCTTGCTTACAAATAAGAGGCAGAGGTTGCTATAATTTCTTTCCAGCAATGGCACTTGTAATAAGGCAGAAGTTAATCCTCATAATGGGTGGAAGTCAGATGGAATGACCACTGGGATGATACATCCACTCTAATGACAATCCAACACTGAGACAGATATTGTGTAACAGCTTGTGATAGTTTGTGTGCTAAGCAAGTGATATTCCAGGAAAAGGAAACTGTATCGTTCAGATCTCTTTATTATGGTTTTGCAAGACACATACTCTCTAGTATATCCATCGGACGATGAGGTGGAATAGTGGGGGGGTTATAACTGGGCATAGGTAAGGGTGGAGAGGGAGGGGTAAAAGTAGGGATTCATTACATGGATAGGGGGAAGGTGGGAGTGGTCTCGTCCACCCAAGAAAGAGGTTATGAATTAGCTAAAGGCTTGGTGATGAACTAGACAACCGTCCTTGCGCATGCAGTTAGGTTTTGTTCCATAGATTCATTGGTCCTCACTTAGTCTGAAAACCCGGTGGTTGCAAGTTCTCTAAAGTCTCGGGCCAGGAATTGGATGCATGAACCCACATTCTATCAAAGAGGGGTGGCACATATTCCAGGGAGGCTGTGATCTTCTCCATGCCAACAGTGCCCCGTAGTTTGTGTATCCAGTCTGAATGGTCAGGCGTCACATCCTTGCCTCATTTAGAATCGAGAACTTGTCTGGTCTAACTAAGAGCCAATGAAATTGCCTCTCCCCTGTTGGAGCAGAGTGGGTAGGCCAGATAATTAGGGAGTCCAAGCAAGACATAGCTAGGGAAGCGGGAAATATCCATTGAGAAAATTCAGTCTATGTCTTTGAGCAGCTGCGGCTGATACGGCTTGCGTGTAGGGGGTGGGCCGGGGTCCAGACGGGGGGGCCGTGGGTAGGGGTGTCTCTGGTGGTGTCTCTCACAAGGGGGCGCAAATATTAAAAAAACATAAACTTACCTTGAGGCTGGTCCCCCGTCACTGCTCCTGCTCTCCTGTCTCCGACTACAGGAACAAGAAGCAGGCAGCCATGCTCCCTCCCCTAAGCCAATCACAAAACTGCAACGCAGCATTGTGATTGGTCTGAGCGCCGTGACATAGTGCTCAGCCAGGGGCTGGAGGTATGGGCATGTTCTCCATGTAGGCTGTAATGCAGCCTGCATGGAGAACAGGGAAGTGCGCATGATTGGTTTGGGTGGCCTGAGAAGCAGTGCTTAATTTGGGCCGGTGCTTTCCGGTGCTCAGTACTGGCAGTAAATTATTTTCCTATGCTTGGCACCAGCACCTAATTATCAACACCATACTTGGAACAGTCTACCACATGGTGGCGCTGCTCATTTAATTTAGAGATGAGCAGAACAACGGTTGTTTAGGAATACAATATACATTAAAAAATTGCTAACACCTACCTCCCCAGCCATTCCTATGGCTTTGGGGACCTGAGATTATCTGAACTGTTGCATTTACATGTGAGAGAGAATGTTAGTAGTTGTTTTGGCAGCGATGACGAGGGCGATGGGTGGTGCAAGCTGCAGTGGTCTCCTGGTGAGAGCCCTGGCACTTAATATTTTACAAATTTAGCACTGCAGATAGGGCCGACACAACAGTCATTGCGCACTTAAGAGTGGGTAAACCACTCCTCCCCTGCCCTGCTCTGTGAACAGAGCAGCTCTGCCCACCCGACCGCCCGCAAAGCAGTAGGGCACGGCACGAAGCATAAAATGATAATAACTTAAAGTTTTTATCATTTTATAATTCTCTTCTTCACACTGCTTAAAAGCAGTGGGGCGACGTTCCCCTGCCATGGAGGAGGAGCCGTCCCTGTCTTCCACACACTATCTCTGAAGTTTGTGGCAGAGCAGATAAGTAAGTGTGCCCACTTGGTCTCAGTTCCGCCAAGAAACATGTATAATGGTATATCAAAACAAAGAAGGAATTCATCCATTTAATGCCTTTAGACATATGGAGGAGGGCAAAATGACAGAATCGGAGCAACTATATCAAAAGAGATAGGGGGGAGCAGACTTTGGTCAGAACACCTCAATGTAACTTTTAAAAACTCTGAATTTCACTAAAGAAAACACTGTTAAATTTCAGCTATGGTGGCAAATAAAACTGAAAACTCCCTGAAATTGCCCAGTTGTGGCTGTCTCCCCAAACCATAGCTTGCACAACGGCCAAGTTAACCGAAACTTGCACACCAAAAGCAATGCGTATGATCGCACAACATTTCTAACAATTAAAAAGAGAACTTCACACCACAGCTTTACGTTAAAGCACAGGCATCATACTCTAACCTCAGCTGGGTCATTCATATGTTAGTGGTATGATAATATGCCATGCATATTTGCGTCATTCTCCACCAGGCGGGCAACATCGATTGGATTCAAAGGGCTTCAGCCCCCGCCCCCCCGTCGTGTGTGGCAGCCCGGGATGGGACAGCTTCCCGGGCACACACTGCCGCACCCGAGCACTTCACAGGTCTTTAAAAGACCATTTGCATGTTAATGAGGCATTCCTGTTGTTTCACCCCTTCTAAGAGCCCCTGCACCTTCACTCTGCCTATTGCTTAAAGATTCAGCCCCCCCCCGAAATTTTTTCTTAGACCCCCCCCGAAATTTGGCTCTAGTTGCGCCTCTGTTCTCCACTGTGAATGCATTCGAGTGACTACACAAAAATGGCCTGCTGAGCATGTTTTCATGTGTGTATTTCTGACATGATCTTGCTTGTAAATGCTGTAGGTTATCCTTGATAAGTATGTGAAAGCTGAGCTCCTCTGGTGCCATGTCATTTCAAATCCTGCTCGTTTTTTATTTTTCAGAATTATATAATGAAACAATGTGCTGCTGAAAAACATGTGTCACGTAGCTGTCGCTCGTATAAAGCGCTCCAATACCTTCAGGTCGAGTTCGCGCTATATTAAAACTGCAACAAAAAATATATAGGGCCAGCCCTTCGGTTGCGTTTTATCTTTTTGGGAAATCCTAAAATAGCGAGTCCACTTCACACCAGGCGCTAATTTACTTAGCATCACACTGATGCTATGATGACAAAAAGGCAGTACTTTTAGTACTGAACAATAAGAAAAAATGAGCTTTTAGGTTTGGAGGAAATGTCACAGGTAGCACACAATTTCAGCGACCATGGCCACGTGGCAAGGCTTGCCTTCTGTTGGGGTTATTACAATCCTGCTATGCCCTGGCATATGGCTCCTCCCCTTGCAAACAATAACTCCCGGCAACGCTTCACCAGAGGCGGACTCGCCATGGCGGATTCTACACCTAACTATACAAACCAATAAAAACGCTCTCTGCGAAGCGCTTTAATATTGCGCTATAGCATAACGACTTTAAAACGAATGACCGCGTCTTTCCTGAGGTAACACAGCTATTTAAGTGCATGCAATATACATGCAATCCCAGCTAAACATGCTTGCCGGACTTGTGCGAAACTTAACTTTAAACATGTCCAAACTTGCACTGCATTCGAATATGCATATCTTCTAGATTAAAATGGAACATTAAAAGAACAGAACGGAAAATTACACAAGTGTTCAACTTGAAGAAAAAGCGTCATTTGAATTTTTAAGAGAGGACGCGTGTTAATCTTTTAGGAAAAATATCAGTCGAGAATGGCTGGAGGTAAAAACTGAATTGTAGAACCATTCCAACTGATTGATTGATTGATCGATTGAAAAAAAAGTACTAGGAAATGTCATAGTGTCCTACCCCTGAAATCGGTGAACAAAACGTTTTTTTTTTTTTTTAAAAAACACACAGGAAGACGATCACATGGGTGGAATAAACACCGCTCAAATCTCCAAACACACACATTCTGCAAAAACATTAGAAACAGATCTTTGGTTAACTTGGTGATAAGAGAGAATCCGAAAGCTTGCAAGCCGCCCGTTCACTGTGTATTTTATGCCACGCTTCCATGTGTCGGCTACCCGCCGGGAGGTATGTTTAGCTGAAAGTTGTCGACATCACTGGGCAAAACCTGCCACCGAGTTATTCAGAGCACCAGATCGGATTGGAGGCCGTAAAAATAAACATCATGTTATTTCCTCGTCGGATGTTATTCACAAAAATCCAAAGTAAAAAAACGGGAATTGTAAAAATAAATTCAGTTTATCGAAATGAAGCTCTTAGTTTTGCCGCACCGATGTAACCTGTAACGTGTAGCTCTCCGACTCCCCGTTTATATTAAGCAACTGGAATAGAAAATACCGAAAATGCACTTTAATACACATACACATGTAAAATGTGACGTACAGTTTTATATGGTGCGAACGTCGACAAAAAGCGTGAGCGCGTTTACAAAAAAAATATATAATCGTCAGTAGAAAAGGGTGACTGTAGAACAGTTCAATATATCCCAAAGAACGGTCTTTAAAAAGGCACCGTACCTACAGGTATGAGTAATATTAGGTAACTTGCAAAAGTAGAATTAATCACCTTGTGGACTGGGACCAGACTGGCAGGATTTACCCCCGCAGTGCTGCGCTGCCATTGCCTACTGCCTGGGTACGGCTGCACACCCACTACATTTCCGGGCAGGGGTTTCCCCGGTGGATGCCCTTGGCATGACGTGCGCTGCCCCTTCGGGACAGGGATTCCATATGCTTTCCCTATATTTGCGGCTGTCTGGGGGGTCGGCCCCGCCGCGGCGGCTCCTTCTGTTACCGCTGGCACGCAGACTGACAGCACCCGGTGCCAGAGCGGCGGTGGCAGGCCACACGGCCGGACACGAGGGAGTAGAGCCCAAAGGGACCTGCACCGAAGGACCCCCCCAGACTTCTCTCGTCCTCGAGATGAAGGAGCCGCAGGTACCCCCGTCGGTGGCCGGGACGTCCCGCAGTCAAGAGGGCGACTGGCATAGCAAGAGTGCCCAGCAGACGGCCGGCAGAGCCCCAGAGAGCGAAGTTGGCATGGGTGTTTCATACCCAGTGGATGGGGCTGAGGCAGGTCTATCTAACGGACACGGGCCACCGGCAAGACCCTCTGTGCCAGCGGGGCAGGGCACCGACATCCCACACGCCCCTCCCAACGCGCCGAACAACACCTGTAACGGGGACGCCAGGGCCTGGACCTGCTACTCCCCCTACAGCGGCTCCAGCGACGAGGACACGGAGTGCATCGACATGAGCCCGGCCGAGGAGGGCGACGAGGCGGTGAAGGAGGCGGCCGGCTTCCTCTCCGACCCCGAGGAGGCCCACTACATCACCACCCACCAAATCCAGCTCTGCGAACTGGACCACGACGCAGACGGCGACTCGGGCCCGGAGCCGGGCGGCTGGGAGCTGGGCGAGGGCTCCCCCTGCCGCTCGCTGCTGGAATACGCCTCTTTCGACAGCGACTGCACCCTGGAGGATACCCAGACTGAGGGGGGCGACAGCTACATCAGCACGACGGCGAGCGACCCCTGCCCCTGGCGAGAGAGCAGCACTGACATGCCCAGCAGCAGCGCCGAACCGCACAGCGGCACCCACTCCGAGAGCGACACCCCTGCAGAGGAAGGCTGGCCCAGGGGCTGGGGCAGCAGCGGCAGCCCGGGCCAGGTCCGCCTGTCAATCACCGCCGCCCCCTGGGCTATAAATGAGCCTTTGCTGAGGGAGCAGCATAGCGCCCCCGCTGCCCAGAGAGAGGCAGACATGAGCCTGTGCGCCTTCAGAGCCCCCGAGGGCAGCCTGGGGAGGCAGCCGCAGTGTCTGGCGCTCGACCAAGCCCGGAGACAGGTGATCGCGGTGCGGGGGGCCGGCTGCTCCAGCGGAGCCTCCAGCGCTGTCAGTGAGCTGGACGAAGCCGACAGGGAGGTCCGCAGCCTGACTGCCCGCGCTTTCCGCAGCCTCGCCTATCCCTACTTCGAGGCGCTGAACTTCAGCTCAAGCGCCTCGTCCACCTCGGAGCAGGGCGCCGGCCTCGGCCAGTGGCCCGGCTACCTGGACTGGGCGGGCGGAGCTGCTCAGAAGGAACTTCATCAGAAAAGCACCGGTGGCAAAGGTGGCTCGGGGAAGAGCAATGTGCACATAGACTCGGTGCAGACCAGCCAATCTCTGGAGCTGGTGGTGAGCGGCCTGCAGGCAGAGAAGGCGGCCACCTCCGCTGGAGCCCGGGTGGTGACCCTGAGCGAGACCCTGAGCCTTAGCCACATCGCGGCCAGTGGCTCCCTGCTGGCCTGGAAGGAAGCACCTGCACCTGGTGAGGGCAAAGACAAAGGTCAGCTTCCAAAAGAGCCGGAGAAGGAGCTGCCGAACAGCAACAGTTGCAATCCAACCTGCCCAGCCGCAGACCCTGCAGACAGCATGGAGCAAGGCACGCACAAGTCCAAGTTCGCCTCCAACCTGCTGCAGAATGTCATCTCCAAGAAGATGCAGCTGGAGCAGGAGTTCAAAATGGAAAGGGGGGAGATCACTGACACATCCAACGAGGCATTGTCTACCTCCCTGACCTCCAAGGACTTTGAGGGACTGAAGGAAAAAGGCAGGGAGAGGGGCTTCCAGAGGCAGAGGTCGCGGCATTCGGAGTGCGATTCAGAGTACAGCCTGGCCACCCCGGTGGACTTTGGTGACTTTATAGAAGAGAAAGTAGCAACTTTGGGAAAACAAGCTGCTCCTTCACCCGGGGACAGTGGGGCGCACAAGTCTACCACTATGCAGTCAGCCCACACTGAAGGATCGGGGGCAGCCCTCAAGAGTGCAGCGGAGGCAGCCAAGGCCACCTTGCTGCGCAGCCAGCATAGCGCCTTCCGATCCTGGAAGGAGAAGGAAATCCAGAAGCTGGAGCAGAAGATTCTGGAAGAAAAAGTAGCTGTGCAAAGCAAAATCAAGATACCCCTGGGGTATGACGGGAGGGTCGAACACGGGGACACCACGGTTGGCCGGACGACCAAGCTGTCCAGCCTCTACGTGGCGGGGATCCAGTCTCTGCCTAAAGAAAACCAGCCTGAGAAGCAGGCCACCAAATACTCTGCCTCTACCTATGCACACCAAACCTGCTTCAAGCAAGCGGCCGACCGTAAGGAGGACAACTTTGCAAGTCCCGCAGCAGTTGCGCGCACTACCCAGAAGATGGTTCCTGAGGTGCAAGTGGTTCAGGCAGCAATCAAAGCCAAGGTGGGAGCGGACAGCAAAGGGGGTGGTGGCAACAACCCCTTCAGCATCGCTAAGTTGCTAACCCCGAGTCTGGCCAGGGCAGCCGAGGAGCTGAAGAATCAGCCCCCTGCTTCTCCGTCCAAGGTGGAGCTTCTGGAGAAGATGCCCCAATTCCTGGTACGGGATGTACGCGAGAGCAAGCCCAACAAGGCCCCAGGGTCGCTGCATCAGGTGCGAGATGTTAGGAAGCTGATGAAGAGCTCCTACCACCCAGAGGAGGCTGGTGCCAAGGGGGCCAGCTCCTCAACCTCACCCATGGTTATCACATGCCAAGCAGTGAATAATAAGGACGATGCCTTGCAAGCCAGGGTGAGGTCCTCTTCCCCGGACACTATCCTTGTGCACCGTGCTTCGGGTAGACTTCCTGTGGCAACTATTGCACCCAACAAGAGTGGCCCGCGGATGCCAGTGGTCAAAATTGTCTCAAAGGCCTGCAAGTGGCGACAGCAGCAGGATGAGAAGCTAGAGTCCGCCAAGCCTGGTGTTGAGCAGCCAAAGGAGTCACCTCCACCACACCCCACAGACCCAGGACATCCGGCGCTGGACAAACTGACTGCAGCAGTGAAGACCATGGAACAGCTGTATGTTTTTGATAAGAGAGAGTGGCGTCGCCGCAGTGAGGGAGACCCAGCTGGAGGTGCCCAGGCAGGTGGGGCAGCACTGGTTGGCAGTCATGTGCTCTCTATCATTGCCAGTGAGGAGGGCAGGATTCAGCCCAGTGGTGGCACCCAGTGGCCCCAGGGAGGCAAAGGCCAACAGACTAATCGTACACCTGAGCTTAAGCCTCTGCCACGCAGAAACTCACACCCTGGAGCAGACAGTAGCAGCAGCAAAGCCAACACCAGCATAAAGTCAGAGCCTGCCAGTCCTGGTCGCATCATTCCACCATGCAAGGTGGAGAGGGATCCTGTCAGAGCCTACCAAAAGCAACCACCTAGCAATGGAGGGAACAAGAACACTGCCAATTTCAGTGCAGGCCAACGGGCAGCACATCCTGCTGCAGCTAAGGCCACTCCGCAACAAGATTTATCTAGCATCCAAAGAATGAGCAAATCTCCAGGGCCGCGACCCCTTCTGCTCACCCAATCATTGTCTCTTGATGAGGGGTCTAAGCCCCAGCCTACCCGCGGCCCACCTCCCATCCGCCAGTATAGTGCTGACTGTGGGAACTACTTGAGTATGCCAACCAAGAGCAAAGTGGAGCCTGCCCCAGTCACAGCACCAAGCAGCTGTGGTCTTCCACCGTTCAGTGACAAGATCGTAAGTAGGAGCCCTCCACGCCAGACATCAGATCCACGAGGCAGAGAAGAAAGCAACCCACCCACCAGGACCCATGCTGCTGACCCTTCACCTCCGGCTGCTGTCATCTACCAACAGCAGCAGCCCTGCCTGACCCCACTGCTGCCTGGAGGCCCACCCACACAACTTATCTTCTCCCCACCACTTACAGCTGTACCACCAGAGCTGCTCCAACCACAGGGGGGACAACGCAGGCTGCTATTGGACCTGGCCACTGGGCAGTACTTTATGCTGGACACCCCAACACCCCCTGCTCGACGCAGGCTCTTCGATCCAGAGACCGGACAGTATGTGGACGTGCCGGTGCCCCAGCAGTCTGCAACACCCATGCACCTCCCTATGTCCCCTCTAGCACTTAGTCCGGGTGCATATGGTGCTACCTACATGATCTGTCCTAGCTTCGTGCCCACTACTACTGTGATGCCCACCCTACAAAGCCAGCTCTCACATTCAGGAAGTGAACAGAGCTATGATATGGGGAACTTTCGAGGCCAGAGTGGCCAACAGGGGGAGACAAGAGGCTTTGCTGATAGCCCTTACTATATGCCTACTGGGAAATCCACGGCACAAACCAATCAAAAAGGCGTTGGCCCTGCAGGATACCCGGAAGGAAAGCCTGTAATTAGTATAATGTCCCAGCAGCAACCTGGACCCAGGATCATTGCCCCACCATCTTTTGATGGCACAACCATGAGGTTTGTGGTTGAGCACAGATGAGGAAAAAGCTTGCTGGTGAGTGTTTCTCTATGTGTACAATCAAGCCAAGTATAAATATTGCACGATAAGTAATCACTGAATGTGATATAAATCATAATACTAACCTCTACGTATATTAGTTCTTTAGAAAGGTGGAACTGTACCCTGGAAAACTGAATTTCTTTTTTGGCTCTTAGACCTCTTTTGGGACAGAAATGCCCCTTGCATGTTAAATCGGTGGTATCCCTGCCGTGAGTGCCCGACTGCTTGTGAAACTGGTATCCTGACTTTTATTGGCCCTGCCTTAATGCTAATCTAGCATGTATGAGGAGGTGTCTGGTTGTCCCTGGTAACGCCAGGGCCAGAACCTGTTCTGTGACCTTGTAGGGCATACCAGGCTTGCCCTGTTAGTGAACAGCGGACTCCTGCCCATGCCCTGGATGCATCACATAAAACAGCGGTGGCAGTGCCCCCTTCTTTGTGATTCTATAGTGTGACGTGTGTCAAGGAGAAGTGAGCATAGTGGCTCCTCTCATGTAAAGTTCCAGTTATTTACTGCCACATTCCCATGACTGGAATGTGGAGACCCAGACAGTGAAGTGAGGGAGGAGGGAGACAAGGCCTCACTTAGAAAATAAATGAGGGCCTTGTTAGCAAAGTGCTGCTGATTAGCTCTCCATGAGCACTGACATTTGAAAGTTGGTAGGCACGAGCGATGGGATGGCAGCTTCTGTTATTTAATATGAGGAAGTTTGTAGGCAATGCCTACTCTCTTGTTTGACCTTGAATGCTGCTTCAGGAAGGCTGATGATAGAAAGGTGCAGATATCTCACACGTTTTTGTGCCCATGTTTTGGATACTCTTGCTTGGAGCCAGCCCCCTTGCTACCTGCTGTGATGGCCATAACCGTACACAAAGGCTGTATCTGAGGAACTGCCAGACCATGATATTTGAAAGCGAACCAATACAAACGTTTTCTGAAACCTTAGTGCATCTACATCTCCTGCCTGGAAAATGAGTCCCACAGTGGGTTTAAAAAAAAAACCTTTAGTTCAGCTCCAGGTTTTTCATGGCAGAGGAAGGGAGTGCTCTGTACAATACTCAACGGTTTGCTAGCACCTAGAACCCTTTGCCTTTTCAGAGAGGAAAGGCGAGTGTCTGGCCCTGCAGGAGGAGAGCCTGTCCAAGAGCATGATCCAGCTTTGTTCCTAGTGAGAGGAGCACTCAGAAGTTGCTGACCGTCCTTGGGAGCGAAGCCGGAGCTGACCATTGTCAAGAGGGGATTCCTGGTCTCCCATTGCAGCCCTTGCAGTCGACCCCATGCAAAAATCAAACCAAGAAGTCAGTCCACGCTGTCTAGCACCTGTGTGCTGACCGAAAACTTGATGTAGCTTCTGCCTAAACCGCCAAGTGAATGCAGAAGAGGAGCTAAGGTTGCAGCTGAAACAGGAGCTGATCCCTGTCTGAAGTCCAGAACTGCCCAAAAAAGCACAAGCCTTATGTGAACACACTTCAGAGTCTGCAACTGCTAAACTAGCACGTATCAGCTCTCAGCCTGGAGGCTGCAGCTGCCTACTTGGGCAACCTCCTAGTAGTCTTGCTTGCTTCTCCCTCACAGTGGGTCCAGCTTCAAGTGAAACTGCCACCTCTCCCTTATTAGCAGAGAGATTGGGCAGAGAGCGCAGACCAAGAACCACCAGGGACAGTTGACTGTGTACAATGTCAGCGGGTAAAGGGCCTCACACGAGATACTAAAGCAAATGCACAGACCGTGTCCTGCAACAGAAACTGATTTTTACCTATAGATCCATTTAATTTGGGTACAAACGTTTGACTAAACTGCAAACTGCTTGATTGAGTAGAGACCTAGTGAACATGTGCATGATCAGTGTCTATGACTAAAACCTAAGAGCTGTAGTAACTATGCCAACTCCTAGTCTGGGAAGTGGATACCATAGCTAGTTGGTTGCTTTACTAAGAATCATAGTGACAATTGCATTCTTACATCTGAGCTCAATTGAATATTGCTAAATTGCATTTTACTGTGATAACACATTTCTTTTTGCTGAGATAATCACTGGGCGGCACAAAGCGATTATTGTGTTTGTTGGTTGTCTGTTGAGTTTTCAGCTATTGCCCCAGTGCAACCTCCCTAAGGAGCCCTGGACTGCTCAGCCCCAGGAAATCAAGGAAAGGGTTGTAGTTGGCCCAGTTTGCAGAGCCATAGAAGAACAGACCCCAGGACACAAGCGGCAAGCTATTTAACCACTACAGATGTGGCCTTTATCTGCCCTGGGATCCCGACCAGGGTGGGAGATGCTCTTTTCATCCTCTAATATGGTCCACAGTGAGGGGCGTTAGGTGGAAGCTGGTTAAAATGAGATTAAACACTATGGTTTATCTGCTTGCATTCAAACTCCAAACAAATATATGTCAACTCTGGGAATAGGAAAATGTAAGGCAAATATATATTAATGGACAATATGAAAGTTGCTTGGTGGCATCATTTTTGTTTAACATATTTCTTCTCATTTGCCTGAAACACTTATACCAATTAATGCTGTGGTGTCCATAATTTTAGGCAGTAGACTGTCAGACTTGCTATATAGAGACAATGTGAGTTTTCTTCACCAGACGTCCAAGGGGCTTCAAAAACGTATACCGGATTAACTGGGTAAGAATCAGTTCAGTAGCACCTCTTTGCTAGTTGGAGCTTAACTGGGAACTGGTTGGAGGAATTGAATGATTCAACTACCTGGACCACCTAACCAGTAGGGGGCAGTTGGTCAGTGTATCAAAACACCATTGTTAGAGGGAAGTACCTGTATCATAGCCCTTTATTGCAATCTCACCATATGTATTGAAAGGGTTTTATCCCTCTGGTAATTTTGTATGAAGAAATGTAGTCCCTGTGTTAGTTTATAGCACTAAATTTGAGGGGTATGGGCCACGATAATGTAAAAAAGCCATAAAAGATATTGGAAGATCTGGCTAAGTTTGAAGCTAAACTTTGCAGTCACTGTTGAATTTAAGACCATATACTGCAGGCCCGGCTATACTCCAAGACCTTGGGCACAGGACTTTAAGAAGCAAGGCAATGCTAAGACCATATACTGCAGGCCCGGCTATACTCCAAGACCTTGGGCACAGGACTTTAAGAAGCAAGGCAATGCTTTCAACAGTGAAGATAAAGTGAAAAACTTGCCTCTCGAATTCCATGTTTTACCAAGTGCTGGTTGGAATAGCATGGCAAAGCAAGCACAAAGAGATGATGGATGGAGTGCTGAAACTTTTCAGACACTCACTCCCAGTCACAGATCTGGGTTTAATCCATCATGATTCTTTAGCTCACTTCACCACCCCAGTTCAGACCCAGCCATATGCAAATCAGTCTTGACCCTGTGCTTCATGGGAACAGTCGAGCCGAACTGCCAAGCCAGGTGTTAGTCATCAAAACATTTTTGTATTTGGCAGAGACCTTCTACAGAGGGAATTAGCGGGGGAGGCTCCAGCTGTGAGTGTTACAGGACATGGCTAGCACAGCCGATAGGACAATCTCCAAACTGCAGATTTTGACTGGTATGAATAAACTAAGCTCAAAATGAAAAAATCAGCAGCTCGCAAGAGACTTTGAAACAATATCTAAATTGACCTCATGCTAAAGCTATATTTGACTCATCATGTGCCTTTCCAGAATTATGTCTATTTCCACAAACATATTTATTTGATCAATTTATAGTATTTAGCCATGCTCAGATAAAGTTGAGAGTAATTATAGGTCATTGGGACAAGATCTGCAATCACAAGGGAAAGCAGACACTGTACCACATATAATGCTGGTTTGTCCATTGTGTAGGGAAGAAAGGTGCTGGGTTTTGGAACAGAGGCTATCTCCTCTAGATGGAGCCAAGAGGCCAGTTGGGTCTGGCTTCCTAGTGGAAGACTTTTTGTCTTTGCTCTTGGGTAATGGCATTTGCAAATACAATTGTTAGTGTTTTAATGGAGTTATGTTTTTTGTATAGTTTGACCTATAGGTAGACTTTTAGACAGACGATTGCACTGTGTTTAGGGTACTAATGCAAATAAAAAAAAACGTTTGGAACCCACTGAAGACAGTGGACTAGCATGCATTTACTTGCTGGTACAACCTCAGCCCTTCAATGTTTGTTTGTCCTCCTGTTTTATGTACAGCAGCCTGCTCTCAGTGGGTGGGATGTTTCAATAGCGTTAGAGCCATCTATTGTAGGCTGTACAGTATCTTCCGTGTCCCCCCTTCCGATCCAGGCCCTGTATCTTAGACCCTTAACGTAGGTAAATAGCCCATAACTAATAGCTTAACTTTCGGTTGTGGAATATAATTTTATACCATAGAACTGTATAGATGGCAAACATTTAGCAATGTTCAACTCTCAGCCATCGTTCTGTGGGACCTACAAAGAGCCCAGTGGATAAATGTTGCACTGACTTTTTTTGGAGACTCAACAACAGGTATGACACACACTCTGAGCTTCCTTTACTGCTGCTCCCTTATTATGCCCAGATCAGTGACATCATCAGTGTATCGCAAGAAAGTATGCTGCTAATATTGCTACCTGTTTTGAAGAGGAGCTTTAAGGTGAGAAAAACAGAAAGAAAGCATCACTTACAAAAAACATCCATTGTGTAAAATTCAAAAAATTAAAGATTTGACCTCTTAATAATACTTCACAATTAAAAAGAAATACTTATAGTTTCAGGGAAATCAATGTGCACCGAAATCCCAAGGTAAAATAGAGTAAAATATTACCACATCAACGTTTTATATGGAACCTGTCATGGGACCCTTTCTATTAATATTATACAGAGGTAGACTCATTGTTTAGAAAATCAGTCTACAGACATAATCATACGGCATACTAACCTAGAATTGAAAATGCAGAGTTGCATCAGACGATATTATTGGATTCATGTTTATTAAACCAATGTCTGTATACGCTTTACATTAAATATTGTTTCATGCTATTTGCAGTAAAAATGGAAATGTTGCCTGTACGTAAGGTTTTTTGAAAAAAACCTCTAATTCCTGAATTCACTGTGAAACTTTAAATCATTGTTTCTTTAAACCAAAGACTCACCAAGACACGTTTCACCTCTGGTAATCTTCAACATATAGATTCACACTACGGGCATTAGAAGTTGTGAATTTCTTTCCCCATCAATCTTGCTAAAATGTTCTTACAAGCTAGCAAAGTTTAAACAGCAATACAAAAAATAAAAAATAAATGTTTTTGGGCAGATATCAAATGCTTACTTTTAGTTCAAGAATTTGTCACAAAAAAGTTTTTACACAAAATCATTTTTTGCAAGAGTTTTCATTTACAATTGAAGAAAGGTTACAAAACATTGCAACTTTTCCAAAGTTTATAAAGTTCACACAACTTTGCAAGCCAAATGAAAATTTTACCCACCACTAACTTGCACTATTCATACAAAAATAAACTCTCCTGGATCCACTGCATCCCATACATACAGCCAAAACAAAGAATTGTCTTGGAACTTTACTTTCTGAAATTAATTCAACAGATGAACCCCTAGGTGCGACCTTCCTGGAGACCTGCTCATCTACAGTGTGCTTTTTAAATGCATACATTCAATCAACTTGTCAACCTAATATTAAACATGCATATCAGTCAGCAATTTATCTGTTCATGGTGTAATATAACAAAACGTATTAAATATATAGTTTTTAGAAAATATATTACTTTGAAATTACTTTGTGGAATAAAGTTCAGCAAAAAAAATTTCAGTCCTGTTTTAAAAAAAAAAAGATTATCGGACACTGATTGCGCTGGACAAAAAACCAGCTCCCCACCCTGCTTATCACTAAATGCCACACTCACAGGTAATCCATTTGTGAATCTACCTACATTTCCTGTGCTGTTTTTCCTCAAACTAAACATTTTGAAAAGTTAAACCAGTGAAATAGAGGTCTGTTTTTCCTTTTTAGTGACTTTGCTTAAAAAGTAGGCAATTCACCAGAAATTTCACAAAATACACTTAAAGTGCTAGGCTGCAATAAGGGAGGAGGAATAAGGGTATTGGGAACAGATACATGAGGGTTAAAAGAATGGTTGAATAGTGACAGAATCGTAAAAACTCGGGGCCCGATTCACAGAACTAATTTAAGACAAAATCTTAAACTTACTACGATTTTGGTATTCACAGAAGGCACTTACTCATTTTGGTATTCACAGAAGGCACTTACTTACTCATTTTGAGTAACTTACTCATTTTGAGTAACTTACTCATTTTGGTATTCACAGAAGGCACTTCCTCATTGATGAGTAAGTGCCTTCTGTGAATACCAAAATGAGTAAGTTACTCAAAATGAGTAAGATACTCAAAATGAGTAAGTTACCTCATTTCGGTATTCACAGAAGGCACTTACTCATCAATGAGTAAGTGCCTTCTGTGAATACCAAAATGAGTACGTTACTCAAAATGAGTAAGCTACTCAAAATGAGTAAGTAAGTGCCTTCTGTGACTACCAAAATGAGTAAGTGCCTTCTGTGAATACCAAAATGGTAGCAAGTTTATGATTTTGTCTTAAGTTAGCTCTGTGAATCAGGTCCTCAGTTAGAGAATTCAAAGTAATAGGGAAGATGTGAAGCAATGGGGAAAAGAGAGAGCTATGAGTACCACATAGAAGGATCTCTACACATCTTAAAGAAAACACACAGTTCCAGAAGCTAAAGGACAAAGAGTCAAAGAGCAATATTCAGCTAATCGACCCAATTGAGTGCCAATTGTCAGTGACAGAGGCACTGGACATAATAAAGGAGATCAGTTATAGCTCCAATAGATTTCCAAAGTCATTTATTCCAAATGGGTGGCTATTGGTCATATGATTGGGGTAGTGTCCATGGGTGGCCCACTACACAGACAATACTTCGGGGGGTTGTGGGTTTGGGGTTCTTGCTTGCAACTAGAGAACATGGATTTAGAGTTATAGTACAGTTGTGCCTTTAAGTACAGTTGTGCCTGTGGTATATCTGAAACATTGAAGGGCTGAAAGTTAGTAAAAAGGGTCTTGCATGTCAAAATATCAAACCTAAGAATATCATGCTACAAAAATATCTTAACAAAAATATCAACAGCTGAAAATTGACAATAAAAAATATATATAGGCAAGCATATAAGGGATGAAGTACCCACTGCGTACATTATAAGGGTATTGCAAGTCACAGAGTAGTTACATAACCATATAGAGGAAGGAAGCCGAAGTCTGAGTACCTTTAAATAGTAATGGAACTCCGAGGTGACTTGCATTATCCTTAAAATGTAATTCCACTGGGTACTTTTTCCCATATAAAATATGATCACACCAACCCCTTTCCCACACACCATTCAAAACCTTGGTACATAACACTTTCATATGAAAGAGTGAGCATGTTTGCAAACATGATGAATAAAAATAAAACCTCTAGTGCAAAATGAAAAACATCAAACCCCTGTTAGATATTTGTTGCACACTGAAATTAGAAACAATTCAATACAAGTTAGTTTAAAAAACAACGTTGCAGTACCTCGGAATGTGTAGAAATATGCACAAAAATGTAAGCTTTACTCTATATAAGGGGGTTTCAAAAAATAAACATATTCTCTCTGCTTGTCATTGTAAGCTAATAAAATAGAGCAGAATAATAAAAAGCAATGTTCTGATTTTGTTGCTATAAACCGCTGCTTCAATTGTGCTCCCTGATCTGACCTGCCTTTCGCCTGGTCTGCTAGCTCTGGCAGCAGGCAATGTGACATGAGAACTCGACTGAGGTAACTTCAAATAGTCGAGTTTCTAGTTGTCAATTATAAGGAAATTAGAGACTGGCATTTATACAGGGATTACAGAATCCAATGTATTATAGAGTTACTCTTCTAAATGCCACATTTACGTAACCATAAAATATATATGCATTGTCAAGGTAATTTATATAAAGTTTAATATAGTAAACCTGACATCACCTATGTATATATAAACATATGTCAGAATATTGATAAAAATATATTCTGCCATAAATAATGTGGAATAAATATTATTTACAAAAATATTTGTTTTAGTGGGTTTAGATGTCTTAATATTATCTTTGGTTGGGCAATATTTCTGTAAACAATATTTAGGACTCATTATCTTTGTCCGACAATATTTAGACCAAAATGGTCTGATACCATAACCATATTCTTACTTTGATTATATTTCGGTAATTGGTATTTTTGATCCAATATGTTTGAAGTAAGACATTTAGGGCCTGATTTAGATCTTGGCAGGTTGAATACTTCTTCACAAATGTGCCGAATATCCTGTCTGCTGTGTTACAAGTGCCATAGGAAATAATGCACTTGTAATACAACGGAACGGATATCTGTCACGTTTGTGACAGTATCCCATCCGCCAAGCTCTAAATCAGACCCTTAGTTCTCAATATTCTGAGACTATACCACAAAGCTTTTCATAATTAGGGCATCCTACCTGAGGAAATGGGAATCTTCCCTAAGGTCAGTAGTGAAAGAGAAATTCTCCCTAAACATTCTTGTTTCACTGAGGCTGGAAAGGTGGATTGTAAGGTCCCCCCAAAGTCATGTGTTGTATGGGTCAGGTTGTGGCAATGCAGGATAAATGCCTACAGTCGTACAGTGTTTCCCATAAATTCTCTGCTCTCTTACAAAGCAGTAGTCCTCAGTTTCATTGCCGTCCGCTGAGCCGCAAGTTCCTTTTGGCTCCTGGAAAGCTCACTTCTGGGTCAGAGGTCGAGTCATCTCCACACTGGGAAGAAGGATTTCCTCTTTTTACAGGCATGTTATAGCAGGAGTCCTTCTCAAAGAATCTCAGTCTTGTTGTCAGTCTTGCGGCAAACAATAATACCCAGAATCTGATTACTATGCATGTATTCCACTGTACTGGTGCAAAAGAGTGTTTTAAGAAGCTTAGAAAAATAAATGGAGCTGACACGAAAAAACCTGTTCTTATCCAGTTCTGGAACAATGTACACAAGCCAGGAGCAATAAAAGGGTGTGCATTCTTCAAAATCCATAACTTTGGCCAATCAGAGTGGGGCACATCCAACTGGGATTTCTCTACTAAACAGAGGTGGGAGTAGGTTCCAACTTGCACAGGCAATGTATGTTTGAAGATAGTACATGTAGAAGGTCAGTAGACCCATATTAAAGGAGAGCATGTAAAAAGGCCAGAGTCTGTCACTAGCATCTAAACTCTCATCAACCATCTGTTTTTACATTGCATGGTTATGTGACAGTGGCATCCGGTGTTGGGAGTGATGCAGTGTTTTGTGTTCACTTCCATGAAATATAAAGAAAAGGATTGGGGTGTTGCAAGTGCTATTATGTCTAGATCTAAAATCCTAGCAGATGGTGTGATATTATAAGTGGGTATGTTATAGGAGGACACTTGTGAACAGGTTTTAGGAGGCCAGAGATAAGCAGGTGATATGGGGAAGTTGTTGAAGGTGAGAGTAGCAGTGGTGATTGGGCGATAGGTGGGTAGTGGTGAGCGGGGATAGGTGGTAGTATAAATATATATGTCACAAGGAATTAGGAAGTACATAGTGATGAGTAAGTAGTGTTGCTGTGGCTAGAGGACAGGAGTAGGTAGAAGGTGGTTTATACATGTTAAATTAAGGCATTAGTGGAGAGCGAGCTCAATAACTGTGGTTACAGAGTGCAGGTTCATAAGTACACAAGGAAGGCTGCTGTCGAAGATGTACCTACCACATGCCCCAGTCTCACCAGATCTTGACCATTGCATTCCGTCCATCAATTTTGTGTCTTTTGCTTCCTCGTCCTAGGTGTGCTGGGTATGCCCAGACATGGGTCCTGGGCTCACTGTGCCACTGGTTTCAAGCTATCCTGGCTCATGAGGGGTGAAACCCCGAAACCGGCCTTAGGATGCCGGTTTCCAGTCCAGGGAGAACCTGGCTTGGCAGTTCAGGCTGGACTGTTCCCATGAGGAACAGGGTCAAGACTGATTTGCATATGCCCAGGTATAAACTGGACTGGCATGGTAAGCAACAGAATGATGGATTTAAGCTAGATCTCTTGACTGGGGTTGAATGCTTTGATTTGTTCTGCATCCCATCCATCAATTGTGTGGTTTTTTTCTTCCTCGCCCTAAGTGCACCGGTTATGCCCAGACGTGGGTCTCGGGCTCACTATACCACTGGATTCAAACTATCCAGGCTGATGAGGGGAGAGACCCTGAAACCAGTCCTAGGATGCTTGTTTCCAGTCCAGGAAGGACCTGGCTTTGCAGTTTAGGCTGGGCTGTTCCAATGAGGCACAAGGTCAAGACTGATTTGTATATTGACAGGTCTAAACTGTGGTGGCATGGTGAGCAAAAGAATGATGGATTTAACCCAGATCTCTTGACTGGGGGTGAATGTTTTGATTTGATCTGCATTTCGTCCATCAATTGTGTGTCTTTTGGTAAACACATGGCAGACAGCAGCGCTCACCACACACAGTGACCCTGGCCTCACTGCACATCAGTCATCTGCACACCACCTGGAAGAAGATTGATACCTTCCTGGATCCTGGAGGAAAAATATATACGTATCTGTGAAGTACTGTTAGCTGGTCCCAAAGTTGGGGAGACCTGACCAAAAAAGGCAATTGCAGAAAGAGGATGAACCTAAGAACCTTTCTGTGTTTGTTTTGCTGTATGTATCTTTTGCCGAAGTAGATTTTTTAAGGGGTGCATGGGCATAAGGAGGTATGCACTGCAAGGTATGCATTGCAGTATTTGCCCTGTGCCCTTGCATCAGTAAATACACAATGTATAAAGCAGTACCTGACTGGCATTTTCTGGTGCAGGAGTATGGGTAGGCATGCACACCTGGAGATGCTGAGGCCACCCTGAGCCCTTGCATTGGTAAACACATGCAAAAGAACGATTGATGGGGAGAATGCAGAACAATGTCACACATTCACCCCAGTACAGAGATCTGGGCCTAAATCCATCGTTTTTTTGCTCACCATGCCATTCCAGTTTGAACCCAGCCATATGCAAATCAGTCTTGACCCTGTGCCTCATGGGAACAGTCCAGCACGAACTGCCAAGCCAGGTCCTCCCTGGACTGGAAACAAGCATCCTAGGACCGGTTTCGGGGTTTCACCCCTCTTAAGCCAGGATAGCTTGATTCTAGTGGCATGGAGAGCACAGGACCCACGTCTGGGCATACCCGTCACACTCGGGGTGACAAATGCAAAAACAACAGTTGATGGACAGAATGCAGAACAATGTCATACATTCACCCCAGTACAGAGATCTGGGCCTAAATCCATTGTTTTTTTTCTCCCCATGCCATTCCAGTTTGAACCCAGCCATATGCAAATCAGTCTTGACCCTGCGCCCAATGGGAACAGTCGAGTAGTTACGTGTGGTTCTGTCGATTAGATAAGTCTGTCAGTATCCAGATCTAAAACATAAAAGACGCCTCAGCGGATTCTCTGTTGAGTTCTATGGGAAAAATAGTATGATGAGTCACGCCAAATCAAGCCATTCTTTATTCAATCATCCAATGATCATAAAGATGCGATCCAGTACAGTCTTACATGAAAGAACACAACATAGCAGCGTATTCAGACATGAAATATTAAAAGCGAAATAAAAGAATAGAAAAAAGAGCAATACTAAAAGTGAATTCGTGACATTCTGTGCCCTCAAATGTATGACACGTTGCATAAGGGTATGATGAGTCAAAAAAAAGTGCAAAAGTACAAGATGACTCAGCTGTCCCACTGTGACATGATAAAACATCGCCTACCCCAAACCTCCAACAATGTTTATCTTTAAGGGGAAAGTTATTTGTAATTAACAGGACAAGGATCAGAGCAGTGGCGTTTCACAATAGTAATGATACAATACAGAGAATATATGGAGTTTGAATATATAGGGACATACATTTAAAGTGCTTGCTGAGTCATGAGAGCAGTATCCAGGATTTGGTTTGCTATACTTTGAATATCGCGTTGATCTTACCCAATTAAAAATGTAATAAATGTTCTCAGAGGCCATTAAGCAAATAGAGTGACAAGATGGTTTATCTAATTTTTGAATTCAGCGGTTGAAGTTAACGGTTGGTGTTGCCAGAGCTGAGTGTTTGTAAAATGCTGACCTTTGTTTTTTCTCAGACGACCCAGTATTTTCAAAGCTCGGACATCCGAGCTCTGTTAAACCTAGTAGCTTTCTTTAGAGCACTATTTATAACATTTTCCACCATACAAACAACATTGAAGTCAACATACACACGTGTAACCCGAAGCAGAAGTCCCAAACCGCCCTAAATGCAGTTTTCTAACATGGTTATTCTGGTCTAAGTTTTGGAGACATCAAGTCAAAGGATGTTATATTTATTTTTTTGCGACTTTTTAGTCTTTTAGAAGATTTCTTGTTATTAAAACGCCTATGATCAATAGGCGTTATTAAAACGCCTATGATCAAAGAATTTAGTTTTGCTACAGAAACCATAAATATTGTCTTTATTGAGGTGACCCAGGAACCCACATTGAGAAAAGGAGGAGTATAAAGAATCTTCACTATGCAGTTGTGAAAAGAGTGGTGAGAGGGGGTTTGCATGCATTTCACCTGGATATTTAATGTAGTTTGACTACTTCAAACTAAACTGCAGTATTACTTTTTTTTACAATAGTAACCTGTTTTTATATGGCGCTTCATAGAGGACTTCTGTCGTATTTAAGCTCTATAAATAACAGTTACTCCTGTTACTCATATTGCTGTACTCGATACGATATGTGAACTGAGCACTATGGTAATAAGAGTCCCAATTCATTAATTGTCCCAAAGTTCTCAGTATTTCTCAATGGAGAAGATTTGCAATTCCACATGTGGGGTCGTATTATGCAAAAAGCCCAGGGGTCCGAGGGATGTGTGCGCTTGGTTTTTGCAGCCTAGGGCCACTTTCTTATTACAGAAGTGGGTGCCTATGCTTCCTAAGTCCTTCAGCACTGTTGATCATGCCAGTGCTAGAAGTGTATCAACAGGACCCAGGGCAGGCCATTATTTGCATGGGAGTGTGGCTCCACACAAGTGAGGGAATTGTTTGCTCATGGGGCAAATTGCACACATGGAGGTGGCCCGCAGTCAGTGCAACCCATCCACTGCCCATGCAGGTAAGAGCGGTGGGGCCGGGTTGTTGGGGGGTGGGGGGGATTTGACAGACGACCATGAGGGAAAATTAAATAAAAAAATACTTTTCTCTGGTCGTCGTCTGCAGAAATCCCCCCCCCCGTCCCCCCGCTCTTATCTGTACGGGCTGTGGCTGGTGCAACCCCAAGGCATCCCCTTGCAGGCAAGTCCAGTTCTCTCAGGCCGGCCCGGCAGTGTTTGGTGGCTCTCCATTTTACAGGAGGGTCTCACAACAATCAGGGGCACCCATACATGCTCAATTAATAATTGTGAGATATGGGAGAATCAGGGGCCGCTTATCGCATTCTACAGCCCCCCCCTTTATTTTGCATTAGGCAACTGTCTGTACTGTTAGCAGCTCCTTTGCTGCACTTTCCCAATCTGCACCCACTTCACACACTTAAGGGAGTGTCGCAGCTCAGAGGGATAAAGTGAACCTTATCTGAAAGCGGCACCTAATCTAAGACAGATATATTTTTAAAACGCATTGCAGCTATTAAGCGCGGAGGGCAGAGGAGCACTTTCCTTAGGTTAAGGGATATGTGCCAAGACCTGTGCGTTGCAGGAGCAAAAACAGATGTTTACATAGGCACGAGATAACACAGTAATGCAAACAGAAATGGGCATAAGTAGAAACAAACAGATTTGTGTATACAGATTAGGGCTCCACTGCTTTGGGGAGCAGGCAGTAGGAGCAGGGAAGGTAGATGAAGAAGGGGAGGGTCATCATTTGTTTTCTGAAGGTTAACAGCTTGGGAGTCAGCTCAGCATAGAGTAGACACTGCGACATTCCCACCGGATGCGTTACTTTACACCAAGAAAATATATAACATCATTGCATGTATTCCTGAATCAAACCGTTTGACCCAGTGTACTAATTGTATAGCTCTTCAATCACTGGCCTACACAGCACCCAGGATAATGTACTTTAAGGATCTTTCTCAAACAATCTTTCTGCTTCTCTATCTCCAGTTCATTCAGCACTTCCTGCACAATCTACGTACCCTTCCCTATCTTCCTTTCTGTCTATTATGTGCATCTCTCACCCCTATCTATTCACCATGCCACATAATTCCACAACACAAATACACTCAACACCTCACAATTCCAACCCACACAATTGCACAACTAACAATTCCAATACAACCCACACAATTCCACTCCACAACCCATACATTCACTACACTGCAAACCAAAAACCATAGCTAAAATACCTTGTAATTTACAACACCATTAGCTTTAACTCTCGAAAATGCGAGACCTATTGCATTGCAAATGCTTGTTCTTTTCTACTGTTGGAGGTCTCCAGTTTCATCAAGTTTGTGCTGTGAGAGATGCATTTGCAGCCGGAGTGATTTTTTTTAGCCAAGTGAACTTCTTACCTATAATGGGTGGTGTGGTAGCTGATACAGACATATTTTAACTTAATACTCGCTGGTGATCTTTGAGAGTGTGGGTGATGTTGTGGTACACGAGATGCTTGCAATACATCGAATATCACCTTTAGAAGTATGAGGAAGGAAGCAAGTGGGGTGGTTAGTGTTTCCTGCCACATCAATGTGTGAATGATTGGGTGGGTTGGTGGTGGGAGTTTCATTCTGTGATGGAAGTTTAGTTGCTTACATATTCTATTCTGTTGTTCAGCATTTCGGGCTGACATTTTTCATGCAAAAGCTGCACTGCATCCCAAACCCCACAGAGCTGGTGTCAAAATCACAGTATAGTATTTTCTGTCAAAGAAAGTAAAAACTGAATGCAATTGGATATGGATTGAATTACTTTATCTTCCCCATTATTATGTTACATTTCTGTACAATAAGTCAGATATGACATTCGTGCACATTGAAATGCTTCTAAATGGTGTTTAAAATGTTTATTTGTATTTTCAGTAATGAAATTCAGATTTTTACATTTGTAAGTATACCTGATAATACATCATCAGAAACAGTGAAACTGAAAATCTTCAGAAAAATGCAATTACTTTAACAGAATTGATGAGTTACCACATCTTGAATATGGTGTATACCATAAAATTCAAGTACAATGGATTTTATGTGTTAGGTGCATCAAAAGTGGCATGGAAACTTATGAAAACACAAGATATCTTTTGAATGAAAAAAATGGTACCTATTTGACTGCTAGGAGCAGTAAAAAAAGAGGAAGGACTATTGTGCTGCCTCAATACAATTAAACAATGGTTGGATTATATAGAATTCACTATTAGTTCTAGTGTTCTATGGGATTTGATAGTTCGTGTAATTGTTTTCTGTTATTTCAGTTAATACAGCTATTAGTTTCTGGCTGCTATGAGCATTAAAGTAAGAAAGTAAAGCATAATATGAAGCATACAGCCTTGACATAAAATAAAGTTCAAAGAAGAATCTAAAAAAACATACCATTAATTTTTTTTAAAGTGAAACGGAAAACATACAATCCAATAAAATATTGAAAGCACTGCTGGCGAATCCAAGAGGAAGGTATCTTACATCATTGCATTCACACGAACCTGTAAGCACTGTAGTCCTCTAATACCTAATAACTACCCCTTTTACAAACTTCATAAGACAAACAGTACTGATAGCCAATCTTCCATTTCCCCCACTTTATTGCTGTTCAATGTTGGCTAATTCCCTTCTACTCTCTCTTCCATAAAGTGACATGCAAATAGTGTGGGAGGGAAATTTGCAGCACCTTTGTGGCACAACCAGCTCCTCTTTTCTGGCAATGAGATTTTAGACTAGACCTGTCGATGCTACAGAATGGCCTATCCTTATTAACGTGAATGTATATCTAATACCAGCAAGTGCAACGTTATTTATTATCTTCTATTTTTTTCTTTCAATTCATCTCCTCAGTGGACACAATTAGAAAAGAAACCCTTTACTTCTCACACCTATGGCTGAGGTAGTGCATTTCCAGTCGCGATACATAGGTCTCCGGTGTAGAAAAGCTCATTGTGTCTTGCATGGCTTCGGAGGTCCCACTTTAACAATGGCTGGAAGATTGATTCCACCATCTCAGAAAGCCATTTCAGTGTTGAGTAACTGAATGAAGAAGGTCAAATGGTGATGGGTAGGTTTGTTTCACTTACTCTGTGAGACACCCAGAGGAAATGCAATAATCCAATAACATTTATAGAGTGCATGGCTGCCTCCGAGGAGGCGTCTCAGCACTAGCGGTTCTGAGGTGTGCTGCGGGATTAGTCAGAACCGTTGCAGTGAGCCTACCTATCAAATAGGTATGTTTCCAGCAATTTGCGGAATGTTGGCGGTTAGGAGTTCCAGAGTTTGGTGGTCAGGTAAGAAAGGGAACGGCCATCTCTTCTTGTCTTGTTGATCCTCAGGACAAATGAAAGTTTTTGTTCGTTGGACCTGAGTGCTCTCGCCTGATGATAGGGAATTAATCTTTTCCTTAGACAGCTGGACCCTTTATGCTCATGTGCTCTATAGGCGAGTGTTAGGGCTTTAAATGTGATGCGGCTAGCAATGGGCAGCCAATGAAATTTGCGCAGGGAGGCCGTGACAGAGGCACGGGCAGGTAACTCCAGGATCAACCGTGCTGCTACATTCTGAATGATGTGTAAGCGGTGGAACAAGTAAGCTGTAAAACCCAAATACAGGAAGGACCAGTATAAGGAGGTGTGGGCCCCAAAGAGTACTACATACTCAACGTACACTTCCTTCTGAATTGGCATCTTAGTGAGCTTTCGAACAACTAATATCTCATTCTTTCTGAAGGCCTTACAAGGCTATGTAGAAATGTAACCTATACTGTCACTACTAACATTAAACCATCAAATGCAATAACAGAGAGGTAGAACAAAGCTTGAATAATATCCCCATAACTTACTGACATATTAATGAATCGATTCAATAACTTGAGGACACCCTGATCTTTGCAGATCACCTAGTAAGAGGTCCTGGATTGACAAGTGATGTACATTGTGACAATGTCCTCCATCCTAATTGCCCCCACTGAATTCAAGACCTCAGAATATTAATTAAAGAAGTACATTTTCAAGCCTGAAGACCTGCTGTGTTACTGGTGTAAATAATTTTTTTGCATACCTTAAATTATTTGTAGTCTGTCTTACAAAGGAGGAACTTAAATGTGAGATTTTTAAATCGCCTTTTATAGACCACATCAAATGTTTGCTAGTGATTCAGGTTCATCCCACCGGATCTCACTCTCATCATTGTTATGTTATGTCATGTTATGTGTATTTATAAAGTACACTATCACCCTCCAGGGTATCCTGGCGCTGAGAAGGTGCCTTTGACTAGCCGTGCCTATAGTAGTTTGGTTAATTGAAGAGTCAGGTCTTCAGCTTCTTGCGGAATTCAAAAAGAGAGAACGAGGTTCTGATGTGGAGTGGGATGCCGTTCCACGTTTTAGGGGCGATGTAAGAGAACACCTGTCCTCCTGATCCAGTTCTGTTTACGCGTGGGATGTGTTTGAGTAGGAGTCATACAGAGCGGAGTTGTCTAGGTGGTTGATGAAAGGCGAAGTGACTGTTCAGGTAGGATGGGCCCAAGTTGTGTAGTGCCTTGAATGTGTGTGTAAGGAGTATGAAATTAGTGTGTTTGTGTATCGGGAGCCAGTGGAGCTCCCTGAGGTGTGGTGTAATGTGATTTCTATGTGGAAGGTTGAGTATGAGTCTGAATGCTGAGTTCTGGATTATTTGTAGTTTTCTAGTAAGTTGATTTGTGATTCTGGCGTAAACCGTGTTCCCCTAGTCCAAGTTGCTGCCGACTAGGTCATTAGTGACAGTTTTTCTAGTGTTTCTTGGGACCCATTTGAAGATCTACCTCATCATCTTCATGGTGTGGAAGCTAGTGATGGTGTTGACTTGTGTGGTCATGTCCAGTTTCCTACTGATAAATATTCTGAGGTTCCTGGTGCGGGTGCGGGGTGGGGGTGTGGGGCTGAGTTCATCTGGCCACCATTTCAAGTCCCATGGTGAGGTGCCGCATATCACCACTTCTGTCTTGACCCTGTTGAGCTTGAGACAGTTTGCTACTTTGGTCCTGCAATCAATGAACTCGTTTTTGTGTTGGTGGGCTTGCCAGAGAGGCAGAGTATGAGTTGCATGTCATGGGTGTAGGTGATATCATGTGCATAGATGACATTGGCCAGAGGGATCATGGATGCATTGAAGAGGGTGGGGCTGAGCGATGATCCTTGAGGCACTCCACAGATGGAGTTCTGGACTTCTGAGGAGTAAGATGCCAGGCTGCTGCCAGCATATTCTATATCTATAATATGAATTGCAAGAGCTGTGTGCTTAGTGCTCCATATCTGTTGATGGCGAGGGATGCAACAAAGTCAGTGATGTCACTGGCAAAACTAGTGAGGGGTCCTGGTGGTCTCTATACAAGGGTTCTGCTCCAGGGGCAAATTGGCTGTCATTCGCCTAGGGACAAATTGTCTGTGATGTATATCTTGAATGTGAGATGTTCCATGTAGCTTTTAAGTGTATGAGGGCTGACATCTAACTTAATTTTTTTTGGCACGAAAATATTAATGTAGGATTATCACTGTGCAAGCATATAGTGTTACAAAAACTAGTATTGATTGTGTTGGCTTCACATGCCCATCACACAAGACCACTGACGTCCGAAAAATTGAACATACCTTTAATGGTAGTTAGTGCCGCACCATTAACCTTGTATGATAGTAGCATTAGACTCTTTCTTTCTGCGTGTATTATGATTTAAATGCTTACTATCTTACTATTATAATTGCACAATCAAGATGCAGTATTCACTGTCAGCACAATTGCACATGTGCGGGAAACACGAAGATTCAATGTGTGTCCTTAATTTATTTTACAGATGCAAGTAAAACGAATCGGCAAAAAATTATGCAATTCTCTATCTTCAATCTTGAAACTTCAACATTTTCTACTTTTTTTGGCTCGTGTTCTGCATACATAATGCGTAAGTTTGTGTTTTTCTACTAAAAGTATCCACCTATAAAACAACTAACATGTGGTATAATTCAACTAAGCATATGAAACCAGTTTTTTGTAATGCTGAACGCGCTAACTTCAAGGTTCAGTAAATGGTACACGTGAAACTTTTATGAAAAATAAGGTGTTTGTACAATGTACAGACGCAGCACCTCGTCTTTCATTAAAATGTACATTTAAGGGAACATGTTGTTGTGTATCCTACTCAGTGGCGGCCGGTACAGGTAAGAGTGGTGTGGCAGGGCGGGGTGAGAGGGAAGTCAACATACGGCAGGATAGGTAAAAATATATGAAAAAATAAATAAAACCACTTATCTTGCGCTTGCCGCATCGCCAAGTCTGTGATGCGGCAAGCGCAAAGTAAATGTTTATATTCAACTTTACCTATCCCGTCGTCTGTCGACTCCCCACCGCACCCTGCCCCTCCCCACCTCACCGTTCTTACCTGTTCCAGCCGCCACTGATCCTACTTTGTAAAGGTCCATGCCATGTGTGCAGTGGCGTAGCCTGGAGGGTCATGGGCCCTTGTGCTAGCAATAAAACTTAGACCCCCCAGCTGATATTGAAATGCTGCTATACTGTACTCATCACACCCCGCACCCTGGTGTCACTGCACTTGTTACACTAACGTAATTTATAGGCCTCCCCCTACTTGTCTTTCCTTCTCGCCTCCCTAACTCCACCCCAGCACTTCTCGACCAACTTCATTCATTTAATGCTCTCTTCTCGATCCCCTTCCTCAGCCTCTCACTTCCTTCTGTCCTGTCTCTGACTCATCCTCATTTCCTTCATCCCTTCTCTCATTATTTCTGGTTCCTTCCTTTTCTTTTTCCCTTGCCTAATTTGCTAATCCTTAAATCCTTTCTCTTTCTCACTTAACCTTATTACTTACTCCCTTTCTAACACTTTTTCCTGCTATTCTCCCCATTCTTCCACCCTCTCCTTTTCTTTCATCCCGTTCTCTACCTTCTTCATTTTTCCTTTATCCTCTACTCCCTCTGTATTATTCCCTATAAAAAGTGAACACAGCCAAGCAGTACCTAAACTGTAAAAAAATAAGTACCAGTGCCCTTGTCAGGAGATCAGTGCGTTTTGCACTTACCATTGCACCTGCCAGCACTGCAGGTAAAAACAACTAACCAACACGCTGTTACAAGTGTGACAGAATTAATAAACAACTATTGTTGTTCTCATCTCTAAATTAGATAGATAGACAGCGCCATCATGTGTCAAACTGTCATAAGTGCTGGTGTTAACAATGAAGTAAGTGCCGGTGCCGAGCACTGTAAACCATCGGCTCAAATTAAGCACAGCAGCCATGCTCCTGGCATCTAAAAAAAAATCAGATCAGGGAGCCTTTGAAATAACTTCAGCTGGTGTAGGGCAGACTCCGCCCCCTCCCGCCCCTGAGCCCAGGTGCATTGCACCGTCTGCACCAGTGGTAGGTACTCCCCTCTGTTTTGGCAGTTCTAACAGTTTTTTAATGTCAGTGGTGCACTACACATCTTTTCTTGGAGTTATTGTGTGTTGATTGAGTTCTTTAACTTTTGGTTTTAGATTTGGTTTGGAACAATAGAAGGCCACAGTTATATTCCCTACACTGCGCATTAAATCTCATGGACATCTGCAAACTATCTGATAATGATATCATAATAGTTATCCAAACCCAACCAAATGTCATCAGCGTTTCATAAATACTTGTTCTTGGTTGATGATTTTTTAGTGATGCTGGATTGGTCAGATGCTTCATTATAAGTTACTAATATTATATGTTGTATCTGAAATCCAAAGGTGCATTAAATTCCATACACCTCTGAATTTTATATGAATTCGTAGAATTAGCGTTCAGACCTCTCCTTTAGCCTCGTAGTCATCAACTGCCCCAGAAGTTCCATCCTTTATCTCTCTCTTAATCTGGACCAAGCAAAGCCATGAAACAGACAATGAATGAGTCCATCGGGAAATGATGAAAACACTTTTTAGCAAATATTATTATAACTACCAAAGCAGGCCTGCCAGCAAACAAAAGGAGGAGAAACCCACGGAAAGATGCCATACATACAAAAAATGTCTTAATGATTGTGGCCCACAGTATCACCTTTTAACCCGTCCTTCAGGGTACATTACCAAAGAGCATACACACGCACCTCAAACCGTATCTGGAGATCAGCGTACAAAGATGACACCTTTTTTTTATAATGAAACAGATTATAATTCAGATCGATCTACAAACGCGCCTTGTGATGTGCTGGTCGTCCCACGACATGATGCCTTAACAGCAGGCAGTGGCGGCTCGCCCATTAGGGCGTGGAGGCGTCGCCCCACTGCTTTCTCGCGGTGCGAGAAGGCAGAAACATAAACGGTAAAAACTACCATTTATGTTTCTGCCTTCTCGCATTGCGAGAAAGCAGAAGTGCCGCTTTGTCTGGTTGGGGGCGGGAGGGTGGGCGGTCCTGCTCGAGGGCAGGGGGGGAGTGGCTTACCCACTGTTGTGGCTACTGACTGTTTGGTCTGCCCTGGAGCCGACCAAACAGTCAGTACCCACAACAGTGGGTATGCCACTCCCCCACTGCCCAAGAGCAGGACCGCCCATTCTCCCTTGTTCTCTACGCAGAAAAAATGTCCCGGCTGGGGCGCTCGCCTGCTGCGCCTACCAGCCTTGTGATTGGCTTCATGGCTTGAGTTGCATTGCGTAGGGGAGGGCAGGAACACGCAGACTCACCAGTGCAGCGTGACCAGCCTTAAGCGGAGGCAACTCAGGTAGATTTATCTGCGCTATTCACCGTACAGCTGCCGAGTTCAGGATGAAAATACAAGCAGCAATGGTTGTCAAAGTAAGACGCTGAGCCTTTTATTATATATGTATTGAGAGCAAATATTTTTAGGAATCCAAAGCCCACAAAAAATTGAGATTTTGAATCTGAAGTGTTTCAGTACCACTCTGGATAAGTGACACCAGATTTGCTCATTGCCTGGCTTTGTTTAGGTTATAATCTGTTACATTAGAGTCCATCAGACATGCATTTCTTTGAAAGAGGGCTGGGCTCATATCAAAATTCTTGCTGCGCAATAAATCACCAGTGAACGGGGAAAAAGGGCGCTTTAATTTTTCCCAGGGACTGGTGAGACTATGGAAGAGAGCAGCATGCATGGAAAAAGCCCGCTCAATATAAGAAGTTTCGAGAATGTCAAGTCATTAATGTCTACTCTCCCGTAACGAGGCGGTGCAGCCAATGGCGCGGCCGAGGGGACACACATCCGAGCACTTCCTCCCTCTGAAGTGCCAGCTTTTCACTGCCCGTCGCCCTGCGGGACCGGCGGCGAGGTAATTGCGGGCCTGGCATGGTGCTGCTCCGGGAGGGAGCTGTCAGTTCCTTCGCAGATAGTGCGGGCCCCAGCCCCTCCCCTGCCCGCCAAAAATGACCTAATTACACGGAGCCCTCTCTGGCCGGTGAGTGATGGAGGCGCATACCTTCTTCCCTGACACTGGGCATGTCTGCCGACCGTCATTATTACTTTATCAACTGACTAGCCAGTACAGCAATCTACTGAAAGACAGCATTGCTGCCGTCATGGGTAATCGCATATTTCTCGTGTTGAGGGCCTGAGTTTGGAATAAAAAAAAACAGAATTTCACGCTTTGAGCCCTGTCCATTTTATCTGTTTTTTTTTTTTTAGATGTTTACTCGTTGCCTGCGAGGCTTTGAAATTTTTTGTGAGCGGGGTTTAAAAGCTTAATGATTATGTGGGAAATATCATATTACCATAGGAAAGTCATGGTGGAATTGCTAGAGGAAGCCTATTTTAACATGACTGCCGCTTGTATAGTTGGGCCTCAGGCCCACATAGTAATAAAGGACGGACACAGACACTCTGCAGGGTGGTGTAACAACTGCCCAGGGCATGAGCGCCCGGCCCCTTTTATTGGTAGGGTCACCTGACTGCTGACGCCTGTGGTGGGTGGGTGTGAAGTGTGTATTACATCACTGGTGGAACACTAGAGCGTGCCTAGCTAGACACTACATCCCCCCACCTTTAATGAAAAGAAAAATAACAGTCCAACCTGGAACAACATAAACACACAACGGATAGTACTGAATCAGTTTCTTCAGGCCATCAGCCAGGCGGTGCTGGAGCCTTGGACGGCATGGTCATGATGTTTTTGTTGGCCGTGGCAAGGTGTTTAGGCCGGTCTGGTCTCGCAGCATCGAAGTCCCTGTATGAAGGTCCAGCATCAGTGCATTGAGAGCTGTGGTGAGGTCGACTCTGGAAGATCTCTGTATGTAAAGCCTTTATCTGGAGGCGGCGTGGTTGATGGTCTTCTTTGCTTCTGACTGCCAAGCTACTTCCGGTTTGCCTCTTTCACTCACACTCTTCTCCCATTGGAGCCTCCTGGAGAGTTTTCCCGCTGGGCTGCCCTGGAGCCGTGTGGACCGTGAGTGTGCTCTACTTCGGGTTGCTGCAGGTTGACAGTGACACACAGACGGGTCCTGGGTGGCTCGCCTCGTGGAACTCCGGTGATTGTTCTTCAGTTGGGCCGCAGGCGGCGGTCTGATCTTGTGGAGCAAGGACTGGAAGGGCTTCGCATTTTGCCTTTATCTTGCTGAGGCTGTCCGTCACCCGTGGCATCTGCGGTGAGATGCAGGGATGTCATGTGACTCGGGTCGCCGATGTTTGGGACTGACTAGTCGGGCGGGGAAGCATTGGAGAGATACTCGCTTCGCGCTAGTTGCGGCTTGCGTTTGGTTCTTTTCCGTGGGCTGTCTCCCGGGACGTCGGTCTGGCGAGTGGCTGTCTGGTGTCTCGGGGTGCGCTCATATTGTGGTGATATGAGCCCTCTGCCTTGTCGCTCTGTTCCTTTTCTCCTGCACACCCGTGATGGTTATCTGCCCTGTGGCACTTAGTCGCTGTTCCTTCTCCCTTCGTGGAGTGGCTGGCGTTATGCCACTCTCTTCTCCTCCATTCGATCAGGATCCCACGTGGAGGTGATATCCTGCCAGACGTCTCATGTTGACGTCACATGGACACCTCGCTGGCCGCGTCGTCGTCCAAACAGTTTCACCTTCCCTGTGGGCCTGTCTCAGGTCTGTCCTGTCAGTAGGACTTGTACTTCCTCTTGGGGACTTTCGTTGCAACCATCTCTGTGAGAAGGTCTTGCTCTTCTGCCCTCTTTGGGGTCTTCTTCAATTCTGCCCTCTTCGGGGTCTTCTGGGATTCTGCCCTCTTCGGGTCTTCTTCGATTCTGCACTCTTCGGGGTCTTCTTCAATTCTGCCCTCTTCGGGGTCTTCTTCAATTCTGCCCTCCTCGGGTCTTCTTCGATTCTGCCCTCTTCAGGGTCTTCTTCAATTCTGCCCTCCTCGGGTCTTCTTCAATTCTGCCCTCCTCGGGTCTTCTTCGATTCTGCCCTCTTCGGGGTCTTCTTCAATTCTGCCCTCCTCGGGTCTTCTTCAATTCTGCCCTCCTCGGGTCTTCTTCGATTCTGCCCTCTTCGGGGTCTTCTTCAATTCTGCCCTCTTCGGGGTCTTCTTCAATTCTGCCCTCTTCAGGCCGTCTGTGCTTCTGGTGGTCTAACTGACCACTTCTTCAACCTCTTTCTGGTCGCCTCTGCTTGGCGCGCATCCGACTGCGCCTTTCGCTCGTTTTCTCCACTGAATGCGCTTGTTGCACATTTTGTTCAGTTTTCTGTGTCTGAGACTGTAGCAGCTGTTCCTGTGCTGCTGCACACTTGCTTGATGTTGTATTTTCCTTTTCAACGTCTGCGTATGGAGTTGCCTCTCTTTTTCCAGTCTCTGCATGACCTGGCAGTCTTCATTGTGATCTAACTACGGTGTACAGTCTTTTCTTTAGTGCTCTCCTCCCATCACTTGTGTTTCTTTCTTTTGCACTGTGCCCTGTGGGGGCTTTCATCTAGCACGGGACACCACTGTAGTAGGGGCTGCTTTGTCCCCCCCTGCTGTCACTTAGTCTTTTTTCACCTTTGCCTCAATTGCTGTTTCTATTGTAGCAGCATGCAACTGTCTTTCCGTGCACTCTCCTTCAACACTGTGCTCTTTTCTTAGAGGTGGTCCCCTCAGCAGCCAGCAGGTGGCATTGCCGCTTTAAGCCCCACTACTTAGGCATCGCCGCTTTAAGGATCCCAATCAGTTTCTCAGGCTGCTGACTTTGCAGATCTCCTCCGGTGCTTTGATTGCGGGCTTACTGGAGTTAAGGATTTCCCAGCCACATGATGGGCACTTTCTCAGACGGATATTTCCTCTGGGAAGCACGCTTGTTGCCAGCCTCGGCAGGACCTTCTTCACCGCAGTGAGTCTTGTTTCTTTAGTGGGGCCAAGCAGTCAGGCCAGGTGCAACTTCAGTGGATTACATGGAGAGACACTTCTTGCCACTTCCGACGGCTGCAGTTGATTATTCGCAGTACGTGCTGCAGATAATTACTTTCAATTCTCCCTTGCTTTGATTACTGCATTACTCTACCCGCCCTCCGCAGTCTTCTTCCACTTCCCTCGCTGTGTGGAGAAGTAGGGGGGAGGGGCTAGAACCGGTGCCGGAACTTCCTTGCTCCGCTACTGGCAGAGCTCCTCTTCCTCGCGGGTAGCTACTCCGTTCTCCCTCCTCTGCGTGGCAGGCTTGCCTTCCACCTTCAAGGCAGGAGGGCCCCTACAGACCTCCTGTGCTCTTGTAAGCAGGCGGCGGAAGCGTGCCATGGCTCCCTTTACTCGCCCTACAGTCGGCGTCAGGGTAGTCTGGCCTCGCAGGGCTTACCTCGTGGGGGACGGCACCGCTGTAAACTCTTCAATTGGGGGTGGGCTCCCGCTTATCTTCTTCACCCCGGGGCTTCTCACATTCCCCGCAGCTCTTCCAACAATAGCTTCACCATCCGCAAGGGGGGTGCCCTTAACACGAGCCGCACACATCCCCTTTCACACCACCTTCACAAACGGCAGCTGCACACGCGGACACATCCCACCCTCGTCGCCACTGTACAGTTGGGCCTCAGGCCCACATAGTAATAAAGGACGGACACAGACACTCTGCAGGGTGGTGTAACAACTGCCCAGGGCATGAGCGCCCGGCCCCTTTTATTGGTAGCGTCACCTGACTGGTGACGCCTGTGGTGGGTGGGTGTGAAGTGTGTATTACATCACTGGTGAACACTAGAGCGTGCCTAGCTAGACACTACACCGCTCTTACACTGAAACATGACGTGTAATATTAGTGAGGAAGTTGGGCAGATTGGCTCCATATTTCAAAAACAGGAATTGCAGTTTTCAGATGGATTTTGGCTCTGAGTTGCTTTCCTCCAGGGACGAGTCTCCAGCTTCTCGAAGAATCGGTGCTTCGCCTACAGCTAAGTTTTGTGCTTGTGCGGTTGATTTTCACTGCTCTACGTGTCATGTTGTCCTGAATAAGTAGTGTCTGTCACTCTGTCTGGGATCTTGCGGGACAGAAATCAATTAATTAAACATTCCCAGTATAATTAAACATTTCCAGTATAATTAACGGCAATGTAACTGCATTGCGGTGGCCAACAACTTCTTTGTCATTCTGTATTACCCCGCGCACTGCTGTCTCACTGCCATAGTTACGTTCTGTACCCAAGAGTATTGCTGATGATTGGTTGAGATTTGAACGGGCACCTTTCAATGATTGTCTTCCTGGTTCAGTTCTAAGCATCCCTGCTTGATTAAACTATCTTCTAAACCCATCGTTTCTTTAGCTAGGACAGTTTCTCAGTGAAAGGTAGTTATTACATTCAGATGAAAAATAGTGACTTTTAATCGGAACATTACAGTGTTTTGTTATGTCAGCATCATGTCTAGGTACAAAGCATACAAAATATGAATGTCGCAATCAAATTTGTCCTTCGTCAGTGGCAGTGAGTGATTGGTAGTAGTGTGGCTAGGTTTAGGTGAGTGGGTGACTATGAAATTGATAACTTGGGTGGCTTTGGAAAGGTAGTGGTCTGAGTGGCGATATAGGAGTTGAGTGAAAGTGGCAGTGGGGAGGTCATGGTGTCAGGAGAACGCATAGCGTGGGTAATAGTGAAAGTGGCCCTCAGTAAGAGGCGGTGTTAGTGGTTTAGTGCCAATGAGTCTCTAAGTGTGTCAATTATAATGTAATTGGCAGTAGATGACTACTGTTGAGGGTGATTGTTTGCTAATGATGATACAGACCATCAGGGAAATAGTTATAAACATGTTTATGATGGCTGAAGGTGTTTGAACCTGTTGATGGGGTTGGGCAGAGTTGAGATTCTGGGTGGGTGCACACTATTTCAAGACTATACGTTCCCACTGCTTTATAAGCCTGGCTTAATCATGGAATACATTTGCTTTAAACTGCACCATTTGCCAATCTTTTTCCAATTTTCTCTTGGGAGGAGGACCCAACCTGTACCCCACTTTTGCTCGCTTCGCTTGCTGCTTAAAAGTCATGCCCAACTTTTCCGCCCCACTGCTTTCAAATGTCACCAGCCGCCACTGACAGCAGGGTCGGACTGGCAATCAGTACAATGCCCAATGGGCTGGGCTGACAGGACAGTGCTTGGGCCGGTTGTTTGACTGTTTGTGGTTCTAGTTTATATGGTCTGTGAGCCGGTGTCTACTGTTGATTTTTCTGATACATATTACTAAAAATATTGCTTGTAGCAAGCATACATGCATGCAGTCTCCCACTCTTTGTAAAGCACCTGCAGAGCATGACTTTACAAGTTCAAAACTACCCTGATTTGCAAATGTGGTTCATTTTTTTAGCTAATATACTTTATTAGCTATTATACCTTTTTTGGCGCCTGGGTCTATTTTCTGTCCCAGTCCAGCCCTGCTTAACACACTAATACAAACCCAGTTCACAGGCACCCATTCAGCAGAAAAGGGCATCTAACCACTAGAAAGGGATGATAATATTCAGCAAGCAAACACACACAATGAACCATATATGTAAGTTGAAAAGACACTGAACAACGACGAGTACATGCAGACACAGAGCTTCAGTCAAATCCATGAGGGTGTAGCATGCCACTGGGAACTTCCTCCTCCAGAGAGACAACACACACACATAAAAACACATCCACAGCAAGCATGTCGGACACTGATACTATGAAACCACATCCAAACACCTCAAACGTACCAAGGTGGACATCATGCAAACACCACTACAGCCAATCGTAACTGATACAACCATTTTACAGTGCCCTTCTAAAAGCCCGTAACCAGACCAGTACAGGGTGTACATGGCCCACCATTGCAATTTACCCCCTAAGAATTTCGGTGAACAACAGCTAGTACATTGTCCATCTAGGTGTCTCAAGGTGGAAGGTGCACAGCAAACTCTCCTGTGGCATAACTCTTGCCAATCTAAAAACCTCCACACCACAATGCAGGATATCCTCTTGGGCGGTGCAGGATTGGAGGACAGGTTAAACCTAGCAATACACGTCTGATGACATATTTTCATCTCGCGCTCATTCAAAGCTATGCCTGCCCCTGTACCCCTTGTGAACTCTTAACAATTCCAGTTGAATAGCAT
Source organism: Triturus cristatus (assembly GCF_964204655.1). Classification (NCBI taxonomy): domain Eukaryota; kingdom Metazoa; phylum Chordata; class Amphibia; order Caudata; family Salamandridae; genus Triturus; species Triturus cristatus. Next base: position 1,059,130,070 of record NC_140581.1, on the reverse strand, counting down.
CATTGACATCAAAAGATGTCTGTGTGCCAGTCACGTCACTGTAGAACCATACTACTTTGCACCTGCCCATTACATTTAGCAAACACACCTGAAGCACATCAACATCAGTTCTTATAGGAAACCTGTTCCCTGCCCATGAAAGCCCAACATGAATACAAGCCTTCTCATCAACGATTCTGAATGAAGCAGTGCCATAGATCAACCCCCAAAATGTGCCAAAGATGCCCACACAAAGTGATAACCCGTGGATGCCTACTGCATAGCCCGAGGAGACACAGCAACAAGACAGCCAGCCTCCGAAGGGAAAATGAGTAACCCATACTTCACGATCAGGGAACCAAGAAGAGACTAGAACCACAGTAGCCACCAGGATGAGGCAGGCAACAAGCAGCAAGGTAAAGAACTTTAGCAAGGATGGAAATGTGATTGTTGCAGAGGAGAGAAAGCTGTAGCATTCAGGCAAGAAGAGCCTTCTTCAGGAAATGTCTCAGTGCACAACAGACATAAGCATTTCTCTGGCACGACACAGCAAAGTCCAAGTGTGGTACAAGTCAAAACCATATTTCGCCACATGGCGCTGCTGGTGAAAAACGAATAGTCAAAGGACTTGAACAACGTTCAGACTCGCCTTGAAACAAGTCAAAGGAGAAAACGGCGCATAGACAAAAAAGTATACATAGACTTGAGCTACCAGTATGACTTTATTCCTAAGCAAAACAGCCGATGATAGGGGGCCAAATTAACCAAGGCTGAAGTTGTATAGAGACATCCAAAACCATGACTATAAAACACTGCAAACCCAAGGCCGAGCCTTTTTGAGTCATATTCAGTTTAGGAAAGCGATAGGTAGTAACAGGAGGCTGGTTGTGCTGTGCAGTTAGGTCCATATGCAGGGGTTTCCTATCTTATCTGATGAAGTGCAGTGATCTGTCCCTCTAAGATAAATCCTCCAGGAACATTTACAGCAGGTCCGAAACTGCTACACCCAGCGCAGTGGTACAGAGAGGAGAGCAAGTTCATCTTACCCCACCACTGATTACCCCAAATGCAATTTTCAATAAATGGTGCCAGCATTAAAGCACGGAACACTCACACTGGCTGAGCAGCTAGAGATAAGGTGAAAGGGAGCATAACAGCATAACATGAGAATACTACACACTATCAGTCCGCAAAGTGCATGCTTGACATCACCCCGTCTCTATACTTTGCCTATCCAGCATGGGCACAGTCAGGACTTTAAGTGGGATGAAAAAACTGGGGGGTCTCTTAAAGGGGCGTGGCCAATGTAATTAAGGGCACGGCTTAAAAACACCTAAGCAAAAAAATCTGTGCTTAGCAGAGACTTGAATTTTGCTGTTTTGGTCATTGCATTCAGATATATGATACAACAATTAGCATCATACCTACAACAAGTCAGGACTATTGACTTCGTCAAGGGTTGTTAGCTGCATCAGATAAATAAGCAACAACTATGGATTGTATATAATATTGCAAAAGCTTCCACTTAAAGCCCTGGTGACACCACAACGATGTTGTAGCTCCTCAGTTTCAATACACAAAGGGAAATCCAGAGAGAATATTATTATCTTTAATGGATTTCCCTTCCCCTACAACTCTCACCTGGCATGACGTCATGCTGTAACTTATCCACTAGGGAGAAGTGAGCAGTGTGAGCACGCGCACATCGATGTGTCTGCTGTCACTTCAGTCGGAAAGAACCAGACCAACTGTGCCAGGGCACAAAACAGAGCCCGATAGAGAACCGTTTCGAGGCCTCCCCTAAAAATCTGCCGGTGCTCAGCACCGGTGAGACCCGGCCCACTTAAAGCCCTGGGCACAGTGCTCCAAGATGGATGCTCATGTTGATGCCCAAGATGTGCATGAACCTCCATGGAATGCCTACAGTCTCGCTTGCAATAAGCATCTCAATCAGATACTAAGAATCAACAAGCCACTTTCCCAAGCATTTACCACATGTCCCCTCAGCAAGGTGCATACTCACTCTACCCTTTGCACTTGGACATAGATTCTTACATGGTTTAATCTCCCCTCCGTCTAGAGACAAGCTCCTAGAGTCAAGCTTGCCACAGCCACAGGTTACAACTGCATGATCATTTTATTTATTTATTTATTTATTTTAGGAGTTTTATGTAGCATTGACATGACCCATGGGGTATCAGAGCGCTTTACAGCAATAAACACGACAGAATCATAAACAGCCATAGTACACTAATAAACAGAGATTCTAGATAGTTTTCAATTCTAAATAATGGCGTAAAAGTTCAGTTCAGGCAGAGTGAAGAGGTTTGATTGAGAAGTTGCGGATCAGAGCAGTGAGGAGCTTTGTGGCAGTGGTAAGCCGTCATTAGTGGGGGATGAAGAGGTGACATAGACCGGCTATTGTCCAGAGGGATAGAGATGACGGTTGAGGAGAAATTCTTTTAATTGCGTCTTGATGCTCGTAATGGAGGGATTGGTTCTAATATGTACTGGGAGAGAGTTCCAGATTTTAGGGGCGTTGCCAGAGAAAGAGTGGGACAGGGTGTTTTGTTTGCATCATAAAATACAGTATCAGGTGAGGAGATGTCACAGAGTCCCAGGCATAGAGATGGACCTTATCTTGGGACTTTTGCTGAGGGGGTGGTAAAAGTCATTGACCGTACGACTGGGTTAAGCAGGGTATAATGCAATATGTCCAAAATGGCAAAAGGAATCTTCGGGTTGGGCACGGGACGGGTTGATCAGAGAAACCACAGGGGTCTGTGTAAGTGGCAGAATTCTCCAGGATCAAAAGACTCAATGGCGCATGCAGTGGTGGGAGTAAGGCACAGGTGAGAACAAGGACAAACTGGGTAGCCATTCCCTCCGAGCACACCAGTCGTGGGGCCTGAATTAGATCAAGAGTGATATTTCTTCTTAATAGGATGCTATGTGCCTGGGGAAACTGCCAATGTGTGCCAGGTGATAGATAGGAGATTATAGAGGAATAAACACATTAGGAGGGGGCATGTTTGCATGAGCCACAGCGCATCATTGGAATGGAAATCTGGGAGAGCTGCAGTGTTCGATGTGCAATGGAAAAGTCTGGTGTTGTGGAGGAAATGAATGATGCTGTGAGAAAGCAGTACCTTTTGACTGTGAACACCATCACCTACCCCACTCTATAGGGATGGGTCTGTGTTCGTAGGCCAGAACCGTTTTCTAGTTACTGCCTCTGTCCTTACCCCCTCTTACCTCTAGACTGGCAAAACAGCAGCACTGGACGGGCCCAGTCTGATAGCTGTGGTGCCCATGGTCTCCCATGGCAGTTGTCAGAAGCCTCCTGAGAGGCTCCACTACTCCATGAACTTCTATAAATGCTGATAAGTACCTGTGCAGAACACCATTCCTGAGATTAGGAATGCTCTGCCTACAGATGCCAGCGTGATTTCGTCGACCGCCGCCTTAAAAAAGAAGTGAAACCATTTCTGATGAACAAGTGTTTGCCCTAGGAGTACATCTTTCGTATATTGATTCTATGCCTTCCTGTTATTCATCTGCTGATGCTGACTACTACTTTTCTGACTCCGTTTGGTGGTAAAGTTTATTAATTTGATAATCCTCAGTGTCTGTTCCTCGCTCGTATATGTGTTTGATTCCTAATCCCACATCTATATCCTACTTACCCCTTCATGTAAAGCACTCTTATACCGACTATGGTCTTTTTCACACTAGATAAAACTTTATAAATTATTAAATTAGTATCTGTTCCACACATTGATGTAGCAGTTTCCTAATCCCCTCTCACCATGGTTGTCAAAGTGTTGGCCTGCTTCTGGTCATCTCTGGTAGGAGTCCTCTATTGCAGAGCATGATGCAAACTGTTGCAGGTTCTGGTTTTTTTTGGGCATATCTGTTGCCTACATGTGCTTTGATTGAATCCCTCTCAATTGTTCATCTTGTGCCAGCGTGGAAAGTTGTACCTCTTCGGTTACCTATTAACCAATGTAGCCAGTGTTTAATTTAAGCTGGTGTTTGCCGGTGGAACCCGCTAGCCCTCATTTTTAGACACCAGCACTTATTTTTCCTCATCAGAGTTGGCCCAGACCATCAACAAGTTGTACCTCGATGGGTCTGGCTACGGAGCTCCACGCCTCCGTGTAGTCACGGGTGATCCGCGACTCCGCCCCCCCCCGGCAATGGCGGTGGTTGGTTTCTGAGCCTCGGAGAGCTTCTTCCATTGGGGGAATGCTGGCGTTCTGCTTCTGGTACGTGGTGCGCGAGGTGCGCAAAGTCCGGTTTCGTGTGAGGAAGGGACTGTGAGGCAAATAGCAACGGAGAATCTACAGCGAAGAAATCTTCTTTCGCGCCCTTTTCGATGGTGAAATCGGCTCGGAGTTGCAGCGCTTCCTGAGGCTCTCCCCCTCCACCTGGGGCCCGCTCTTGTGACAGCAGCTGCTGGGAGGTCGCTTGACAGCCACACAGCGCAATTTCAAAGCAAAGCGACGCTGCCAAAAGCCTAAAGGGGAAGGGGGAAAAAAACGGAAACGAGGAGGTGAGGAGGAGGGTAGGAGGAGTTGGACAGAAACAGGTTGTCTAGGAAAGACGTTAAATCATGGAGATATTTGTCTAAGCCTCATTTGAAAAGAAAAAAACAGGAAAACTGAAGTTACGTGAAAAAAAAAAGGGCTAAGGGAGATTAAGGGAGAGCTGTATTGGGATAGAAATTCACAAAGTATTGAAAGTGAAGAAAGGGGGAAAAAATGGGTAAGCCCCAGAAGGAAGGAAATCCTGCTAGTAAATCTAGCAAAGCAGATGTTGCGGCTCGCCTTAAGACAAAAACGCGCCAGGCCTTAGCTAAAAAAGCTGCACTTCGGGCTGCAAAGGACAAAGGAAAACAAAATAATTCCACTTCTCCCGGCCTCGACAGTACCCTTGAGAGCTCAGAGGAAGAGCCCTCCCTTACCATTCTCTCTCTGCAAAGTGAGCGGCAGCCTGAAACAGCGGTGTTGGCGGCTGACCAGTCAAATAACCAGTCAATCGACATATTAGAACAATCGGAAGCCGCTGCTGTATTAATTTGTTCACAACCAGATGACCTAAATAAAAAGGTGAAAGAAATGAAAGAGTTTCTGCTGTTCGTAAAGAGAACTATCCCACAGCTTTAACAACCTTTATACCCCCAACCCTCCTCACCGACCTTAAACTCAGGCTTAGTTATAAGATCGCTTAAAGCCTCACTGCAGGAGACAGGATCAGAAGCTCTTGAGGACCAGGTAGCAATGCTACAAAATCCTGAAATAGATCACTTAGGAGTCCAGCAGCAGCATTTGGAGTTAATTCAAGCACAAACTTTGGCAGCATGTCGCATGTCATCAACCTCCTCGAATGCAGTAGCGAAGAAGATCTCTAGGTCAGATCCTTCGCAAGATTCAACAGATTCAGCAGCTAGTAGGAATACAATTGAAATCTCTGGGAATACGATGCCCTCACAGCTCCAGCCCCAGCTTCAGCTACTTTCCCATTCTCAGCCTCAAGTCGGACCTAAAGGACATGCTATGTCAGAAGCTACAGCAGTGCAGATAGATCCCAAGATGCGAAGTCCGAGTATCGGCACAGACAACTCACAAAACAACTCTAGCCAGAATATAGAGTCAACAGAGATCTACCAGCTAAATATTAGAGACATGTTGAATCTAATTTTGGAAGAGATACGTGAAATGAAAAAGGCGCAGCAAGTGGAAACTGCTGCTCTTCATTTAAGATTGGGCAAAATTGAGGAAGCGATGACCAGCTTCCCTATAAGACTACAGGAGGCAGAGGCTAGAATCTCCGTGTTGGAAGAGCAAATGAATACGGCCATGGGAGCGGCAAAAGAGGTGGCGAAAAACTATATAGAGAACAAATTGGAGGAACTTGAAAATCATTCTCGTAGATCCAATCTTCGAATTGTTGGGGTACCTGAAGGAATAGAAGGCTCCCAACCTCTACAGTGGCTGAACTCATTTATTAAGCAGAGTGTTTTGCCTGAATTTGAGGGCGACCTTACCATCACAAGAGCTCACCGTGTCCTCGCACAGCCTTTCCCTAGCTCCCCAATACCAAGAACTATCTTGTTGAATTTTGCTGACTTTCGCATCAAGGAGAGAATCTTGACAAGAGCAATCCAGCAGAGACAGTTTCCTGTGAACGAGACTAATAAGTGTTGCATATTTCCTGACATGACTGCTGTCGCTGCACGTAGGAGAAAAGAATTTGTTAAAATCTTGCATCTGTTTAATGCTCATGGCGCGCAAGCATCGATTGCTCAGCAGTCCAAACTTAGAGTCTTAGTTAAAGGAAAGTTTTTTATGTTTTCAGATCTTGAGGAGGCTCAGGCTCTGTTAAAGGATATCTCAGATGGGGCCAGCGCTTGAATTATTGGAATAAATAGAGAAATTAATAGTAGCAATGACAAATATTTAGGATGTTCTCCCTAAAGATGTAAGTTGAAAGATATCAATTGGGCTGGTCAGAGAATGTAAATACCTCTTGATAGATAACTGGCAATCGTAATTAAGAGTACTTGATGTTATTATTGCTATGGGTTTTACTAGGTCTAACCGTACCGGTTGAGGGGGAGGAGGGAAGGGGGAGGGAGGGAGGGGGGAGTCTATCGATATCTTGCGTTCAGCTCCTGTTATACGCAGAGATCGACCTTTTCCCTTATTCCTCCTTTTCTCTTTCCCCCCCTTTTTTTTTTCTTCTCTCTTTCTCTTTTTTACCCGGTTGGGACTAGGGGTCAGCGGATCTACCTAGGGTGTAATTTCATGACACCCAGGAAATCAGATGGGAGGGGCGGAATGTGGAGAGCGTGGGTTGTAGGGTTTTTCGACATTCAAAGGAGTGGATTTCTTCTTTGTTGGGATGGAAAGGGTGTTACAGCAGGAAAAAGAGCACGAGCAGAAGGTTCGGAAAGTCTAAGAAATACATATAAAAGGGTTAAATATGGAAACCAGTAAATGTAAGATCCTATCAGTCAATACTAATGGGAAATTAAATAGAAGGAAATATGGCGCTCTTATTAGATGGCTATCCTCCTTAAATCCCCAAGTTTTGTTTTTAGAGGAGACGCATTTGAAATCTAATTCTCCAAATCTTTTTATACCTAAGATTTTTTCAAAAGTTTTTTTTGCGTCGTCGGGTTCTGCTGTTAGAGGGGTAGCAATTTATTTTTCTAGTAAACTTCCTTGGGAATTTAAACAAATCCATAGGGATGTACATGGGAGATGGCTATGGGTAATAGATAAGTTACAGGGGACAATGTTACATTTTATAAATTACTATGGTCCTGTTACAGATGATATTATACCCCTGACCCAGATTAATGATTTTTTGATAGGATCCCCCGGACAGGTGGTATTTGGTGGGGACTTTAACTATATACAGGATTTGAGGAAAGATACTTCAAATAAAAATAAAAGACAATTAAAACCAAATACAAAAACAATAATGGGAACCATTATACAAGAATATCAATTGGTGGACCCTTGGCGGGAAGTTAATCCAGACAAAGAATTTTATACATGTTATTCACACCGATTTCGGTCGGCATCTTGAATAGATTATTTTCTTACTTCTAGATCCTTCCAGATTCGAGATGTTGCCATAGGCTGTAATCCATTTTCAGATCATGCCTATGTCGGGATAGAATTGGTGCTTGGGGGAAAAGGTAGGGAACGTCCCAGGTGGCAGCTGGATCGTCTCCTCTTGCAAAATGAGGATTGCGTTCAGAAATTCAGAAAATAGATTTTGGAATACTTTCTGATTAACGATAGCACTGCTGCCCCTTTTTCAGTATGGGGGGGTTTAAGGCAGCAGCCCGTGGACAGATAATAGCTTACACGGCTGCCCAGTTCAGCGCCCGGAGGACTAAGATAGCTCAACTGCAAACTGAAGTGGATCAAGAATATGCTCTCCAGCTTCAGCTTCTTCCAAATCAATATGAGCAGGCTAAAACCGCATTGAGGGACTTTTTTACTTTAGAAAAGGTTTGCAACTCACGTATATTCCAACAGAGAGTATACGAAGAAAGCCAGTTAATTGGTAAATTTTTGGCAAATTCCTCAAAGAAAAAACAAGAATCAGCTATAATAACTAAAATACGGGACCCTCAAACTGGCCAAGAAATAGTTAGTAACAGCGATATTTCACAGACTTTTGTGGATCATTTTCGCCAGTTATATTCTACTGAGTACTTGGTGACGGAGGAGCAAATCCAGGAATATTTTACAAATATTAGCGTCCCTAAATTATCGGATAATCGGATTGGCGAATTGGAAAGGGAAATACAAGCTATCGAGAGCTCTACAGCTATCAAATCAACAGCCGGGGCAAAAGCGTGTGGGCTTTCCTATAGAGTTTTATAAAGTATTTTTAAAAGAACTTGCTACTCCATTGAAAAACCTATTTAATTTGTTAAAATGGGTGGGAAAGTGCCAGACACGTTAAAAAAGATAAAAACCCGGAAGATGTGAATTCATATAGGCCCATCAGCCTGCTGAATTCTGACTATAAACTTTTGATGAAGGTATGGGCAGAACGTTTTTTACCAGCCGCTCAAGAAATAATTCATATAGATCAAACCGGCTTTATAGCCGGGAGATCAATGGCGGCTAATACCCAATTTTTAATATGCGCACTGGATTATTTTAATACAAACTCCATTCCGGCTAGTATTGTAATGGTTGATGCGGAGAAAGCCTTCGACCTGGTGAATTGGAAAACTTAGTTTTTTACTCTGGGTCGGTTCGGGTTTCCTGCACAGGTAGTTAATATGCTAAGTAACATTTACCAGGGGGCTATCGCCCAGGTCATAATTAACTCTAACTGTGCAGGAGCCATTAAAATAAACCGGTGAACCAGACAGGGCTGTTCGCTCTCGCCATTACTTTTTACTTTTTTTATAGAACCTCTGGTTTTAAAGATTCGAAATAGTGCTGCTATCCAACCTCCGATACCCGGCATGGCTAAAGTTAAACTGTTTGCCGACGATATTATTTTATATTTGATTCCTAATAGAAAAAATCTCGAAACAGCTCTGAGGGAATTTTCGGAGTTTGAACAAATAGGCGGCTATAAAATAAATGCTAATAAAACAGAGGTTCTAGCTCTTAATACTGATTTGAACTCTTTTCCATCTTGTTTAAAGATACAAGCTATAAAAAATGATCCTATAAGATATCTTGGGATATACTTATCTAATCAATATCATCAGCTATTTGAATTAAATTATATAAAAACGAAGGGTAAGATCAAGGAGCTGTTAGAACAATGGACATTACTCCCCCTTTCGATTGTGGGTAGAGTTTCAATGATAAAAATGTCTATACTTCCCCTGCTCATCTTTCTATTTTCTAATGTCCCGATCAAAATAAATCAGTCTTATTTCAATGAAATTGATACTTTATTCAGGGAATTCATCTGGGGTAAGAAAGCTCTGAGGGTGAAATTAAGTGTGGTTCAACTACCCATAACACAAGGAGGCTTAGCATTACCCCACGTGAGAGTTTATTATGAGGCTGCCTTTTTAGATTTAGTATCTGGCTTGATAGGATCTAATTTTTTTAGTGACAACTTTTTTATAGATAAAATGACCCAAGAAATCGGTTCTCTAACTCGAGTGTTTTTAAAAACTTCCAAACTACCAAAGAAAACACGTTATAAGACTTTGAAAGATTATTCTTTAAGACTTCAGTCCTTTTTTAAAAAGATGGGCTCATCTGGTCTCCAGTTCCTAAAATTAAGAGAATGTACAAGTCTTGGCCTACAGTTGCAAATGAGACATACAAGTATTTGGAAAGGCTGTGGATTTTCCGAGTTAAGGCATTTTATTGTTCAGAAGAGGCCGATCTCCTGGCAAGAAATAACGGCAAGGGTAGAAGGTCATCGAAAGCCGACTTTTCTTGAATATTTGCGTGTTGTTCATTTCCTAACAAACACCGATGGCTTCTTGGACACTCCTAATCAATTTATGGCAGCCCTATATGGGGCCAACATTAAAGGGGTGGGAAACTGGTATAGGTTGCTGCATAAACAGGGTCAGGCTTCCGTGCTAGAGATCCATCTGGACAAAATAACTCGTGAAACTGGGTGTAGGCTGACTACTAAGGAGTGGGAGTCCATGTGCCTTCTTGGAAGTAAATCTTTGCGCGCCGCAAATTTTAAAAGGATGGCCTTCTTATCACGTTGGTTATCCTATTTAACTCCGGCCACTTTAAGCAAAAGATTTCCTGGCGCAGAAAATAGGTGTTTTCGCTGCCAAACAGATGGTGAGGGCGGATGGCACCATATTTTTTATGCATGTCCAAGACTTAGGTTTTTTTGGGAGGACATTTTTTCGGATATCGGGCAAGCAATCGGTAAGAACATTCTGTTCGAGGCCGAAGCTGTCTTATTTGGGATCAGTAGCGACGAAAGGTTATTATCCGAATCCGAAAAGACTTTTCTATTTATTTCATGTATGGTGGCCCGTTCCCTAATTTTGCAGAAGTGGAAATCTCTGGAAATACCTTCCCATCTGAAATGGTACAATAAAATGAAAAGAACCAGAAAATTTGAGGAAGCTTATGCGAAGAGGGTAGGGGCCATAAAAAAATTCGAAAGAAATTGGAAGTTTCTTAGTGAATTGGAAGAATTTAAAGAGAGATCATAGCACTTGAGTTGGTTAACTAATGTAGCAGCTTTTTTGCACTAGCACTTTTTTCCATTGCACTTTAAAAGCACTAGCACTTTAATAGCTCTAGCACTTTATAGAATGCTTTTTGCACTTTGGTTAATGATATGAGAAAATGTTACAGTTATAAAGGAAAAAGGAACTTAAGTACACCAGGAGCTTTTCCTAATGCTGATGTGCCTTTGGATAGATTTGATACTTGTTCCATGAATGATAACATAATTTGTTGCTTTTTTTCTAGCTTCTTGTCACTTTTGTTTTCTATAGTAACTGTTTCTCAACGTCAGTAAGAATGTTTTTCAGTCTACTATGTATTTCTTGAACCAAGGCTCTGCTCAATAAAAAATAAAAAATAAATAAAAGAGTTGGCCCAGAGCAAAAGAGAGAAAAGGGGGAAAGAAGTAGAGGTGGGCGGCAAACTCTGTTCCGCTCGCGGAACTTGCGAAATTTCGGCATTTTCCACGTTCCGCGCGGAACACGAAAATGTCGAAACTTCTGTGATCTGCAGCAGAACAGAAGGATGTGCCACTGATTGATCAAACACTTAGACAATTGTATTGCTTTGATCTGAATCGCGCAATGAAGGTGAAAGTAATTGTGTCTAAGGGGTACTGTTGCTGTAGGGTGAGGTGGAAGTATGGCCTGAGCTGGATGCACTACTAAGCTAGCCAACACTGAACCATCTGGATGGATTTTAGCTGACTGATTTGATTGCCCCACTTGTTGCCTCCTTACCCACTGGCATGTGACAGGGCACCATGACACAATGAATTGAAGAGAGACAACAACAGAAAGGCTAGATTGAACTAGGCTGAGACAGAGGGGGGCTGAGGGAGACTGTGTCTAAGTCAACACCCTCATTGCCACCATGTGCAGAGCAAGTGATGAGGGGTCTGTAGGTGGATGCAAAAGAAAAGCGTCAAGTGGAGGGGCAAAGGTTACACAAGGATATCTGCACCAAAAGCTTTCACACCTAAACTATATTAGTTAAACCTGAAATGTAAGATCAAAATTACATGTAATATTCTGGTGCAGGTATATTAACAAACTAAGCTGCTTTAAAGCATTGAAACGGTGACCATTGGTCTAGCCAGCCTTTTGATGCCAAGACAGATAAAACAAATCTATTTTAAATGTAAACATTTCCAAGAGCGGGGGGGTTTGGTTCCCAGCCCCTGCCCTGCCTGGTGAAACTTTTGTGGGTGCCCAGCTCACGAGCCTCGTGAAGCCACGGTCCAAGTGTGCCTCGGTGTGGTAACACTGCAGCAGTGCCCAAGATGTGCCAGGCTCCGCTGTCAGCAGTCGGATGCTCGGGCGGCAGTCACTGCCCCCAGCTTCACTCACTAAAATTCTATAGCAAGGAAATACCCACAGCAGGTCACAATCTCGCATACTCTGGTGGACGGTGTGTCACGCTGAGTGATCTTGCGCGCTACAGGTTTTCAAATATCCACCCCCCCTACAGCCACAGTCTTCGACTCGAGCAATGGTCGTGTTAATATTAAGCAGTGCCCTGCGGATCAGACAGCTCGACTAGCAGCGAGAGGCCTCGCGGTGCCAAAGAAAGAGGTATGAGGCAGTGGGTGTGATTAATGCTTCTCAAACATAAGAAGGGCTGCTTCAGTACAAGCGTCCCTCCCTCACAGAACGGACAGCTCACCTTCAGCAATGCAAGAGTGTGTAGGGATGTGTATAAGTAAGTGCTCATCTCTTCACTTTACCCGGACCCCACACAACCTAACTACCAACTCAGGATTAAGCATTGTATTTTATTTCCCATGGTCTCTGTCAAATTTTAACAGCGGTGTGCCTCCTTTTCATTTAAAATCACAGTTACAATTGGCACATATTTAACCATCGCTCTGTGAGCTCTGCAAAGAGGTCAAGAATTAAATGTGCACAAAGTCTAAACAATTTTGCGACTCACTGAGCAGCGATTTGAGAAACCACGACACGTTGGCCGCAAAGCGGCAATTTAATAAAATAAATAAATAAATATAGCAAGACACGGTGACCAGGTTGGTTTATTCTCACGCAAACACAGTAGCGCCACTTTACAGGCGATACTCGACGGGCGCAGAAAAATCTCCGCGAGCACGCAATTTTTGCGTGCTCGCGGAGATTTCTTGCCGTTTCGCGGAATTTTGCGAAAGGCAACTTCGCAAATTCCGCCAACCCCTAGAAAGAAGGAGTAGGAGTAAGATGAAAAAACTGTGACAAAGGGGGAAAGCAGGGATGATACAAACTGCAAGAGTGAGGTAAAGAAGCAAAGAGTGTCTGGTGGTGAATTAAAGAGGCATCAGGTGGAATCAAAACTATGTTGCCTTGGTATTCTGTACCCTCATACTATGGGCCTGATTACAAGTTTGGCGGTGCGGCGCAGGGTCCGCCCCACTGCCAAAACCATGGTCAGGCTGCCTGCCAGATGAAGAGTTTCCCCCTGTCAGGTGGGCTTTTTTTTGGCGTTCCCACAGCCCAAAATATGTTTTTTGGGTTCCCATTGCGGTGCCCTCTAAATATGGGCACCGCAATGGGAACTCCAAATACAGTTCCTGCGCGGCAAGGACTGAACTGGGGTGCATACACACACTGGGGCATATGTTGTGCCCCCACTGCATGCACCCCAGGGCTCAGAGGCAGAAGGCGGCCGTTTATTTCCTCACCACCAAGGTTTTCATGGAAGAGGAACTTCCATGAAAAAAATGGCAGGAAGGAAACTCCTAATATGCTTGGCGGGGCCGCGGCGGTCCCAGACATGACACAAAGAGTCCTTTGTGTCATGTCTGGGTTTTCATTTGTGTGTTTTTTGATTTGTTATCACAACAAGTTGGTATTTGTGTTTTCTCATTTGTAGATAGGGGAATATTTCACCCCTCTCTTTTACTAAAGGGATTGTTTATTGACCCTTTGTAACTGAAGTTGAATGTTAACATTCTTCACAATTCTCAGAGAATTGCGCTACCCAACAGAACTCTTTGTAGGTACAAGTGTCACCAGCTTCGTTGGCTGTAATCCCTGTGTCTCTGCTCAAGGCACCTGCTGATCTTGCCTTGGCTATTGTTCCTAATGTCAGACCAAGCACTGTCTAGGAAACAGCTATGTACTATACTTCAGGAGTTTGTGTTGGCTGTATTCAGTAGGTGCTTTCCTCTGGAAATGGAGTCTAAGCATCCACACCAACAGCAAGAAGTGGATATGGAGACCATGTTTGACTTTATACCAGAGCCGAATTTGGATAACAGGAGAAGTGCTTCAAGAGAGAGAGATGCTTGGTAAATGGATTAACCATCTTCTTGACAACATGGCCTTCTGAGTCCATGACCTTCCGACCACCTCTGATTGGACTTAGAGACAGATGTATATTTTAAGTCAATATCATTCTTCCTCCAAGCCAGACTCAGTTTCACCAAAGTATCCAAAAAGTGGTCTCTCAAGGATGAAGTTTCTTAATTTCTTGCTACTGGCAGAAAATGTGTCCCCTCTAGGGCTTCAAAATAAATTTAGGCTCCCTTCAAAGTGGTCACGCTGCTCACTGCCTTCTTGGTATACACTGCAGTGACTAAGTAGAATAACTCCCCTAGAGACAACATTGATTTATAAGTGAAGTACTGTTCTAAATTTATGGATCCTCTACTTTCCTTCTACCTTCTACTTTGGCTGGGATCCTGGATGAAGAGCAGTCACTCTTCATTTTTGGCTGTTTTCTTGGAATGCCAACCAATCACAGAGAGTTATGGTTCAAAACATACCCTTCACTGGACAATGGCTTTATATACTGTTCTTGTGAGAGTTATTGAAAAAGGCAGCAGGGAGCAATACATTGCCAGTCAGGTTCAGGGTTGGGCAACTGGTAGCCTCTTGATGTACATGGGTGCTTAAGTATCTGCTGTTTTGTACCAATTCACCAGACTTTGCCTCTTGTTCAGGGGACAAAAAGGTAGACTGATGCCTCACATTGCTTTTACTTTCTCTTCTCAAGGCCAGTAAAGTCATATTCCTACAACCCCTGAAGCACCCGTGACTACTCCACTGCTTTGCCATCAGCTCACAAGCTAAAAAGAGCATCAGCGATTAAGCTGAACAATTTCCTTAAATTGTAAGAGAAGGATATGACATATGTCTGGTTCTTAGATGTGAGCTTCAGTAGTTACACAGTTGTGTTATCATGGCTCTTCCAAAACTGACCAACCTTTAACCGGGGGACCCAGTGAAATGTTGGAACAGGTATTTAAGACCATCAAGAGAAAGGGACACTCATTCCAGTTTCCTAGAATGAGATGGAGAAGAGAATCTGCTGTCGCTATTTTTTTTGTTGCATTGGAGACTTGGAGGAGTGTGAACATGTATGTTACTTCTCCCAGATTCAAAATAGAGACATTGAAATAGAATCATCCCATTAATGAGCTCTGGATCTTTCCTTCATTCACATGCGTCCTTTCACATTACAATCATGTCATCCACAAGAGGTACCAGTTCTTCACTCTCCTGGGCAGCCATTTTCAGTGTTGCTACTCTTTTTAGTCACCTTTTCTTGGAGGACTGGCTAGTGAATCTGGAAAGACTTTATCAGATGTTATTGTTGGAGTAGAAAACGTAGCGTCTTCTGAAGCCTCATGGGTGTCTCCATAACTCTAGCAGATCATGCCAAGAGATTATCTGAAGGCACAGTTGGCAGCTGTGAGAGCTTTTGGAAACTCTGGACATCCATTGTTGCTTGAATCTAACCACCTTTGCTGTTTTTTGGTGGCAGGATGCTGCCTTTTATGCTATTTCTGAGACGAGGAGAGGGAAAATACACTCTTTTGTATTTTATAGCAATCAAAACCTGATCAATCAATTAGGGGTAGACTTCCATTGCTCCCTGAACACTTGGAGATTTGGTACAAGTCTGAGAGCTCTTTCTAGAACAATTTAGCTTTTCTTTTACAATTGGAAAACAAGAAAATAGGGTTGTGTATTGCTTCTGGTCTGCTCTGGTTTCTCTATTCAGATCTCACTTCTTCTTCGTATTATCTGATGTTTTTGAAAATAATAAAAATTGTATTGAACATTTTTCAAAGACAAATATATCTGATAATTATTAGAGTATTGAAGTGGCTGTTTTGTCTCTCCAGAACATGCAGTTCTACCTAAAAAAAAACGAATATCGAAGACAGCAACTGTAATTCTATTTACCACTGTTTTCTTAAGTACTTTTAACATTAAAAAGAAAAGCAGGAATCAACATGTTTAGGGTAAACGATGTCAAAGCATGTGGTGTAAATTGTATTTTGACTTTGTTCATGTACAGCTGTATGTACATTTGAAATGTGTGATTGACTCGAATGTCTTCTGTTACAGGTGCAGATTCAGCTATCCTCAAGATTAAGTGCACTGCAAGTATACAGCTATAATTATGTTCAATGTGTGTTTTTACTTTGTTATGACTGACTCACCTTCTTCAGAACTGGATGGAAGACATTTTTTTCATTTACGTATGCACCAAAATCTCATACTTCTCGGAGAAGAGCTGGTGACTGCTTGTCATATGTATTCCTCCCTGAATGTACTATTTTAGATTTGGACAAATACTTGCTTTTCTGTCAAATTTATTATTGAACAACAATTGTTTTTTTAATTTTTTTGTTCCATTTTGAGCGTGATATTAAATGTGTGTTCTCTTTTTTATGATAAGTGCATTGAACTGTAGGATGACATAAGCACCAAAGAAAGTTTGTTATGGCCATTCATTGAATGCAAGTGTATGGTGCATACATTTGATTGGCATCTGTGTAAAACATACTAATGAGATACTGTACATGTTTGACTATTTTACTACTCCGAGAGGAGGTTCATGTTAAAGTTTACAAACTGTTGGTTTGCACAATGAACTCTCTCAGGGTTTGCAGGTTTTACAATGTCCTAAAAAGAAGCAGCTTTTTGTGTCTATTGTATTCAGATTGCACATTTCTGTAACTAAAAACACAAACCTGTAATTAATGACAAAATGTATGGTGCAGTATTGTATTTCTCAGGGGAGACAACTTAAGAGGAGTTTTGAATTCAGATGTTGAAGGGAATGTGTACCTCACTTTATGAAAGCTCAACCAGCCTAATGACATATAGATTTTCTTTCGTGTTTATCTAGTTAAGTTTCGGCTTAAAAGTATTTCCTCTGCTGCTTGTAAAGATATTTTTTAATTTGCACTCTTGTGCTTTAATGTAGTTGTACATTATACAAAAGTACTTTGAAGAGGTATGAGAGGGAGTGAAGAGCAAGTGATGTACAATTCTTTCTTACATAAAGCATCATACTAACACTCACATTATCAATGCATTAAGCCATTATTTTAAGATCATTTTTTTAAATATATTCGTAAATTTGTTTTACTATCAGGAGCCTGGAGTTATGCTCTATAAGCCTATGATTAAACTGAATTTAATAAGGTTCATACAAAATAGAATAATATTTTTTTAAGCCAGCATTTACTCAGGTAGATTCAATGTTACAGAGCTGTTGTTCAGTTCAAAGTGCCTCGTTGGGGTTGAGAACATATTACACATAATGGTTCCATATAGGATACGCCTAGGATACATAACAGTTAACCATATAATAATGTCCAGTGTTGCCATTGCGGTGTTCTGATGAAATCATAAACCACAAGGCCAAATGCTGAGTGGTTTGTAAATGTCACCAGAATCCGATTATGGCAATAAAGGTGCATATTATACATTGTTGAAGCTGTTCTCTTGCAGGGGCAGTTAACAGTGACCACTGATTGGAATTTTAATGTTTAGTAACTGTTTACCTTTATCGATAGATTGTTACTAAATAAAATGGCCAATAGTCACAGATAGTGTAATTATGCTATTCTGTAGTTGTAGCATTCACCACTTAATTGTGTATTTTCCAAACTTAGCGCATAACTTGCCACATAATTTTCAGATTTCAACAGAAACAATTGCTTTTTTACTTCAGTGATTTAAAATTACAAAGTGCCAGAGAATGTGCCACTTAATTTGAATTTTCGTGCCTCCTTATTCAGATAAAGTGTCATATAAATTACCTTTACACTTAATCTTAGAGGCCCAACAGTGGGAGTGCTCTGTAATGTGGCTAAGGAACGTCATGAAGATAAAACATGTGGACAGAGATTTTGTTTTTAGGATATTACATAATTCCTGTAAAATATGGAATTCATCCAATGTCCATTGGGAGAACTATATTCATTCTGAGGTCCTTCTCTTCAGATAATCATTCACTGAGCCTGATGAGGGAGAGGCACCATGATCCACTTAAACCTACAACTCTCATGGATCATGCCCACCTCCCCAGAATCAGCAATGGTAACGAAAAGAATATTGCATTCTGCACATCTGCGGATATACTGCACACATAACTATGTATGCATCTCTGTGTATGAATAATCATTAAATATACTTAGTTGATTATTGATCTTACAAAACCTCAAAAACTGTACTCAATCATTTTCTCTCACTTTCATAAATGTGAAATGATATGAAAATACAATTTTTCAATGGAATTTGCGTCTACAATCGTTGCAACCGACAACATGTAAAATGTGATAAAGTCTCATGTAACACATTAGTTAAGGTCTGCTTTAAATAGAAATCATATTATTGCGCTATCCAAAAACCCAGAACAATTATGAGCACACCAACACAAATCACGAGTTATTGCATTGTTCAAGGTGAGTTAAACTTTTCGAATAGCACCCTCATGTCATGTTTTTACAAGGAACCTTAACTGATATATTTCACTGCTTTTAATATTGTTTCTTTTTTGTGCACTCATTGGAACATTATTTCCCTTCCATTACTCATACGCCAGGCAGAATTTCCACCTACTGAAAATCTAAGAAGGTTACATAGTATGTAAGTAGGTTGTATTGGCATAGCGCATATGTATACAAAAGGCCCCAGATTACTGTACATGGTTATGATCAGTGCAACTGGGATTTGCACTTTATTTTTGCCACAACACCACAATCATGTTTGGCATTATTTGTTTACTCTTTTCAACCCTGTAAACAAGCCAACATTTTGGTGTGAATCAATAGGTATTGTGAGAGTGAGAAACTATCTGCTAATGTTCAGTGGGCTCCCAAATGTTCTCCAAACATCCTGAAATATTTGCATAGCCACCTCTGACACTCTGTCTAATGGATTGCTTCATTTTCTCTGTTCTAACAACAAACGTACAATGGGAGAATATCTGCCCTACTCTCAGATGTTCTGCCATTGTAAGTACAAATTGTTTTCTTAAAATTCTACTAATCCTTCACCATTCGTTGTTATGTTACTGTGAATGTAGCACTGACAAATGCAAATGGCTTTTTCTTGGAACCAATGTGACTCTTAAGTATGTAAAATACTTGTGAATCAAGCCTAGACAGAGAGAAACTGAAAGAATACTTTTTAGCTCTGTACAGGCAAATATTATATATATTTGGCTTTCTTTGTGCTTGAAAGTATTTTATGTAAAAATGTACACTAAAACTGCAGAATTTGTAAAAGTCATCTACTTAAAAAAACTACCTGAATCTGGACTTTGCTGAAATATCTCCTTGCAGAATATTTGACATGTTTTAAGCTACTAAATTCATCCAAGCTCGCTTCCTACATATTGTAGCATCAAATTGATTTCACTATTCTAATTCCACTTATTCTATGTTTGATGACAAGTGCTTGCTAGTGATTTGGGTGAGTGTCATTTTTTTTGTTTAGTGATAGTTATATATATAAAGTCAAGGATTATATTTTTGACTAGATGATTTGAAGTCTGTTTTTTTCAGTTTAGTTACCTTAGGTTGTGCTGGAGGCACACCTGAAACACTTCCTACTGACAAAAAGAAAGGACTGCCAGATCTTGCACTCTAGAAGACTGAGCCTATCGAAAAAGAGGTGCATAGTGTTTATGCTCTTTTTAACATTAGTAAACACTTTGCACTCTTGCAAACTTTTTAACATTAGTAAACAACTTTTTATTGGCTCATATTAGATTCATTATGTAAAATGAAGACATTACACGATGAGGGCTGTATTTTTTACAAGTATCAGTTCTCACATTTGTGTGACTGTCAGGCCTGTTATACGCATTCTTAAAAACAATATTTTTATTTAGTTCAAGGTGCCTACTTTTGCCTAAGTGTGATTTTAAATGGAAATCTTTTCCTTTTTGAAACTGGAATGTAACACTGTCAGTTCTTTTCCAAGTGTTGCTGAAGAATGCAAGCAGAGACTGAGACATAGTAGGTGAAAAATGTATGTGTTTTAATGAAGTACGGTAGCTGGGTCGCATAGCAAATCGTGATGTAGAGATGTTGAAATGTTTACAGTATGTTGACAATGGACTATCTAATAAGAAAAGTGGAACAGGACAAAAAGAACATTTCAATATATCTCCTGTTCTCAGTAGGAAATATGTTATGGCAGAAGCCGTTGGCTGAAAAGTGAATTGACTGCATTGCCCAGTGTAGTTAACTGGAAATCTGAGAATCAAGAATTGCACTCTTCGTGTGTTGCACTTTGGGAACTATGCAACAAGACATATAGTGAGACTGGACTGTTTGAACCCCTTGGAAAGAAATATTTTTAAATACTTGTATTTGCTTTTATATATTGTTTTTATTGTTACTATCACAAATTCAAAAGTATTTTTCATTAAAAGACATCTTGCAAACCAGACTCTCTTTTCAATTGAAGGAAATCGGGTGGTGAAGTGTAAAATCTTTCAGAATTAGGTCTTGTTCATAGATGTTACGGTTTGATCTTATTAATAGTTTCAGTTTCAAAATCTTTATTTGACCTTTAGATAAAGATCATAAAAGTACAAAGTGCAGACATTACATCAAAATTTGAAGTAAAAATTTAAAAAGTGGGACACATATAAATAAGAACGAGATGTTGATACAAAGAAGGCAGCAACATCATAATGCATAGACATATTCTCTGCCTGTCGTCGCCATCAATAGATTTCTCTGAGTAACCGACTCAGTGCATAAGAATACATACAATAAAGTACATCACATACAGACTGTACATATCAAGGTTAAAAGTCACTTTCAAACATCAATGTAAATTCAATAATAGACATAAATCAGTGCAAAGAAATGCCATAAAGTGCATTTACAAAATACTAAACTGCCTTTGCGTTCATTACCCCTCCATAGTTTTCCTGCTACAAATATTAATTTTAAGGAAGAAACAAACACGGAAACTGATGTGATGGTTACACAACATCTAGAGGTACATTAGCCTCTCTGCACTTCTTCATAGCCAATAATCTCATGATGTGCTTAAGACAACATTGCAAGACTTTACAGAAAAAAAAATGAAGCACAACAAGGGTTGCTCTGCCATCCCTTCACAGAGACAAGGATGCAAATTACTATCCCATACTTTCCCTCCTTCAGAGAAGCACATTAAGCGCCGCACAGTGCCTCCCTAAATCTAAACAGAAGTGAACTTTCCCAGCGTGTAAGCTCCAGGGTTATATAGAGGTGTAGGTTTCCTGCTGATAATGAAATGAAGTAGTTACAGGTGGAGTGTTTTCTAAACACTTCCTCATTTCTTTGGGAGAAGGTGAACTCTTCATGACAGAACTTGACTAGCCTCTTATCAGTCTTGCTAATAGTATCTAGAGTAGAAAAACATTTCGGGGAGACCAATGTCAAAGAATGACTTACTGATGTATCTGAGCCAGGGGATGGAAAGACCCTAGTCTTGACTGAGACAATCTAAAATAACATCTTTCTTAAAACTTGCATTGTTACTAGTCCACACGCTTGCTCAGAGCAAGAGTGGGGGGCAGTTTAATGGTACCAGAGACATATTCCAGATAGAGTTCAGAATGACATTGGGGCTGGAGGGCAGAAGTTTCAACAGCCTCCTACAAATTAAATGCTCCTCTACCTGCATGGGGAGGCATTGTGATACTCCCACATCGAGGATTGCTGCATGTACACACAGCAGCCTATAAATCGTAAGGTAGGAAGAGATAGTACCCTTTCTGTCCTCCTGGATTGGGTTAAACAAAGATCCTGCTGCCCTTTCCAATTTCGGAGGTGCTGCATTCTCTTGGGGTTGCCATGAGTTGCCAGCTTTAAAAGTAACACCCAAGTAACAAATGTTCTGTACTGAACTCACTCAGATGTTGCTCTTGGAGCTTATGGGGCGACAGGGATTTCTTACCGGTCCACAGGCCATTATGTGTGATTTCACAAAATTGATCATCATATCCAGTTTACTTTTAAAAGCTACAAAAGAATCAACCAGAGTGCGTAAGGCACGGGGTGTTTTTGCCATTTGGATGGCACCATCTGCATATAATAGTGCCAGAACAAAGGAGTTTGCAATTTTAGGCATGTCCCTTGTAGAAATGAACAAATGGGTGCTGAGATAGTTAATGAAAATAATGACAAGGAAGGGTGCCACAACGCACTCTGCTAGCTAATGGAAAAACATCAGAGAGATCACCTGACGGCCATAACGTACCCTAGCCCCTAGGTTTTCATGTAGGAAATGTAGGAAATTAACTAGGGGGACTTCTACCCCTAGATTAATTAAAGTCAACCACAGTTTGCTCCTATTCACGCAATCAAATGTTGAAGATAGGTCCACAAAGGCCCAGTACCAGAATAAGATTTTATCAGGTCCAGGAAACGTTGGCCCAAATACCTAGCCACTCGTAGTGAGGGCCTGAATATGCACCCTCCACTGGAATATCGGGCACTAATGTGATACTATGTTACCCACATGTTTAATATCAAAAGGCATTAAGCCATTAGTGTTCCAAGCACACTTGCAAGTAATTGTTTCCAAATAATTGGGCCTATATGATGGAAGATGTTACTTGCACAGGGCCCTGATTCACAAAGGTAAATACACTTTTGTGTAAGTTTACTAATGTTTGCTATTCGCAAAAGTATTTTACTTGTAGTACCTTTATGACTACGGAGTCTACGCACATAAAAAGATAGAACAGCCATATCTTTTTATGTGCGGAGACTCTGCACTTGTGAAAATACAACTTGTAAAGTATCCTTGTGAACAGCAGACAATTGTAAGCTTCCACAATCATCCAATAGAATAAATGAATACTATAGCTGTCTATAGACCGTGACCATTGTTACATCAGAGCAGTGGAAAGCAAGTTTTATTTTTTATTTCTTTGGTATGATTTCAGTGTGTACCAGCATTTAGATATGTCTGTTCCCGATAGTGTATGGGCATGGGACCAAAATATAAGGACACAGTTCGAGATGGACAATATTGACATAATAATAACACAGCCGCTACATAGACTTAAATATTTTATCGCAGTCTAAGTTTATATTTACTATGCTTTACTCCATATCTACTAGACCTGTGATGTACTAATATGGTTGATGACATGGATGCAATAATATCGTCATGCAATATAACACATGCAGGTTTGTGTGCTACCAACCAATAACATACATAGTACTATGCCATATTTGTTCCCACACCAATTCATTGATGCCTAAACTCTTCTGCCACTCCTTCATGTGGTCAGTGCTATTGGGATTGTGCTTAGATCTCAATAGGTTATGGTGGGGTCATGACAAGCTTTTCTGCCTGCAGCAAATAACATGCATGAGAATCCTGCACTCCTCATACAGGTAACAAGATAAACGAGGAAAGTAATCAATGGAGACAACAGATAGCTAAGTAAATACATTTATAATTGAGCATTATCTGATCATGGTAGATAAATCTTCGACTGATGATTGTCACTCATTGTAAGAATATAGGCGATGCCAATTTGATTGCTCATTGACACTAAAACTAGGCCTGGGTGAAACATTTTTATGCAAAGGCAATCTTACACGAATCTTCATGGTTGGTTTCTTGTGTTTTTGCATATAGTTTAGTTTTTTCTTACCTTTATGCTTTTTGTCTATTTGTTTTACATGTGGGAGTCTGGTTTGAGTAGAAAATGTAATGCATTTGACAAACCAATTTATTGAACAGGTTTCTTGCATGGCACGTGTAGAATTTTCATGCACACAAGCACTCCGTGCACTAAGTTGGTATCTCACATGCGTTTCGTACTTGAGGTCATATTCCCATACAATTTTCAGGCAGACCGCCATCCAATCATGATTTGGGCAAAATGCATAGTTTTTGTCCACAATAGTGTGTTTTACACAGGGGCAAAATTACATAACTTAGCCCACTCTTACCTAACATATCTGCTGTGGTACAAGATGAGGAAACCCAAGAATCACTGTGCACACAAAAGAAACCAAAATGGTGGCATTTTGCAGATGAGGAAGATTCCTTAGCAATACACCTTGTAGAACTGATTTGAAGCTGTGGTTTGCTTTCCTTGATTGGGATTTAGGCCAATTGATAGCAAATGGGCATTTTAGCCTGATATTGGCACTCATTGACAACAAATAACCCATTTGTTTAAGAATGGACAACCTTTCTCGTTGGCAAACTGAAACGTAAGAACCCTGCCTAAAGGCATGAGAAAAGGTACTACCTACAGTGGTCTCCAGAGGTGTGGAATTCCAAGCACACAACACATTTTGTATAGAGTCAAAGATAGTGAGTTGCCATGTTTATTTTGTTCACCGGACAAGTAGGCCCAACCCATCTGCAGCACACACACTTTTGACTGTCATTTTATAGTTTCCAAGTATAGATCAGAGAAGTATTGTTTGCTACTAAGGTAAGAGCTGTATCCATAAGCTGCAGAACTTTATATGTATGATTTAGTAAAGTAAAGAATTTTACTATTAGGGTGAGTGCTCTAAAGAAATGCTGTGAGCAAAGTGCTCAGATTGCATTACTGACAGTAAGTCCAGTATAAAATTGTGTATACAAAATCTACCAGTATGAGGCTGCCTATGATGCCCCCAAAACACTCATTACTGGTCCAAAAGGTCCGCAGAGGTACAATTAGCCAACCCCAACCATCCATCTTTAAGGCACCATGGCAAGTTATGGACACACTCAAACTATTTGTAGAATGGCACATTACATCCTCTTGGATATGCCTGCAGATACAATAAGCACTGGGAAACTGCAAGGATGTCTGCGATTTAATCCCCTAAATGATACACCAGCTTCAACATACAGTTGGTATTATCTATAAACAAACACTTTTTCGGTTACATGTATGATGCAACCATCCTGGATGCCAGTAGAGTATCGGCACACATGCATGTGCTGAGTGCACAGGTACTGTAGCCTACTTAGTGAGCACACATAGCCACACTTGGTAATCTGCCCATAGTCTATACATACTTTTTCAACTCATCACTCTTCTCACTGTTCCCCACAGGTGACAGTGGCAGACCCTGAAAGACAAGGTGATTACACCCTACCACAATGCACCTACCTACGATGTACAACACAGGCGTGTCTGGATATAATGCATTATTCAATGTGGGGTGCTAAAATGGTAACTTATAGCCTTGCATGTATGGGTTTGTTAAAGCCAAGTTCAGGTACTGAAGGCTCCCAGCCTCCGGAAGGTCTGCTTTATTCTCACTAAAATGGCCTTTAAGAAATGACTACTAATCCTGGACAACCACAAACAACCTCTACCCGGGTAAGTGTCACAACTACTCAGACATTGAGTTGTCAGGTAATCGTTGGTATAGCAGAATCTTGGGGTTGCACTAGAACAGGGGTACACCACGGCCAAATGCTCTGTTAAGGAATGCACATACCGATAAGATGTGTTACAAGCACACAGGGGTATTTGTGACTCTCTGGAATCTCCTGGTTACTGCTACCAGAAGTACAAACACATCGGCCTTCATCCACTGACTCCAGGCTCAAAAGTCATGTCATGAGATACGTTTGTATGACAGAACCACGCATGTCTTTAGCTTGCATGCTTTTACAATGGGGCAGTACGATGAACACGTTGTTGTCACGCATTCCTTTTCACTGCAAGTCATTACAACGACTTGCCATTGGGAAGCGCTGGACTTTGGAATAGTATAATTTACTATCACAACTCCAGTCTGTGTAAGAGTAGGGAAGGTGTTGGACTGAAAATCCAACACCAATCCCTAAAGCAAGTCATTGCAATAACTTTGGTGCTAAAGGAACTGGAGGTAATTATGGGTTTGTTGTAGTGCCCGCGTTGTAAAGGCACTGCGTTGCTCCAACTGCGTAGTAAAGGGTGTTTCCCCGGGATACTGTCTTCTTGAAGTAAATGTTTATTAAAACAATTTTTACTGACATTATATATATATATATATGTGTGTGTGTGTGTATATATGTATGTATATATATATTCACTTAAAAAACCATAGGTTTCACACATGTTATAGTTAGCTGTACATTTCACTCGTAAAAAACCAATGAAATTCCACGTTATAGTTAGATCAGGTAACTATAACTTGCGCGCCCACAATAAACTGCTGATGACGTCACATATTACATCACTCATGACATGGTCAGTGACATCACTCATGACATCAATGATGACATCTGAAATTACACATTGTGGATTGCGGTCGCGCAAGTTATAGTTACCTGATCTAACTATAACGTGGAATTTAATTGGTTTTTTACGAGTGAAATGTACAGCTAACTATAACATGTGTGAAACCTATGGTTTTTTAAGTGAATTTGCAAGGTTTTGTAGATGATAATTCCTAACTATAACGTGTGTGAAACCTATGGTTTTTTCAGTGAATTTGTACGGTTTTTTAAATGCTAAGTTATGTATTTTTTTTTTTTCTTGTCTTTCACTATGCGCACACCCTGCGCGCACGGCGCGCTTTGCGCGCCGTGCGCGCGCTGTGGGTGCAAGGTGTGCTTCGCGCGCCGAGCGCCCACGTTGCGCAGTCCATGCCGTGCGCGCCTTGCCTTTTTTTACGCAGTAACATTTGTTTTTTTCTCCCTTGTGGGTCCTTTAATTTATTTAATAAATGTGATTGTTACTTCTTTGTTTTTATTATTTTTTTTTTGCCGTGCGCGTATGGTAAGCTTACCGTACGCGTACCCCGCGATTTTTAAAAAAAATTATTAAATGTATTTTTCGTACTTTTGGGTCCTTCTTGGACACCCTGACAAACACTAGGGGGGCTGCAACTCTCTTCGTTGCCCCCGTTTCACGTTCCCCACCTTTGTTTCTCAGTGCGAGAGACTGAAAATGGTGGCCGACACTTCCTGATTTCGACCGATTCGAATGTTTACAGTCATGTAACCACCAATCAGAATTGAGCTCGCGCACGCCACCGTACGCGTACGGTAAACTTACGGTAAGCGCACGGAGCGCGCTTACAGATATATATATTGATTTAAATGCTATTTTCTCAGGACCTACTGAACAGATTTACACCAGACCTACAAAAGGCACATCCTTGACCTGAGGACTACCTCTCTGCCAAATTTCAAGTAATTCTGTTCAGTCGTTTGGGCTGTAGCTGTGTCTAAAGGTCCTATGGGAAAATGCATGGGGAAAACGCGTTTTGGGACCCCCCTATTTCTCAGCCCCCGCTTGACGAATCCCCCCGAGACTTTCAGGGTAGGAGCGGAGCGTAGCGCCCCATTAGTTTTGAAAATTTCGCGAGGATTCGTCGACCGGCGCCAAAGTTATTCCAAATAGAATGTTGCGGATTTCCTATGGAAACACGGTCCTAACTATAACTATCTACTGGCGACCGCCAGTAGATAATATATATATAGATATATATGTAAAAAACGTCCCTTGAGACAGCGGTCGGAGCTCCTCACACAGCATCCACTCCATCACTCACATAAGGACACAGCACCACCAGGGAGGTGATTCTTTTAAAAAAACTGGATTTATTTACACATGGACAACACCAAGGTGAAATGGCCTACGCATTTCGGCCGTAGTCTTCGACAGGACCATAGAGAAGTTGTAAAGAGTGTACCTTTTAAAGGGGCAAAAGCCCCCACCCATACCTCAACAAAAACGTTATTTACACAAATGAGACACAAACCAGCTCCACATAATAAATTATTCAAACTTATAACTCACATCCACATAAATATATGCGATAATCAATTTAAACAGAGAAATGCATATACCTAATTTTCCAATTTTTTCCATTCCTCTGAAATTTCATCTATGTGAGAGTTTAGTCAAGAAAAAAGGGAAAAAAAGGAAAGAAGAAGAAAAGATTTGAGAAAGAGAAGAAAGGGAATGGTGAAGTACCCTAGTCCTATAAAGAGCGACAGAGATCATTTATGTCCGTCATGCGCATTCAAAATTTCTTTAGCAATTTTTTCAATATTTTCAACGTTCCCCTCTTATTCAATGTGCATAAATGTTCATACCCAAATTCTGTACATTTAAATTATAAGCCCCGCACAGGTAGAAGCCTGGAACAATCCCTCTCTATTACCTTGGAGCATGACTTTTAGCAAGCAGATGATTGCTACCAATATCTGGAATAGATGTTATTAAGTTATTTAAAGTGCTTTCTGAAATATCTCACTGAAAGGGAATAAGTCTCAGGACTTTCTTAGACCCTAAATACCAATTTCCACAATGCAGTCATTGCAAATTGCCCATTCTGAACTAGATGTTCTTCTATACATAAGCTGCTCTTGAAGTTGAATAAAATGCATTCTAAAATATCTCACTAAAGTGCATAATGCGCAGGCCTTTCTCAGACCTTAAATATCAACTCCCACAATACAGTCATTGCACATTGCCCAATCTGAACTACATATTGTTCCATTCATAAGCTGCTCTTGGAGGTTGATAAAGGGCATAATTCTTTAACCCCAATAGGCTAATTTTCACTCATAATGCATAAGATGAATCTCATAAACCATTTCTCAATTGAAAGGGGGAGTTTATTGCACATTGCCCATATGGCAATAAATTACCAGACCCAATATGAAGAACTTCATAAGGCCATTTAAAGTGCAAATATTGCCAAAACGAACAAGGAAGATTATATATATCTTGCTAACAGAAGAGCGTTAAAGTAATCATAAATTCTACAAATCAATTCTCCATCATCCTACATTGCACAAGGCTAAAAAAATATTGCACCAAATATTGTTGTATCCCAATGTCAGTATGGAACCTACCAGCATTGGAACTCAATAAAGTGCTGTGTGCCATATATTAACAACAAGAGTTGAGAACGTTCTTGAATTAATCAAAGTGCAATGTGCAAAAGGTAAACCATCAGAATCAAAAAAGTGTAAAGCAATATACACATTGAAAGAAATGACTTTGCATTGTACCAATATTCTAAAAAAAAAAAAGACAAAAAGCTCATTGCTGCCATCATTCCCACATGGTGATCAGTTATGCTCCTCTTTTATGGGCAAGGGTGAACATTAACCTCACAACTCTATTAGAAATCCGTTTCTGTTTCTCAAATACACACTATGCAGGAAGATAGAGGAAAGGGAAGAATATGATTCTTATATTACATTGCATAATGTTCCATGTGTCCACCAAATATTCAGTCAAGATGTACATATAGCTCTGCATCTGTGTTCAAACCCCATGGCCTTTCAGTGCCCATGGAGAGTATCCATCTTGATTCAGCTCACCGTCATTTCATCTCCCTGTCACATCCTCTTGGATTAACATATATCTGTTGGATTCCATGATATACACATTTTTCAATATCACCATTATGATGCTGCAAATGTGTTTTGCAATGACGTATGTGAAATCCTTCTTTATGACAGCCCAGATATGCTGCAGTACTCATAACTTAAGTTTGTTGATCGTACTTCCCACGTGCATCATGCCACATTCGCATTCCAGTGCATACACAACATGGGTGCTTTCACAGTGGATATGTTCTTTGATCCTCTTCAATCTTCCATCAACCAATTTCACCTCTGTCCTGTTATTGCCCCATTTACAGGCTTAGCACTTTGTACATGTATGAAACCCACATTTTTTATGAGGTGTCCAACCACTAGATATTTCTTGGTTTGGCATAAAACTTCGAATCAAATGATCCCCAAGAGAGTGCATTTTTCAATAGGTAACGCTCGGATGATTTTGTACAATAGGTTTCAAATCTCCATCTTGCGCCAAGATCTTCCAGTTATCTTTAATGAGCATCTTTACTTCGTTCTCGGATTTACTGAAGTACATAATATATCTGATTATACACTCTCCATCTCCATCCACTGGACTCTTTCTCTTTGGCAATCAGAGGTCACGTCCTTTCTTTTCTTTTGACCTCCTTAGGGAATTCTTCAAAACTGACGCTGGAAATCCATGTCTTAAAAACCTCTGTATCATTTTGGATGCTTGCGCCTCAAAAACGACTCACTCTGAGCAGTTCCTTTTCACTCCGAGGAGCTGGCCAGATGGCATGCTCCATTTTAGAGCTTTTGGGTGTGCATTATTTGTGAACAATAAATTGTTCCAGGGGGTGGTTTTTCTAAAGACTTTAATGCACATTTTGTCTTTGGCTATGTAGAGTTGGATATCAAGAAAAGTGAACTCTGTCTTGCTAATAGTGTAGGTGAATTTAAAACCTTGGGGATTAGTGTTCAATGAGTCCAGGAAAGTGGTTAGTTCAGCTTCTGCTCCTTCCCACAGCAAAAACAGATCATCAATGAAACATAGCCACAATATAACATTTTTCAAGCTCTCAGCATGTTCTCCTGCCCCCACTGTTTCCGTCTCCCAGAAACCCATTGCAAGATTTGCATATATTGTGGCAAAAGAAGCCCCCATTCCTGTCCCTTGCCTCGGTACATAACATATTCCATCAAAAATAAAGATATTGTTCAGCAAACAAAATTCCATCATCTCCAACGGCATATTAGTGTGGCTAAGCAGACTCAGCGATCTGGACCTTAAGTAATATTTACTTGCTGCCATGCCATCCTTATGTTTTATTGATGTGTATAGGGAAACAACATCCACTGTATATGATGTAGTTCTGTTTCCAGGGGATATCGTTAATTCTATTTAAAAAATCCATAGAATTCCTAATGTAAGAGGGGAGGCTGAAGACATATGGAAATAGGAAAATGTCAACAAATCTTGAGGCATTCTCTAAGAGGGAATCACAGGAACTCACAATTTGCCAACCTGGTGGATTATTTAACTTTCATGAACCTTTGGTAAAAATAAATAGTTGGTAGAATTGGACAATCCTTTTTTAAATATGAGAATTCATTGTCATCCAATAATTCCTGGCACGCCATTCCTTAACTTTGTTATGGAAGGTCCTCATTACTTCTTTCGACGGATCCGCTGGCAGCCTTTCATAGTGGGCGATTATTGAATTATCTCCTTGCTTCCAATAAACACTTACTTCTGTCAATGATTACAATATTCCCCCTTTATCAGAAAGTTTGATGATTATGTCATTATTCTCTTGTAGTTCATTCAGTGCTACCCAATCATCTGAAGACATATTGTCACTGCCCCTCTTGGAGTGGTCTTTGACAGTCTTCATTGCTAATTTCCTCAAGCCTTCCGAAACCAATTCTTGAAAAAGATCCACTTTGTTCCCAGGTGGCAATTGGGGTCAAGACTTGGAGCTGTTCTTACTTCCATTACTTATTGACATATCAGTATCGATATTGAAGGTCACACACAATTCCCTGTCACTTAGCTCATTTTCATTGGCTGATTGTTCTTTCAAGCTCATGAGAGTGTTGTAGGTATGGTAGATCTTTTGCTGTTAAAATGGATAATTCCGGATCCTTTTTCCTTACAGGTTTGCAAAGCTTTTTTGTTGTAGTTGCAAAGTATTTCCTCAGTTTCAACTTATGGCAAAACTTATAAAGGTCAATCCTAGCATTGTCAAGATCCATGTTGGAATTTGGACAAAAGGACAATCCCTTGTTAAGCAGATGTGTACGTTTTTCGTTCAGTTTCATGCTTGAGAGATTTATAACCAGATCTTTATCCATGGATTCAGTCCCTGCTTTCATCAATCTTTTTGTTTTCTCTTTTTCTCTCCTCCTCTGCCACGTTTTTCTTTTCCTGCTCCTTCTTGTTCCTTGGTGTTTGTTTGATTTGGACCTCTGCCTCTCCCCCTCATTGTTATTTGAAGTAATCGAAGTTCCCCGGAAAAATCCAATTTCTGTACGTTTCCAGATGTGCCCTCGTCTCCGGAGCTCACTTCTGAGCTTTCCACACGACACGGGGGAGCTTCCACTCTTCCCCTCATTTGATCCATTCTTTGTCTTGTGTGGAGGGCATCATCTCATCTTGCAAATGTATATACCCTTCTTACTGCATGGTCAGTTTTATCCCTGTTAAACTTCCTAAATTTTTTTCATCTGGACCTCTTTCTCATTTTTCCTTTCCAACTCTTCCAGCAATTTCTTCCCTTCTTCCGTATCGGCAAATTTCTACAATATTTTCTCAAGTTCTTTCACTTTGTCCGATATAATTGACAATTTCCTCTCCACATGTATTATAAGAGTTTTTAGAAGTTTTCTTAAACATTCTATTGTATGCCTTTGCCATTGTGCAAGCAGGTCTGGATCCATATCATTCAAAGTGGGAAGGACTAATATTCGCAGGCCCCTCGGTATCCCCTGGCATTCTATGTATCTCTTTAATGTTGCACTGTTCCACCTTTTGTTTGTTTCTGCAACTCTTCATTGAAATTCTTTTACCATTTGTTTTGGGTCACTTTTACATTCCTTACTAAAATCATGTGACACACTTCTTGATGGTTCATATGTCTCCCTTTCTGTAAACATTTCATTAGCTGTTTGTTCCCGTTTACTTAAATGATTAGCCATGATTCAAAGTTTCTTTTTGGGTGATTATACACTCAAAGTGGACCGCAGAGATGATAATTGCGTGTATTCAGTTTGAAGTTAAAATAATATGTTGCTTACTAGAAGGTTATATGTTGCATAATCCAATCCAAAATGACACCTTCATTGATGTACTGCTAATCAAATTAAGATCCAATTCCAGCTTGATCCATTCACAAAATGAACTGCCTCATTTTTTACAAACAGGAATAATGAATCCCAGAATTACTGTTTCAATTCCTCACTATTTCTTTGATAAGTTTCCACATACGGGGAATGTAGACCCTCCAAAGGCATTGAGTCGCAAACTGCACGGAAGGCGAGTTATAGAATTCTTTCTTTTTATTATTTTTATTATTTCTGTTAGATTATCTGGTTTGTTATTGTCCCAAAATCCTAAAAACTTGGTGCTGTATTATTTCATTCAAATGATCCGTATCCTCAAATTAGCCCGTTTAGTTCAGAATTGTTCACTTGTAAAGTCAATGGGCTAATGCTGACAGTTGTATACAGCCCTGAATCGGATTGTGAACTATTCTTCACCGGAAAATGCCCTACGTTAAAACAGTGTGCCTCCGTGTTCCGCACCCAAATACTAAGTGGTGTCAGCAGGGAAAACCTGGGAGGGATTCACGATCTGCCCGCCGCGCCTCCTCTGAGACACTCATGGCAATCAAAACCTCCTCCTCCCGCTTTCTGCAGGCACCCACCATTGTGTTGGTGTAATGCATTAAATTCAAATTATTGGCACTCCCACTGAACTCTGTAGTTTCTTGACCAAGACAGCAGTAAACACTTCAGTCGGTTAGAGGGCAGACAAACTCATTCCATGATCCCGGAAAAACCTCTCGGCCTCACTTCTGGGTGCTCATTCCCGCGATACGGAAATTGCATATCATCTGTAGAAAACCTCCCTTGACACAGCGGTCAGAGCTCCTCACAAGGCATCCACTCCATCATGCACAAAAGTACATGGCACCACCGAAGAGGTAATTCTTTAGAAAAACCGTGATTTATTTACACATGGACAGCATCAAGGTGAAATTGCCTACGCGTTTCCTCCGTAGCCTTCGACAGGACCATAGAGAAGTTGTAAAGAGTGTACCTTTTAAAGAGGCAGAAGCCCCCACCCATACCTCTTTTTAGCAACAGCTGTCCTTGACAGAAATTTAGTAAAAAAGAAACAATCAATATAGACTTGGATCAGTGCTATATTCCTTCTGTCCAGCCGGACAGTGAGATTTAATGATTTTAAATTTCGGATCTGAGAAAACAAATAAAGTGGGAGACAGTCCTGTGTCCTACACATTACATTGAACATAAAGAAGCAAAAACAAACATTCAGGCAACGAGCTTGCATGCAGTGAAAACAGTGAAACAAGCAAAATAAGAACAAACACCGTTACACTTATATTTCAAATTAAATTGTGTTTGCGGTGTAAAGTGAGTCGATGACATTTTGATTCTTTTGTGGAAATAATAGGATCATCATCAGGACAACATTAAAGCATGGCCTGCGAAACAAATGAGAGATTGGGAAAAAGAACAGACGGAAAAGGAATTTGAGAATGAACCAATGTAAAACCCTTCCTTAACAGCATTGGTGCGGACGGCGGAGTGAGTACGATACTTGAGTGGCAGGGTTCATAAACTATGAGCAGTGAAGGGATTGATGGGTGTGCACTTGGTGACTGGAGCGGTAAGGGATGAAGCTGAATGGTTGCTGTGTGGGAGCTTGACAAACAAGGGGGCGACAATAAAATGAGGCAGAGGAGCAATTGTAATAAAAGCTTACCAGACTAGGTTAACTGGCAGATGTACAAGATGAAGATAATTGCAGTAGGCGCCCGGGAGTCAGTGGTAGATAAGAAAGAGCGCAGTGCCTAAAGAGATTGGCATAAGTAAGTAGGCTCATTAATAGCATTTTTGGTGTGAATGAACGGTAGGGGTGGCAGGACTTACCGCGAGGACAATGGCAGTTAAGGTGGGCCAGCCGGAATCCCAGTAAGGTTTTGGTTTAAGTTAAGCCTAAAGAGAGGGAGGTATGTGTCAGGGAGAATGCAAGGGTGCTAATGCAATATGCACAAGGGTAACAGGGGAAGGTTTTTTTTTTACCTCCACGGGGACAGTAGAGAAGGTCCGGTGCTGGCGGAGTGGAACAACAAAATGTAATTGAAGTCCAAGACTAAGTACAGAACTCGGAACGTTGATATGGCAGAATAAGCCAGGGGATAGCAATACGGTACCTGAGAAGAAGCCGGGAAGTAAGGTTCAATCATGGAGTTGGGAAAAGGAAACACAAGCAGGAGGCCGGGGAAAAGTGACTGCTTACCTGCGTTGCAGGAGGAGGATTAACTTGGTCCACGGTGGCGTGACCAGTGAGAGGGCTAATAAGGCTGGATAGAGGGGAGGGAAAGAGTGGCTAGGGACAAGGCAATCAGGTGGAGACAAAGTGCTCAAGGATGGTGCTCATTAGCTTACCTGTGGAATGGTGCCGCGCATTGTGGCTCGGTGATCGGGTGTTCAGGGATTAATGGGCAGTGTCTACAGAATTTAAATAGTGTGTGGAGCGTATCATGAAGTGAAGCACTGATGGCATGCTTTCGGCCATGTTGGATGGGTATTGTGTTGCCTGAAGATTTGCCTAGGCTTTTTTCAATTTCTATAGAAATTTCATTTATGTGGGAGTTGAAAATATATATATGCAAAAATTAAAGCAGAGAACTCTGGGTAATTCTCAAGTTTAGGTGGAAAGCAGCTCCAGTATAGAGCACTCTCAACACCAGCGACACCATACATTTGCTCACCTCAAATGTCTGCTTTTCTATCAAAGTCTTTAAGTGTAGGATTAGCACAGTGCCACCCATGCTGAGATAGAAAGAGACAAAGTCTTTTACCATTTCCAAAGCAAAGTCTTCAAGCATAGGATTACCACAGTGCTATCCATGCCGAGCTGTAAAATGGCCAAAGCCTTCTACCACTCGAGGCACAGTGTGTATATATATATTGATTACGGAGGGGACACTTAATACCGGAGCACACTGGAGTGCTTGAAATATCACAGAGGACTTGCAATTACCACTGTGACCCTGTTGAAATGAAAGGATTAAAAGCGCAACTCACTGTGAGTTAAAATGATATCATCACTACTAGTCCCAGAAAGCACTACGAGGCAGTCACATGCTACTAAGCAGACACACCTGCTTCCAAATACTACTAAAGATGGAGGCAGTCCGGGACTGATCATGTTATTATGCCGCTTTTCTCGCCTTAGCCCAGGAAGAAGATGCAGACAGCATTGAAACGCGTTGGCTGGCAGGAAAATAGAACGGATGCTGTATCACCCTCTAGATATGCATAAATTATAGGAAATCACCTACCTGCTGTGAGTGCTTTTTCTGCTGCAAGAGCACATTGAAAAACAATAATTTACACGACAGCTTCGTCGTGAGAAGAAGCACCACCTGGGAAAAGAGGAGGGAGCCGTCGGAGACAGGGGCCGCCCAAACAAAGAATTTCTGCCTTGTGGCAGGCACAGCAGTTTGCCTTGATTACGGAGGGGACACTTCATACCGGAGCACACTGGAGTGCTTGAAATATCACAGAGGACTTGCAATTACCACTGTGACCCTGTCGAAATGAAAGGATTAAAAGCGCAACTCACTGTGAGTTAAAATGATATCATCACTACTAGTCCATGAAAGCACTACGAGGCAGTCACATGCTACTAAGCAGACACACCTGCTTCCAAATATTACTAAAGATGGAGGCAGTCCGGGACTGATCGTGTTATTATGCCGCTTTTCTCGACTTAGCCCAGGAAGAAGATGCAGACAGCATTGAAACGCATTGGCTGGCAGGAAAATAGAACGGATGCTGTATCACCCTCTAAATATGCATAAATTATCGGAAATCACCTACCTGCTGTGAGTGCTTTTTCTGCTGCAAGAGCACATTAAAAAACAATATATATATGTGCAAATTTAAATAAAGCAACTTGTCCAGGAACCGGGTGTGGCGCATTTCCTGTTTGATGTTTAATTGCGGGAACCGCTGTCTCCCGTATTAGCCATGACCGCCCTGCAGGGTTGGGGGTCCCCGACGACAGCAAATTTTGGAGGATATATATATATTCACTGAAAAAACCATAGGTTTCACACATGTTATAGTTAGCGGAAATTTTACTGATAAAAAACCAATGAAATTCCCCCGTTATAGTTAGTGCAGGCAACTATAACTCACGCGACCGCAATCCTCTGCTGATGCTAATACTGTATTTAGACACTTATTTGCCCATGTCTTCTTCCATAAATTTTTAGCTATACATATATTACAAATATTTTTTTTTCATAAAGACACATATGTCATCAGCAGAAGATTGCGGTCGCGTGAGTTATAGTTGCCTGCACTAACTATAACGGGGTAATTTCATTGGTTTTTTATCAGTAAAATTTCCGCTAACTATAACATGTGTGAAACCTATGGTTTTTTCAGTGAATTTGCAAGGTTTTTTAAATGCTAATTCCTAACTATAACGTGTGTGAAACCTATGGTTTTTTCAGTGAATTTGTACGGTTTTTTAAATGCTAAGTTACTTTACGCCATTCGTGGCGTGCGCGCCCACTTAACGCAGTTCGTTCCGTGCGCGCACGGTGCGCTTCGCGCACCGTGCGCGCACAGTGAGCACGCGGTGCGCTTCGCGCACCGCGCGCCCACTTTACGCAGTTAGTGCCGTGCACGCACGGTGGGCACACGGTGCGCTACGCGCACCGCGTGCCCACGTTACGCTAGATGGGCCATGTACGCACGATGCGCTTCGCGCACCGTGCGCACATGGAGGACATATGATGCACTTCGTTTTGAAAGGTAATATTTTAATTTTTTGTATATGTTATAAGCCATGCACAAATGGTGCGCTTCGGGCACCATTTGCACACGGGGTGGAGAGAGTGTGGATAATTTTTTTTTTTATTATTTTTTTTTTAAATATTTTAGTTTAACTCACGCTTTAATAAGCAATGCACAATCCATGATAAGCGTTTGCACTGCAGAGCTTCTAAGAGGAGAAACGTCTCCCCTTTTTCTCCTTCTCTTAGTAACGCTACCAATACCTGTAAAGTGCAAACGCTTATCATGGATGGGGGCAGCATTTCTGTGCACTTGCTGAGACATTACATTGTGTGCACTTTACATCGTGAATGATTGTCAGGACATTGCAGAAATTACGCTATTGTGGCCAAAATGAACATTGTGCAATGCCTTGTGAATATACAACGATTTTGATGCATGCTGGGACCTGCAGTTATACATCAAGGCCTCGTGACCACATGGAGGAATATTTAACTCACCTGTGAGCAAGGCGTGATGACGCCGAAACCGGTCAGGACTGTGAGTTATTTAATGCTGCCTTAGACGAATAAAATCGTTTGTTTTGCACAGAAGCCAGAGTGGGGCTCTACTTCTTTGAACTTTTACGCATCCAGGATTCTCCGCTCCTGCAATTAAGAGCCCGCCCTGCAGAGCCGGAGGCCCCCGGTAAAACGGAGGATGTTTTGGTATATATATATATATATATATATATATATATATATATATATATATATATATATATATATATATATATATATATATATATATATATATATATATTACCTACTGGCAGTCGCCAGTAGGTAGTTATAGTTAGGACCTAGTTACCATAGGAAAATCGTGTAACATTCTTTTCCCAATAACTTTGGCTCCGGATGACGATTCTTCGTGAAACGTTCAAAACTGGTGGGGCGCTCCAGTCAGCTCCTATCCTGAAAGTTTCGGGGTGATTTGTCAAGCAGGGGCTGAGAAAAAAGTGGGGTCCAAAAACACGTTTTCTCCATTTTATTTCCCATAGGAAATTTTGGAACAGGCTACAGCCCGAACTGCTGAACGGAATTACACCACATTTTGCAAAAAAGTAGCCCTTGGTTCAGAAAGAGACCTTTTTTTTAAATGGTGTAAATCCGTTCAGTAGTTCCTGAGAGATTAAAAAAATAGAGGTAAAAAAATCAATTTCCCATAGGAAACTTTAGACACGGTTATAGCAAAAACAGCTAAACGGAATTACACCAAATTTGGCAAAAAGGTACTGCTTGGCTCAGAAAGCGACCTTTTAAAAAATGGTGTAAATCCGTTCAGTAGTTTTTGAGAAATTGAGAAATAAATATAGTGATATCTATGGCCGCGGAGGATCCGCACACCCTCCCCATCACGAGCTTCATGCTAATTGGCTGTCAACACTCCAAACCAGAAAGTGTTGGCAGCCATCTTGTGCCTTGGTAGAGCCGAGGCACAAGAAAACAGAAAAAGAAACACAAAAAACAAGAAAAGGGGGCAGGGTTGAAACACCCTGACCCCCTAGGCCTGCTCAGGGGGTCCCACAAGGACCCCCAGGGCCAAAATAAGCAGGGAGGGAGGGGGCGGGGCCTGAGGTGACATGTGTGCAAACACGCCCTGTGGCACGTTGTAAGTTGGGGAATTAATTCCTCTTCAATTCTGAGGGTTCCTGGGGGCCAACTAGCCTACCACTTAGCTCTAGTAAGCGCCACTGCGCTGCGTTGCAGAGAGGTGGCCCAGGCCATGCCCCTTTTTACACCACTCTGCAACGCAGCTCTGTGGTGCTTACTGAAGGTAAGTGGTGGGCTAGTTGGCCCCCAGGGACCCTCAGGTCTCAAGGGGACTTAATCCCCCAATTTACAACTCACCAGGGGGTGCGTTTGCGCAGTGGTGCAGGGAGGGTGTGTGGCCTGATGTCACAAGTGTTCAAACGTGCCCTGTGGCGCATTTTAAGTTGGGGAATTAAGTCCCCTTGAATCCTGAGGGTTCCTGGGGGCCAACTAACCCACCAGGTACGTCCAGTAAGTGCCACAGAGTTGCATTGCAGAGAGGTGTAAAATGGGGCATGGTCTTGGACCACCTCTCTGCAACGCAGCTCTGTGGTGCTTACTGGAGGTACCTAGTGGGCTAGTTGGACCCCAGGGACCCGCAGGATTCAAGGGGACTTAATTTCCCAGCTTAAAACGGTCACAGGGCGTGTTTGCACACATGTTACCTCAGGACCCCCCTCCCTTCACCACTGTGCAAAAGCACCCTGTGGCACGTTTTAAGAGGTAGTTTTAATCCCCCTGCCCTATTATGTACTAGGGACTTACAGAGGAGGTCATGCTAATCACAGGGGTATCCCAATGCATAGTGTTCCCTAGTGTATGTAAGTGTTTTCACTGTATTCTAAGTGTCTTTTAGCATAGCACTGGCTCTAGGCCTGGTTAGTCCGAGTCAGTTACCACCAGTACACGTCTTGTTGATGGTGACCTCAGCTAGGCCTACCAGTGCAAGGGGTTCGCCCTTCTCTGCACAGAGTCCTCAGACCAATGGGAAGAAGTTGGCACAGAAACTGGAATAGAAAATACAAAGTTTAATAAACCTCATGAGGTGGAACTACATTCACACAGCACCCTTCGGTGTTGAGTGAAGTAGCACACTGAACAGAAGAAGCATGGTCCTTTTATACCCACACAGGGGCTGAAAAAGGCGGTACAAGTACACATGAGAAGAGTTATGCACATAGATGGTCATACAGAAGCTGCACAGTCAACAAGTAGGAGGAATAATAAGTTGCTGACATCAGTTAGAACAGCCTGACAGTTCTATACTAGGAACAGGTGCATTCTACTAGCTAGGCCCATCTGAGCATGTGCAAGACTCTGGGAGAGGGAAACAGCAAATGGCCAGCACATAGCTAACTAAAATGGCTGCCAAGTACAAAATGGCTTTCAGCTCATGCTAAGAGATTAATGCAATCTTCAACAGACGGTCCTTTTAGCATGAGCTAAAGACATTTCCCATAATTCAGTAGGAAAACAAAAAATATGCACATTAATTTTTTCATAAATTTATCAATATCCTAATTCATTGCTAGGTGGGCATTTCTCATTCTAAATATTGTTAAGCTGGTATGTATAAGGTATAAGCAGGAGTACAAAGGGAACAGAGAATTGGGTCATACAGATAGCAGGAGAGAGTAATTACTATTATCAGAAACAGAACTATTAGCTTTCTAGTCCTAAGCAAATCCTAGAACCATCCAGTAGAAACATTTTCAAGGCTCCTATGCATTTCAGTGACCATCAATTTCAATGTCAAAATATACAACAGTACATTTCTAATAAAAACATCTTCACTCGACTTTTCCAGTGTTTCCTTTATGAGGGCTAGAGTATTAATCAAGGAAAGGGTAAAGTAACATTTGTCAACTGCTCAGATGAACTTTTCTCTCGCAGAATAAACATTATTCCCAATACAATTATGAAAGCAGTCAGACATATTATTCCAAAAATTATCCTGGATCCAGAGGACCAGGAGAACCACACAGGACCATGAGAATTAGGACGAAGAGCTGCAAAGGGTTGCTCCTCCTCAAAAATGGGATGACCAATGGGGTACATTTTCAACAAAAAAAGAAAAGGAAGTCCTTGGGAAATTAAAGCCGCTGTACAACCAACCAGAGGGGAGTCTTCTCCCTGTGTCCGTTTGAGCCTCACAGGCAGGCTCTTGTTGTTCCCACGGTGGAGCTGCACAACTCGCAACTCAGGAATCACGGCCCAGTTTCAAGGGAAAAGTTTCTTCTTTCAGGATAGGGCAATCACCCACCAGGGCAAATGCTCTCAGCGATCCTGTCCAGTGTCTCAGGCAGTGCACCAGTTTTCTTCATTTCAATCTAACAGGCACCAGAGACACAGCACCTGTACCCTGAACTCAAGTCCTTCCCTAACTCCTGTATTGCTCTGCTGGCACACTGCTCTTTTGTTGGGGCCATAGATTGCATTCAGTGTGCCCAGGTATCTCTTGACCAACAAAGGTGAAAACTTTACAGCCACTTTGGGACCAGGATTCAGAGGCCTGATGCTAGGATCTCTGAAGCAACCCTTGTTTCAAAGGGGGTTACCTCAAGCAAAAACGTTCTCGCCTTCCTGGTCGGTCTGTGACTCTCAGCTGGGCATCAAAAACTTGATCCACGATTTCTCCTTTCTGATTTGTGACCCTGTCTTTCGCCCAAGACAGTGGCAGGGGTACACACTTCACATCCCAGTGCTTCCGGCCTTCTACCTTCACTGAGGTCCTGGTTGCCAGCAATGCCTGTGCTGGTTACCTTCACGTTGACTTCAAGCTGGATCTGATGTCCGCGCCCCTCTGGCAATGGTTGTAAGGCAGCAAATATCTATTGGTGGACAGAACAAAAGGTCTTTAGACAAGGCACAGAAATAATCTATCAACAGAGAGGTTAGTCTCAGAATACTTCCTAGTCTAGGGACGCCCCATATATTAGCAAGGCACCCAAGAACCACTTTCATCTATGTGAGAGTAAAAGATACAACAGCCTGGACCTATTGGCAAGTATAAAAGGAACTCTTTGGTGAACTGACAAGAGTAATACGTCACCCAATCCCAAGCAGCCAAGGAAGTCTGTGTCCATTTACTAAATTCTGAGGAAAAGAGAAAAATAATAAAGACATACTCCAAATCCTTACATCTGTATATTCCTATCTTAATCATCTAAAGACCCTCAAGAAAAGAGGAAATGTTCTAGACCTTTACTCATAGACTTTGCATTACTTGTACAGGACTGCAGACACTTCTAAAATGATTTCTCTTAATTCAAGCACCTACATTGTATGCTTAGGACCATGCTCTCATGTTATAGGAGCAACAGGAAAATCTAAAACTGCTACTTTAACAGGGATTCCTATTACATAAAGAACTAAAAAACTTCAACATAATGGGTAAATTTTCTACAGCAGAACATCTTGTGACAAACAGACTCCTATAAAACAATATTTTCCTCAAAAATGTTTGCTAAGGATCACATGGGCATCTTCTCTGCATTCTATTTTTCACAATCCAAACTATGCAACATCAGCTCTAGTAAGGACTATCAGTTTATTTACACAGACTACCTAATAAAAACTAGCAATGCCCTTGCAAAACTGTATGTAGCATGAGAATAACAAACACTAGTGGTGTTATCACCTGAGAATTTTAGAACAAAAACTACCCACAGCTAGTTCCCCTTAAAGATCAAATAAGGAAACCACAATCTACACTACTCATCATTTCATATTTTCATCAGACAGGATGGGCAGTAACATAGCAAATTTATTTATTAATTTTATGAATGCTAATAATGTTTAAAACAATATTACTGAATAGCCAATTAAATGTCTCATGGCTATTTCACAGACAGTTTAGACAAGCTCAAAAGAAATTGAGAAAAAGAGAGAGAACACATACATTTGCCTACCCTTAATTTGTAGAGGAGCTAGCCTCCTCCCCCCATTTTTGACAGTAGGAAACCTGTAACAGGTTTCATTCTGTCAACACTATCAACCCCAATTTGTAGCAACTGGGCAGAAACAAACTCTGAGGAGCTAAATAGCACATTCAGCTAGCTAAAGAACATATTCCTTTAGCAAATGTACAAGTGTAACACAAGGGCACATGAATTCAAACTAAATCCCATTGCTTCCTTAATTCAGCAATAAAAGAATTAGTGCTACATATATGGCAGAGCCATTGTCTTAATAAAAGTTCACATATACCATTATTATTATGCAATCTATTCATGTGAGTGAACAAAAACAAAACTTGCTTTTGCCAAAAAAAAGTAAGCAAAACCTCTTTCTGTCCCTGCCCTGCCATTTCGTCTTTCAAATGTCGAATTGTCAAAGCAAACGTTGCGCTGAGCCCTGCAGGCTTCTAAATGTAGGACTTCGGCCTTTAACCTCTGCAGCTGTCCCATCTTGCGTGCAAGGTTTTCATGGGGGTGTCCCAATTCAAAGTGACCCTGGAGACTGAGAGAGCAACAACAACCCAC
The DNA here is from genome assembly GCF_964204655.1 of Triturus cristatus. NCBI lineage: Eukaryota > Metazoa > Chordata > Amphibia > Caudata > Salamandridae > Triturus > Triturus cristatus. The sequence goes on along the minus strand of NC_140581.1, from coordinate 1,059,086,733 downwards.
TCTATTCCTGTCTACCAGCAATTCAGAGGTAAGCTTAATAACTTCTGCCAGATTTTTTGTACATATTTATATTTGTAAGCAGTGTGCTGAGTGCTTGTCTAGCAGTATTGATGTCAGCTATTCATTCTATACTTACATATGTGCATTTGCTGGAGCCTAAGGCAGTTTAAAAGCTGCTCTGATTGGAATAAACTCATTTAAATAGTGAATTTTACTCAATTTTGACTTTGATGTTTGGGGCACTTAAAAATGAATATCCTACAATGTTTTTGCATAATAGTCATCCCCAGAATGTCCTCTACATATCCCAGAGATGTGGCATCATAAATGTATAATGTATACCCTTATAAAAATGAGTTTTGTATGCCTGGGTAAAGTGACATTTCACATGTAAGTGACCCCCTATTGCTGTATAGCATGGCTTAAATTCAATTTGGATGCTAGGAGGTCACAGCATCATTATTAGGCATTATTAATATTAAAAAACGAATTTAATGCACCTATTTTAAATAACATTTTTTATATAATCAAAATATATATATATTTTTTAATAAATCTAATAATTTTGATGAGTCCACATATGAAAAGCAAGCTGCATCCCTTGCCTATCATATTTAAACGCATTCATTCACAGCCCCAAGAACAGAAACCGAACTTGAAAGTCTGCGCCACTTTTAAAGCACAGTCATTATTATTTAACATCAAAAACCACTCTTATCCTTATTTAAAAAGGCATTAAGAAAATAAATCCCTACTGTCAATCTGTCCTCTGTTTATCAAAAATAATGAAACTATATTTCTAACTTTTAAAACAGCAGTCTGAAATGCAAGATGTTACACCGTGTTTGACTTCAGCTGTTTTCTGTGGCCGGAGTCAGAAATACCCACGTGCTGACACAGCTGCTTGACACCTAAAGGCGTCGAATTCACACGCCTTTCAAGTCAGCCTTTCCACAAATCTGTCGTTCTGTAATGTATTCAGGTCTGCAACAACCAACTCACTCAGATAATGTGAATGCCTGTTAATACCTAATACAGAAGGATAAATGCTGTGACATTTTGTATCTTAATTTATCTATTGCAAAACACACAATTTCGTTTTTTGAAGATTTTTTTTTCCTATTAAATGTGGATTCTAATTTTATCTTTAACATTGTGGCAATTTGCACACATGTATAGTGTCTTACTCTGTCAATTTAATGATAGCGTGCAGCTATTTAGCATATATTATATAATTCATTGCTGGATTCTTTTAAAATGTATTTTATTTTAATGATATTTGGCATAACAGAATGATGACAAAAAAAAAACATTGAGCTCATTCCAGACATTTTCAAAACGGTGTCATACACATAATACAGGGCACTTAAGGCTAGCCATTCTTGCACCAAGAGCGCAATCGCTACTTACAAGTACCACTAATGACAAACCACAGACATTTAAACACACATTTAACCCACAGATCAACACTTAGGACAGAAACAAAAGACAGCCCACAGACTGTACTTAAACCAAACCATTTGTAAATACTAGTTGTAAGTCATATTCACTAGATTTGGCTGGCAGAACACCAAGAAAAAAATGCTCTGCATATCACCACTTATGAATGTTACTAAGTGCACAGACCAGGATCCTTTCTATGTACATATTTAGTTCCTCGGGGTACTAGTCACCAAAGAATAAATACTTTTTTATACCTAAACCTAGTTAAGTATCCCCTCTAGGGGAGCCGGCTAATTATATACAAGTTTAAAAATGGTACATCCAAGAAAGCAACACATTCATAAATTCACCTGGGGGAAAACAAAAAGACCATCACGCATTTGCTTACAATTAACTGCTTTATTCTTCAGCTCTAATGCTTTCACATAAATGTTCTTTCGCTGTTCTTTTTCAATCAAGGCTTGCTCACGCTTCATTCGTTCACACACTTCTTTCTCCCACATTCGTACACAATCAAACATATCTTGCCTAGTCTTTCGCTTAAACATACATTGTTCCACATACTCAATCTTTCGTAAATCAAATGACCCATACATAGGCCAACGCAACTCAGGATCCTTACGAGTGTATTTATTCCATAATGCGCTGTACATTTTAGAAGAAAGACCATATTTAATATACATATCTCTATTAGGTGTCCCCTCCGGGGGGGCCGATTGTGCTTCATCTAGTCTCAAATTAGTACCATTACAAAAGCAACACATCCTACGAAGTGTGCTAAAAACAGGCATGCCAAAAATAGTGCAGAATATGCAGTATTATAATCAAAGTAGCACTTAAGGTACCTTTAGTACGATGTGCCGTTCAAATCAATTCAGATAGAGAAAATTCTCCTCATTACCTGCCTATATAGATTGCAATCCATATATAATTCTCATAACAAACCAAGTTGGCCAACACCAATTCCAAAATCCAAAAGCCACAGTAAGTGTTACTAAACTACCTTACCAATCCCAGGCATCAAAACCAACAGCAAGCGCCCCAGAGGGACACTTACCAATCACTTGGTGTCCAGGTTCCAACTGCCAAGTTCTAAAATCGACCAAATGGTCACTGCACGGCGAATCAACAGAAGAGATCTCAGTCGAGGACCGGCACCCCCTGGATGGCCAGATCAGAAAGAAAGGAAAAACGCCGTGGTTGCCAAGACTCGGGTCTCATCGGGCAGCGATCGCGTCCAGAGCGAGATTCCAATCCTTCGTCGCAACCAATCCTTTGGGCATCCGAGTCACCGATGAGCCCCAGTAGTTGGGCGCCAATTTGTTGATGGTGACCTCAGCTAGGCCTACCAGTGCTAGGGGTTAGCCCTTCTCTGCACAGAGTTCTCAGACCAATAGGAAGAAGTTGGCACAGAAACTGGAATAGAAAATACAAAGTTTAATAAACCTCATGAGGTGGAACTACATTCACACAGCACCCTTCGGTGTTGAGTGAAGTAGCACACTGAACAGAAGAAGCATGGTCCTTTTATACCCACACAGGGGCTGAAAAAGGCGGTACAAGTACACATGAGAAGAGTTATGCACATAGATGGTCATACAGAAACTGCACAGTCAACAAGTAGGAGGAGTAATAAGTTGTTGACATCAGTTAGAACAGCCTGACAGTTCTATACTAGGAACAGGTGCATTCTACTACCTAGGCCCATCTGAGCATGTGCAAGACTCTGGGAGAGGGAAACAGCAAATGGCCAGCACATAGCTAACTAAAATGGCTGCCAAGTACAAAATGGCTTTCAGCTCATGCTAAGAGATTAATGCAATCTTCAACAGTCTGAAAAAGTTGTGGGTACAGGATGATTTTGCATCAAGACCTCTTTCTGCTCCTCTGTTGGTTCTTTCTGGACATGTTTAGCTTCTCCTGCACTTTTCTTCGTCTTCGTGGACTTCTGTTGCCTCTTTCTGTATTTCTTTTGCTTCTTTCTGTGCGTTTTTTCTTCTTTCTTCAGATGTCCAACCTCTGTAGGCATAGTTAGAAACTAGCATTTAAAAAACCTTAGAAATTCACTTCATAAACCATAGGTTTCAGGCACGTTATAGTTAGAAATTTGCATTTAAAAAACCTTAGAAATTCACTGAAAAAACCATAGGTTTTAGGGAAAGTTATAGTTAGTTGGACATTTCACTCGTACAAAACCATAGAAATGTCCCCGTTATAGTTAGTTCAGCTAACTATAACTCGTGCACCCGCAATGCACTGCTGATGACGTCACATATTACATCACTCATGACATGGTCAGTGACATCACTGAAGACATCACTGATGACATCTCAAATGACATCACTAATGACATCATCCAGTGACTGTGTGTTTCTGTAAAGTTTAAATATGTTTAATATATATAGGGAAAGGCGTATTGAAGAATGAGTGGGTGTATAAATGTCTGAATGGATGATTTAGTAGGTGGGTGACTTAGTCTATAAATGAGTGATTAAACGTATCGTACTGAATGCATGGGTTGGTGAGTAAACTGTGTGAATGTCTGTATCCATCTGTCTGTTGGTGTGTAAGCGGCTGCATGGGATTGTGATTAGCTACATTAGTGTCTATATGAGTTATTGATTGATTGTCTGAGTATCAGTATGGGTACCTGAGTGTTTGTGTGTGGGTGGGGTGTGTGAGACTCTGTGCATAGATGTGTGAGTGGGTGATTCACTGGGTGCATGGTTTCAAGAGTGCATCTGTGATAGACTGCATGGGTGGGTGAGTGTGTGTATGGGTGTGTTAGTGAGTGAATGTATATCCCAGTGGTACATGTGCGAGTAACTACATATGTAAAAGGCAGTATATATGTGTGTTAGAGTATTTAAATGGCTATAAGTGAGAGTGTGTGATTGTGAGAGTGGCTGTATGGATGAGTGCTTGCTTGTAGCAGTGATTGTATAAGAGCGTAAGAATGTGCTAGTATTTGTATGTCTAAGTGAGCTGGTGTCTGTATAACTGTATAGGTGAGTAAATGGGTGTGTGATTATTTATTTGCATGACTGGCTAGATGTGTGAGTACCTCTATGGATGAGTGGCGATGTGTGAGTGTCTATATAGGTGTATGAGTGCATATGATAGTCCTGTACTAAGTGACCATTAGTATGAGTGACTGTACGGATGAGTGAGTGACTGTGTGTTTAGACCCAAGAATCAGTGAGTGGGTATGTAGTTATTGGTGTTGGAGTGTCAATCGTTTTGAGAATGGCCGTCTGTAATTTTGAGTGGGCGTATCAAAGGTTATATTAGGGTGTGAGAAGATGCATCAATCTATCACATGGATGATGTCATCAGTGATGTCATCAGTGATGTCATTTGAGATGTCATCAGTGATGTCATCAGTGATGTCACTGACCATGTCATGAGGGATGTAATATGTGACGTCATCAGCAGTGCATTGCGGGGGTGCGAGTTATAGTTAGCTGAACTAACTATAACAGGGGAATTTCTATGGTTTTGTACGAGCGAAATGTCCAACTAACTATAACTTTCCCTAAAACCTATGGTTTTTTCAGTGAATACAGATATATATATAACTTCTGGATGTACCGTCTAAAATCACTGCATCCAGATGGACTGAACTTTACTGACAACACAACCTGATCACTGCATATCTGAAGAGCTCTCAGGACTGCATTGATTCCACATTTCAAATGGAATCTTCACTCATGATGCTTTTTGAAAATTCAGCTGTGTCATCTGTACAGCCACAGAGCAAACCATCTTGTACTACCTGAGGAAGGCGGAAGCTGAAACGTTGTAGTGGAAATATATTTTGTTCTTTGGTGAATCTATCTGTTTGAGTCACTTCTTTCTTGGATATTGTATTTATTTGTGACTCATTGTATCCTTTGGGATCCAGATTTTTGCCCGGCTGGCTGTTGTTTTCTTGTGATCCTTCATCTTCAAGTATACTGTTTTTTGGGATTACAAACCTGTATCCTCTTTGGATCCGACACTCAAGCCAGAAGCAACCACCATGTCAAGAACACATCTACATCCTAGATTTGCACTGTTCATCCAGGAGAAAATCAGTAAGTGCCAATTTACAATAGCACATTTACAAATCTATAAAAAACTTAACATCTATCCTATCGGGTTGGAGGTTAAGTCTAAGCCACCTTTTAAACTAACTAGTTGTGAATGGTCCACGACATGGTATATTTTACTGCATAACTCATCAATGGCCCTACTATTGGTATCTATTAGTGGAACCATTCAAAAAATGCAGATGCTTAAAGCCAAGCTACAAAAAGAACTGGAACTTTTAAAGAACACAAAAAGTGACTCTGAAGTGGCACACATACTACAGAGGATTGCAGTAGTAAAAAAAGATGACTGCCAAGAATGCTATTGAAATTAAATCTGCAAAACTAAAAAGAGATATGTTAAGATTTCATATACCTCCTCTTCCAACTCACCACTTCATAAATCATTCTGTTTTTGGAGATGTTCTTGTCAGCGAAAGCCCTGTGAGTAAACAGCATAAAAAGAATAGAAGATTTATAAGACAAAAAAGGCAGCATAGCATCAGCCTGCTACAACCCTTCCAGACATCCGACCCAGTTATTGACTTGACTTGAGGGCTCCTATCACAAGGTGAATTGAACCTCTTGAGCAAAGGCCTCTATTTCTGGCCTGTACCGAAGGATCATAATACTGCCAACATGATGAGAGACCTAAAAACCTTCGAGAGAAGATGCAGACTTGCAGAATACTTCTACAATAATTCTAATGTTGATCCGCCAAGTTACCTTTCAGATCCATTTAAGAAGTTCCGCCATCCCAAATCATGGACTCCTCAATGTGGTAGAAATACTGTCCTTGATACATATATTTAATCCATCAACAAACTCATCAAGAAATCAACACCTTTTTGATAACATTACCCGAGAAGAAAGAAAAGCTCTCCACCTCCTTCAACAGAGAATGGATGTCATTGTAAAACCGGCAGACAAAGGTGGTGCAGTGGTTGCCATGAAAGTAAGTGATTATATTGAGGAAGGAATGAGACAACTAAAGGATACCAACACTTACAAACCTTTAGAAACTGATCCCACAGAAGACTTGAACAAAGAAATTAAGAACATGGTTGTAAGATTCAGGAGCTTAAACCTCATTGATGAAACAACAGCAGGTATACTTGTTCATCCAAAACCAAGACCTGGGAGATTTTATATGCTTCCCAAAATTCACAAAATGAACAATCCAGGCCGTCCCATCATCTCTGGCAATGACACAGCCACTGAGAGACTATCTTTATTTGTCGACCTGCACCTCCAGCCCATTGTACAGTAACTTCCATCATTTGTTAAAGATACCAGTCACTTCCTTCAGATTACTGAAAAATTAAACCAAACCTATATATTTGATGATGATACTTTTCTGGCTACATTTGATGTTACATCATTATACACCAATATACCACATGAGGATGGGCTTATGGCATTATCTGAAGCTCTTAATAAAAGAACTGTGAAAAAGCCATCAACAAATGTGCTTACCAATTTTGCATGAGTTATTCTTAAATTCAACAATTTTACATTCAATGGTAAACACTATCTGCAGATACAAGGGACTTTCATGGGCACTCGGATGGCTCCATCCTATGCAAATATCTTCATGGGCAAACTAGAGAACTGTATACTTGCTACGTCTAGCATCAAACCACTGGTATGGCTACGATACATAGATGACATATTTATAATATGGAATGCAGGAAGTACAACATTGGAACAATTTAGAGCTTTTATCAACAATATCCATCCTACCATCAAATTTACCGGCAGCAATACTAAAACAAAGCCTCATCTCCCTTTTCTGGATGTGCTACTCAACATTCGTGAACACAAAATTACTGATCTGTACCACATGCTCATTTGTATCTAAACTGGACTTCATGTCACCCACACCACACTGAACTGAGCATCATCTACAGCCAAGCACTCAGAATAAAACACATCTGCAGCAATGAGGAAACCTGTAAAGACCATCTAAAGGAGCTTGCTACATTATTTAAAAGGCGAGGCTATCCTCTGCATATCATACAGCAACAAATTGACAAGTCTTTGCAGTTACCCAGAGAAGCACTTATTTGGAATACCAACGGCAGAAACAAAAGTGACAGAACTCCATTTGTAGTTGACTATCATCCATCAGCTCCCAACTACAGAAATATAATGCAAAAAACATTTCCCTTACTGTCGACTTGTGAAAAATTGCAAAAGGTATTTCTAAAACCGCAAGTCATTGCTTACCGCAGAGCTCCAAATTTACGATCTCTTATTGTGAAAGCTGAACTCAAGCAAGCTGTAACAAATGCAGGGGTTCATTGCTGTGACTCTAAAAGGTGCATCACGTGTGAATATCTTTTACAAACATCATCTGTAACTAGTTCTGTTACGAGAAGGACCTACGCAATAAGGCAGCATCTTACATGTCGCTCAACATGCATTATTTATGTGATTCAGTGCCAACGGCAAAGCTGTAAAAAACAATATGTAGGCCAAACAGTGAATGACCTCCGTACACGATTCAGAAACCACAAATCGGTACTACTTAATAAGAAAATTGACCAGCATGTAGCCAATCATTTTAACCTTGTGGATCATTCACTATCAGATTTGAAGATTTTCACCATGGAACATGTTTCAAAGGAAGAACTACTGGACTCCAGGGAAAATATCTGGATGTACCGTCTAAAATCACTGCATCCAGATGGACTGAACATTACTCACAACACAACCTGATTACTGCATATCTCAAGAGCTCTCAGGACTGCATTGATTCCACATTCCAAATGGAATCTTCACTCATGATGCTTTTTTGAAAATTCAGCTGTGTCATCTGGGCAGCCACAGAGCAATCCATCTTGTACTACCTGAGGAAGGCAGAAGCTGAAACTTTGCAGTGGAAATATATTTTTGTGCTTTGGTGAATCTATCTGTTCGAGTCACTTCTTTCTTGGATATATATATATATATATATATATATATATATATATATATATATATATATATATATATATATATATATATATATATATATATATATATATATATATATATATATATTATCTACTGATAGTTATAGTTAGGACCGTGTTTCCATAGGAAATCCGCAACATTCTATTTGGAATAACTTTGGCGCCGGTTGACGAATCCTCGCGAATTTTTTATATATATATATATATATATGTATATATATATATATATATATATATATATATATATATATGTAGAGAGAGAGAGAGAGAGAGAGAGAGAGAGCTGCTTAATGTTGAAAAATTATCTTTCTTATTAAATAATCACTTTCAAATTATTTTAAAGTGTTAGAATATAATGTATTTGAAATTAAAATCAAATGCTACTTATTTTATTACACAATTAGAAACAATTTCAATTCATTTTAAACATATCCTTTAACAAATTTCAACAATAATAAATGAAAAATATAATGTTGTTACTAGGTGGGATTTGTTTTCAAATTAATCTTGAAACCCAAAAAATCCTAAATAAATATGTGATAATTATTTAATTAAAGCTACACTCAGAAATGGACAAATAACAAAAAAGTGTAGATTTATGCCTTGTAGTAGGTTTACATATGTAGATTTACTCATGTGTAAATCTAATAGTGCAGTTGTACTTTTGTGAATCAGGCAATTAGTGTTCAAAGTTGCTTTTTGCGCACATCTTGTGAAAGGTATATTTACGCTCCTCTGATGATCAGTACAGATTGCAAAACATGTCAATAGATTAATTACTCATTTAAATTGACAGCAATAACTATGGTGAAATGCTAAAAGTGCAAATTTCGAGACTTCATCCACTAGAAAATGCCCGTGCCACATTAGTACCATTGACTGTGTATTGTTGTAGTGCTGTCGTGTGAAAGTGTAACCCACCGTTTCTAACACACTATCACAAAACATATTCATACTCAGTTCAAAATGAACAGGGATGGGAAGGAGGACAGAGGGAGATACACTAGACGCAGGACAGCTCTGACTAACAGGAACCAATACAACTGGAAATGCCAGGTTAGAAGGTCTGGGCACTTGCTATCAGTGTCACAACCATACTATTTTCAGGCACTAAGTCAGAGAGACTAGTCATATTTTGCTTGAGGGGGATAGAACAGACCCACAAACAATCCAGCCTGTACTTGCGCCTTGCCCATCGATTTCAGGGAGGCGTGCCACCTCACATTTGCATGAGACCTTACTCACTACTGCCCATGTGGCTTCACCAAACTATTCAGTGTCTTGATCACCACCTCCCACCTATGGGAATGCAGGCTATACACTTCCATGTCTGGGAGGGCTCTTGTCACCCTCATCTTGTGCTATGCTAACCTAGGGGTATCCAAATGTATCCCCTTTAATAGTGAGCCTAATTATAAGGGTGAAGATTAAAATACATCTGCTACAGCATGTGCAGACTCCTTTCAATATTGCTTTATGTACCCCTTTATGTTTTCACATGGCTCCACCAATTAGGTGCCAACTTTTTCAAGCCCTGCCCAAATCTCTTGATATTTCTCTACATATACATCCAGTCATTAGTTTACACTTCCAACCCCTGTACTTGCTGAAGCGGTGGTGCAGTGGTATTTGAGCAGTGGACATACTGTTCATTTGAATGTGGTGTCAGTTAAAGTGTCTAAAAGAGCACTACATCACATGTAAATAATGTTGTTTCTTTCTACAGTGTTACATCCTCAGTTGGATGCTATCTGAAAATGCCTCCTATACTCCTAAAAGCCAGCATGAAAACTGTTCTTCTCTCAAAACTTCGGAATGTCGCATTTCTTTTTTCCTTCAATGACACATTCCTACTTTATATCCTTGCACACCTCCTCTCTCAGAACACAGCCTACTCTGCCATGTGTGTTTGCCTTAATCTCTATTATTGCATTTCTGCAAATTGCCCACACCTTATTTCAAAGATCATAACAAATTACTTTGTAGGTAATACCTCTGAATCCCCTCTGGCTCACTTATTAATCCCACCAACCATCTGCATGAGCTCACAACCCTCCTACAAATGGTTACAGCCAAGTCATATTAATTTCATCTACCACAAAGAAGCTTAAGAAAATACATGGAATTGTTTCTTTGAAAGTACAATATTAATTCCAATAACACATAATAACCGATAACACTGGCCTAACTACTAACCTTTAGGTCCTGGAGCAGGGTGCTGCCCAGCGTAAAGCGCTTCAAAGGCTCATCAGGGGCAATAAACACCATATAAATACAACTACATATGGCATCATGCAGCTCCTCCAACACACCCAGACGTTTCGGTTGCACTGGCAACGTCATGGCAATTACTCACGCAGTAACCCTCCACTTTCTTGCATGCCAATATGATTTATCTCTCTCGTGAAATCCTGCATATTCTGCTGCCTATGACACCCCTGCCAATTTAAGACAAACATGTGGTAAACTTGGGCATGGGTGTAACAGTATTCAGCACATTCATTGTCTGTATCTTCCTTCACCTATGCTTAGTGCCACACATTTTTCTAGGGTGTGCTGGCATGCCATCACTCTCTATGTCATCATTTATGTCTAGAGCTTCTGTGGTCCCTGCCTTCACACCTTGACCCCTAGGCACAGTGCTTCCTCAAAAGGGCCATGGATGCCTGCATGCTGCTCCTCCGCAGCCTGCTTCTGGCCCTCTTGCTAGAGTCCACCTCTTGCATGACATCTTGTTTTTCCATATGTTCAGCAATGCCCTGCAAACTCAATCATTTAAAGTCCCCATGTTAGAATTGTCATGCTACAGATACTTTGTGGCCTCCCTCCATGCGCTGACATAATTGATGGATCATTTAGCCCATGCCTGCAATGTTACGTTTAACAGCTGACAGATGATAGATAGGGAGAACAAGGAAAGTTTTGAGTTGATACAGTATAATGTGAGATGGAAAGAGCTTGGGTAGTGTTGGGTTCGCCACCAAATTGCACCATGCGATAAGTGCAATTTAGGGCACTTTATTTATCACCCCATTCATCCAGCATCCATCTCCAACAACCCCCACAGCTTAAATCCAAACATGTCAAGTTTGGCAGAACTTTATATAGCTTCATGTGTAACCACCCACCATAATATGTAAACATGTCAATACATCACACATCTCCCCCATTATACATACTAAAAATGGAACAAAATATACATTTGGACAAACCTATGAACAGCAGCAAAATATGAGCAAAATATTATAAGCAACATTTTTAGCAGACACAATATCATCAATCATCACAGTGTAACTATTTGTGGAAAGTCCCCATCCGTTCATATGAATCATGGAACCCCAAACCTACTCTCACTCCTTCTCCCAAACCGTGGTTCACCTAAGCCAAATATTTCAAACTTAGCAAAACGTTCCATAGCTCTATGTGTAAGCACCCATCATAATATGTAAATATGCCAATGCATCGAACCGTGCATGCCAAGGGCGTGTATTGGGATGTAGCATGTGCCAATGACACTTCTTCATTAATGCTTGGGACTTCTCCTGAGATACGTACTGTTGCTAGAACCGTATGATACCCGTGGATGTATATGCATTTCTAGGTCAGCATAGCTGACAACATTTGAAAACAACTTCCTGGGACACTTTGTGGCACAGGGCTGCTTGCGTACCTGGCTGTAATACAGAGGAACCATTTCTGCAACAATATTACCCGGGACAGTCTACAACTTGCCAGGACTGTCCCTGCAAAAATGGGACAGTTGGAAACTATGGGCCATTGAGGATGAAAATAACATGATTGCTCAGTGCCTTTGTCACGTTTCAAGTGAGCTAGAACAGCAGTTCCTAAACATTTGACTCCTATTGACCCTCACTGAAACAGTATGGGATATCAGGGGCCTGACCTAAGCAATTTCCACGATTTGAATCTCAAAACAATATACCAAACTACAGAAATCAATTTATTATTTATTGTTTCAGCTAGTTTTTCCGTGTTTGCCCCAGATGTCCAGAGTTCCTTTCCCCCTAAAATCAGAGCCAGGACTTCCTAATCAAGTTTTAAGTTGTTAAAAGCCTGTTTCTATAGACAGAAGTATGGTTAAGATTTGAGTGTCTCTTGCCTTTGTGTTTTCAGCACCATGAAACCTTTTTGTTGTACGGTCTTTTTATAAATATGCTGTAACATAACATAACATTACACTATCTTTATGAGAATAGCGGTTTTCTAAAACTCTCCTTATTGATCGAACTTAAGAACTGACAAATTCTGATGTAGCTTCATATGATATGATTTAGCTTCCATTCAAAAACAGTGGCAAAGATCTGTCGCCACAGAGAAGAATAAGGCACAGAGTTGGAGCCCATTCTTGTGAGTCACAGGTTGAACTGGTATTGGAAATTACATTTTTTAACTCTTTTCAAGCTATTAGGGTTGTGATCATTCTCAACTCTTTTAATAACAGACAGGTCATTGACACTCTTCCAGCGTTCGACATTGATTATGATATAATGTATTAATGCATGATCTTCTGCCATTGTCATATGTCGCTTTGGCAGTACTAACTGTGGGCGTACGACTGTTGATATAGCGTAGTTGGTGGCTTATCAAAAATTCTGAGAAGACTTCCCCCTTCCTAGTTGATTTGAAAGGACTCATACCTAAGCAGAAATATTCCAACAATAACTCTCTATTGGCAATGGTGTTGGTTAGCTGCATGTTAAAATCGCAACATAACAGTACCAAGCGCTTAGCCTTTTTGCCTTCCTCAAAACCTTTCGGGTAGCAAGATCCTCTCTAATATGATCAATATAGGTAACAAAATCCCCCCTGACTTCCTAAACCTCAGGGGACCCGCAGAGTGTGATATAGACATTCAAAATATCAACCACATCAATTTCTAAACCAGTAATTCTGACCCTCAAATGTAAAACATTAGGAAAGAAACGTGAATAGCCCCAAGTTGCTCTATCTTACATTTCAACTTGCAAGACACACATATTGAGAGGCCCCCTGATGGGCACCCCTTTCTAGAGCGTTTAGCCGGTATGCTTACTTCTAAGAAACCGTTGACGGTGTTTCCGGCTAAGGCCCATGTTTTCTGAAAACAGCATAGCGGTTTATAGAATTTAACCAATCTTTGTGCTCCAATTTGCTGGCTAGATCTGCTATATTACAGGATACAATGTACATACAATCTCTGTTGATATTGCTCACTTAGTTAGTCCTAGGTACCCCAGAAAATCCTTTGACAGCAACTGGTGATGGTGGGTTCCCCAATAATCAATCAGTTTCCCCTTTTATCATGGTTCTACAGCTACTTGCCAGAGCTGTTGCTATCCATGCTCAGTACTGAAAATCTGGCCAAGTCACAATTTCTCCTGAATTTGAAAGCCTGATTACCCTTGAGCTATCATTTGGTGTAATACACTGAATATCATAGGCACCCTTGTTAGAGTCTGTTCAACCTGCATCCTTGGTGTGGTTTCCACTGACTTTTTTGCTTTCAGATCTCCTGTATTTCTGATTTCATTTTTGTTGGCTTTAGTATTCTGGGCACTTTACCACTGCTGACCAGTGCTAAAGTGCAGTTGCTCTTTCCCTAAAACAAAGTAACATTGGCCTATCCACATTGGCATATTTCATTTTCTTATAAGTCCCTAGTAAAGGGCATTACATGTGCCCAGGGCATGTAAATTAAATGCTACTAATGTGCCTGCTTCACTGATTGTGCCATCCACTGCAGTAGCCCTTTAAAACATGTCTCAGGCCTGCCATTGCAGAGCCTGAGTGTGCAGTTTTAAGCTGCCATGTCGACCAGGCAAGTTAACCCTCTTGCCAGGCCAAAACCTTCCTTTTTGTTACATATAAGTCATCCCTAAGGTAGGCCCTGGACAGCCCCAAGGGCAGGGTGCAGTGTATTTAGAAAGTTGGGCATGTACGTTTAAGATTTACATGTCCAGGTAGTGAAAAACTCTTAAATTAGTTTTTTCCCTACTGCAAGGCCTATCTTGCCCATAAGTTAACATTGGTATTAAGTGAAATTCCTAATTGGGACAAGATAGAAATTTCGAGTTTGGTGTCTCTGGGCTCATAATTTGAAATCACAACTTATGGTGGTCAGGTTTTAAATTATAAGTCTGAAAATGCCACTTTTAGAAAGTTGGCATTTTCTTACTTTAACCATTCTGTGCCTCTGCCTGTTTCATTCCTTCAAGACAGTCACACCCAAAGGGAGCTGTGGTGTGACATTCACATCCTGGATGCCCATCACCAGGTTGATGGACCTTCCTGGGCTACTTGGGAGGGAGGAACTGACATGTGCTCCTGAACAGGGCTGTGTCTGTCCCCACATGAAAAGCTGCATAATCCCTTGTAGCGAGTATGAAGCAAAGGCATGGACTTTGTGAACTTCAAAGGCTTCTCTCTGAAGCCTCTCCCACCGTACTGGCCCACTGACACCCCCAACTCAGTACACTCTGGGCCTAAGGTCACTCAGCCAGGAAGCAGAACTGCTGTGCTTCTGAAAGGACTGACACTCTGCTGGACTCTGCTGGATTTCCTGGACTCCTGCTCTGCTGTGTCTTTCCTGCTGCCTGCTGCCCCTTAGCTGGTGGTGAGAAGGACTGGTCCTGAAACTCTACATCCCCAGAACCAAGTGGCTCCAAGTTCTTGCTGGCTTTCCTCCTGTCCTTAAGTCTCAGGGACATCAAAGACTTCCTTCAACTCTGCTTCCACTGTTGTACTCTGCCAACTTTGAGTCCTGCCCTGCCAAGAGGTGCCGATCAAGCCCTGGGTCTTACAAGGAGGTTCTGCAGCTGTAGCGGTTTTCTTCAAAATTCCATGCATTGCTTGCTTTGCGCCGGTCAGAACCGATGCATTAGCCTTCGAGGACATCCCTGCATGGCTCAACGATGACTGGGACCCAAATGCGGGATCTGATGATGCATTGCCTCCATAGTAAGAGGTCAACAACGATGCCTAACTCGACTGCGAGGCTGAATGACGATACATCACCCCATCACAAAAGCATTCAACGATGACGCAGAACCGGTCTGCAAGGTTCGACAATGACACATCTACCCGACTGTGTGACTCGGAACCGACACCTCTTGCTCTTGATGTCAGCTCATCCTCCGGAAAGTTACTGTTTTCAGCAATGCCTGCCTAGCTTTGTATCGAACCCGCGCTCCATTGCAGTTGGTTTGACTTTTCAGATTTGACAGCACGACTAGATAGTCCTGGTTGGCGCTTTTTGACTCTAAGCACTATAATTCAAGATATTCTATAAAACTTCGGCTCTTCTTAATGGATTTTTGTTGTTATGGTTTTGTTTTCTTCAATAAATTAAGCTTTATTTTTCTAACCAGGTGAGGAGTATTTTTGTGTGGCGTTGTCACCGTTTTACTGTAATAAGTGTTGCGCACACACTTTACACATTGCCTCTTAAGTTAAGCCTGACTGCTCTGTACCAAGCTACCAGAGGGTGCTCAGAGGGGCGGGGGGACAGAGTGCTCAGGAGGAATGTGTGCTTGTGAGGGTTTATAGGAAAAGGAGAGGCAATGTGCAATATATACAACAAGTTTAGCTGAAACCTGTCCAGCATATTGCAGGCAAATCAGTGCTCTTCAGTCGGACGGCAGGCTCAGATTCAATCTGATTTATGATGACAAAATCCCCTCGGTATTAAGTACTTGGAAGGAAGCTAGTAACAAACTCTTCCAAGGACTGTGGGGTCCATGACCCACCAACCTCCGTGGACACGAGGCCACAACACCTACCCAGATCTCAAGATCTCTTATGATTCAATCTTGGAGTTCTCCCTTCTTCTGTCCTGATGAAGACCCCAGGCTAAGGATTCAGTAACCTTTACGGCACATAGGGGTTGAAACGTCGACAATCGGTCCTTACATTTTTTGCAAGCCCAGACAACAGAGATTTGTTATCTGAGCCTAGAGAATGCTATGTTTATTATGCACTAATTTGCCTACAATAGGCTGGACAAGTTTCAGCTAAACTTGATGTATATATTGCACGTTGCCTTTTCTTTTCCTATACACCCTCACAAGCACACATTCCTCCTGAGCACTCTGTTCCCCCCCGAGCACTGTTTTTATCAAATATGTAGACAATCGTGTTGTCTTCTATAATCATGCAATGATTAGAAAATAAATTATAATTATCGTTGATGTGACATGGTGATGCTTAAATGATTAAATTTTGTATCACGCAGAATTTACCTTTACTGTGACCTTCTCTCACTGTACTATACTTTACTCGGGTCGAGTAGTATTCCGGTCGCCCCATTGTCATATTACAAGCCACCAGAGGGAGCACAAGTTAACTTAGGGTGTGTTTCTGACTTACCCTGACTAAAGTGGTGGTCCCAACTTGGACAAGGTGCATACCTGTGCCAACTGGGAAAACCCATTTCTAACAGAGCCAAGCTAGCTATTCAAGTCTCCTTATATGGCAATAAAGGATGGGAACTCTGTATGGGGCTGAATTTGCAGTGATGGAACTTTGTTCCATGATCTATGTAGTAACTCGGGAGAATATCAACTCCCAATACATGGAAATTGTCAAAATGATTTAGCACTAGCCAAGTTATACTTGGTGATGTGTACTCCACTTTGGACGTTTGGATGTTGCTCACTCACAGTGAAGGGCCAGGTTGTTGGTTAACCAGCTTTACTCTCTTTACGTCACCTGAAGACACCACCCATAGCTCGGGTATTGAACAAAAAAGGTCTAATAGCCTTGATCTGTTCAGTGTATTCATAGAATCCACATCAGGAAAGAGACTGATAAATTCCAAGAAGCTGGTGGTTACTTTTTGGTTTGTTGCGACAGCCTTACCCAGACAGGGGCCTTTGCAATCTGTTTTGTTTATTACTTCTCTTCCTGTTCCTAAGAATGGTAGAACTCATGGATTTAGACTTAGGACAGTGTCTGGTACATCAGGGGGCCTAGTGTCAAGACCCTCATTCTGAGTGACACCAGGACCTTAAATCAGAGGTAACCTACTACTTGGCTCAGGCGAGATACCTGCCTGTGATCCCTTGGTGCCCCTTCTCCTGAGGCAACGTTTCTTCTTGAGTGACCTTTTTGTGCATAGTATTGGGTGTTTTAACAATTACTTGTGATCATCTGAGCCAATCTTGCCACACAGTTGCGATGGTCCCAGGTCCCTTTGTGTCCTTTAACCAGAAGATGGGATAGTTGGGAATCGATGCCTGGGCACTCATGCTCTTTGTGGCATCAGATCTCATAGCACTGTTGGAGTCAGTTCTTGTTTTTGCCCCATTTGAGTCTAAAGATAGCCAATTTAGCAAGTATGCTGGGTATCCTGGCTTCTTCCTGCATTTTCCCTTTCCATTATTTTCACTGCCTTTGGTGTTGCTTGCACCACTCCCAGAAGTTACACTACTACCCTTGTTGCAGGCTGCGTCTTCATTCATCCCATTATAATACTCCCTAGCCTGGGCTCGCACTTCCTTTTGCTGTTGCTAGCCTTTACCCTTGGGCTGTTAGTATTCATGCTAGGGTTGTTACTGTCCAAGCTACTCGCACTGCTTATTTCTTCCACCAATTGTTCCAAGTTTCCAGCTGATAGTTCCTTGTGGCTGCTATATGTACAAGAATCAAGCGATTTGTTATAGACTATATTTTTGGCTGCTGGATCCTCTATTTCACTTCCTACATCAATTTGGGTGACTGCGTCAATGTTTTGTCTTGCTGACACTAGGGCACGCAGTATCGAAGTCAATAGGGATGCTATATTTTCCGACCCGCCTAGGGATTTCTCCATCAGTAGGAGAATTGACAATAAGACCTTATGAAGAGCATTCATAGCTTCTGAAATGGTGAAGTCTTTGGAATTTTCCAGCTTAAGAGTAGTAATTCTTGATATAATTATTAACTGGGATGCTCAGAAAGATTTAGTCATCTGGTTGAGATCCCACTATGGAGGTTCTACTGCTCTCTGTGGAGAACCTATTAGGCTCGCCAGAGCCATCCAGGGCTATATCTCCTTCTTTTTTACCAGCCCTTTTGATAATCATTTTCATAAGATTGATGAGATTTATAGGCAAATCTGGGAGGGTGTGATCAAACAATAGTGCGAAGCTGGCACTCAGAGATTAATTTGATAGGGGTCCATGAGGTTCATAAAGCTCAATAGTCTTGTGAGTTTCACACTCAAAAGTAATGTGCTTAGTGGAGTTAGTGATCAGGAATTCACTGTTTACACTGAAGGGCAGATTTACAAGCCCCTGTTGGCCTCTGGTACCTTCCAACCAACAACTGCCAGAGTCGGAGGAGTCTCACAGCCAGCTCTATCAAAGTTCCTCACACCTGTCTTGGATGCCATCATCAGATTGGTACCCCAGCACCTTCCCTTCCCCCACACTGCTCAGGAACAGCTGGAGACCAAGCAAGGCTTCTACGCCATAGCTGGCTTCTCGCATGTGTTGGGGGCAATTGACTGCACACATGTCCTACTTGTGCCCCCTGCCGACACTGCACACAATTACCGCAATAGAAAGCACACGCATTCCATCAATGTGCAGGCAATAGTGGACCACTTGGGACTCTTCACCAACCTCGTCGCCAACTACCCAGGCAGTGTGCATGATTCCTACATCTTCCGACAGTCCATCATCAACCAGCACTTCCAGGATGGCACCTATGGAAATGCACTGCTCGTTGGTAAGTACCAAATGAACGCACCACACTCCTCAACGCCACAATCATGCAACTCACAACTGTGGGAATGCACATGTTACAAAATCACATACAACATGCCAAACAACATGCCCACCTACCAGACACGACAACACAAGTAACTGTGGAAACCGTGTCCAGCCATGTAGACAAACCATCCACGTCATGGCACCTCTGCCACACAATTGCAGAATGTGGGGAGAGGTGGGAACCAAGACTGTGCAAAGGAGGCAAGTGACCCATGAATAAGAATGTAAACAATGCCAAGTGTGGCGGTGATGTGCTGGACAGACCAGTATGCAGAGCACTTTCATGTCCATGTGGACATATACTGCTGGTGTTTGTAGTGTTGTGGACAGTGGACGCAACCATGTTACCTCAGGCAGTGGGGAAGACCTTGGACATGTAGCTATGTCGTCCCCCCCTGTAAGCATAAGTGGAGTGGGCTGGGCCGGTGTATGCCAGTGCAGCGTAGGCGTGGTAATAAATAGTACGGGGCTATGGGCGTGGTTCACTTCCGGGATGGCCACCAAAGTAAATACTGCGTGTGTCTCTGTGTCTGCCATATCCTGACCAAAGGCCTACACACACGTGGCCAACCACATTCCACGGCCAATATCACAGTGTCATTATCAGGCTTGTGGACATGCGCAGACAGTCATGACAATGGTGTGTCTTAGGAGTGCGAGTTATGCAACCGTGCAGCGCACACAAGTAAATAGGCTTGGGGGGAGTGAGGAGCAGCTGTGAGGCAACGTAATGCACATGGATGCCGCTCATTTGCCACAAGCAAAACATGTCAAACATGAATCCCAAAGTCGCACACATCACACACCACTAAACTAATAAGCCTGCCAACATAGAATGCAGAACCACCGATTGACACATATCCCTCTCCCCTGTCACAGGTGATCAAGGATATGCACTCTGCCCGTGGATGATGACACTCCTCCGAGACACGAACACCCAGGCCCAGAGGCAGTATAATGCGGCCCACAAACGCACCAGGGGCATTGTGGAGCACTGATTTGGCGTGTTAGAGTCATGTTTCAGGTGCCTGGACATCATAGGTGGAAGACTCTTGTACAGCCCGGAAATAGTGGGCAAGATGATCATTGCATGTTGTGTGTTGCCCAACATATGTGTACGCACCAATCCCCCATGGATCCAAGTGCCAGATGCACCGAACGATGATGATGAAGATGAGGCAGATGGACCACACCCCAGTGCAGCTGCAGCAGGAATAGCCCGAAGGAACACAATCATTAACAATTTCTTCACATGAGCACGTCACATTGTGACTGTCCTTAGCAATCATGGGACAGGACAAAATGACCACAGGCACAGCATGTGCAAATAAATTCATTCCAAAACCCATTCCCTGTGTGCATGTCACTCCTCTACATAAGCACATCACTCTGACAAGTGTAAGTGCAACATTTAGTGCTAACAATCTCACAAATGGCAATTAGATGGTGGGTGTGTCACCTCTGTACAGAGAGGCTGTTTAGGGTGTCTCGTATTAAAAATGCCATTTCAGGGGGTCAAAGATAGTACGTAATCCCACTCAGCAGCGTATCACATGTGTCCAAATTCATGACATAAAGGCTGTCATTTGTGACCAAGAAAAGACAACAGGGCGTCTTTTGGGGTCAAAGATGTACCACTATGATGCAGAGAGTTACACCCTGTGACTCAAGTCCCATAACGTTAGCAACATGGACGTGAGGGGGAATCACTGCCCCTACATTCATCCATATTTTCATATTTGATTGATCATAGACATGACACATCTGTGTGAATTAGAATGTTTTATTTACATTTGGTGGAGTGGTGAAGCTGGAGCAGTAAAGGGCCATGCAAACCCCACTTTACATTGTTTCCCTGTGGAGGGCCAGCCAGAGTCCTTTAGGGATTGACAAGTTCATCGGTAGAGGAAGAGTTCAGTCCGCAGTCTGATTGCTGTGACATTGGTAACCAAACAGAATATGGCAGTCCGTGTCGAGGTCCAAGTTGAGTGTCGCAGAGTGTATCGGGGGACAGTGGAAGGTGATTATGCACAGGGCAGAACCAAGCAGAAAAAGGCCATATGGTGGAGATGAATGCTACCGCTTCCTTCTTACCACTAAGGCACAATCATCCGCATCTTCGCCCTCTGATGTTTCATGTGCTTCACATGTGGGTGGTGGTGTTTTGTCTGCATCACTGTGTGTCAGTGACACATCAGTGGCCGGAGGTGGATTGTCTGCAGCACTGTGTGTCACTGACACTTCAGAGGGTGGAGATGTGGATGGAGTAGTAGAAGCAGCATTCATCCGCGCCAGGCCTTGTGGCAGCAATGCCATGATGAGGGTCTGCATGGCATGGAAGTACCCAGCTACATCTCACTTGTGCAGCCGTGGCAGCCATTCTTTCCGCCTGCATCCACTCCATGTTCTCCATGACCCTCCGCATGTGTCCCAACTCCCGGATGACATCGCTGGAGCCACTCTGACTAGACAGTTGTTTATGTCGCAGACATCCAGCAATGTCATCCATGGATCTTTGGAGAGCATGGAATGGACTGTGGGTGTCCGTTAGGGACTGTAAGTGGTCCCTGATGGGATTTAGACACCCACGTATGGCATCTAGTTTGGCTGCCATGAGGTCTAACCCCACCCACACCTGATAAGCCATCTTCTCCTGGCACCCCAACACATGGCGTTGGGAACGTGTTGTTTGTGGGGGTCCTGGGAGACAGCCGTGGTGGTGGGTGCTTCCTGCTGTGTGGTCTGTGCAGGGGGTGAGGTCTCCTCGATGCAGCTGGGCTGCCCTGCTCCTGAAGGTGAGGTGCAGAGGCTGTCTATGAGCTCTTGGAGTGCGTCGGTGTCGATGTTAAGAAGGCCCTCTTCGTCATCAGTGAAGAGATGTTCGATCTGCTCTGCAGGAGGTGTTGATTCTGCCTCTGCAATGTGAAGGGGAGATGCAGTTTAACATTGCGTTCACATGTATGTTGACGCATTGTACAAGTTTACATACAGACTGCATGACAATGTACATTGTGACTGTTTGGGAAGAGCTGCCTATTTGATGCGGGACAGTGGACATTTCGACAACATCACGGATGTGTGTTTGTACTTGTACATGAGCATCTCACGTTTTGATTGGCCAGTTTTTACACACAAGTGGCACCAGTTGTGTCCTCTGTTCTGTTGTGAAGGTGTTGCAGTTTGTACCACATTGTTGTCAATGTTGATGTGCTCTGAATGTTATGTGTGTGCAGCATTTTGGTGGGGAGAGTCGCTCCTGCAGCTCTGATTTTGCTGCCCCTTATCCCTTTCAGGCGGTGTGCCTTTGACTTCTGTGCTTATACTTTGCTGAGACGTTGCATATTTGGGCTCTTGGTGGGAGTTGGGACTCTGGGGCATGGTTTGTCTGCAGATGTGTTGTTGATGTCAGGGGTTGTTTGTGCATGTGGATGTGTCAGAGTGTGACCTGCTTGTTTACAGATCTGGTCCACACTCAGCCACCTCAGTGTCGCGCCGTGCAACATGTCATGATATATTGACTGCAGCCATGCTATTTGTCATGCAGTGTCACTTGCATCGTCAGTGTGGCTCACAGACACGCCGCTTTGCTGGGTTTGGCACATGTGCATGGGTTGGTTGTGAGATTGGTGAAGTGTGGGAAGGGCCCCCTCTGGGCACATAGTCGATGGGGGCGTACTTGCTGTTTCTAGGTGTGCTGCAGTGTGCCAAGGGGATCAGGGACATGATCCAGAGTCATTGTGGGTGAGCACTGTGCTATACTTAATTGTGCATGTGTGCCATTGTGCCCATCTCCCCCCGTCCCCCCAATCCCTGGTCATTACTCACCCTGTTGCTGCTGTGTCAGGTCATTTTGAGCAATGTCCGGTCCCCCAACTCCTGCCACCGTCCCCACACTGATGACTGTGGACACCATTTCCTCCATCTTATCCAGCTCCTCCTGTGGCGCTGGACTCCCACCTCCAGTCTGCATTGCTGCCTTCTGGTTGTTGCCGGGTTTCTGCTTGGTTTTGTGCTTCACATCATTCCAGCACCTCTTGACCTCTTCCTTTGTTCTCCTCAACACTCCGACTGCATTCACCTTGTCCACGATGGACACTCATATTCAATTTTTTGCTGCCAATGACACAGTGGAGGTGACGAACAGTTGTTGATGGTGTCCTGTCACCTCCATTATCAGGATCCTGTTTCTTCCTCTTCTTCTTCTCCTTGCCCTTCCCTGACCCTGAGGTCCCAGACTGGTCCTCCGTGGGGCTTGGGGGGTTCTGGTTGTCCTCTGTACTTGCTCCGGCTACCTCTTTTGTGCTTCGCAGTTGTTTTGGTTTTGTTTCAGGTTTTTTTCTTGTGCTTTTATAGTGATTTTTTCCGCCTGACGTGTGTGAATTGCAGGCCTGGTGCTGCTTATAAGTTATCACTGATTTTCTTATCGCGGTTGGGCCCATCGCAACTTTTTTCTTGAGAATATCCCCCATTCTGTTTTTGTTAACACACACCAGAGCTTCAAATAAGGCCATAATTTGTCCATACAAGATTTTGTTTTCTATACTTGCTCTGCTCCCATAATTCAAGCTAAGGATACCACCTTAAGATTGAACCCAATTTCAAATTCCTTCCCATTTACAGAGCATTTTCAAATTTTTTATTTTTACTTTTGCTTTTTTACATATATACTCTGCAAATATGTAATCTTCTAAACTTCTTCAGTGGGCGTCGTTGATCCCACAGCTCTGTAGACCACTTGTTAAAAATTACTGGGCTGATGCTATGCCGGGGGCATCATTGGTCATCAAGACTAGTGCCACTCTCTGTGGTTGCTGTGGTAAGTGGTCAAGCTGAAAGCAGTGTAAAAATAACTTGACATTGTTTGTCCAGGTCGCTAGAGGATGTCTGCAAGCATACTGAAGCACCTCAGTGTAGTGGACAGTTCTCTTTTGCATCAACGTTATTTCATCCTTCACTGGAAAGAGTGCTTAGCATCTGATCCTCTGTTGCACATCACTGTGTATTCAAGCTGTGTGTCTGTGTATAAGCACAAAGTATGTGAATGCTGTACCATCTTTACAGTCTCTTTAGCACGATCACAGCAAAGTGGGTTTAGATTATAATCTTAACGGACATGACATTAATCCATATACAATGGTTCCCTGAGTACCAAAAACACAGCTGAACTGACATCCCAACACTTTAGCTCCTTTTCTCTCAGATTGTGCTGTAAATCACTTTGTTGGTCTGTGTCAGATCTGCCTAAACCACCAATTTGCTCTACAACCCCCATTTTTCTCGAATTCCATCTCAGTTATTTTGCTTGTGGTTTATAGTGCATTCTTTGTGTCCTTCATCAAACCATATGTCTTTATGAGACACCTCTTGAAGAGAAGTCTTATTTGGCAGTTTCTTTTATATTTTGCTCTGAAACTGTATGAGTGTACAGTGCTTGGGGGGTGTATCGCCTTTTGCTTTCTGGAATGTCCTGCTTTTAACTTGAATGGCAGAGAAGGACATATTACCGGTGCAAGGACAAACATTTAGTTTTTGGTGAGTTATGCTATCTTTCCTTCTGCCATCCTTCTCACCCTTGTAGCCTTCATGGCTACGTATACCTGGAACTGACAACTTGAGGACCTAGTGTGACTGATGGTGTCATCTGTGGCTGTCCTTGCATTCTTGCGGGCTTTGGAGAATATGCTAATTTGGTAGTCCTGTCTGCTGAGGTCCTGCAAGGCAGTGTTCTACAGGTTGGTTAGGGAGATGGGGTTTCATTGCTTGCTCCAGGCATCCCTGTCAGTGCTCTGGGTACAGAGCTCCTTAATGGGTTTTTTTCACTGTCCCCTTGTCTATTTTTCCATGGCATTATTGTGCTCAGACGCAGCATCTCTTCCTTCTGTCATGTGGTCTTTTTATGGATGTTCAGCAGGTGGGTGTAAAAAAGTGGGTTATTAGTAGGTGGAGGTAGGCACCTTCAGCTAGTAATAATACCACAATCACTAACAAGGTCGAGTCAAGTTTCAATAAATGAACCCTGGCTCAAATCTGGGTAGCTTGAAAAATGATTAGTCAGGCTTAACTTAAGAGAAAGGTGTGTAAAACAATTAATATCACCCAAAAATGAGACCAGGAAAAGACACAACACAATAAAAATCCAACATCAATTTATAAAATTAGAGAATGTTTTTATCTTTAAGATGACACCATAATGACAAAAGCAAATGTAGGGAACTGGAGATATGAATTTTAAAAGATTAAATAAAAAAATTTGCATTCTAGCGCCAAAATGTTTAGAGTCCACTTGCAGCTATCTGGTGCACTAGACGGGGTCAAAGTCAAAGTTTTAGGCAGACCACGATGGGGCGAGGGCTGGATAGGGTGAGCGCTAGGTCCTAGTTAAGAAGGTATCTTTGGACGGTAATCTGGTGAGGGCAATGCCTCAGGGAACCCCTAGAAGTCTGGGTCCTCAGCAGGGCAAACAAGATTTTAGAGTTGATGACAGAGGCTTGACTCTTGATGTCGAGCCGTTCTTCTGTTGTGTGTAGATTTAGATTCCGTATATAGGTTTCCCGATTTATGCCCTTATATAGGTACAGTTCATATTGCCCTTATTTAGGTATAAAAAATCCAACCCTTATTTAGGCATTGTCCATGCTAACCAAATACAAGCATGGTCTCCTACATCCGTCCATCCACGTCACAACGAGTTCTTGGAAAACCAGATTCTTAAGCCTTTAGGAATTTCCCTTGCTTGGATATTGATTTCTCCAAGAACTCATTTAGTATGCATGAACATCTATTCCTTAGGGGTTCATTCATGAAATTCCAATGCCCGACTTTTAAGTCAATACAGGCATTCCTAAACACCTTCAAGGTATAAATATACCTGCACTTGCCCTGGCAAACCACGGTTCCGGTATGGTCCAGCTCGACTGCCTACTTGCGGTTTGCCACGGCAAGTTCGGAAGGAGATCGAGTCCCAGCCTGATGCACTGACCAGACGCTGTCATCCTCCTCGCAGAGAATCCAGTTCCAGTGTTTCTGACTTCCCTTGCGGGGTGTTAGATATTGAGTCCCGGAAAAGAGATTCCAACCTCGCACATTCTAAGGTATGGAGCAGATTAGAACATAGAGAAACTTTTGGCAACTCGTGGCAAAATTATAGCTATCTATACTTTAGAAAACAGCACCTACTTCGTACCTCGTACTACACTTAGGTTAGGTACACCAGGGTAGAACTATTTAGAAGCATCAGATGAGTATTCACATTTTAGCCTGTGTTATTTATGTATGTATTTTATGAATATATGTCATAGCTACAAACAATGCTATTGCAGTATTATTTTATCTTACTGCTAACTCTGTACATATTGTACTTCGCAGCCTGTCTTACGATTATAGCAGTTCATATCGCTTGCATGAGAAATAAGACTGTTCAATAAACCCTTTTTATTGAAACGCCCGTCTCTCTATTTCTGTGCAATTCTGTAGAAACGAAGCATGCACGATTGACTGAGTGAAACTGTTATCTATTGTTTCCACGGTTCTGAGATTGTTCCGACTCAAAGGGAAACAAAGTTGTCATGTTTATGCGGTTGTCAGAAACGAATCCCTTCTTGTATATTCGAGAAGTTTCTAGTGACATCTGAGTTAGCTGGCACACACAAGTAATTAAGTTTAATGTACTCGATAGAGACATACTGAACTCAGTCCTATGTCAAATCTATAGTGTATATTATTTCAATGCGCAGAGCCTATCAGGGATATAGGAACTAAACTACATGGCGCCCAACATTTGGTAAGGCACTAATTTAACGCTAGTTACTGGAGTAACTCAGACGTGGTCTCAGAGACCCCTACTCATAATACTCCATAAGACGTCTGGAGTGGGTAGGGATAATATTCGCCATAGCTGAGTAGGACAAAAATCTTATGTATTAGCTGTTTGGTTTGTTCAACGTTGAAGGATACAGTGTTCCAAAATATTGTGCAGCTTATCTTTGTTCCCTTGAAACTTGCTCTGAAACTTTCATTAAACAATGACCGAAAATGGCACAAACACCGATACTGGTGGAGCTGCGGCTGACCAAGTCACAGCAGCTTTTAATTGTACAGATTTCAAGAAATCGACGAGGATGCTATAATCATCCATCCAAATTTAAGGAAAGCCATCACTCTAAAACATATAAAACATGGCCTAACACCAAGAGGTGGTAGAGCAGTTTTTGTGATAGAGGCACATGAATCTCACCAGACAGAGGTATTCTATTCATGGAGAGTATTACAAGAATCAAATCCAGTAACACACATTTTTCACTTCTACAAAGAAGATGATCCACCTGAGGAATATATTCCTTTCGTGGATATTGAAATTCCACTCACATACCAGGAGCATGAGCTCTGGTTTAAAGGCGCCCTAAAACATTACGATCACATTACCAGGCTCGGTCCACTAGGTAGACCAGGAGCAACATGGCCGATTTTAGCCGGCTACACACCTCATCCTGACATTGAAGAAATGACAGATGTAGAATTACTAGCTCAACTCAAGGAGCTAATCAACATTTATAGACAATTGGTTCAATATGTCATGCAGACTTTCACAGTCCAACCACCATTAACCATTCAAATTCCAGCCCCTCATCGGGGTAATACACTCAAAATCACTCCACAGACTTTACACGCAGTCATGGGTAAAATGCCCACAAAACGTGAACAAATTTCATTCTGGATAGCTCAAAAAATTACTCAAATCGAAGCAGTATTTCCTAATACTAGCCCTTATGAGAAACACAGAATGCTAACAATCTGTTTACCGATGGGTATCACGCCTCATCTGGTAGAATGCACCACTTGGGGCACAGTCTTTGCTGCAATCTACACAAAAACACATGGTGCTCCGTCCATGGCGGTAATACCTGATGTCATGAAACAAATTCAAAACGAATACGGGGCAGAGCCTGCTCTGAATTTAGATATATAGGTACTGAAAAATTTCGACCAGGTGTCAACAATAATATTATCTAATATCAAAGGAGAAGAAGCATCAGTGGCAATCCGCCAGAAATTAAGGGAATTTGGTGTAACAGAACAACCACAAGAACTAGGCAGAATAATTGAAAAATCCTATGAGGAATTAGGCAGAGACAGTTTGGGAGGAAAACCAGTTAAACCACAACTGTCTGAAAGTCGTGATAAGGTCTTTCCTGAAAACACTCCTACCTCTTCTTAAAAGAAGTGGGAAAATAGCAAACAGCATTCCAAAGAGAAGCGTTCTCAATCCCGAGGTAGGTCTCCTCAAAAGGAGCCCTCTGAAAGGAGGTACAACCTCAAGAATAGGGATAATTTGAGAAAACCTGACAGATATCAAGATACTGATACACGTTCCTCTCGTACCTTTCAGAAATCATCACAGACATCCGAAAGAAGAGGACGGTCAAAGAACAAAGAAGAACACATGAAGTCCAAAGAGGATCAACACGTTCAGAAAAACAAGCAAAAACCTAAATTCTCCAAGAAGAAGGTAGCAGGTCTGAAGAGCAGACATGCCGAGGATTCTAAGAACGCAACTCAAGAACGGAGAATGGGCTCAGACAATGTTGGACAGTGCAGCAGAAGTTACAGTAGCTCTCCAGAACCTGAATGGGCTTCTGGAGACAGTGGACATGAATGAAGACATTCAAGTTGAAACTGCAGACACCAGGGTTAGTTCTCCGCATAGGTTATATGAAATAACACTCTGGACGGAGGGAGACATACCAAGAAAAGTGAAAACACTCTTTTGGGAGCATCTTTCAAGGGGTTATGATATACTTCTAGCCGAACGAGACTGGCCACCAGAATTTGTCAGGGAGTGCCCACATGGCAAAGACATCATTCTGCCATTCTTCTTCAACAATGTCACAATACATTTAAAATATACTTATGCCAGGAAATGGGCACTGGCCCAAGCCCCAGCATTATACAAGAATCATGTAGGATGGGATGAGGACTCACCTCACCACAAAATCAAGTTAAAAAATCAACCGACTGCACAAAGGCAGTACCCAGTTAAGCAAGAAGCTAAAAAACAAGTCAGGGATATCTTAGATCAACTTGAATACCACGGGGTGATTGAAGCACGCACCTCATCAATGAACAATCCTTTGTTTCCTGTTTCCAAACCAGACAATACATATCGTCTAGTTTTGGATTACAGACGCCCAAACTCATGTTGTAAAACATTTGCAGTGCAAAATACACACAGTACAGCATTCATGAATAACATTGTGCGTAAAAAGTACAAAACCACATTAGACATTTCAAATGGCTTCTTTTGTGAAAATATTGCACCTGAAAGTAGATATTTGACTGCTTTCTCAATAATGGGGACCCAGAATCAATTTTGTCGACTCCCACAGGGGTTCAAGAACAGCCCGGGGTTTTTCTCAGCAAGAGTAACAGAGTTACTACAAATTTATGATGACGAGGCATTGTCATATGTTGATGATATATATCTGACAGACGATGGGACAGACACTTGAACAGGGTGAACACCATTTTATTAGGCTTCGCCTTTGAGGGTTACAAATTCAACTTTAAAAAGTCCAGAATTGCCCATCTCAACGTCCTTTTCCTTGGATATGAACTATCAAGTGAAGGCCAAAGCCTGGCAGCCAACTTTTTAGAAAAGTGTGCGCTGCTCCAACCTCCAAAAACGCTGAAGAACTTACAGTCAATTCTAGGTTTCCTGAATTTCGGAAGAACATACATTCTAAACTACGCAGAGAGGGTTAAACTTCTCTACAAATTAACCAAACCTGATTTCAAAACCACAACATGGACACAAGGTCACACAGAAATGCTGCGTTCACTTCAAACAGACATGTTAACAACAAAATACTTTCAAACACGCGTAAACGTACGCAACTTAGTGATCCGAATCATTCCGGGTCAATGCGGATTCACCTACTTAACTTTTAAAGATGGTGAAAAAGTACCAATTGCATACAAATCACATTTGTATACGCAAGCAGAAATGAAATTCACTTCTACCGAAAATATTCTGACAGCAGTTCAAACCGCTGTAGCAAAAGAAAGAGCCCTAGCACAGGGGAAACGCATTATGGTCGTGACTTCTGTACCAGCCTTAGAGGCAGTTACTAAATCTAGCATTCCGAATGCGAAAGCTTTACATCCGAAATGGATACAAAGGGATAATTCTCTTGCTGCAACTAATATTGAATATGTTTTTGATTCTTATTTGAAAACACAAGCATTCCTGCAATACGAACATGAATGTCCTCTGCCTACTGAAATTCTCCCTCTTGATCAGTACGAATTTATAATTTATACTGCTGGATCTGCACAACCCGCTACGGAGAGTAAGCAAGCTTACAGTGCAGCATGCGTGATCATTAAAGGTCGTATGCGCGATGGCAAATTCAGACCAATGGTCACAAAAACGCAATCTCTAGGAGATTGTACAGCTCAGTGAGCTGAACTACAAGCATTCAAGATGGCACTTGAAAACACGGATCGCAAATTCCCCACACTCATAGTGTGCGATTCTTTTTACTGTGTCCAATCTTATAATGAATATTTACAGAATTGGCTTCAAAATGGTTTCAAGGATGCGAAAGGTGGCACAATCAAGCATAAAACGCTTTGGGAACAAGTTTAGTTGCGAAACGGACTACAAAACACTCATGTGATACACACGCTGAGTCATCAACGTGATGGCATTCATGTTGAAGGGAATTCATTGGCTGATGAAGCCGCGAAGGGGGCTGTGCAAACGGCTTCCTTAGCTGCAATCACTCGTTCAAAAATGAAAATAGACAGTGAAATAATGCTGTCTGTCAATGCATCAAGCAAAGGCAGCGGTGCAGCGTTACCTAAAGCGTTCCCACTCAAATACTCATATATAATTGATGGGAACAATGTTCCGTTTGCACGAATCCCTGGAGTGGGGATAGGGTAATACCAAACATGAAACGAAGAGCGGCTTTGATTTACGAAGCACATCTGGGAGAGGGTCTGACACATCTGGGGATCTCTAAAACAATTTTAGAACTAAAAGAGATGTACTGGTGGCCAGGAATGAATACACTGATCATATCTTCATCAATAACTGCATAGACTGCAATAGAGATCGCAGTAAAGAACCCCACCAGATGCCTGATTACAACACAGCCAGCCCAGTTCAGACACCATTATTAGACAGCATTAGACTATCTATGTGCAGGCGTCCTCTTGGACAAATGCAGTCCCACAAACACTAAATCAAGGTTCCTATGGATGTGGCCTCTGCGCTCGGCTGACGCTCGAACTGTTATAAAAGATTTGCAAGTTTTTATCGGCACATATGCAATTGGCATGCTACATTCTGACCAGGGTCCTACGTTTAGCTCTCGAGCTTACAAAGAAACCATGGCCAGTTTGGGCGTAGCATTGCGGTATTCTTCTCCATTCAATCCTGAGGGAAATTCTGTTGTGGAAAGAAAAAACCGGGACATAAAGCAGTCTATAACAGCAAGGGTATTAGGTTTCGGTGATGGGTGGGTCAAACATCTTTATGGGGTTCAACGCACACTTAATAACTTGCCAAGAAGTTCTCTAGGGGGTGTCAGTCCATACGAAGTTCTATTTGGAACTAGAATGTTGGTACCGGACCTTGATATGCAAGACACAGTGATGGAAAATAAGAAATTTGATATCAAAGATCGTTTGGCTGTTTTACACGACTTAAATGAACTGAGAACGAAACAAAGCAACGTGATTTTGAAGCCAACCATCACTGAGGAAAAACTGGCCATCCCAGCAAGGCCTGTCTGGATCCCAAAGCTTTGTTACATAGTCAGAGGAAAAATCACAGAAAAGAAGGAATTTGGGCCTTCTTACAGACAACCAGTACCTGTCCTAGCAATCCACGGATCAAGAACAGTACTTTTGCCGCCCCTTGCTGGTAATAAGGAGAAAAGATTTGTGTCCATCGACCTGATCAAACCACACTATGTGGCCGATACTAAGCTGTAGGCCAAGTGGACTCCGCCAATGTAGCAGACACACTCCTCTAGCTACAATCCAAGAGGTTCAAACTGAGAGACTCATCACCTTTGAAGATTCTACAGTGAGAAATAAAGGACTAAGCAACACAGCTATGGAACTCATCCCTCTTGAAACCCAAATAACAGTTCGTCCTGATACACCTGTCTACAACAAAGTAAAAAGTGATCAACTTGTTCCAGCGAATTCCGCGAATCTTGATGCAATTCAAACCATTGACAGAACTGCCTCTGGCTATTTCATTAACTTTGATACGTTTTCTGAGGATCCCAGGGAACCTGAAACGACGCCAACACAAAGAACATTCAAAGAACAAGCAACAGACTTTTTTCATCTCCTGAAAAAGACTTATCTGGTTTCACCATGGATTGAACTATGGATTGTTTTGGGAAAATTCTTCTTTCTACTTTGGTTAGCTCTGGTATTACCTCTGGGTATGCTGATAAATGGAAGATATATTCAAATGGACACAGCAAGTAAAAGAGTGAACTTACTTCTCCAGCCACACAAATCATCCCATCGTGAAGCAAGAGACTTGTCAGCAGTGAACATCACAGCCGTTCCTATACATATTGGTATAGTTTGAGACCAAACCGAATATGACATTTTTGGCCCGTCTGAGCTTTTGAAGATTCCACATTTATTTAAGATTTCATTAAGTGACTTTATTACCTCTAGTACCTTTTCTGATGATTGGGACTTCAAGACTGTTAATAACATGATGTCTGATCTAGAGATGTCTACTGCATTCACAAATCATGAATATTTAGAGGGTTCATCAGACTATGAACAAATGTATTGTTATAACCACTATGGTCATCATTTCTTGCATAAATCTGCAACACCTAGAAATGTATTTATTTATAACCAATGGGAACATTGTCCTACACCTCCAAAGGGTAGTTCGAAAACTTTTGTAATGAAATTTCCACATTTTTCAGGCTACAATTTGTCTAATCCAGAAAAGTTTTACTTAAAAAATTTGAACAGGACAGGAACGAAAAATATGTTAACAAATACGAAACAGATTTATTCTGCAGCCTTTATTGCCTGACT
This sequence comes from Triturus cristatus, assembly GCF_964204655.1. Classification (NCBI taxonomy): domain Eukaryota; kingdom Metazoa; phylum Chordata; class Amphibia; order Caudata; family Salamandridae; genus Triturus; species Triturus cristatus. The sequence continues at coordinate 1,059,053,427 of NC_140581.1, read as the reverse complement.
GTCTAGAAAAGGTTTCGGTTTTTGGAAAGACAACGTTGAAACGAAAACTGTCTGGGGTACAAAAGATTGGCAAGTACAGGGGGTAGAAGCTTTGTTTAGAGCCCGTCTCATCCCTGAGCAAATTATGTTTTTGAATGACACTGTACAGCAAACGTCTTGCCTTGGATTAGCCAGGATCAAAGACATGAACACACCGATCATACCTATACCTGCGAGTAATAGCACTACACGGGGGGAGGTCGACGTACATAATATTTTGCATCACAGCAGATCAGATCCAGAATGGAATAAATGGTTGCTCTGGCCCACAGACACAAACAACTGTCAAGATCGATTCCTGAACAAAACACAGGGTTTCACTATCAATAGGCCCGACCCGCGCTTTGTTCAAAGACAGCATCCGGGAGTAGTAACAACATACAGTGTAGGGAAACTATGCCTTGATTGGCTACAGAAAGCTACACTGAAGGATGTAAAACAACACTTGACTTTACTTCAAGAAGGCGCAGACCTTAGGGAATTCTTGCTAGGTCCAAGAAAACCGCGTCAAAAACGTTTCATATATGCCGGTATCTACGCTGCTTATAATGTAGCATGGAAGGTTACCCAAGCAGAGACTGCAGATCGAATAAGAGAAATTTATCGTATTAATTTAAAGAAAACTCTCTCTGTAGTAGACAATGGGTTAATGACTCTGTAATCCAGAATATATTCATTGGACAGCATTGTGTCTTCTGTCATAGACATCATGGAACAAGACTTGGTCATGTTGCAACATGGTCAGTCTCAGCTACGTTCTATCATGCTATTGGGCTGGATGCTACAAAACATGCGTGCAGGCTATGTGCCTTGGTGTTTAATCAATACTACGTCACTGTTTTCAGAATTCAATCTCACTGATAAACAGATCAGACTGGCACAAAGGGGAGCAGACTACACTATGCTGAGCATTGAAAACTGGAAAAATTACCATTCACGGTGGCAGAAAAACCAGCTACTGAGTGGATCATACATGGTAAAATGACTCTGCCTGTTACAACTTTCCATTTTCAATATTGAGTAAAACATATACCAGTTGGCAAATATGAAAGGTTGGGTAAAGGATACATCAAGACATCCTGGGATTTACCTTACACACATAGATGTTAGAGTGGGGAACGTGAAGTGTTTCTTAGCGGTGAAAACTGTGAACACACACTAAGCGGTTCTCTCCTTTGTCAGGGTATTAACCTGCACGGGGCCTGTGATGGTTCCACTACAAACTTATCCTGTCACCTGCAGGGATTAATCCAATTTTTGGCCAACTTTCTAATGGGAGTTACATTATGTTGAATGATCACAGCTGCTGTGGCATGTTGCCAGGTATTCCATATCTAGTTACGGTTACATCCAGGGTCACTTGCTGTATGCAAGTCTTGTTTCCACAAATAGACACAGTCAGGGAGTCGTCTTTATGGCCTTCACTGAACATCTCTTCTATACGAATTGATACTCTAAGCAGAATGAAAGCCATTCTTTTACAAAAACAGTGCCACTGACCTCGGCCAAAGAAACCTCTGATCTCCAAGTCGCAAGGACTTCTGTGGAGATACATACCCTTTTGTATACAAACTGCCCTGTACATTTCTCAGAAATGTTAGGTCGTATCTTAAACATGTGTGATACGAGAGGTATTATACATGTATTTAAGAATGTGTGTGCAGGACTGTTAGCACCTTTTCAAGCAGTCCTCGGAATTTTTCCAAACTTTGTGCACTCTGTGTTTGGCGGACTGCCGCTCCTTTTATCATTCGTTGCAGGGATCCTATTTTTGCTCCTACTGCTACGATATGGCAAGCCACATCACAAGCGTCACTCCAGGCACCATAGAGAGAGCTCTATTGGAGATGAAGTGTCGTGAGCGCATCGTACAAATTTTGAGTTTACCTCGTCTACGAGAATTAAACACCACATGGTTTCTGTCATTCAGACCAATATGGCAAGATTGCATCTTACCTGTTCTACGCTGCCTGCTCTGCGGTGAAGAATGTGTGCTAGACATCTGTCTAACACTCCCATCAGTCATGCCTATGGATATCGATACTCTGCTGGACCCGGTAACGGCCCATGCTCTGTGTTGTCCCCAGCGGCTACCGATCCTGATGATGGCATTCATTGAGATCTCACAGACGCAAATTGCTACTGCTGAGGTACGAGAAGAAACATCAGGCACGCAGGTAACATCCGATTCGAACATTGCTGATGCAACCAATTCTGAAGGCGATAGTTCACATCTATGTGCAGTTAATCTTCTAATCGAGGTATTCCAACTTTCACCTACAACGGTAGACAACTTTTTGTCTACAGGATTTGAAGATTTCATGTTTTCTCCAGGCCCACACACTGACTTTTGATTCAGGCACTTCTGTCAGTGTTCCGATGAGACTCTGAATTTGGCCTTCGTTCTTTTCAGACAAGGGACTAACTCTGGAACTTTTTCCTATGATTAATTTTTTTTTGTGCCAAATTTGTATTTTTTCATTTTTTGGCACAAGTAATCTGCTTATAGTAGAACTATTCATAGAGAGCAGAATTCTTTGAAAATCTTCCAGGGACATTATACCGCCTTGTCACATCAACAATTGATTTGTGTTAACCTGATATGAAATGGTTTCGGCCCTTTTTCTTCTCTATCAACGAGCCATTTCATCATATGTATATATTTCTGGTTCATTCTTGTTGGCATTTTCAATGCACGCATATACTTAGAATGAAACATTGCTTTTAATATGTACAGCACCTTATGCATAGCAATGGTTTTTGTATGCATTTTTAGATATGTTTAAGCATCTTTTAGATTATCATGCGATACTCCTTTTTTAGACATGTTTAGTATTTTTTAGAATCTAGTAATGTCGCTCATACAAAACTGGAGTGGGTGTTGTGTGTAGATTTAGATTCCGTTTATAGGTTTCCTGATTTATGCCCTTATATAGTTACAATTCATATTGCCCTTATTTAGGCATAGAAAATCCAGCCCTTATTTAGGCATTGTCCATGCTAACCAAATACAGGTATGGTCTCCTACATCCGTCCATCCACGTCACAACGAGTTCTTTGAAAACCAGACTCTTAAGCCTTTAGGAATTTCCCTTGCTTGGATATTGATTTCTCCAAGAACTCATTTAGTATGCATGAACATCCTTAGGGGTTCATTCATGACGTTCCGATGCCCGACTTTTATGTCAATACAGGCATTCCTAAACACCTTCAAGGTATAAATATAGCTGCACTTGCCCTGGCAAACCACGGTTCCGGTACGGTCCAGCTCGACTGCCTACTTACGGTTCACCACGGCAAGTTCGGAAGGAGAGCGAGCCCCAGCCTGATGCACTGACCAGACGCTGTCATCCTCCTCGCAGAGAATCCAGCTCCAGCGTTTCTGACTCCCCTTGCGGGGTGTTAGATACCGAGTCCCGGAAAAGAGATTCCAACCTCGCACATTCTGAGGTATGAAGCAGACTAGAACTTAGAGAAACTTTTGGCAACTCTTGGCAAAACTATAGCTATAGCTACCTATACTTTAGAAAACAGCACCAACTTCTTACCTCGTACTACACTTAGGTTAGGTACACCGGGGTAGAACTATTTAGAAGCATCAGATGAGTATTCACATTCTAGCCTGTGTTATTTATGTATGTATTTTATTAATATATGTCATAGCTACAAACCATGCTATTGCAGTATTATTTTATCTTACTGCTAATTCTGTACATATTGTACTTCGCAGCCTGTATTACGAATGTAGCAGTTCATATCTCTTGCATGAGAAATAAGACTGTTCAATAAACCCTTTTTATTGAAACGGCCGTCTCTCTATTTCTGTGCAATTCTGTAGAAACGAAGCATGCACGATTGACTGAGTGAAACTGTTATCTATTGTTTCCACGGTTCTGAGATTGTTCCGACTCAAAGGGAAACAAAGTTGTCATGTTTATGTGGTTGTCAGAAACTAATCCCTTCTTGTCTATTCGAGAAGTTTCTAGTGACCTCTGAGTTAGCTGGCACACAAAAGTAATTACGTTTAATGTACTCGATAGAGACATACTGACTTCAGTCCTATGTCAAATCTATAGTGTATATTATCCCAATGCGCAGAGCCTATCAGGGATATAGGAACTACACTACACTTCTTCTGGAGCTTTTTACCAAAACATTGTAGAAAGTTCCCAAACTTTCAGAACTTCTTCTTGGTTGTTTTCTTTGTGTTGAAAAGAATCTGGTAGCACCAGCCAAGGGTTCAAAAGCTCTCCCACAATGCACCTGGGCAGTCCAGGAAAATCCAGTTGTAGCTGGACAGTTGGAGTACTCCTATCATTGTCTTCTTAAGGTGACTTCTTCCAGGACGTTTCTACTTCGTGCTGTTCAAGGATTTCACTCCTTTCCCTTTATTCTGGCACAGCCCTTTTTTTGTGGAGCCTTGAGAGTGCAGCAGGTGCAGTCTTTCTGAGTGCAAGCCTTCTGTGGTGTAGTAGAAGGGTCAAGCAGGGCAGCCATTCTTCTTCAGATGTTCCAGGCAGTGGTCTGAGGGGCGCCTGCAGATCTCCCATATTTTTTCTCTATTCTGGGCTGGCAAGAGTAGGGGTCATCCCACCATGGGTAATGTTGTCACCCTCTGCTATGACCGCTTCCTGCAAAGTGTTGCAAATTTTTGACCCAGAATGTACTATTGTGAAAAGATCAAGCTGAAGAAATTTTCTCCTTGGAGGGTGTGTCAATGTAACCCAAACCAGAGTTATAGGTAGCTTTGGACTACACACCTCTTCCAGCCCATCCTCTAATGTAATCAAGGGGCTCCTATCTGTCTGGGGATCAAGGAATTGGAGGCTGGTCTGGGTCCTGTGGCATCTGCTCTCCTGCCTTTAAAGTCCTGTGTATCTCCTCAGCCCCCTTCCTCTCTCTGATTTCTCCAGGAAGCAGATCTCCTCTAACCAAATGGCTGACCAATCAAAAGAGTCTGCTCCAGGACTACTTTAGGGCTTCAGGTTAGTAAGCTCTAAAACTACTTTCCTTTAACAGTTATAATAAATCCAACAGTGGCAAGTCGTAGGATGTATTGTAACCATTATTTTAACACTTTGAATGATATTTCTAGCTAGCTCCAATCAAAAGTTAGACTCTATTAAGTTTAATGAAGCCTTCCCATGTTAGCCTATGGGGCTGGCAGCACTTCAATGAGGAAAAACAGCTTTGGCTGTTTTTCCCCACCAGGGCATGTGAAACATATTTTATAATGTCCCTGCTTTCTATAACAAGGCACCCTTGGGGCATCTAGGGCAGACCTTATGGGTGAAGTATATGTAATAAAAAAGTAGTTTTGAATTTGGAAGTACCTTTAATTCCAAAATCAGATTTGGACACAGTTTAAAACCATCCTGCAGGCAGGCCTGTATTTAAAATAACACCAGACACCACAGCAGGTACTGGGGTCTCTAAACCTAAATGCCTTACCATTTACTAGGGATTTACAGGTAGGGTGTCTTGGCCAATGAGAAGTATACCAATAACTATATACTTTGAAGGACAGAGCACTGGCCCTGGGCCTGGTTAGCAGAGACCAGGGCACTTTCAGAGTCAGTAACTACCAGCACCAGCCAAAACATGAGGTGATCAGGGCAAAATGATGACTTTCCTACAGTGGAGTTGCCTCAAACTGGTAGGTGTGGATGGTGATTTTTTATGGACAATGATTAACTTTTGGATTTGCAAAAATGATATATAATATAATTTACTTCCTGCAGTACATTATAAGGATATGCCAAGAGACCAAGGAATTCTGTGACCATCTAGAGGAATGAGGCCAAAGATCAAGTTCCTTTAAGGTCACGGAACTCTGAGGTCACTTGCAATATCATTAGAATATATGGCAGGAGTACTTTATTCCTTATAATACGTAGTCACACTATAACCCTTCCCACAAACCACTTGAGGTTGTGGTGAGATGCTCTTTTGTATGTAAGAGATAGGATGTTTTTAAACATAAAGAATAAAATTAGGCTCATTGGTACAAAATTAAACAAATCAAATAGCAGTATTTGTTGAAAATAGATATTGGAATCAATTTAATGTCAGATTACAAAATTCTGTTGCTCAGAATGTATTGAAATATGCAGCGGAGTCCATCTTTCCTATAATTTCCTAAAATGTGGAATAAATAAACAGGTTGCCCTAAATGTTTCCCTTCTGTCTGTAAGTGTTTATCTAGAAAACCAGAGCAGTTAAGAAAAATACATGTTTCATTTTCATTATTTTAAAGTGTAGCTTTAATTATGCTCTGTGACCTGCCTTTCACCTCGGCTGCCGGCTTTGTCAGCATTTATTGTGATGTGAGAACTCTACTGTAATAAGTTATTGAAGTGGCCTGTAATAAGGAAATTAGAGATGGGCGTTTAGGCAGGGATTGCAGGCTCCTGTGTATTGTATGGAGAACATTCTTAATGTCCACCGCGAGTCACTGAGGAACCACTAGATGCTAACTTGTATTTTCAGCTGTGAACTAATGGAATTAAAGTGGAAGGGGACCTCCAGTTAAAAGAATGGACCAAAGCTGTGCAGATGACTAGGCTGCTCTCAGATTGTATGTTACTGCTTCAGAGAAAGAAACACAGTACAGTGTCACAACTTAATTCCCTCAAAATTAGTGGTGGGCCAAGTCTCCTAATTAGAGCTACACTAAATTAGAATTTGGTGAAAGGGTACTGCGTCACAAAGGTGTGAGGTGTCTGCCAAACTTTCAATCTGTCCCTATGAGTTTTATGCATGTAACACAGCAACAATCTAATCTTTTGCAATCATTTTCATTTAAGATCCCCATTTTCACGATTTGTTTGCAAAAAAAATATTTTGCTTGTTTGGTGTAAGTGTAGAGAAAAGTGTAAGGAAAAGAGAAAATGATACGGCTAAAGGTAGTTCAAAAATACAGATCCACGCCAGATTACGCTTATGAGCTAAAAGTGATGTACAGGTCTACTCAGATCTACCTGTCAGACCTTGAGTTGATGGCACAAATCCAGACCAGTTGACCCTCTGATACACCCGTCTCTATGCAGCACAGACCAGTGGGCTGCAGAGATTTGTTAGACCTTTCTTTCCACCTTTCTCAGCTCCGTTACTCCAGCCACTCCTGAGGATAGTTCAATTCTTTGTGTATTTTTTTCATTCCTGCAAGAGTTTCCAAAGATTCTGTGGGTCTCTCAAAGTTACAAACCCAGTTCTGTTATTTTGATGCATGGTTCCCTAGCTCAAATGTGGTCTTGCCTCTGGTCTCCATGTGGCTCTTTGGTTCTTGAACGCCACATCCTCATCGTGCAAACATCTCCAGCATCCTCTTATCCGTTCGTCCCGGGGTTCAGTGCTAGGCCTTCAAGAGCTGTGCCCATGTGGAAGTAATTTTGCAGGACACCATCAGCATCCAGTTATCATTTGTCAGGATGTTAATGGAATCATTGATGGGGCCAGTAACAGAGTTATGAGGGGTCTGAGTAATGCGCCAACAAAAACAGCCGCCGCAGTCACCTAAAATGGGATTACTCCGACTCTCAGGTATCATACCCCCTTAGATCAGTGAATGTGTGCTTTGCTAGGTGTAGAAAAACTGTTAAATCAGTTAAATATAAAAGCCCAAGTAGAGAACATATCTACCCTTTGGGTCAGATAAAATTCAGTTTTCTCTAGTCGTAGAAGAATGAGAGGGGCCCCATAAAACAAGGGGACAGGGCACCGTTTAAGCAGTAAGGTCAGGAACTTTCCCCAGGGAAACCTATATGTCACACCACATATAAAATAAGCTAGCATGCCAATCGGTCACCAACCACGCTCTCTTTAAAACATCTTGCTAACAAGTATGGGTACCACGTGAAATACATATGTACTCTTTTTTCAATATGTATCAAGGATTGTTTAAAAAAATTGTTTAAAAGCTTGTACATTAAAAATAACAAACAATGTCCCATAAAAAGAAACCCATGCAGCTAAAATAAAATTCAAAAGGAGAAAAGAAGAGAAAGGGAAAGAAAAAATGACTTCAATAATTTGCCTATTTGCCTCATGGGTTTGTTTCTATGGGACATTGTTTGTGATTTGTAATGTACACGTTATTAAACAATTTAAAAAAAAACAATCCTTTATACATATTGAAAAAAGATGCCATAAGTATTAATACCTTGCTGAATATTGTGGCATTAAAGCATTGTGCATTTTCTACAATTTCACGTGGTACCCACACTTGTAAGCAAGATGTTTTAAACAGAGTGTGGTTGGTGACTGATTGGCATGCTCGCTCGTTTTATATGTGGTGTGAAATATAGGTTTCCCAAGGTCAAATGTTGGATCTTACTCTGATAAAATTCAGGCCCGAGGCCATACATAGACTGAACGGGTCCCCTCACTCAGCGCAGAGCGAGCACCTGTTTTTAATGCGAATGCACCTTCACGAGCACATACATTTAACTTGGAATCTCTCCAAGTTAGAACAGGTGCTGCTGGGCACATCTAGGGAACAGTGACGAGTGATTGCATCTGCGTGTGGGAGCATGGCTGTCTTCAGCATATCACTAACTCAGAGAAATTCCGAGTTAAATGTATGCTCTTCAGACAGTGCAAGTGCATTAAAAGAGGAGCATCGCTCTGCTCGAGTGAGCAGCTGTTTACCATGCAACCCTTGGGCTCTTGGACTCCGCACAGGCAGAGTAAAAGAGTAGCTAGGGTGTAAAGTTAGACACCGTTTTGTCATCTTTCTGTAACTTAGTGCTACAATTTAGTTTCAGGTGTTGCGATATTAACTTTATTTCTCCAAAAAATGTTTTTGTCTCATTAACATTTTTTACGTGTTGTCAATGTTACAGTATCAGTGATACACATTCGATATATTGTAGATTCAATTGTTTTAGATGTATTGCTTTGTATAAATGTAATATGCATCGAGGTCAGTTATGTATGTTTGCAAGTGTTCTCACGCTACTTTTTATACTATGCTTTTGTCCTTTCAAAGTTCTCCTTGGTTCTGTACAATGCCAGAGCTTCAACACATAAGGCAAGTTTGCCATGGCATTTATTCCTCCATTAAGATCTATCCTTTTTTTTGTTAGCTCATTTATTCCTAAATTAATGTCTCAAAGTTTCGAAACACGTTCCTCGAAGAAATCCATACAAATTCCTATTTTTTCTAGAGATGGACTTCTTTATCATTAAGCTGCTGTATCGAAACATATAATCTTATTTTTGTAAAAGGACTAGGGTTGATTTGGTGCTTAACACTATAATTCGCTCTTTGGCGGTTTTCTGTGACTGACACTGAGATATGTTTTTTGTGTGGTGTACAAGTGTGTCTCCAGTTTCATGTCACTGCCCTGCACTGTGTTCTAGCTCAACAATATTTTTGGAGAAACATCACTTGTGTTGTTTTTGTTGCCCTGGAGACAGTGGATCCACGCCATTACGTTTTAAAACCCAGCTGTTCTCCTAAATCCCTTGGGAATTTCCATTATGTCCAGCTGTTGGCGTCAAGTACCTTCGGATACTAATGCACTGTCATGATGCATGCAGTCAACTCCTCTCTTAGTAAGACTGGCGAGTTTCTAAGTTTCACAAAATAATGCACTGTTGCAATCGTAAAATAATGGCCAACTTAATGAAGCAGCTACACCCTCTTGTGCTTGTCTGAGTAAAGCTTCATTTCCCTCTTAGCTGCTTTGCAGTTACTAGGATAACCAGCCCTTGTTCCACCTTGTCTTATTTTTTGGGGAAGTCTGTCCTATAACCAAAACTGGATATTTTTTTAATTAAATCTGTCAGACATTGAGTGACTTGAACCACAGCAGATAATGAATAATTGTAATCTTCCGGAGACTATCAAAGTGCGTGAAGAAACTATACTTTGGATTTGACAAGGATGGTAGTAGATATCTCATAAAATGAATTGTTTGAGCAAGTTAAAGAAAAAAGTACTAAATTATACAGTTAATGCAACAAAAGTTACTTCCATCTAAAATTATATAGATCCTCGTGATAAGGGGTCCTAAATAATTCCTGTTATTACTCCTCCCCGGTTTTCCCATTACTGGTGGTCCTACAATTCTAGCTTTGGGGAAATAACTGGAACTACAGTATATTAGGGAATAACATATGGTAATTTGGGCATGATTTAGCATTTAACAAATGGGCGATAGCCAATGCCAAAAAGGACTGGGAGAACGAGTATTGGCATACACTGAAGGAGGCTAGCTCTGGCAAAAATGCCAGACGTTTCTGGGACACTATCAGAGCTAGGAATAGACCAGACAGTGATCACATTATATGTAGTATTACTAGCCAAGCATGGTTTAACCATTTCTCCCAATTGTATACCCGCCTTCAAGGGCCTTGCTTTGGAGCCCCATTTGATCACTCTCTACTAGAGGGGGATACTACCGAGCCCGACTTTACAATTAAGGAAGTTGAGTGTGCCATTAATGCTATCCTACCCCAAAAAGCAGCTGGCCGTGATGGCATTCCTGGCGACTTGCTTCGCCATGACATCCCAAAGTGGGGGAAGTTAATACACTCTCTGCTCGTTGCTATCCATAAAGGTGCGGTAATCCCTGAGTCATGGAAAGGAGCAGAGGTCGTCCCTATCTTTAAAATGGTATAAGGGATGACCCCTCCAACTACCGCCCCATAAGTTTATTGGATACAACCCAGAAGGTTGTTGGGAAGGTCATATTGGGGAGGATCCTACAATGGATTGAAGCTAATGATATCCTCTCTGATTATCAAGCCGGGTTTAGAGTAGGCACGGGTACAATAGAGCAAGTATTTAGATTAATGCTGATTTATTGGAAGGTTGTGGTCATAGGCAAAGGCAGCCTTTATCTCGCTTTTATTGATTTAAAGACTGCCTTTGACCTTGTCCCTAGGGAGATCCTATGGGGAGTTCTTCTTAAAATGGGCCTCCCACGTTATATTCTTTCAATGTTGGTGAGGCTTCACGAAGGTAATTTTGCCCAAATAAGGTGGGGCATACAGGGCGAGAAAACAAACAGAATCCCGGTAGATAGAGGGGTCTGCCAGAGATGTGTCCTTGCTCCCACCCTTTTTTCCTTGTATGTTAATGGTGTGGTTGAGCATCTGCTAAATTACCCTTCAGATGAACCATTACTGGCGGGCGAGCGCGTCCCACCCTCCTCTTTGCGGTCGACACGCTCTTGTTGTCCAAATCTCCAATGGGCCTTCAGAAGCTCCTTAATAACTTTCAGACCTTTTGTATGAAGTGAGGTTTGGTCATTAATACTGACAAAACCAAATATCTAGTGATGAACCCCCCCAAAAAACTTGCCCGTCCCCCTGTGCTGAATTCTGTACCCCTGGGTAGGGAGAGGGTATTTGATTATTTGGGAATACGCATTTCACAAACCATGCATTGGACCCCCCATTTAGCCAAAATGCTTTTAACTCATAAGAGGGTAACTGGGGCTCTATTAAAGGAACAACGCCTCTCTACAATAAGACCAATAGCCCCAGTTATTGATATTTACAAAGCAAGAGGAGTCAGCTCTGCCCTTTATGGAGCCGAAATATGGGGTGTTCATAATATTGATGAACTTTCAAGGTCGGAAAAGAAATTTTGCAGGTCATTGATGTTACTTCCTCAGGGCACACCAACTATACCATTGATGCTTGATTTAGGCTGTCGCCCGATTGCTGACCTTGCTAAACTCCGACCATTGCTCCTATGGGCACGGCTGTGGCGAGTCCCAGAACTCGCCAATTACGCTAAAGGGTTGTCCGAAATAATGGCATCACCTGGATGGCACAAGATAAAGTGGTTAAAAGATGTTAAAGCTTTACTTGTTGACCTTGGGTTAAGTGAAGCGTGGTATGATAGATCCTCTCCCCCAAAGGCAACCCTAAAGACTCTATACTGGAATTGGGTTATGTCTCGAACAAATGCTGATCATTCATTGGGAAAACTCTCGGAGGACTTTTTAAAGTTCAAGGACTCTCCCATTCGGGAACTTTATTTGGACATCATCGAGAAACCTTTTGACAGAGCTCTTTATTTCAAGTTCAGAGTTGGGACTCTCCCATTACGAGCCTTCACAGCACGCTGGAAATTTCCGGCTCAGACAACTGTATTCTGCCCTTTTTGCACAACTAGCCCTGAGACTCTAGCGCATTTTATGTTTCAGTGCCCGGAGTATGTGAAACCCAGACAAAAGTGGCTTAAAGCACTGTGTCGTCTCTTAGGCACTAGGTCCCATATTGAGGCCTTGCGCATCTTAACGTCAGACTCACGTTCACTTTATGCTTGTGGTCTATCTAAATTTTTGTCATGGGCCTGGCATTTACGTGGCAAAAGGCTTAAATTTAATGTTTAATTCTTTCTTACTATCAATATGTATTGACTTTTTTTTTAAACTAATGAACCTAATGATTGTTGTAAATAATACTTCTTTTTTACCCTATTTATATCAAGCTTTTATGATAAGTTTTTATCGAAATAAAGCCTTTTTGACTGACTGACTGACTGACATTTAACAAATGACACTGCATCCAACAGGGTGGCGTAGGACATTACGTCTGCCAGTGTGATGGACTAACATCTGTCACATTTAGAGATGAGCACTGGCCCAGTACTAATATCTGTACATTGAAGGGAACCATTGTCACAGCAGTTCCTTTCAACGTACAAAACGTTTGGTGGCTGTCTGCCATCGTTTTGACGCCCATTCACCAAATGTTACAAAAACCTTTTTTCTGTAACAAACGACCAAAGCAGGAATTTGTCTCAGAAAAACAACAAATTAATTACCCCACTTCCACACCACGGGACTTATCTACCAGGGTATGATGGTCATTATTTGTGTCTGTCCCACACTTCAAGGATGGTGACAGAGAGGAAAAAATAGACATTACACCATCCACCCCAAATAGGGCAGGTATTGTAATGTCCTTTCCCTGACAGCCTCTATTCATTTACAGGTGGGCCATTTGACTCCATCAAAGAAAAACTTCCTACTACGACTCGACAGAGTAGACTCTACTCTGTCGAGTCGTAGTAGGAAGATTTTCTTTGATGGAGTCAAATGGCCCATCTGTAAATGACACATGCAGACAGAGGGGTTTGGCAGACAGCAGACTCTGTTGCATTTGTGACATAGTACCTGTCTGCCAGCCACTAAATCGGGCCTCTGGTTTTTGCACACTGATTCTGGGATGTTTCTCTTGGAGTTTCACAGGAGGATTTCAGCTGCTTTCAGCAGCCAAAACCTCTATGTGAAACACCACAACTCATAAGTTGGGTGGACCCAATGACATTTGCTGTTGAGCCTATCTGAATTTAAGGGCCACTCATAGATGAGGCCATAAATAGTGCTTATACAAGAATCAACTTTGCAAATGTACTAAATCATAATATCCAATAATGAGGGACTGTGGCCCCATTGATTAATGAAACAAAGTCCAAATTAGTCACATGACCTGCAATTATTATTGGTTTCTCCCAAAACCCTCCACCTACGTTGAACCTACAAATTAATAACCAGTGTTAAATAATTTGATAAAAATTAGAGTGGAATACACTATTGTTCCCAGATAAATAGAAACAGCTTCTTTACTAGAACTGAAAGAAAGTTTTCAGATATTTCGCAAATTAGGAAGGACATGAGAAATATTGTCAAGACTACAACAGCCACAAAGAGATTTAGCATTCGTCATTGTCCAAGTATTTCTAGCTCCTGTTATTGAGCCATATTGTAAGGAGAATCTCAAGAATTGCTGACTGAGAGTGGAACACACATGTCCGTTATGTACCACTGCGGAGTTAGTTCAGATGTCAATTCTGGCAATTCTGTTAACCCCACTTTAGAGGCTTCAGAAAGTTGGCAATAAATTAAATAGTCCCCACTCCCCGACAACCATTGATGTTTTTCATTGACCCAAAAATATAGTTCGGAAATAATCTTTAAAAAATTCCATGGTCTAAATTTAGTGGATAGGAGAAATAATGTGTATCAAAACGTGTTGAAGGATGATTAAAATTGTCTGCATGTATGTGTGCTGGCATGTGAGTGAGCAGGTGAGCACTTATGAGTATGTATGTCTTCGTGCATATGTGTGTGCTGCAGCATTAGAGTCTGTTTATGCAGGAGAGGTGAAGACTGGGTGTCGCAGATGGAGGAAATAAATATATGCAGATAGATATAAACTCTATCAAAACCTGGATTGAAATTGCCATGATTACTTGTACTTGATAATCTATTGATTTAGATTTTTGGCCATTGCATTATGCACCCCGAAAACTTAATTGTCTGATTGCACAAAGAAAAAGAAATGTTGGCCACCAGGAATCAGAAGTGATCATAGGAGGATATAGGCAAGTAGAATTATATTTAAAGCTTTTCAATGTGCCCAAAAAGTGGAAGGTAGGTGACTACAAAGAGCTGTGATATTCCACAGCTGATGTTCGTGCACCTAAACTTTCTACTAACCATAATCTTCATCCTGGCATGAAGGATCAGTATCAGATGTTAATGGACTGAGAAAAGGATTCAGTAAGGACAATGTGGCTGAACAGTGTCCATAAAATAGGATGGATATTTGAAAAATCACCTTATAGGTTTCCTATGGAAAAACAACAGTTTTATAGAATTTTTGAAGGGTGTTTCCCAGAGTTCACTAGTCTAAAGTAGATGACAGGTCACCTAGGTAATTTTGATTGCATGCTATTACGTATTACTTTTTTCAAAAGATAGTAGAGAGGCAACTTCAGAGATTACATAAGTAAAAGCACATTGCTACATTAATAACAAGAATGGTTGAATCGAGTGGTCTTTTCCTTGATTGTTACGATTCTTTATTCAAATTCTTCTTGACCTGAAAATAACAGTTCCGTGCAGCTAATGCATTTCGCCCAGTTATGGGCTTCTTCGGGGCCAAAAAGAATTCATATAGTTATTTGCAATTCCCAAAGGAAGATACGTTCCGCAATTTGTCCAGGTCCATACATAACTTTGGTATGCACATTCCTGTGGGCCACAGAGGGCAAGAATCTCAAAAAGGTTTTTCGAGGCAGCAAAAAGTTTCGATCACAATCGTAATATGTGATTAGTTACTCTTGGTTCATTCTAAAATCTGCGGCCATGTTCAGCCATTTGGCATTGCACGAGTTTGGCGCTTTTCAAAGTTTGGTTGACACTGAAAAGGAGAAAGCTTAGTGGAACAATGTTGTGAGTTATTATAGGTAAATTCAGATTTCCAAATGCATTTGTCACAATCTTCAGCATTGTTCAATACCTGACACTGTATATGTTGTTACAAACACTGGCTTCCTCTTTCTGTTTGGCCATCCATTCAGGGATGATAACCAGTGGCAGGCGAACATCAATTTGCAACACCCTACACAAGGATTTCCTAGAACGTGAAATGAACTGTGGGTCGCAATCAGATACAATTGCGATGGAAGACCATGTAAACATACAATTGACGGTAAAAATATATCGGCAAGTTCCCTAGAGCTAGCCAGTTTCTGCAAGGGGAGAAAGTGAGCCATCTTGGACAACAAGTATACAACAACTATTGTTGCTCTGTGACCCTGCTCAGTTTTAGTAAGATTTATGATAAAATCCAAGGAAAGGGTGTGCCAAGGAACTGATGCTGTGGGAAGTGGGGTCAATAGTCTTGTGGGTGCCTGGTGCATGTTTTTACTTTGTGCACCAGTGCTGAATCCTAAAACCTACTGTTTTTTTATCTGATCAAAGAGTAGGCCACCAATTGTGCCACCAAGCAAGGTCTAATGTTTTCTGTGTCCCAGGGTGACCTGCCAAAATTTGTGTGTGGCACCATTGCAAAGCCTGTTGTTGTAGGGCTGATGTTGGAATTAACATACCCCCTTGAATGTAATATACACATCATTATTATTCCTACTTTCATTTTTCTTTATAATGTTTTTTGCTTCTTTTGTCTCTTGTGCTGCAAATACTTCTGCTAAAATGTTTCCTCCGAGACCACTGCTCCTAGAATACTCTTGGTAGGTATTATAGGGGAATGTTCACTTCCCTGTTCCTGAACTTCATACCCTTGTCATGACAAGGCATCAGTCTTACCAGGTTGACGACCAGCTTGAAATTGTATCGCATAGTCATATTCAGTTAAAAAGTGTGTCTAACTCAAGTGTCACACAGATAAGGCCTTAGCGAACTTAAGAAATCTTAAAGTATGACAGTATATAAGGATCCAATCAAGCAGTGTCTCCACTCTTCAGAAGCCTTTTTTATTGCTAACAGTTCTTTCTCGCCTACAGAATAATTTTCTTCAGCAGGGCTAAATTTGTGAGAGAAATAGGCTACAGGATGAAGCCTCCCGTCACTTTGTTTCTATGTGACAAAACCCAACCTACAGCTTCATGTGAAGCATCTGTCTCCACTATAAAAGGTCTGGAAGGGTCAGGATTTTGCAGAACAGGAGCGCTGGTAAAGCCTGCTATGCAGCCTGATTTCAGTGAAAAGCAACCCCCTTCTTCAGTAACTGTGTTAAAGGGGGCTACCCGGAAATGGAAGTGATCTATACAATGCCTGTAAAAAATGGTGAACCTTAGGGAACTCTGTACCTCTTTCACTGATTTCAGGGATTTCCATTGTAAAATTGCTGCAACATTTTGTGTATCCATGCAAACCTCTTGTGATGACAAAACAAATCTTAAAAAGGTAACTTTAGGAACATGGAATGTGCATTTTTCTAATTTTATGAACACTTGGTTATCTCGTAGTTGCTTTAATATAGCTCTTACGTTTTTCACATGTTCTGACATAGAATATGAATATATCAGGATGTCGTCAAAGTAAGCCACAGCACAAACATCCAAAAACTCCCTCAAGACCTCATTGAGAAAGTACTAAAAGTCTGCTGGTGAGTCACAACCCAAAGGGCATTACCAGATATTCAAATAATCCAAACTTAGTGCGACAAGCTGTTTTCCACTCATCTCCTTCTGTGACTCGCACTAAATGATAGGAACCCCAAAAATATAACTTAGTAAATACTGTAGCATCCTTAACCTGGTCAATCAGACTGGAAATAAGTGGCAATGGGTAGCAGTTCGTAACAGTTACATCATTATGGGCTCTGTGGTCAATACAGGCGCGTAGCTCACTCTCCCCGCCCAGGTACAAAAAGCAGAGAAGTGGAGGCAGAATGGATGATGGTGTAATAAATCCTATCGGAAGCATGTCATCTGGATATTCTTGAAGATAAATGTTTTTTTCCTTGGTCAAGTCGTATATTCTGCTACAAGGAATTTGAGCCCGAGGGAGGAGATTGATGTGACAAACAGAAGGCTGACGTGGTAGCAGGATAGTGGCCTTCTGTTTATAAAATACTTCTGCAAGGTCCTGATAACAAGGGGGAATTTTAGGAGTCAAATCTTAAGTCAGCACAGCTACAGCCTTCTTATCCTCAATGTCAGGGAGTTGAACCAAACAGTGTACCTTACAAAAGGCAGAATAAAAGGTAATGGTATGCTTTACCCAGTCTATGTTTGGATTGTGGGTCTCCAGCCTAGGATTCCTAGAATGGCTTTGAACTGTGGTGCTTGAATCAAATCAAAGTTTATTTTCTCACGATGATTTTCCAGAATATTTAACAATACCCCAGTAGTAGAATGGGTGATGGGACCTGACTTCAAGGTGCTTCCATCAATATTTTTTAGTTTATCTACCTGTTCTTTATGCACTGTTGGGATGGCATATTGTGAAGCTAATGATGTATCCATAAACTTTCCAATAGACCCTGAGTCACCCAAAAGCTGGAAACAAAACAAGACCTCATCCCAAATCAACTGAACGGTCACAAAACGGTGACGATACTGACAGATGGAAGAGGTCTGAGCCAGATTGTTTGAGGCTAGTTAATTTTAACAAACAGAAACACTTACCTCTCTTGGTTTCAGGTTTCCTAGTTTCCCAACTCTCCTTTTGTCTTGGGTTTCAAAGGACAGTCATGTAGGAAGTGTCCCTTATTTCTACAGTATAAGCAGAGCCTTAGTACCCTACATCTTTGTCTCTCTTGCTCGCTTAACGGGCCCCTCACACTCACAATCTGCATAGGTTCCAGTGCATCTGCTTTTTCAGGCTCGATCTTGTTCTACTTGCATTAAACAAGCCTAGTATCAGACCTTCTGCTATCACTCCTATGTTCAACTAAATGATAATCTAATTTTACCACTAGATCTATTAGTTCACTACAGTTTTCGGGAGGATCAACTACCTAAGCTAGAAGATCTTTCAATTTGTCTCAGAGTCCCCTATAAAATAAGGAACTCCTCTTGTTATCTGGCCAGCCTACTTCAGCTACCAAATAGTTAAGCATGGTTATATATGTCATGTGGTCCGTACTTCCATGCCATAGATTAAACAACTCTATATCCACTGATTGGATGAAGCTATGACGTTTTAATTTCTTTTTTGAAAGCTGTGTATTATAGAATAAAGGATCATTCTGATCCACGAAGGGAATGGCCCAAGTGGCTGCTGTGCCTCCTAACTATGACCAAACAATAGCCACCTTTCATTGATTATTAGGAAAGCAAGTCGGCTTACAAATAAAGTGTAGTTGACATTGGTTTAAAAAGGTAGCACATTTCATAGGATCCCCCATAAAGCTTTCAGGTGGAGCTAAAGGAATAGTGGAAGGAGTAGTTATATGAATTACCGGGGATAGAATCAGCAGCAGCAAAGAGTAATATTCTACAGGGCTGTCTGAGGCCCAAGCTACTCACCAGCATTTGGCGGCACACAGCTCAGGTGGAAATCAGTAGGGGTGGGCGGAATTTGCGTAGTCGCGCTACGCAAAGCTCCGCGCAGCCGTAAAAAATCTCTGCGAGCTCGCAGAGTTCTGCGAACACGCGGAATTGCTTGTTCCGCCTGTTTGCGATGCTTTTTTCCTGTTCGCGAATGCTGTTTGCGTGCTCGGGGGGAAATATCTTGCGAACACGCATTTTGAAAGCGCGAACAAGCAAAAAATTCCGCGAAGCACGGATCGCGGAATTTTTGGCAAGTCCGCGTTCTCCGCGGAATGTGAAATTACCCAAATTCTGCATATTCCGCGAGTGGAACGGATTACCACCCAGGCCTAGAAATCAGTCCCCTTGCAACCATCTCTTGACGTGGGAAGGCGGAGCCAGCCATCCTGGCACCTGAAAGGCGTCATTGCACTCCCGTAGCTTTGGATGCACGTGGGTGCGCCAGTCTGTGTTTGTCAGAGGCCAGTGGAGGCCAGGTTGCACCCCCTCTAATGGTCCTCCGAATCTAATCTCCACCCTTCACCCTCGTACATTTTTGCTCAGTCTTTAAGCAGACAGCTGAGACATCGGTGAGCCGGAGGACTGGATTGGACTCCATCTTCCATCCCTGAACAAGGTAGGCCCACTGGGGTATTATCACTGCAGCTTTACTACAGTTCTGGGGCTAAGAGATTTACGCCCCCTCACTCCATGACCCTATTAACATTCTATTGAGTCAGTCTAGCCAAGCCCAGGCTGCTCAGTTATGGGGCTCCCATCGCATTGCTACGCTGCCTTGCCTTGAAAAAGGCACTGTTATCACCCAGTTAGGTCCAATAGGGAAACGAAAGACAGCAGTTGAAGTCCACACGGTACCAGCAATAATGACTATGGGCTGCTTCCTAGAGAGAGCAGCAGGGATCCTTGACAAGGAAATTTAGCTGGTGGCTCATCGGCTCTCCTGCTCTCCGGCAAATCAGCTGCACCCATGCTCCTTTAGCCCTTTATGTGGTCGTGCCCCTTTACTATGCACCCCTTAACTGGGGGAGTTGACAGATCCTTCTGCACCCCCCTCTGGTCAGGACCTAGACCAAGGCAGGGTTGCAGACACACAGGTCATTCTGGGGGAGAGGCCTGCAGGGTACAGTCAGCCCCAGTGACCGTGCCAGGCCATAGGATGTTCTCCATTAAAACGGCAGTAACTCAATCTGAACCGGCTGTAACTCGATTTGACACCTGGGGGGGGGGGAGGAGTCAGTAAGGGAACTGGGTCTGGGGTCAAACGTCTGGGGCCAGGGCAAAACAACCCAGAGCGGATAACTCGACATCTACCTTCTCGGGAGCAGCACCCCTCTCGGAAGACGAACTGGCAGCCATGTTAGAAGCATGTGTGGGCTCCCTCCTTGACAGACTGGATTCCAAATTGGAACCGATCAAGCAACGTCTATCCTTTATTGAGAGGAAACGTTTTACCTGTCCCAGCACAACAAGATGGCTAGCAATACAGTTAATAACGGTCATGTGACCCCATTGCTGATCAGTGGATACAAGGGCCACAGTCAGCCTGTTCGCATACCTGCATCTGGGGAGATTCAATCGTCCTGCACCCTCTCGCATGAGAGCACCATCCCTCCCACCCTTCCTCCATCCCAGCCCATCCCACTCCCGCCCTTAAAAGAAGGATTACAGGAGGTAGCATCATCCTTGGAGATGTCCAGACGAAGACCCGCCGTTGTAGCAATAGGATCACTAGGAGGGAGTCTGAACGAGGAGGGGATCACAACTTTGTAAACGGGAGCTGAAATGCAGCCCCAGGGCCCAATCACCATCCATTTACCCCCAGAAGCGACTCCGTTCGTTGTGGTCCTGGGAAATGTACCTGTGTTAAAGCCCGGTGCAAATGAAGACCTTCGTCAGTTAAAAACACAAAGTGTTGCACTGGCTGAATAATAATACAACCCTGGGTTTCAGAGTGGAGAGGCATATCAACATGGTCCAGAGGGTTGCCTGGATAGGAAGATTTAAAAAGAGCAGTTGTGGTGACTGTGTAATAACAAATTTTAATCGGCCACACCTGGCAGAAAGGATCCTTCATACGTATAGTCTTTTCACCACTACGGGCCCTGTTACCTCCATCATGGCCCTTCCTATGGGCTTTTTTCTTTTCTAAACAACCCCGTCCTAAGGCTTAAGTTTATGGCACCCTAGGAGACCACCCGGACTGGTCTTCTAGGAGTGGCATCAGGTTCATACACCCATCCAAGTCCCCAACACCTTCACATCCCTGAGGTTCCTAGATAACTGTGATTGACTTGAAGGTTCAGCACCAGTGATTCCAACTGTTCCCTCTCAGCAACCTGACCCCATTCTTCATCAACTGGATCGAGGCATCTTCAGATTGCACCCCTTGGACATTAACCATTGCAATCTCATCTCTTGGAACATAGCCGCTCTAGCAACTAAGATCAGAGTTGCAGAGTGACGCTGCTTTGCTCAAATGTTTGACATTATATGTTTACAGGAGACCTGGGCTACTGATAAGTCCTTTTCTTTGGAGGGGTGCAAGTCCTTCTTTATGCCCGCCACCCGTTCGATGTCTGGCCAACCTAAGCGGGGGTGTTTATGTCTCACAAGGCAGTATTGTTTAACTGAACATAGGTAATTCATGCTTGCAGACCTTGCTAATTTCCCGTGGATCGAGCAGATTATTGCTTTTGAACTTTTATAATGCTATCTCATCTCTCCCTGAGGTTTGTAACATGTCTTCGCTGGGTTCCTTTTTGACTACTTGTAATGCCGCCACTCATCACACTACTCATTTAGTATTGGTGAGAGACTTCAACATCCATCTATGCGGGGACCCAAAACTGCGGGGTATAGGGCGTTCATCTTGTCCCCATCTTTCCGGCAAGCACTTTGAACATAGTGGCCAGGGTGACATCATAAATAACCTAGTATGTGGCTTCGACCTCCTATCAGCGATGGGCGAATTGGACGCAGAGGAACATTACTCCCAACTTTAAAGGGAATGGTAGCAATTATTTTATTGATTTTATTTTTGTCTCTACCCCCCTTTTTTATCTAACATCTGACTTCTCTATAAAAGCAAGTATCTATAGCGATCACAACCCGCTATGTCTCAGAGCCAGATGGCCCTCATTGGGCTTGAGGAAGTGGGAGATGGAGGAGGAGGGGGCTCACACTACAGATGAGGGTAGAAGGCTCAAATGGGCTCTGATCATCCCTGGTTCTTTTCACAAGACCCTACAAATGTCAGAACGAGATCCAGATCTGTCTAGCCGCACAGCCACAGCCAGACAGGATCATTGTCAACGCTTTTGTATCCATCTCTCGCTCTATCGCTGACCTAATGATGTTCCCCACTCCTTAAAGTCATCGTGATAGGGCTCCAGCATGGTTCGACTCAGCATGTTCGCGTGCCGCCAGGTAGCTTAAGGAAGGCTTGCACACCACCCCTCGAGATAGCACCCAAGCGAGTGTTATGTTTTTTAATGTACCACAAATAGGCCTGAGTAGTCACCTAACCTTTCACCTACATTTTCCCTGCCATTATACTACATAATGGTTTTTGGTGTTGTCCTTTTACCTAGTTAAGGTGCTGCATAAATGTCGTGTCATTTTCCCAGGAAACTAGCCTCATATATTATGCATGAGGATTCTCAGAATCACAGCAGGATTACCATTGTCTGCATAATAACTATGTAGAAGGGTCATACATTTTGTCATCCTTGGCCGACATGGCACAGCAAGGTAGAACCCCTGAGGGTACCTTTTTGATATATAAACCCCATATCTTTGCTGGGTCAGGCAGAGGAGAAAGACTTCCATGTTGACACACAGACGGTAGATGCTGAGGTTCTTGCACGCAGATACTCCAGCACACAGTGGTCTGACATCCCTTGCGGGGTGTCCATCTCGAGACTAAGATGGGGTCCTTCATTCTCCTTCACCAGATAATGGGGTTGGCTCCATCCTAGGGGAGGTTCTTGGCTTTACCTCTGCATGCATGCTAGGTACACTTAGGTACATCTAGTTAGGGCTGCATTGTAGGCATACACATTATTATTGTCATGTACTTATAAGCCTGCTATATTAATTGTTTTAGCACTATGGTACAAATCTACTATCTGTTTACTCTGTTGGTGCTTATAATTATTTATATCTGTTTCTGTCTTATGTACGTATGATGGGTTTTTTTTAGCGAATATATATTAATTAAAAATGTTTTATGTTTAGTTTCATTAATTGTTTATTTTTGTTTTAATATGTTTCATTTGTAATTTTTCCTTCTTTTTTAGTTCGTAGTTTATTTATTGTTTAATATATTTTTGACAGTAATAATAATTAATAAAAGTGTGATATTTTGTAAAAGAATGTTTTTAGCATAAATCTTTGATTTCAATGTCGTTTTTGGAGTCAGGGTTTGAACATTATTTGAAATGTATTATTTCAATTTAGACTAAACTATTGTTGTGTTTTTGTGGTAGAGTTTTACTATAATAACATTACAAGAATGTTTTGTATTTAATTGGCAATTTGTTTTTATGTCATTTTTATTTTGGTTTTTATTTTTAATGGTTTTGTATATACCTCTTTCAAATATTACAAATGTTAATAAATTGGGTTAGTGTAAGTGTAACTAGTATGTGTGAATCTCCTATGAAATACATGACTTTGTACAATGTGGTTAAGTTTGTAGTGTGATCGACATATGTAGGCCCCTGCACCCAAAGTCCAACAGTTACCCCAATATGGTTAGCTTTTGAGTGAAAATAGCAAATTATATCTCTGTTAGAAATGGGATTTTTGGCAGGCTAGGGCATGTGTCAAAGCCAGGCAAAAACCACCACTCTAGTCAGGATAAGGGAGTTACACTCTTAAAATAACCCCTGCTCACCCCCTTGGTAGCTTGGCACGAGCAGTCAGGCTTATCTTAGAGGCAGTGTGTAAAGCATTTGCACATAACCAACAGTAATACAGCGTAAGCACTACAAAAGGACACCACGCCAGTTTAGAAAAATATCCAATATTTTTATATACGTAAGAAAAGACCAAAAATGATAAAAATCCACAATACAGTACTTAAAAATCCACAGTTATCAAAATACGCTTTAAAAACAGTTCCTTGATGTTGATAACTCCGTCCGGGGCTATCATGGCGTTGTGAGCAAACAAATCCAAACAGTTCTGGCTGACCGCGCGTCGCGTGCCAGCTACGGTGTCAGGAAGACCTGCAAACAGTACCTTTTAGAATTGTAGGGCGTCGGTGACCTCTCGTTGAGCTTCTGAAAACATGGCGTCCGCAGGTGTCGGTTCCGGGGGTCGGTGCAGGAGTCGTCGGAGCCCTCGAAGTCACTCGCATTGCAGGTCGATCTCCTCTCTGTTGGAGTCAGGAGCGCTGGTGTCGACGGGCGTCGGGTGCTGCGGTGCGAAGCGCAGCAGTGCAGCATGCGGTGCTCTCAGGTCGCGGTGCGAGCAGTGGTGGTGTCAGAGAGCGTCGTCGGTGAGACCAGGGTCGCGGAGCGAGATGATGGTGGAGCTCATCACGGTGCTAGCAGGTCACGGTGCAAGCAGCTGCATCGTCGTTGCTGAAGCACTGTTGTCAGCTGACGAACTGGAGTGGATGGCACCGGTGTCGGTAGGCCAAGGCTGCGGTGTGGGATAAGGGCGGTGCATCATGTAACTTTACGAGCGGTGCCCTCGAACCATGGTGCATGCAGCAGTGTCGATTTTGTTGTGGAGCGGCAGCGTCGTGGAGGCCAAGGCGTCGTTGTGAAGCGAGGTGGTGCGGAGTCCACAGGTCGCGGTGCGAGCAACGGCTTAACGGTGGCATCAGCAGGCATCGTCGGTGAGACCAGGGTCGTGGTGCGGCGTTGCGGTGGTGCTCTCTGCGGTGCCCAGGCTTCGGCGTGAAGCAAGGCAGTGCGGAGTGCGGTGCCCACAGGTCGCGGTGTGTGCAGCGGCTCAGTGGCAGCATCAGCAGGCGTCGTCGGTGAGACCAGGGTCGCGGTACAGCGTTGCGGCGGTGCTCTCTGCGGTGCCCAGTCTTTGGCGTGAAGCGAGGTGGTGCGGAGTGCGGTGCCTACAGGTTGCGGTGCGAGCAGCGGCTCGGTGGCGGCATCAGCAGGCATCGTCGGTGAGACCAGGGTCACGGTGCGGCATTGTGGCAGTGCCTTCAGGACACAGAGTTGGCAGCGGCGTCGTAGACGTCGTCGAGCTGCTTTTCTACTGTTGCAGCACAAACACACAGTCCCCAGTGCTGAGGGCAGAAGAGCTTGAAGTCTTTGCTGTTCCTGAGACTTCTTGAACAGAGGGCAAGCTCTCCCTCAAGCCCTTGGAGAAACTCACAAAAGTAGATTGCAGAAAGTTCAGTCCAGTCCTTTCACTGCCCAAGACAGAAGCGGCCACTGTAGGCCAACACAGCAAAGCACAAAGCAAAGTGGTAGTCCCTCCTCACAGCTTCTCCAGCTCTTCTTCTTGGCAGTCTTCTTGATCCAAAAGAGTTCTAAAGTTCAGGGGTCTGGGCCCCAGTATTTGTATCCAAAAATCATTTGATCCTCTAGGCAGAGGGTGTCGGTGCCCAGCCAGAACCAGTTCTGCCTTCTCTGGTGTAATTTCCTGGCAGGGGGTGAAGACGGCATTGTCAGAGGCAAACCAGGCCCATTGAGGTGCAAGGAAATCTCCTCCCTCTTCCCCCATCGCAGCCCAGACTTTCCTGACCTACCTAGACTATCGGGAGCCACTCTTGCTTCCTAGCCATCTGTCGTCCAAAACCCAGACAGGCTATCCACATTCCAGCAGAGGCACACGGGATGGCTTAGCAAGAAAATACCTACTTCCTAAAAGTGGTATTTTCAAACACAGAATGTAAAAATCACCTTTACTAAAAGATGCATCGTTAGATTCTGAGTTCAGGTATACAACATTTTATTTTCTTACCTAATTCCCCGGGCCCCTTTTGTCTATAAGATGTTATAAACAAACTTCCCATTCTGTCCTATGGGGCCTCACAATAGTGAAAAACGAAACTGGCTGTAATTCACTATTGGGTCATGCCACACACACCAGGACATGTCCTACCGTTCACATACACAGCACCCTGCCCACAGGGGCACCTTGGGCCTACCTTAGGGGTGCCTGACATGTAAGAAAAGGGAAGGTTAGGGACTGGCAAGTGTGTGCACTGGCCAAGTCGACATGGCAGTTACCAACTGCGCGCAGACTCCGCAATGGCAGATCAGAGTTACCTTTTAAAGGCTACTCACGTGAGTGGCACAATCAGTGCTGCATGCCCACTAGTAGCATTTGATTTACAGGCCCTGGCACACTCAGTGCACTTTACTAGGGTCTAACAAGTAAATCAAATATCCAGTCATGGAAACACCAATCCATAACACAATTTACTCAGAGAGCATATGCACTTTAGCACTGATCATCAGTGGTAAAGTGCCCAGAGCCCTAAAACCAACAACAGCAGGTCAGGAAAAAATAGGAGGAACAAGCAAAAAGTTTGGGGATAACCCTGCAAAAAGGGCCATTTCCAACAATGTCCCAAAATCATTTTTATTTTAATCCAGCGCTTTCTCCAATGTGGTCTGCTTGCCGTTAGATGGTTACTGTAAACCCTTCAAAACCCAACACTTTCCACAATGTGATCAGGTTTGGAGTGAGAATAGTAAATCCAATGCCTGTAACCTCCCCCAAATATTAACATGTTCCGCAGTGTAGTTATGTTTGGAGTAGTAATAGTAAATCTAAACCCTTCAAAGTCAATACTTTCTCAAATATGTCTAAGTTTAGAGTAAGAATAGTAAAGAGAACCCCAATACCTTCTCCAACATGGTTAGGTTTGGTATCGGAATAGTAAATCTAATCCAATTTGATCATGTTTGGAGTGAGAATGGTAAGTCTAAAGTCTAACCCCTGTAACCTCCACCAAAGTCTAGTCATTTTTGGAGTGGCAATAGTAAATCAAAGCCCTCCCAAAGTCCAACACCTTCCCCAATGTAGTTACATATGTATCGTGAACAGTAAATCTAGCCCAGTCAAAGGTCCAACACTTTCCCTAACATGGTTAATTCTGGAGTGGGAATAGCGGATCTAACCAACACTTTCCCAAATGTTAGGGGGAATAGTAAATATAACCCCCTACCCCAAAGTCCTACAGCTTCATCAATATGGTCACAATTTGAGTGGGAATAGTAAATGTAACCAGCACTTTCCCAATGTGAATAAGTATGGAGTGGAATGGGGATTGTAAATCTACACCCGCCCACAAAACAGCCAAATTCTTTCCTCAATGTGATTACATTTGGAGTGGAAAAGGCAAATCTATCTCTTCAAAATCCAACTCTTTCCCCGGAGTTGCCAAGGTTGGAGTAGGGACAGGAAATCTACCCCCGCCCCTCAATCCCAACACTTTTTCCAATGTGGTTAAGTTGAGTGTAGGAATAGTGAATCTAGTCCCTCCACCCTCCAAAATCCAACACTTTACATGTTTGTGTTCCAACACTTTACCAAATTTTGATTAAGTTCGGAGTGGAAATAGTAAATGTAACTCCCACCAAACAGTAATACATTCCCCAATGTGGTTTAGATCGGATGTAGAATACTAAATTCCGCTCCCCAAAGTCCAACACTTTCCAGAATATGCCTATATTTGGAGAGTGAAGAGTAAATCTATCCCCTTCCCCCAAATTTAACTTTAAATTCAACATGTCCTCTAATCTAATGTTGGTACATTTGGAGTAGGAATAGTAATTCATGAGGCACAGAGTCAAGACTGATGTGCCTATAGCTGGAGCTGAACTGAAGTGGTGAAGTGAGCTAAAGAACGATGATGGATTCAACCCAGATCTGTGACTGGGGGTGAGTGTCTGAAAAGTTTCAGCGCTCCGTGAAGTCATCTCCTTGTGTTTGCTTTGTTTGCCCTAAGTTGGCAGGTATGCCCAGACGTGGGTCCCTTGCTCACTTTGCTACTGGATTCAAGCTAGCCTAGCTGATAAAGGGTGTTACCCAGAAACCGGTCCCAGTATGCTTGTTTCCGGTTCAGGGAAGACCTGGCTTGGCAGTTTGGGCTGGACTGTTCCCATGAGGCACAGTGTCAAGACTGATTTACATATAGCTGGCTCTGAACTGAGGTGACAAAGTGAGCTAAAGAATGATGATCGATTCAACCCAGATTCAACCCAGATCTGTGACTGGGGGTGAGTGTCTGAAAAGTTTCAGCGCTCCATCCATCATCTCCTTGTGTTTGCTTAGTAAATGTAGCCCCCAACCAAGAGTGCATCACTTTCCCCAATGTGGTTAAGCATTATGTTTAAATAGTATATTAAGCCCCCACTAAA